>NC_035449.2:153041407-153695157 GCF_002127325.2 Helianthus annuus | reverse complement strand
TACTTTGCACATGAGGGCATTTTTGTCAATTCAAAGGTAAGTTCAACGGCAGATTTACAGCTCAAAGCTTCTGCAACCTTTGAATTGACAAAAATGCCCTCATGTGCAAAGCACATGACCAAATTTAACTGAAAAAAACTAACTGGGCTAGGCCTAAAGGACAAAACGTGTATGATATGAAAACATAAAGGACAGCGCCTGAAAATGGGTATAAAGATAAAGGACCGTCCTTGAAATTCACTCTTATAACTGTTTTAACACGTTTACAACATGTCAAACCCTCAACCTGTTTGACTTAGATAAACGGGTTAAACAGGTCGTGTTCAGGTTACATAATTGTAAGTATAGCTAGATAGGGTTGATGTTTTTGACACGAATAAAATTTGAGCTGTGTTTGGGTTCCTCAGTTTGTTCTGTCAGCCTGCTAACCCTACACGGTTGATTGATACCCCTAGTTATTAATATTTGGTTTACTTGTTTTTGTTGCAGCTCCAAGAATATGATGTTTGAGTGTGTTGCTGCATGTTATCGATGACGAGCTTTAAGGACAGATAATGCACAAATTGCTGACTGCTGTTCAAGGATGTGTTCTCCTTTTATATTTTTATTTTATGCGTTTTGTCTTGTGACACATAAATACGTGATATGAAAGTTGTACTTTAAAAACGAGTAACGCTTGACGAATATGTTTTCCATGACCGTGAGCCGTTTGCATTTCATGTTGAAGGTTCTTAAAGAGATGCCAAGATGGGTGGGTTGGGCAAGTTCAATCTATAGTATGAATTGGGTCGGGGGTTGACATGGTGGTGTTTGTTTGTTCGCTAAAATGTCGAGTAACGAATGTGTTGTTTTTAGAGAAGGGATTTATTAGACTAGTAATTCAGATGTACGGACAAAATGAATTCATGAGGTTATATGGAGCATGGTTTTAAAAAACGGTTGAGGCGAGGCGCGCCTCAAGGCGAAACCCCAAAAACCGATTCTGAGGCGCGCCTCAGGGGGTTTCTGTTGTACGTGCGCCTCAAAGGAGCCGAGGCGCTAAAAAGGTTGCGTGCGCCTCAGGGGTTTTTGATATTTGTTTTTTGATGTTGACTTTTTGTGTCAATTTCAAGCAATTTATGTTATTTTTATGTGTGTTTTTGATGATTTTGATGATGAAACTAGTTAGTATTATTATTTTTATAAGATATATAATTTTACTGTCTCATACTCTCATATGAAAGTGCTACCAAATAATGCGACAGTAAATAACCCCGACGACACAAATGGATAAAGAACCCATTTAGTATAAGGTAGGTTAGTAGTATAATTATATGGAACAGGTAGGGGTGGAACTACTGGAGTTGTTTTCATCAATAATTGTCGTTTTCTTTGAGTTTGATCCCTCATCATTACCTAGTGCAGTTGTTTTCCGACCGCTTTGAGTGGTGATAGACGTAGCTGTTGTTAGAGCATGAAGACAATGAGTGAAGACTTGACGAGGAAAGAAATACAATGGCGAACTTGTGCCTTTTTGAAAGAAACGGAAGGTTAACGTACAATAGTCCTTAACGTGCGATGCGTACGATATTAAATCAAGCATGTTATACAATTCAAACCCTAATCACGTATGAACAAAACCATATAATCACGCATGAACAAATCAGAAAATCACGCATGGAGTAAACCCTAATCACGCATGTTATATATTGTTCATGCGTGATTAGGATTTGAATTTTATAGCATGCGTATTTAATATCATACGCATCGCATGTTAAGGACTATTGTATTTAAAACTTTTTCTTGAAAGAAATCATATTAAATCTTTAGTTTTACACGGTGTAGTCCCAAATCATACCAAAATCATATTAAAACCGTCTTAATACTTCTCCTTAATGCAAAAGACCGCGGAAAAGGGCCTGGTGTTGCATCATTGTTGAAGATCCTTATCCCCATCTGCTCTTTTCTTCTTAGCACATCCTCGTCGACCACCCCCTCCGGCGAATGGTTCTGGGGTAACCCCACGGGGCTTATAGAGCCCAAGAGCTTGCGCCTGGTCTACAATCTCTCCTGCACCTGCTGAAGCCAGAAGATTCTTCAGGTTCCTCTCTCCCTTGACATCGCATTGCTCCCGAAAGGACAACAACTTCGATTTGGCATACTCAAACAACATCTTCGAATTCTCACCCTCCTTTACAAACTCAATATCCCTTGCCATTTTCCCCAACTGACCATTATTATTTATAGCATAATCCTGCCCACCCTGAGCCATTTTCGCCTGAACAGACGCAGGAACAAAAGCTGCAATAACCTCCTCCTTACGTAGCTCCATCCTCTCCTCAAGACGACGGATCTCCATCTTCAAATCCGCAATCTTCTTATCGTACTCCAACATCTCAGACTTCAAGGCTTGAGAGTAATCCTGCCTCTGCATCTGAAGAAGAGTCTCCAAAGCCACATCGGACGGCTCGAAAACCCCAGCAGCACGCTTCTTTAACTTAGCATGCTTATTAATCCCCACAATAGCATCCTGACCCTCCTTAGACTTGAGGAACCTTGAAAAGGCAACAAACTGCTTCAAATCACACATGGTGGGTGAATCGTGAAGATGTTCTGCTTAACGCCAAGACTCACAACCTGTGGGAGTTGATCATGGTCCTTGAAACGAGCAACAGTTTGGACAAGCTTGAGAAAGATTTTGTGAGTGAAGCCTGCGTTGATGGCAGCCTCACGGTTGAAGATGGTTGCTGGAAACTTGAAAGCTGTGAGGGGAGCAGCAGCTGATGTGAGTTCCTCCTGTTCTTGTTCTGGTGTCTTCTCAAAAATCAACACATTCTGATTGCCTGAAGCCATAATGCACTTGTGAGTAGCAAAGAAGCAGATGATCGCTGTAGGGAGACTAAAAGAAGGAATGTATGGGTAACACAAAACGAAACAGTTACTACCTATAGAGGCAGGTTGGAATCTAAAAGGTCCTTTACGTTTTCTAAAAATTGAACGGTACGATCCTTTATATCTAAAAGTTGTCAAATCAGTAGTGACAAATCTAAAAGAAAAATTTAGGGGCAACCTCAAATTTTTTTTTACCTACATACATAAAACGGATAATTTTTTCATACGCTCAGCCGCTCAGGCAAGGGGCATAGCTTCCTTTAGGCCCGGTGGTGCCCCGGCCCCATCAAATTTCGTTCGTAGTGTTAATTTTACTGAAATTTTGTTTTAATGTAAAATATTGGATTTTCTAGAGTCCGTCTCCCACCTATTTGGATTTTGAGAGTCCGCCCCCCATCAAATTTTCGTTCAATCTCCGCTACTAGTTAGAAAGTGGTGGAAAAACATTTTAAGGGGATGATCTGACTTATATTTTGTTTTTGTATTCACAATCATGTGTCAAAACTTTTTTTTTAACAATCAATGCACTATAAACACAAAAATGATAAACTAGATTCTTTTAACATTACCTTCATTTGACTGAAGCTACTTCTTTTAGTAATCAATATATCAACCAAAATTTTTAATCTTTAAGTCGTCGTATTTTGAAATCCATTGTAAATTATTTCATTTTCAACACTTTAAAAAAAGATTTGAGTTGTTTATGTAACGCATATTTAAAAAACGTTTTTTTATGACAAATGTGTTTTGACTATATATATTTTAAAATACGAAAATTATTATTATATAATTTAATAAACGATATGTAAAAAATAATATATGAGTTTATCAGTCAATATAAAAAATAAAAACTAATTTCAGTTACACTTTTTAAACCTAAACAAATCTACTTTATTTATTAATTTGAATGAAAATTAACGGTACAACTTTTCTCGGAAATAGTATATGAGAAATAATAAAATAAATAAAATAAAATAAAATAAAGTATTAGGGATGTAAAGGCACTAATAGACTTCATTCATTTTTGAGTTAATTGCCCGGATGGTCCCTGTGGTTTCACGCTTTTTCACGTTTAGTCCCCACCTTTTGAAATAACATGTATGCTCCCTATGGTTTGTCATTTTGTTACTCGGATGGTCCCCAAACATTTACTCTGGGGACTATCGAGTAACAAAATGACAAACCATAGGGAGCATACCTGCTATTTCCAAACTAACTGACATCTACTCAGGGACTATCCGAGTAACAAAATGACAAACCATATGGAGCATACCTGCTATTTTCAAAAGGTGGGGACTAAACGTGAAAAAACGTGAAACCACAGGGACCATCCGAGCAATTAACTCTTCATTTATTATCCTTTTACTAGGTTATCACCCGGGATTGCTTCCCAGGTTTAAGAAAGTTACTAAGATTAATCATTAATCTATGGTCTGGCATAATAAATTCAAAAGTACGTTGATCAGACAAAATGAATTAAAACACTTACTTTTCGGGTATAAATATAAACGATCAACAAAATCTTTATTAGATAAAGCCGAAAGCAAACGAAACTGAAAAATGAGGATGCAGACCTCATAATTGAATGCCTTTGTACAATTCAGTTAGAGAAGAAAAAAAACTATTACTTCATTTTTTATCATCATATGTAATTATGTATACTCCCAAAGAATAGTCCACATTTTTCTTACGTTGTGCTGAGTTGACTTGTTTACGACAAAACGATAAAAACTAATAAAATGATTATAAATATACCATAGCTTCTTCTCCATCCTTTGAATTAAACACAAATTTGTAATCCTCACCGAGATCTTCCTTGTTGTCTTTGAAATACTCTTTTACACAACTTGCAAGTCATAAAATGAACAAACTCGCTTCACATGTCACAACCCCTAGTGCACTTATCGGTTGTACACTTCTCACAAATGTACAACACACTAATACACCAACAAAAAATGCTAAGAGTGTGAGTTTGACCCAATTCAACCTAAAGAACGAACCTAAAGAATTTTCGGCCCCTAGTGCACTTATCGGTTGTACACTTCTCACAAATGTACAACACACTAGTACAGAGCTCTCTCCAAGACTTTCCTAGCCGATCTGACTGAGAACGAACCTAAAGAATTTTCGGCCCAAGTCATACATGTCTCCATATGTAATTAGTCCTTTCGACCCATGTCGTTAATGTATTAGTTGATTTAGGTTATCTTTTTATCTCAAAAGAAGGGGTCATAACTTACACAACTTTTATTAAATGTCCAAAAAAGATAAAATAAAAGGCTTAGTGCAACTAAATAAGATTTGTAGAATTAATAAAAATTACATAAACGACCAGTTTGTTTCAGGTAGGAAAAAATGACCTTAATATATACACTATATCAACTATTTATATAACCTTATTCTTATCCTATATAACCCTAGTCTTGTGATTAGGATACTCTATCAAGTTTGTGTATATATACAATATCAATGCTACATGTTTTTAGTCAACCCCACCTGACCTGTATACAAAGTCAAACCGAAGGAAACTTGAGGCTTTAAGATTATTCACATGCTTTTCAAGTTCAAAATCATGGGTATAACACGACTGAACTTTAAGATTATTTGCATACTTTAGAATTATTCACATGCAGTTTTGACCCGTTTAACAATAAAGAGTTGAATTAGGTTTATTTTTAATCTCTATTATGAAATGGACGAAACTAAAGGTTTAAATCATTGGCATAATATTGTTTTGTAATCATATATATAATACATTAGTTATTTACTAAATGTTGGTAAAAAGGGTTTCTTGGCCAACCCGACCTTGTCGAACCAGCCCGACCAACACATCTTCCCAACTCTATTCATACATCTCGCTAAAGAAGCACAGGAAGACATCATACCTTAGGCTGGCATTTTATATGTGGACTGTAATTTTCCATTAATGTCTAAAATGGAGTTATTTTGGTAATCTCTGCATAAAATAACAGTCAAGATACAAGCAATAAAATTTTACATTAGTAAAAATAATGAAACTGACTCTTGGCTTTCAAAAGTAAAAATTTGAAGTTATTAACTTTAATTCTATACTCGATGAATGCCTGTTTGTTATGTTTACAGACTGATTGCTGTCTACCTGCCTTAGCAACGATAGTACTATAGTTTAGACTCAGCACCTGTTCACTCAGGGGTTGTTAAGGACATTACTTCAAGTGTTCGCAGTGGTGTTGTGCAGTCGCTACTCGCAGTCAAATCGCAGTCATTGGTATAGATAGGATCTTTGTCGATAACTTACATGCTTCACATTATGCGTAAACTATTTTCGAACTCTATTACGCTATATCAAACTTGTATGCTCACCTTTACACCATGTGTATTGACTTTATTTTAACGTATGTGACAGATGTTTGAATGTTAGAAAGTTGCTTGTTAATTGCTGGAATCAAGTTAGGATGGAGTCTAGAAACAAACCTAACAAAAATCTGAGTTGTCGGAACAGTTTGCTTGTTTTTGAGACAATTATCTGTAATAACTATTTTTACTTTATCTGTTAGTAGTATGAGATATTAACGTTAAGGATTTGGTAATTTAATAGTTGTTGTGGAATCTCTTGAACAATCTGTTTCGCTCAGTGTCGCGCCCCGATGATTCCGTCATCGGTTGGGGTGTGACATTTTACATTTGTATATCGGTTATTGAAGCTTGTTCTCGTATTATCCGTCGCAACCGCAACCGTTGAAAGATGTTTTTCGGCAACGAAGAATGTGAAGAGCGACTTGCTCAAGCGGATTGGCGATAAGAATTTAAGTGATAGTTGTATATCTTATATAGAGAAAGATTTGCTTAAGAATATAGTTTTAGATGATGTTTTGGATAGATTTCAAAAAATGACAACCTGTAGGGCGACGTTTTAATTATGTTTGTAACAAGGTTTGACGTATTTTTGATGAATATATAAATTTAGTTTGATGTTCTTTTGTTTTACATGACCCGACCCGATACGAACCGAATTTTTTATTTATATACATAGGGGCCTAAAATTTTTAAAAATGTTCCGCACCCCCATGAAAAAATTCCTTGGTCCGCCACTGCCTAATGAAGATGGATATGATCGGATAATTCCACTCGTAACACGATAATACTCTAATGATACATCAGTGATCCAAATTTTACGTTAAAAAAAAGATTGAGAAGTTTAGGGGATATAAAAAGCTTTTCATTGGCCGATGCTTCGATTTTGAGGAAAAAGCATTAGATCTCGATCTCGATTCTACCCTAGTATTACACAGGCCCAAATATTATTATATACAGATAAAATAAAATCTTAGAACGGGCCCTAGGCGGCTAGGCCCATGCTTTCCCATACAAATACTTTTTCCCACATGGACCTTCTTCTCCGATACTATACTTGATTTCACTCAATTTCAACTTTTCTTCACAAAGGTACGTACGAACGATTTGTTTTGCATTTGTGGTTTTCATGGGTGGAGATACAATAGGAAGTTTATTTGGCTAGGAAGGATAGGAAGTGATCTTGACCATTCATTAAGTTAATCAAGGGCTAAGATTAAATCAGGGAAATTGAAAAGAATAAAAGAGGCGCGTGAGTTTGTTCAAGGGCATTCTAGTCAATCCAAGCCAATAGTTTCTCTCTCCTCCAATTCCCCCCCATTTTTTAAACGTTAATAACTCTTTCATACGACATTATTTTTTTATAAAAATTGCACCAAAAAAACGAGCGTTTTTTTTTCTTTAAAACGAGTATACTATTGCTATATTTTAAAAAAAAAATTAAAACCCAGTTGCGTAAAACGCAATAGAAAAACCACCAGTTACGTAAAACGCAATGAAAAAAAAAACCTAAAAAATGACATTTTTCTAAAACGCAATGCACCAAAAACACAAAGAAATGACTTATTTGTAAAACGTAATGGCCAGAAAACACACAGAAATGTCTTATTTGTAAAACGCAATGGCCAGAAAACACATAAAAATGTGTTCTACCTAAAACGCAATGCACCAAAAACACAAAGAAATGACTTATTTGTAAAACGCAATGGCCAGAAAACACACAGAAATGTCTTATTTGTAAAACGCAATGGCCAGAAAACACATAAAAATGTGTTCTACCTAAAACGCAATGCACCAAAAACACAAAGAAATGACTTATTTGTAAAACGCAATGGCCAGAAAACACACAGAAATGTCTTATTTGTAAAACGCAATGGCCAGAAAACACATAAAAATGTGTTTTACCTAAAACGCAATGCACCAAAAACACAAAGAAATGTCTTATATGTAAAACGCAATGGCCAGAAAACACTTAAAAATGACTCATTCTAAAACGCAATGGACTGAAAACACCTAAAAAATGTGTCACTGTGAACTGTCTGAATTGTCTACGAATTACTGTCTTCGAAATGAGCCAATTTACTGTCTTCGAAATGAGCCAATTTATGGAAAATTAATTCAACCCCAGCCAGGGGCTCTGCCCCTTGGACCCCGCCAGGGGCTGCCGCCCCTGGGACCCCGCTACCGGGGGCTGCCGCCCCCGGACCCCCGCAAAGATTGTAAAACGCAATGACTAAATCAAAAACCCAGATCATGAAAATGAAATTAAAGAATTTCTTACATGGATCGAAGCCGATTTCTTCATCAATTGACAAATTTTGAATGATAGAAACACTTATCAACGCTCGAATCGAACGAATCGAGTGATTATCTCCAAAATCACCGGAAAAAACGAGATTTTTTTATGAAATTAAACTGGGTTTTCTTCAAAAAAAAGCTAAAGAACACGTTGATCGGGTTCTGAATTATTGATTGGTGATGAAAATCGCACTATAATGTAGTGATTATTGAGATAGAAAGTGAAGAAATAGTTGAAGATGGTGGGTTTTGAAAATGGTGGGTTTTTGAATTTACTGGGTTTTGAAAAAGGAAGAAGAAGGAGTTGGATTGACTAAAATACCCTTTCTCTTTATTTTAAAATTTGCCACATGTCATAATCCTATGGCTTCCTATCCTTCCTAGCGAAAATTAACTTCCTATTTGATCTTTTCCCATTATTATGTTTTGCCGCGTGTTTTACAAAAGTACCCTATAATATGGGTGAGTTACACAAAGTCGCTTCATCTCGTTCAGACGATTAGGGTTTAGAGGTTACACATGCTTGAATTCTTATTAGTTTTTGTGTAGCTTAAATAAAGTTTTATTTATCTCTCAAAAAGTAAGTTATTAGGATTTGATCTGTATGGTTTTAAAGCGTGTGTGTGTGCGCGCGCTATATACAATAAAATTCCTCCTTTGATTTTCCAGATTATTTTTTTTTAAATACAGGAGGGGCGATTTGGAGCGATGGCTGCATCCGACGAAGCTGACAGGAAATGTTTTGAGGAGTGGATGAAAAACCGCAACAAAGTATACAAAAGCGACGAGGAGAAGGAGATTAGATTCGAGACGTTCAAAATTAATCTCCAGGTAATTTTTTAAATATGAAGTCCGATGATGGTAGTTTATGATGACCACTCAGATCAACGGTTCATGTCTTTAGATGAAACATAAGTGTCATTGATCTGTTATAAATAATATCCTTTGATTCATTCACCAGCAATTTTTTTATTTGTAAAACAGGAGGGGCGATTTGGACCGATGGCTGCATCTGACGAGGAGCGTTTTGAGGACTACATCAAACAGTACAAGAAAGAATACAAAACCGAAGATGAGAAGAAGAATAGATTCAAGTCGTTCCAAATAAGTCTCCGTGAAATAGATGCTTATGAAGCTTTTGTTGCAGATGAACCCCCAGTATTTCATGCCCTGGGTTTGAACCAATATTCGGACTTGACTGTTGATGAGTACTTAAGAGATTTCCTCGGAAGGGATGCGATCCCCCCAGATGTTAGTTGGAGTGACAGTGACAGTGACGGTGAGTTGGTTTGGTACAGGTATGGGTACGTGAGAGATAGCAAGGACGAGGACCTCGAGGACGAGGACGAGGACGAGGGCGAGGGCGAGGGCGAGGGCGAGGGCGAGGGCGAGGGCGAGGACGAGGACGAGGACGAGGACTTTGGGGCCGAGGGCGTGGTCAAGGGCGAACTCGAGTCCGATTAAACAAATCATGTAACTAAACTTAAAAATTAATGCAAATCATGTTTACCAAAATTTTGTGAAAAAATTATTTACTGATCTGAACATATAAACAAATAATTTACAGATTTGAACATGGTATCCAAAATCTTTGTGAACTAACGGATCTGAACAAGTAAGATTTATATATAAATAAATAAATTGAATATAAATAAATGCTAAAATCCATTGTGTGAAACCGACCCGGATGACGATCAGTGACACAGGAGATGAAACTCGGATGGTGTAGACGAACTGAGAGAAACAAGATGACCGATGACAAACCAAGTACGACAATGACGTAGAAAAATACGACAACTAACCAAGAAGGAGGGCTGAGGGAAACGAGGAATCAACGGCACGGGAACAGAGTACGTGCTGCGCCATATCGCACAGGAGAGGGGTCATTGGCCATTTTGGTAAGTTGTAAAAGTCAAAGGTTAAGTTCTTAATTAATTTGGTCTATGGTGTTTTCCCTGCTGAAAAAGTGTTTCATGTTCTGACCCGTACAAAGTTACACACCAACCTACGGAGAAAAAAACTAAACCTTAAAATTCGTCAAGCTGTTTGAAGAACATTGTTCATATATGGATTAGTTACGCATGAAACACCATCATATCTTGATTGCAATATTCTAACCCTAAAAAAGGGCACTATTATTTTAACGAACCTTAACCCGTTTAACTCACTTTTTATTTGACCCGTTTGATTATTCGAGACGCAAGCAAGAATGAAGAGTGATTGCAACACATTTTAATATACATTTAAAGCAATGTATGAACATTTGAGCATCATCCAACACTTGATACAGTTTTACATACAACAAAATTTATAGATTTTCACAAAGAATCAAACCCAATAAAACTACAAAATTCTACCTAAAGTATATATGTTATCTAAGAAGCTTTACCGCTTCTAAAACCGGGCTAGAATTATTTACTGTCTCATTATCTGGTGGCGGTTTCACATACATCCCTAACGCTTTCTGTTGGGATCGGTGTTTTATCCTTTGAATCCTATCTTTGCTCTTTTGCTTTCTTTTTTGCTTTTGTAATCTCATTTGACTCCTTTCTTTCTCATACATTCCTTGCCAGAAAACTTCACCTGTTGACGGCCATAACCACCGTCGTTTAGGGTGGTCTGAGTCGGCTTCTTCAGCAAGATCTTCATCCATGGCTTTTAAAATTTTGTAATTGAACCATTTGATCCACATTTTGCCTCT
This sequence comes from Helianthus annuus, assembly GCF_002127325.2. NCBI lineage: Eukaryota > Viridiplantae > Streptophyta > Magnoliopsida > Asterales > Asteraceae > Helianthus > Helianthus annuus. Next base: position 153,683,954 of record NC_035449.2, on the reverse strand, counting down.
TCGGGTTTTGAAATTGTGTTGTTCTTCAAGTGTTCCGGTTGTAGGGTCTATATACACCATTCGTCTTGCACTGTGGTATGCCCATACGTTTACAAGAAGCTCAAGAACACGTGAGTAGCATTGTTTGTCCTACAAACAACATTTATAACCGTATCAATATCAAACGACCCGTTTTCACCCATGCAAAAAGTTACATGTTTTGGCATGTAACCCAACTTCCCATTTCACCCTTTCTAGTTAGGGGTGTAGAGTGTAAACTCTTGTGGTATACGAGAGCATACACGAGGTAAAGCCCGGGCTGAGCTTCATATACCGAGCTCGGCTAGGCTCGCGAGCCTAAACAAGCCTATTTTTATACAAATATATTATTTTTTGTTTAATATACTACATACATATTACATAAAGAAAAAGGTTATATATGTAACTATGATAAAAGTAACTAAATAATATATATTACTTATACAATTATAATATATCTAGAAATATAAAATTATTATATAGGAGTCGAGCCATTCATGAGCTACTCGAGATTGACTCGCTCGAGCTTATTATACAAGCTCAAGCCCGAGCATAAAAATAAACTCGTTCATAAACAACAAGCCCAGGCAAGAGCTTCATATGCCAAGCTCGGCTAGGCTATTGTTTATATAAATATAACAATACTAAATTAGTATGATAATTATAAATTTCATAAAATTAATTATATGTAATTATGACAAAATAACTAATATATATTATGCTTTATATATAATTAAAACTATAAATAATAAAAGAGCCAAGTCCAAGCCGAGCTCAAGCATGAAAAGTGTATCACGAGCCGACCTCAAGCTTTGTACATAGAGCTCGAAACGAAGTGATCCGAGAGCTCGATCTCTGTTAAGCTTAACGAGCCGAGCTTGATCTTGGCCCGGCTTGTTTACACCCCTTACTTCTAGTGAAAGGTAGAGATTACCTTGGATAAACTTAGGTAGCAGAAACCACTTTGATGATGTTCTTCGTAAACTTGTGCATCCAACGCGTCCACAAACATTCTGCAATCGTTGATGATGACAAGATCAATTTCAAATTTTATTAAAAAGTCGTTTTTTTTTCTTGCTAAAAGTTTAGTAAAACGATCATTCAAACCTTGAAAACATCACAAATTCTACGAAAGATTTGGTTGGCATGGTCCAACTATGCATGACAGACCACGAATCCCCATCGACAGGCATTGGAGGAAGAGATGTCAAGTTGCCCCGCAACCCATACATGTTCTTGAGAGCCTCGGAGAATGCAAACCTTGTACAAATCAAACATTTTGTCATTGTTGATCGGTATTTTAGATTTTAAACATGTGACAAATAATTAAAATGTTTTAGAGACTTACTTGCAATTACCCGCGTTTATAGCATCACAAAATGTCCAAAAATCTTGTTGCATCGGGTTTCTTGGATCTCTATCCATTCGAACCCAAAAATACAAAGCATCGCCATGCCTTCGTGATTGAATGTCATCTAATAATGCCACCTCAGCCACCTTCGACAAAGATGCCTGTTCTCGTAATCAAAAGCTCAAATCTTTTAGATATAAGAAAAAAAATCGGTTGAGGAAATGAAATTTTAACTTGAAAATTTTAGAAAAACCAAATGTTGCTATTTATATAATAAAAAAAAGAGTAGGAATAATTGAAATGTACATGCCTTTTTAGCTGTGGCTCTCCATGATGAAAACCCAATCCAAGCATTCTTGTGAATACGGTCAATACGGTTAGCAATAGCGAAAAAGGCGCCAAAATCACCAAGGGCATTACGGTAATATGGTACGCTTAAAAGAGGAAGACGAGAAGGCGCATCAATGTCATCTCTTGATCTTCGACCTTTAGTCGACTACAATATCACCAATAAATAAAAAGTTCGTTTAAAATCTTATACAATCAAACTAAGCAGACTAAGTGGAAAATATAGCCAGAAGAGGAACAGAAGAGGAACAGGTTGAAAGTCGCCCAAAGTCTATATTTAGTGCATAAACTTCCTATTTCCTAAATTATTTTATTTCAAGACTATTATTGTAATAATATCCTTTATCGATCATAAATAACATGGTAGTTGTTTAATAACTAGTACAAAGCCCTCTGCGTTGCAGCGGGGGACGTAAAACCGTGCCAAGTAGCACCAATGGCACACCACCACCAGCGACCACCAACACCAAAAAAGCTTGTATTAAAAAAGAAATAAAAACGAAAAAAATAAAACTAAACGAAAAGCAAACGTAAAAACGTTGAACCACGCAAGCGAAACGTAAAACATATAAACAATAACTAAGTCGATATAGGACTAGTCACAACGGGCCGTTAAATGGGAAAAAAATAGGCATAAAAACGTTGAACCACACACAAACGTTGTGGCGTGTTAACGTGCAAAATTCAGACCGAAACATAAAATGACAAATGTAAAAGATGGAGAGCATAGGGAACTAACTTTGAAAGTGAAAAAGTTTTGGGGTTAAATTGTAAAAGATTTAGTATTGGGTTAATAATATAAAAAGTTGATGATAAAAAAACAAAAGGTGTGTACAACCCACTAAAGCCCATGGTACAACCCATGATGCATACCTAAATTGCAAATTAGTATATATATATATATAGGGAGGGGCTCATGCGAGAACCACCCTTATTGTGAGAACCTTGAGAACCAATGTGAACACAACCTAAAATAGCTAAAAAACCTAACCCCCCCCCCCAAGCTAAATGCTAAAAACTAAAACCCCCAAAAAAACCTAAAAAAAACCTAAACCCCCCCCCCAAAAAAAAAACCTAAACCCCCCTCCCCCACCCCCCAAAAACCTAACCCCCCCCCCCCCCCAAGCGAAAATGCTAAAAACTAAACCCCCAAAAAACCTAAAAAAATAAAAAAAAAAATCTAAAAATTTTCTTTTATTTTTTTATATATTTTTATGCTCAAATCGCTACTTTTAGTGGCCAAAAAAAAATTTTTTTTTTTAATTTTTTATTTTTTTGGCTTCGAAAAGTAGCGATTTTTATATAAAAATATAAAAAAATTTTGTGTGATTTTTAGCTATTTTTAGGCATTTTTGGTGTGTTCACATTGGTTCTCGCGGTTCTCACAATAAGAGGTGGTTCTCGCATGATCTTCTCCCTATATATATATATATATATGGGGAAACGATGTACTAAAAATGGTTCGTTTCAACCTGAACCTGTTTTGACCGGTTTCTTAACCCGCATAGCCCGTCAATCTTGCAACCTACAGTTTCTCATAGGTTCTAAGTAGAAAATGTTCAAATCTTTAGATATAATAAAGCGACTCACAAGTCCAAGACCCCGATAAAGGGGACCTTGATGCAAAAACGGCCAAGCTCCTTGACCAAAATAAGGTTCATAAATGCACAACGGTTGACCCGTTCTTTCAAGCTCCCCGTCATCTCTCTCATGCAAAGCATTCTTACTCCGCTCAGCTCTTTTTGCACTTCGATATACATCCTCCCACTTTCCCCTCGGTTGCTCACTTCTGTCCCTCACCTGCATATAACATTTGCCACAGATTAGATCTTTAGAATTTTCACTAAACATCTAAAAACGCATTTTTATCCTTTTTTAAAAACTGTTACAAAAACAATATATTTAATTATAATAGTAATCTAAATTTTTGAATAACAACTTAGGTGGGGCATGCATTAAGGAATTAAAATAAACTTTGCAAAACGTTCAACCCGTTCTTCTTTTAGCTAAAAATCTTATTTGACCCGTTTGAGCTAAAACACAACACGTTCACAAGTAACAAGGACAAATTGACACCTTTATATCTTTGAACATTACAAATATATTGATGGTATATCGATTTGGGTTCATAAAATCCTATTAATTGTCTTTTGAGGAAAAAAAAAAGACTAAAGTACACGGATGGTCCCTGTGGTTGACCAAATTTTGGATTTGGTCCCTAGCTTTCCAAAAGTACACGGATGGTCCCTGTGGTTTGCACTTTGTAATGCATTTAGTCGCTAACTTGGACTTGCTGAAACCTTTAGATTTGTTAGATGGGGACTAAATGTGTTACAAAGTGCATACCACATGGACTGTCCGTGTACTTTTGAAAAGCTAGGGACCAAATCCAAAATTTTGGTTAACCACAGGGACCAGTCGTGTACTTTACTAAAAAAAATCTTTTTTCATAAAAAGTCAAACGTTTCAGTCAAACCATGTATAAAGTCAAACTTCTCTTAATTACAGAATTACCTCACCATCTTCTCTTCTCTTTTTAGCTATTGCTGTCTGAACACCTTTCTCTTCTTGCCATATACTATACAAAAATGTATCATCAGCCGAAACATCCGCAAAACTCTCTTTTACATTACGCGTCCACCGATGTTCAACATTGTTTAAAAACCGATAAACCCTTTGAGTTCTAGTTACATATGTACTATCTGCAACAGCTTCAAAAAAACGCCACTGCCACTCGGTTTTGAAACTAGATGGAATTTCCGATACTGCCCTTGGAGATGCAACTTCCGAAGGTAGGTTAACAACATTTTGTATTAACGAAGCATACCCTTCGACTGCTTCCATGACCATCATGTTTTTTGCAGTATGTTTTCCTATCGGTCCGATATTTCGCGCTAAAGATGATAATTTTCTGTTTGGTACCAATTGCAGCATAATCCGTGTTAAAACGTTTATATTTTCCTTAGGGAAGATGTAGCCGTTGACCTTGTCATCAATCTGAAATATGTTATTAATTTATTATTATTGAGTTAATTACGTTTTTCGTCCCTGCGGCTTGTTGAAAATAACTATTACAGTCCATTAGTTTAAGAACTGCCAAAACAATACCAGTACTTTCACTTTTGTAACAATTACAGTCCACCTACGTTAACCCCATCCAATTTACCGTTAAGTTTTTGGTGAAAAGACTAAAATACCCCTGAGTTAAAAAACCATAAAAAACAAAATTACTATCGCACCAATCCTGTCATTATGGTCATTTCACATAAAACTAACAGGAAAATTGGATGGGATTAACGGAGGTGGACTGTAATTGTTACAAAAGTGAAAGTACCGGTAATGTTTTGGCAATTTTTGAACTAATGGACTGTAATGGTTATTTTCAACAAACCAAAGGGACGAAAAACGTAATTAACTCTTTATTGTTTTATCAAAACGGAAATAAAAACCAATCAAATTCAAGACATTGAAATGTTGCTAGTTTAAGAAGCATACGTATTTCTTGATTATCGATAGGTCAGGAGCTATTATTGGTTTCTCAAAGCACATTGCTTTAACAAGAATGTCGGGAAAAGATTGTTCTTCAAGAAACGACCCATATATCACAAGATCTGCAATGCTAAGAACGTTGTACACGTCATCATGGTCATCAATGGCAGCATAATTGACAGTTCCTCTTGGGTAGTTTAGATTTGAAGCAATTTCCTGTGAAAAATATTGAAAGACACAATAAAATTATAAATGAACGAACGCGCCCCTGTTCATGTTCGTTCCTTTAACTAAACGAACGAAATTTCTTGTCCGTTCATTTATTAAACGAATGAACACAAACGAACTTCCCGCCAAACGGTTTACAAACTATTTGCTGAACGTTTGGAGAGGTATAAAACAAAGTCTCCGGAAAAAGATTCTACCTCAATGGCGGCACTGTAATTGCCGGTTAAATCTTGACGTAAGATTATGATCCTGAGACGTTGACTTAAACGATCATCAACGGGAAATTCGGCTAAAAGTGGCGATAAAGCTTGTAAAACAAGTGCATGTTCCACCCATAATCCTTTATAAAGAAACTGACTTCCTGTTATCGCAATAACAAAATCACGAGCCGTAAAATTCATATTCACACGAAGACTTTCTTCATGAACAACGATCGAGTTATTTAATTTACAAGCCTCAGATGGAGATCCGGGTATAACAAAGTAGTTTCCAGCATCAAATGCAGCATAATACATCTGAAAACACAAAAAAAAAAAAAAAAATTAAAAACAAGTTCTCGTAAAATATTTAGTTAAAAATAATTGGAAAAAGAAAAAACCATCACTAAAATGTACCGGTAGGACATGGTTGGGGAAAACGACAACGGTCGCTCGATTAAATACGGTTTTCCAATCATCGATCAGCTGAAATTGGCCATCTGATACATAGTTTTTGTAACGGGTAGCGAGTGTTTTTTCATGAACGGTCCATATAAGCGGTAAAGATTTAAACGGTTCCTGTAAAAGGCTGCAGTAACTAAATTCATTAAGTTTATGTAATAATATGATCATGAAATCACGAAATGATCAAATTTGGTCAACAGTCAACTTACCCTGAAACGGCATCTTTTGCTTCAAGAGAATTCACAAGTACGGCATCGTAGCTGCAAAGTTCATATGTATAGCGGTAAATGAACAGATCAAATAGAGATTAAATTAAGATCTTAAATCAAAAGCCATCATATTTTATTTCGGTAAAGCAAACATACATTAGCCAGTCAATTATAATCTTTGAATCACCGCTAGCTTCCATTATATTGACCGGAACTCCAATATTTTTCCATACGGTATGCACAGGACCGTCTTCAAGTGAGTAAACCTACACAACATTAAGTATAATTTGAACTACATTACTATTGTTTTACATGCATTTTCATGTTTAGTTTCTTAAATATATTCTAAACATTCTCATTCAAAGCCATCAAAGCTTTCTAACCAGTAATCATCATAACCGTTAAGCATTGGCGTAGCTTAGTGGGGGCGGCCGACCCTCCGAATTTTTCGTTCAGTAGTGGAGAGTATGTAGTTTTTGTATAGATATTTTTGGGTATATAAGTTTTTTACCCCCGGTTTTATAGAAATTTTTTGGTATATACGTTTTCGACCCCCGTTCGTAAGTCTAAAGCTTCGCCACTGACCGTTAAGGCAGCCCAAATTACCCTAAACAGCAAACTTACCTCAATTTCATAACCAATTGCTCTCAAAGCAACTGCAACAGAGACCATTAACACTTGCTGTGGATCAACGAACAGATCTGCAAACACCTACATAATTCAACTAATAATTAATTAAACATTAAAACTAAAATGTACCCAAATTCCATAATGGGTATGATTGTTACTTCAAAATAGTTTAAGAAATTAATAAAAATATTACTAAAAAAAAAAAGACTCACAAAAGCTAGCTGAGGCTTTCTTGAACCTCCAAATGACAAATTCTTAACATTTTTATTATTATCTTCTTGGAATTTAAGCAAAAGCCTTGTGGGTTCAAACTTAACACCTTCACCAAAATCCAATCCACTGATTTCTTGAAACAAACTCTTGAAATCACCTTCAAAGTTGTCATCTTTTTGTATCAAGAAACCACCACTAGCTTTCTCCAAAGTGGAAAGTGGCAACAACATTTGAAACACAAACATGAACAAGAAGAACACTGCCACTGCACAAATCCATTGCAAGTAATCTAGCTTCTTAAGCACCATGAATCTTGCAAATCTTGATCTGGGTCTGTTAGCAAATGAACTGTTTCTTTCATTTCTTGATAAAGATTTTAATAAAGGGTCTCTTTTTAATGGCAATACTCCGTTTTCAAGAGAACCCATTTACATTCCCACCAAATTCCCACAACTTTTGCGTACAAAATTCAAATCAATACATTAAAAAGGGTTGCTTTTTGGCTAATTTTGAGATTAATAGTGTAATCAAGATTTCTTGAAAATGGGTAAAGACAAAAAAAGAAAAAAGAAAGCTGCTTTTTTTTTTTTTTGGTTTCTTGAAGTATTTTGGATAAAACTTGTGATTGAATCACTACCCAAAGTGTCTTTTTTTCTTTCTAGTTTAAACAGAAACACATTAAAGAAATCAAGAGATTCCTGTGAGTTGTTGCTTTTCAGTGATAAGGAAACCAGCTCAGAAGCTTTTAGAGAGAGAAGAAAGTTAAGGAGAGAGAAGAAGAAGAAGAAGAATAAAGAAGAATATTATTCATTTTTTTCTTTGTTTATCTTTTTCTCCATGCGCGGCTGTCAAGGACTGTTTTACTTTCTGGATTTTTCACTAATTTTAGGTTATCTATTTTCAATTTTTATAATATAATAATTATGTACAAGTTTAATGCATTGAGTACAACTTGAAGAGGGTAGAGTTTTATTTTGCATTTTAAACAGTTAAAAAAAAAAGTAAATTGCGAAAATCGTTCCTGTGGTTTGGATATGTTTGTCTTTTTTATCCAAAACAAATTATTTGTACAATATAGTTCTTCACTTTTGGGATTTTTTACCATTTTCTTCCAAACATATAATTTGTTTTATTTTTTCTATCAAACATTTGGATGGAAATGACAAAAAATCTCAAATCTCAGGGACAATTGGGACGATTTTAGCAAAAGAAAAAAAAAGTAAGACATTTGGATGAAGATGGCAAAAAATCCCAAAAGTAAAGGACTATATTTTACAAAAAAAAAAAATGTTTTGGATGAAAATGGCAAACATGCCCAAGCCTCAGGGACGATTTTGGCAATTTACTTTAAAAAATGAAGAGGGTTAAGTTTTATTTTGCATTTTAAGGACATATTTGGCTAAGCTTATTTAACTAAAAAAAAAGACTTTTTGTTAAAAGAAAGTATTGGCTTATGACTTTTTGAAAAGTAGCTTTTAAAAAAAGTTTGGATTAGATTATGTAGTGGGAAAAGTCAATAAGCCAAAAAGTTTTAAAAAGTTAGAATATTCTAACTTTTTAAAATGAATTTTTCATTTTAACCAAAGATTATTTTGACTTATTGGCTTTCTGAAAAAGTTAATAAGCCAATAATTTATTTTAAAAGCTTAGCAAACATGCCTTAAACATGAAGAAGTTAAAAAAATATCACATATTATTCACATGTGATCATATATATTCGTATCTAGGTGTATCTATTCTTGATATAGATATGAGTTATAGCTACTTGTATGTATCGTATGGTGCTTTTATATTGAATGAAACAAAAAGTAATGTTGTTTTCAACTTTTCATATTGAATCAAACAAAAAAATGTGTTGGTTAATTTTTCCATAAAGAGTTTGTTGTGTAACGTTTCAAAAAACTCGCGGCTCGAAGTTTGCTCGGATTTAGTTTGGAAAAAACTCGCTCGATGTGGCTCAGTTTAAAAGTGAGCCTAGCCGGTTCAGCTCGGTTAGAAGTTGAGTATAGCTCGGCTCGGCTCGTAACGAGCCGGATTGGCTCGGTTTCGCTCGCATACCATCTAAGTTCGGCTTAGCTCGGATTGTTTTACTTTTAATATATTTTATTTTTATATATATTATAATATATCACAAAAACTTATTATAATTTACCTGTGATTAAGAGTGTAATTTGATATCTATACCACATCTAAAGGTTGATTATCATGCTATTGAACTTATATTGTGTTTCGTTGAAATTAAAAACGTATTTTGTGTTGTTAAACTTGATTTTGGCTTGTAATGTGTTAGCTTGAGCTTGTTTTGGATTTTTTTTAATTATTGAATAATATTTTAGATTACTGAGTTTTGAGAGCCATGTATTAATTTTTCTTTTCAAAATCGAGCCAAACCAAGCTGAGCCCGAGCTTAGATTTCCGGCTCTGTTTCAAATCCGAGCCGAGCCAGCTTGGTTTATAATCGAGCCGAGCCCGAGTTTTGCCCTAGCTCGGCTAGGTTCGGCTAGTGAACAGCCCTAGTGTAATGAAAACATGTAAATAGGTATACTAGTCTTTACTAATAAATGAAAATCTTTTTTAACACGTGTCAATCCTCCGATGTCTCCTTATCTTATCTTTCAATTTCTTTTTCCTATTTAAATACTATAAATTAGCAACTTATATATGCATATAGGTGTTGTACTTATTGCTTAGGGAGTTTTTCAAAAAAAAAAATGAATTTTTACTTTTACTACATAAGTATTTGCTAAACTACATTTAACCCAAAACTATTTTATTTTTACTTTTAACCGAAAACTTTTCATATTTTTCAGTTTAACCTCATTACTTTTTTACTTTCAACTTTGCTCCTTTATACTTTTCATCTTTCGCAAATTTTCCTTTTTACACTTCATTCTAAATTTCGAGAGTTAACACGACGCAACGTGCGTGTGTGGTTCAATGTTTTACATTTCGTTCTACGCTTCGTTCTAAGTTTTGCGAGTTAATACGATGCGACGTCCGTGTGTGGTTCAACGTTTTTACTCGTCTATTTTTTCCCTTTTTGACGGGTTCGTCATAACGTGCGGGTCCTAGATCTACTTAGTTATTATTTTCTATATTTTACGTTTCGGTGTTGGTGGTCGATCTCGGTAGTGTGACATTGATGTTATTTGGCTACGCCCCCGCCGCAACGCGGGGGTGCTTAATGCTAGTATAATATAATTTAGATAAGAATAATAACTTTTTTTATCAAACTTTGAATTAATATATATAATTTGTATTTTCACCTTCTTCGTAGGAGATAGAAGAAGTTTTCTTTTTTTTTTTCTTTGTGGAACCTCGCAAATATAAATTTTTATTCTCATTTAAATTAGATTTAGTTAAATTGTTTTTAATACTATTTTTATATAATATTTTATAGGATACATAAATAATAAAAACATATTAAATCACAAACTTCATGTAACTCTCTTATTTATTTATTATTTCTTTTATTTTATCCGGTTATTAATAATCATCTAATATTTTATGGGTTCTACCACATGTAATACACATGTTTCTAACCTAATGATAAATTAAATACAAATTAAAATTTTAAAAAGTAAATAGTACATCGAATTTATCATTTAAATACATATCTTGACAATCGTATGTGTTAATTGATTACATTATATTTATTTAACTCGTGCAATATACGAGTTATCTTAAAGATATAACTATATTGCTTATCATAGAAAATTAAATTTAAGCAACTCATGTAAAACACGAGGTTCTAAGCTAGTTATATAATTTACAAATATATATTTTGATTAAAATATAATGTTAGGTTATAAGGTGTGGTTATAGTCCTAATCATCATCATCCTCTACGTCATTGTAACATCAATCCATCCTCTACATCGTACATCACCAACCTATATGGTGTGGTGATGATCCTCTCTTTTTTTTTTTTTTTTGTTAAACAATTAAATAAATAAAAGTAACATTTCATTTATTTTTGAAAAAGAAAAAAATACATAATTTAAAAACGAAAAGTACATAATATAAAAATGAAAATTACATAACTTTAATACGAAAAAAAAACTAAAGACCTCATTTTTGAGCAATTTTCGTCTTCATTTTTTCCAGCACTTGTTTCTCTCTATCCGAGAGTGAGTCGATGTTGGTTGTCATTATCTTAAAGTCTGCACGATTGGCCACTTCTTTCTTTAATCTAAGATTCTCGTTTTCTCTCTAGGACGCTTCATCCTTCTCTTTCTGTTTCAACTTAAGTCACGCCAATTGTATATCGTTAAATTTGGCAAACCTGATTCATCAACTTATCCACCTTCGATTCACCGACAAATTATTTTTTTCGATGCCTTCTTTTTGTATTGTCTCTACCGATGGGGCGTTGCAGTTTAGGAACATCCATAAATTGGTAACCATAACTCGTTTATTTTGTCAATAATGTAATATTACAGGTTACGAGACTAAAGACTGTAGGAAGTTAGCCCGATTTCTACAAGACAACACCACCTACCAACTCGATGGTCAATGCTTTGATGGCAAGCTCATTGTTACCTACATCACCATTGATGTTTGATAGTGGGCCATCTTTATCATGCTGCAAACAACAGATCTTTTTTACACATCCTCTCAAACTATAGCGAGCCCGATAAGATCGCGTTAGGAAATGGTAACACTCTCTCCATCTCTCACACCGGTCACACATCTGTTTCCACCTCCTCTCGTCCATTAAATTTAAATATTGTTTTTCTTGTACCTCAATTGCGTAACAATCTTGTTTCCGTTGCAAAACTGCAAATCTAACAATGTTTTGGTTGATATTTTTCCATTGCATTTTCATGTGAAGATCTTCTAACGGGGACGCCACTAATGCGGGATTTGAAGGTTAATGACGTCTATTATGCCGCCATCAACTTTCTTCACCATTGAAGGGGTATGGTCCCAAAAACCTCGCGCAAGCGCATAGGACCATACCATAACTTCATTCCAGAAACATCTTAAACAAAACCTTGCGCGGCCGCACAACGGTTTTAAAACAAGATCCGGAAAGATCAGTCTTCGATGACCATGCGCCGGAGAAATGAAAGACAAATATTCAACTAACACCCTTGCGCGGGCTCGCGCAAGGGTACAGTTAAGCTTAAAGATGAAGTCCTAAACAATTTCGTGCACATGAAACCAGGACTTTAACAAAAGGAATCATTTCTGTTACAACAGAATGGACACGTGGCAATAATGCAATGGACTACAACTGTAGATCTTCTAGAAAGCCTTAAATGCTCATCGTGCATGGCCTCATTCGGTTATAACCGAATGTGACGTGGCACAATCCTGTGCCCTCATCTAAATCACGATGATGCCAAACTACTTTCCACGTGGCACCTCCCCAGCTGTTGATCAGACCCACGATCCATGTGCATAGATGTGGAGTTAACCATTAACGGAAAAAGAAATAACCGCTGACGGAAAGCAATTTCCGTCATTACCTCCGTCACCTTTTTTGGCGCCAAAACCTTGGTTATAAATATGGGAATTCAGGTATGATCTCACAAGCTACTTTCACATACTTTCACTCCCACTAATTCATCTTTTCCTTTGAGATCACTGTACTTATTCTCACGCCGGAGGGTGGTCACGAAGAGAACCCCCATTCTCCCCGTGGCGAGTCTAACGACTTGCTGTTTTGCAGTGTTCTTTGGTGAAGTAGCTCCATCCGACAATCGATGAGAGGATTAACCTTTTAATGCAGAGACTCTACCACCAGATCTAATTGATTTCATTCAATCCAGATCCGTGTTTCTTCAACCATGTATCTCAAATCAATTTCACCGTCAAGTCAACCGCCTCCATTCTCTCAAGGCATCACAAGCTTGGACATCCCTTAGTCAATGTTCTTAAATTTTTACATAAGAATTTAGGACTCCATTACAATAAAATGTCTAAAACATTATTTCATTGTGATGCTTGCTCAGTAAATAAAAGTCATAAAAAGTCCTTTGGTGAAAATTAATTGAAAGCATCTAAACCATCAGAACTTGTTTATTCGGATGTTTGGGGTCGGTTCAAACCTCTAATAATAGCTACAATTAGGTAAACTGCCATTTTGGTCCCTGTGGTTTGGGCAGTTTTGCCATTTTTGTCCAAATCTCAAACTTTTTAAATCTGGATCCCTATGGTTTCCATTTTGTTTTCGTTTTAGTCCAAATCTCAAAAACTCTCATTTTTTACTGTTTCAACATCCCTTTTTGTCTTTATCTGCAGGGGTAGTTTTGTCCATTTAATTTTCATTAAAACAATTTCTTTATTTAAAAACCCCACCAAATAAATACCCCCTATAGTTCCCAATTATATCATCATCTTCAACCTCCCAAATCGGAAACCCTAACCAGAGATCAACCGCCAAAAAGACCCTAACCCACAGGAGATCGAAGCAATGACAATGGTGGTTTGCACTTGTGGAGCCTCAGCCGACGCACGCTGGTGGTTCTGTGCTTGACGAATTCCCACCTGCAAACACCCCCCAACCTCCTATCTTCATCAAAAATAAACCTTGCAGCCCCTCCCCCTCTCGATTTCACTTATGGTGGACCAACCGGTCAACCATCGGTGGTGGTTTGGGTGTCTCCGATAAACACCCTCAACACATTCATTCTTTCCAGGTTTGTTTTCTAGTTGGAATGATGACGATATCGTGAAGATGATGATGTTGATTTATGATGAATGTCTGATGAAGATGACGGCGGAAGATGACGGTGATGTGGCTGACGGCTGGTTGTCGGAGCCACGCCGGCGGCGACGACAACAGTGGGGATTATGTCGCAACAGATCTGCCGGATACTTGAACCCGCAACATATTTGCAGGAGAGGTTATTTTTGGTTTGTGGTTGTTGTTTTTATGTTGCCGGCAGATTTGTGCTTCGATGAATATTTTGATTTGGAACTTGCTGTCATTTTTATGTTTCCTACTCTATAAGAACGAGCCAACTATCTTGGTCAAATGTGCAGCCAAATTTGCACCTGGGTTTTGTGTTGGGAGGGATGTAACCGGGAACTGATAGGGGGTATTTATTTGGTGGGGTTTTTTAATAAAGAAATTGTTTTAATGAAAATTAAATGGACAAAACTACCCCTGCAGATAAAGACAAAAAAGGGATGTTGAAACAGTAAAAAATGAGAGTTTTTGAGATTTGGACTAAAATGGCAACAAAATGCAAACCACGGGGACCCAGATTTAAAAAGTTTGAGATTTGGACTGAAATGGCAAAACTTCCCAAACCACAGGGACCAAAATGGCAGTTTACTCCTACAATTATTATATTATCTTTGTTTATTTCTATTAAAAGTACACATGGTTATATCCAATGAAATGGAAATCCAATGTGTCGATTTTATTCCCACTATTTAAAATGTTCGCCGAAAAGATCTTCAAAACTCCACTCGTTTTTCTATTTTTCTTACAATGGAGGCGAATATATTGATCTTGTTCTTTACCTACAACAAAATGGAATATCCCACTTTATTATTGTAACAACCGCGTCTTTGAAGTCAAAGTACAAGTCAAAGTCAAAGGAAGAAAAGATTGCTAAATGCGATCTGTCACTCTTTGCTTAATTATTGATTGTACTCCTTGACTTGTAATCTATTTCTTTAATTTATGTACTTTAGTTGTATTATCTGGAGTAAATGCTAATAATCGCAGTTTAATCGCATGTTAATCGCTAACCTATTTATCGCTAATCGCATCGCTATCGCATCACAACTTGAACCTGCGGTTCTGAATATTGTTTTACGTGTGTGTGCTATTTATGTGTTACTTGTGCATGTTTATATTATGTTTGTGGGGACTAATAAAAAACGCAATCGCAACTCTATCGCAACGCAATCTCATCGCGGACTGGAAACGCAAGTTTATCTATGTTGTTGTTTGTTAGTTATGTTATTTGTGTGACTATTATTTAAATCCATCACATCGCTTAATCGACACTCGCCTAAACGCATCGCAACCCTCAACGCACGAAACGAAAAGTCAGAAACCAACTCGCTGGAAGCCTTCGATCGAATGACCATTCGATCGAATGGTCATCCGTCCGGATGACCATCCGATCGGATGGCCATCCGATCGGACTGCCCTCCGATTCGTCACCCTGCACCGCCTTTCCTCTTCTATCACCTATAAATAGCACCTGTCACCTCACTGTTTATGTGATGTGACAACTCTCGTTTGACCAACACACTTTTGGGCTATTTTCTCTCGATTTCTCGCGATTCTTGTAAGTTTCTACCTTTAATCTTGTACTTCTATGATCTACACACACATCTTCATCTTTTTCACCATCAAATCTCAACTTTTAACCACGAAATCCATCTGATTTGGGCTGTTCGTTGATGATGTCATCATGGGTTCTCATGAACTTCAAAGTGTGACCACATTCCACCAAGAACAACTCAGATCTAAGTGATTTCAACATGTTCAAACACTGATTTCACCTAGATCTTAACATTTTCAAGATTAAAAGAGTTGAAAGATGATTCTATCACATTTCTTCCACATTCTTTTACACTCATGCACTCAAAACCGAAGGAATCGGAGCTCACCCAGGCCTTCTACTCATTCTCTATTGAAGTGTCGGCCTGAGAACTGATTCCTATCAAAGAGACAACCGATTCATGGGTTGAACATGAACAACCGTCAAGAACAGTTAACTGGTCAGACGAGGTGATTCCCATCCGATCGGATGACTTGGACTTGGTGGAGTTTCTGTTGTTTAACGCGTTGTCATACCGTTTCGGTCAAACCGCAAACTTTTCAAACTTAACAAAATATTTCAAGTTTCAAACGACCAAGTTGTTGAACGGATTGCCGTCCGATCGGATTGCCATTCGATCGAACGACAATCCGATCGGATGACTTATGGTCTCAAACCCTTAAACATTTTACAATTTTCAATACATGATATTATCCAAACGAATGGTCATCCGATCGGACGACCATCCGATCGAATGACCATCCTATTGCGGACTTGTTTTTGTGAAATGTCTCACTGGAACAGATCACCATCCGATCGAACGACCATTCGTCCGGATGACCGTTCGATCGAACGACCTGAAAGGTAGAGATACTTCTCTGATTTTAAAATGCTACAACGAAAACTTCAAAGCCATCATACACAAACACATCCATCCCAAACTAATGACAATCCGACTGAATGGCCATCCGACCGGATGACCATCCGTCTGGATTGTCATCTGATCGAACGACCATTCGTCACTCAGTTCACACGACACCGTTTAACGCACTGTTCATCGCTTACGCTATCGTTTTGTAACCAGGCTAACTTTCCAGAGCTCCCTTCAATCCAATCCAAGACCGTGTTTATTCGTAAACACGATCAATGAGTATACTTGAACCCTTTTTGGTTTACGCACTTTTGGGTGTTACATACGTTACCTATTTCAAATCACAATCGACACACAACGCAACCACTTTATACGCTGACCTTTACTACATGTTATACGTGTTATTCGATGAATGCTTGTATGTTATGTTTACACAGTGATTGTTGCCTGACACCTTAGCAACGATAGTACTATAGTTTGGACTCAGCACCTGTCGTGGACATGGGTTGTTAAGGGCTTTACTTCACATGTCGCAGTGGTGATATGTGTTGCGCATTGTACAACTCGCAGTCACGTCTGTGCATATTTCATTATTGATAACCTACTAGCTTCACTTTGCTACATGTTACATGCTGGTTATGCGTAAAACGTTTTCGCTATCTATTATACTATTAAACTTGTATGCTCACCTTTACACTATGTGTATTGACCTCTATTTTAACGTATGTGACAGGTGTTTAGGATGCTGTGCTTGCTATCTTTTGTGGAATCAAGTTAGGAAGAGTCTAGAAATAAACAATTCAATTATGAGTTGTCGAAACAGTATTTTTTTTGTCTTTGAGAACTATTTGTCTGTAATAACTATGTTTACTTAATATGTTATGGTATGGGATGTAATGCTTAAATATTTGGTAATTATTAGTTGTTATGGAATCTCTTGGACAATCTGTTTCGCTCAGTGCCTCACCCCGATGTTTCCGCCATCGGTTGGGGTGTGACAATTATTCCCCTTCACACTCCGGAAAAAAATGGAATTTCCAAGAGATGTCACAAACACATCATCGAAATTAGTCTATCTCTCCTACACCATGCTAACTTATCACTCACTTTTTGGTCTCATACGTCCCAAACATCGGTCCATCTCATCAATCGCCTTCCCTCAAAAATCCTAGAATTTAAATCACCTTATGATAGGTTGTACAATACAACAACCGCCTACACAAAATCACAACCGTTTGGTTGCTTGTGCTTCCCATGGTTACGTTCGTCCATATGTGGCTTCTAAGTTACACCCAAAATCAATTAAATGCATCTTTCGAGGCTACTCAACTTCTTAATCCGCCTACAAATGCTATGACCATGTAGCTCATTGCCTCTATCACTCCCGCCACGTCAAGTTTGCTGAACACATTTTCCCATTCAAAAATAAAAATTCATCTACCAATCCCCTTTCCCATAACTGATACTTTCCTCTCCACGCCTACTGGGCAAATAACTCCACCACCTCCTCATAACAATTCTAACAATATTTCACTTTCACCTCCCTTTGCCCATGCATACGTCAACCCCCAACCCTTAATGACTCCTATACACTATACACCATCAAGCAACACCCAATTCTCAAATATCCATGCCCACACATACACCATCCTTGAGTTCCACCCACCGGCTATCCCCACCGAACCTCAATCCTCAACAAGACAATCACCTCATTCCCCTTATACCTCTACTGAATCCCAATCTTCCAGAACACAGTTTCCACACCACCCACTACGTCGATTTCCTCTCCACGCACAAGCATCACTCAACCAGAACGAACAAAAAAACCAAACTCAAAATATTTCAATTCAAACCTAGTTAACACTACAACTCTTTTCCCTCTTCCACCTACTCATGAACCAACAATTCACACTAAAGCTTAAAAACCCAATGGCGAAAGGCCATGGATTTGGAGTTTAACGATTTTATCCAACATCAAACATGGGAACTTATACCCTCAAACTCTAAAACTCCAATTGGTTGTAAATGGGTTTTTTTGTATTAAACAAACCCCGGTGGTTCCATAGGAAAGTACAAAGCTCGTTTGGTGGCCGAAGGTGTCGCAACCCCCGCCCCCTATCTGTCCCGGGAACGGGCGGCCGCGAGATTCGGTTTTGGTGGTATCGGATTTTATCAATTTGGCAGCGGAAATTACATTAGGACCGTAGTTAGGAAATATTTTATCAGAGTAAAACACCATATTTTATATAAATAAGTACATTGGGATAAAGCCCCAGTTTTCATTACAAACTGATTTATAGGGATAAACTCCATTTTATTGAAATAAAACATCTTCTTTATTTAGGTAACTTTTATAGCCACTTTTCCAAGCCTTCAGTACTGTCCAACTGTCTTCTATTTGGCTTTCACATTTTGTTACCTGGAACGCGTTTAAAAACATTTTTTTCAGTGGGAAATAATGGTGAGTGAATCCCAGTTTAATCAAGAAGAGTTTTATCTTTTAACAGTATTGAGAGCGATTACAATGTTTACATCTACACAATTACTCATTCAGTACTGTCAATTCTAACTGGTGGGTCATATTACCCATTGGCTAACTCTTTGTCCAATGGTAACGTGTTTCACATTTTGTATACAAAACCCCAACATACCGGTAGTAATTGAAGAATTACAAAGACTCAATCACTACTTAATCACATTGTAAAATAATTAAGGTTTTGTAAAAACAGTTTACAAAAAGGAGATTACTCACATTGCTGTCTTAGGGTTTCCTTTAAGGATTTCCTGGTGATTATATATTAAATACACAAATGCACATGTGTTAGTATAATAAACCAATATTTACATTAGTAATACCCTCCCCGAGACGGCATTCCAACGACTACGTCGGGCAGAACCTTGATAACTATTACGGAACCCTGGATCAATCGGGCAGCGTATCTAATACGTAACCGGGGTTATGATACTTACAACGAGGCAGAACTTCATTATTTAGGGGGGTATTATGCCCGAAAATTACTTTAACTATGTAAATTTTCGAGAGAAAAAAGAAAGTGTGAGCGACCGGGACTGAAGGCTGATGCCCTTAATTTATAGGGCCTGATTCGAGCTTCGTCGCGCCCCGCGTAAGATGAGGCGGGGGCTTACGCGGCCTGCGAGCTAGGGGTGTAAGCCCTATCTTTGACCGGTCATCACTTCTAGCCTCGACACAAGTGTGCCACGTGTCGGCTCCGGGTGAGGCCTCGTAGACGGGCTGTCGCGCCCCGCGTAGACCAAGGGGTGGTCTTATGCGGCCTGCCAGAGACCCATTATTTTTGTTTTTTTTAATTTTAATAAGAATAAAGGTATCCGGGGCCCGTTTTCATATTAGGGGTGTATTTTAGGACATATAGGGATACTTTAAATATTTTTAGGGTGTCGTTTTATTTTAGGGTTGTTATATCCTCCCCACCTTGTTTTAGAGCTCGTCCTCGAGATCTACTGGAACAAGTGTGGATATTTCCTTTGCATTTCCGATTCAAGCTCCCATGTGTACTCTGGTCCTCTCTTGGAATCCCATTTTACTTTAACCAGAACTAATCTCTTGTGTTTGAGGTTCTTAACTTTCCTGTCTTCAATCTGTAGAGGTCTTTCTACAAATTCTAATTGTTCATTTACCTCTATATCCTTAAGAGGTACTACTAGTGATTCATCAGTTAAGCATTTCTTGAGATTAGATACATGAAATACATCATGTATTCCTGCCATTTCCTCTGGCAGTTGTAGCTGATAGGCTACAGGTCCTATTCTTCTAATAATCTCAAAAGGTCCAACATACCTGGGGCTTAGCTTTCCCTTTTTGATGAATCTGACTACTCCTTTCCAAGGAGAGACTTTTAATAACACTTTGTCTCCTACCTAAAATTCCAATGGCTTGTGTCTGTTATCAGCATAACTCTTTTGTCGGTCACATGCTGCTTTCAGTCGTTCCTTGACTTGAATGATCTTGTCGGTTGTTTCTTGTACTATCTCAGGTCCAGATAGTTGCTTTTCTCCAATCTATGCCCAACAGACTGGAGTTCGGCACTTTCGTCCATAAAGTGCTTCGAATGATGCAGCATTGATACTTGTGTGATAGCTGTTATTGTAAGAAAATTCTATCAGTGGTAAGTGATCGTCCCAATTACCTTCGAAATCAATTACACAAGCTCTAAGCATATCTTCCATTGTCTGAATTGTCCTTTCGCTTTGTCCGTCCGTTTGAGGATGATAGGTTGTGCTTAGATTCATCTTGGTTCCCATGGCTTTTTGGAAACTTGCCCAAAAATGAGAGGTAAAACGGCTATCTCTGTCAGAAACAATTGATAAAGGAATTCCATGTAATGAAACTATTTCATTTACATATAACTTAGCTAATTGTTCCATACTGAAAGTTTCCTTCATTGGTAGGAAATGAGCTGACTTAGTTAACCTGTCTACAATCACCTAGATTGTATCATTACCTTTTCTTGTTTTGGGTAATTTGGTAACAAAGTCCATTGTTATCAATTCCCATTTCCACACTAGCATTTCTAACTGCTGCAATAAACCTAAGGGTTTCTGATGTTCAGCTTTGACTTGTGAATAGGTTAAACATTTAGAAACACAAGCTGCTATATCTTTCTTAAATCCTGATACATCTTATCACTTCCAGGATGCATCGTATACTTAGACTTATGGGCTTCTTCTAATATACGATGGCGTAGGTTTCCTAATTTAGGTATCCACATTCTTTTCTTATGGAATCTCTAAATTCCATATGTTCCTTGTTCTAATTCCTTAATCATTCCTTTTAATTTTTCAGTATCATCCTTGATTACTGATTCTTTTGTCTTTCTAATCTGTTCATTTAAATCTATCTGTAGATTTAGTTTAAGAGATCGCACTCTTTTTGGCTTTTCATGATACTTTCGCTTAAAGCATCAGCCACTACATTTGCCTTTCCTGCATGATACCGGATGTTGCAATCATAATCACTAAGTTTTTCCATCCAGCGTCTTTGTCTCATATTCAGTTCCTTTTGTCCAAAATACATACCTTAAACTCTTCTGGTCGGTGTAAATGGTAAACTTACTGTCATAAAGCTAATGTCTCCAAATTTTCAGGGCAAAAATTATAGCTCCTAATTCTAAATCATGGGTTGAATAATTTTCTTCATGATTCTTAAGTTGTCTAGATGCATAAACTATAACCTTTTGACGTTGCATTAACACACATCCATAACCTAACTTAGAAGCGTCACAATAGACTACAAAGTCTTCCGTTCCTTCTTGTAACGCTAGTATGGGTGCATTGGTTAGTCTTTGCTTAAGAATTCTAAAGGCTTCTTCTTGTTTTGGTCCCCATTCAAACTTAACAGATTTACAAGTTAGCTTAGTTAAGGGAATGGCTATTCTAGAAAAATCTCGAATAAATCTTCTATAATAACTGGCCAATCCTAAGAAACTTCTAACCTCAGTTGGTGATTCAGGGGTTTTCCATTTAGTAATTGCCTCGATCTTGGTGGGATCCACATGATTTCCTTCACGATTGACTAAGTGTCCAAGAAACTGTACATGTTCTAACCAAAACTCGCATTTTGAAAACTTTGCATAAAGCTTTTCTTTTCTCAATAAACTTAGAAGTGCGTGCAAATTCTTTGCATGTTCTTCTTTACTCTTAGAGTAAATAAGAATATCATTTATAAATACAATTATTTATCCAAATATGGCTTACATATTCGGTTCATCATGTCCATAAATGCAGCTGGGGCATTGGTTAAACCAAATGGCATGACAAAAATTCATAATGGCCATACCTTGTTCTAAAATGCGGTCTTAGGAATGTCCTCTTCCTGTATCTTTAATTGATGATATCATGACCGTAAATTGATTTTAGAGAAAAATCGAGCTCCTTGCAATTGATCGAACAGATCATCAATTCTTGGTAATGGATACCGATTCTTAATCGTGACTTTGTTCAATTCATGGTAGTCAATGCACATACGCATTGATCTGTCTTTCTTCTTAACAAATAAAATCGGTGCTCCCCATGGCGACGAACTTGGTTGTATGAATCCTTTCTTCAACAATTCGTCTAACTGTTTCTTCAATTCCTGCATTTCTGCAGGTGCCAAACGGTAAGGTGCTTTGGCAATTGGCGTTGTTCCTGGTAATAGATGAATCCTGAATTCAACTTCTCTGTCTGGCGGTAATCCTGGTAATTCTTCTGGAAATACATCTGGAAACTGAGATACTACTGAAATATCTTTCAGTTCTTTTCCTTTAGTGTTAGTGATTATGGAAATCAAATATACTAAAGATCCTTTTTCTTATATAACTTGTTGTTTTCATCACAGAGATGAATTTTGTGGATCTAGATGGCTTATCTCCTTTCATTATGATCTTTTCACCCTTTGGTGAATTTACTTGGATCGACTTTTGATCACATAGAATACTGGCTTTGTTGGCTATTAACCAATATATTCCTAATACAACATCAAATCCTGCCAGATTCATTGGGTAAAGGTTTGCAATAAACTTTTGATTTAAAAATTCTATTCTTGCTCCCTGCAAGATTTCAGAAATCTTAATGGTTTCTCCATTTGCTGTTTCTACTAGACATTCTTGTGGGAGTTTAGTTAATTGTTGATTGAGAAGTTTGCAAAATGAAGTATTAATAAAACTTTGGTTTGCACCAGAGTCAAATAATACTTTGGCAAAAACATCATTAACTAAAAACGTACCAGCAATCATGTCCGGGATCATCTTAGCTTCTTCGCGGTCAGAACAAATGCCCTAGCATTTTTGGTATTCTTGTTGTTTGTAGCTGGAGCTAGTTTCGGACATTTTGGCTTGATGTGGCCTTGTTCTCCGCAGTTGTAGCATATCCTGTTGTTAGGTTTCTTCCTGCAGTCTTCTTCCTTGTGTCCAGATATTTTGCAAAAGTTGCAATATATGGAGCATCTTCCAGAATGCTTCCTTTTGCAATACTTGCAATAAGGTGCAGACGTAGAACCTACATTTTTCCCACGGTTGGAATTTCCAGAGTGAAATTCTTGGGTAAGCCTTTGAGCTAGGTTCTTCCTTTGATCCTCTTCCCGTGTACGTACTAACTCATATGTCAAGGTATTTGCTAGTTTTACAGCTTCTTCTATAGTTTGAGGTCTAGCTGCCTTGACTACATGCTTAATCTCACTGATCAATCCCCAGATGTAGCGGGAGATTAATACAGGTTCTGGTGATGCAAGGGTTGGCACTATTCTAGCATATTCAAAGAATAACGTAGTGTATCCCTTACTATCCACTCCATCCATCCTAAGGTTTAGGAACTTATTTGCTATTTGTTCTTTTTCATTGGGAGGGCATAATTTCCTTTTCACCATGTTCTTAAATTCCTCCCATTCCATATTGTAAACCCTGTCACTTCCCCTAGACTGGAGGATCGTGTTTCACCATTCTAGGGCTGAGTTCTTAAACAGATTGGAAGCAAACAGTATCTTATCCTCTTCCACACACTTGCTTATTTTTAAGACAACCTCAGTCTTTTCTATCCAGCGTAGAGCTGCAACGGCCCCTTCATTGCCCGAGAATTCCATTGGTTTACAGGACCAGAATTCTTTATAAGAACAACCATAAGATATGGTTCTTCTTTTTTTGGGAATGGGCACTTGAAGTAAGGGTCCATTGTTTACGTTGTGTTCTGGTTCAGTGGGTCGTTTACTGCTATGGTTACTTTTATTATCCGCTTCCCTAACTGTTTTAATAATATATGGCATGCATCTATTATCCCTTGTGCCACTATGTGTTGGATGGCACTGTTATCCACTGGGTTTCCATTATTATCAGGGTTCGGGTTGTCGTTGTTATTCTGGTTATCGTTATTCGGGTTATTGTCATTCTGGTTTTCCTGGTTCACTTCGTTGTCCATCTGAATTTTAAACATTTACCACGTATTAATATCACAAGATAATATTTAACACAACCAATCATATGACACGCATATTGATCAAAAGCGTCGAACATTGCGACTTACTCTTTCTTATATTATGCATCTAATACAAACTAGAACTGGAATTTAAAATTACAATACTAGTAGGCATCTATAGCTATTGTCTAGAATTTTTTTTCAAACATACACACATATTATATATTATATTATTATTATTATATTATTATTATTATTATTACTACTACTACTACTACTACTACTACTACTACTACTACTACTACTACTACTACTACTGCCACCATCACTGATATGGGTTCATCCAGAACTCCATATTACGCTCGTCATACTCCCAGACGAGTCGTTCTCCAACCTGCCTCATCCTCTCGCTACTTTCTAAAATCTCCTCTCCAAAGGTTCGGAGTTCTTGCACATTTTCTGCACTCATTGGGGGTGCAGGTGCTGGTACTGAGTTTGGGAACTGGGGCATGGGTTCCTGGTACGGGTATAGATTCTCTAGGATTTCTCTAATGTATTGATATCATAAAAGGGATCTAGAGGGTCCAAACCTGGGTAGGCTGCTAGATTCGGCATGGGTTCATATTCTGGTATTGGGTAACGTTGCTGGTAATCCCTATGTTCGTCTAACCACGGGTCGTAGTCTGGGTCTAAGGGATTGGGTGCCGGTACTCTAAGTATCTCTTATGGGTTAAAATCATGCATTTGGATTTGATTTTCTGGGTTGTTTTCAATTTCCATTGGCTGGGTGGGAAATAGTGGTAATGGTTGGGGTGCTATGAGTTGCTCTAGGTTAGGGTCTGCAGCTGTGGTTGCTAAGATATGGAAGTTTGCTAGACTCCTATTGAGCATATCCTGTGTGTGGGCATCTGTTTCTCTTTTAGCGGCTGCTAGGGCTCGCTGCTGTTGTAACTTTTTCATTCTTTTCCTACGTTCATGCGCTCCTCTAATGAACCATCCTCTCTTTTTAGGAGGGAATGGCTCTTCAGACTGAGCCTCAAACACGAATATCCCATCTTCATTGTCAGCTGAATACCCTGAGAGGGCAGGCTGTGAAGAGATGCCTTCGCTCCTAGGTGAGCCGGACAACTGATGGTAGGCGTCGGAAGGTCCTTGGTCGCTCATACTATAAACTAACAAATAGTCAAATAACACAAAATGATAAAATACAAATATGCACATAGTTCCGTAATTTATTTCCTAACATTTTGAATAATATCTTGGTGTCAGCGGAACACTTCTGTGGCTGAATCAGTGGCTTAGCTCTGATACCACCTTCTGTCGCAACCCCCGCCCCCTATCTGTCCCGGGAACAGGCGGCCGCGAGATTCAGTTTTGGTGGTATCGGTGTTTATCAATTTGGCAGCGGAAATTACATCAGGACCGTAGTTAGGAAATATTTTATCAGAGTAAAACACCATATTTTATATAAATAAGTACATTGGGATAAAGCCCAAGTTTTCATTGCAAACTGATTTATAGGGATA
The DNA here is from genome assembly GCF_002127325.2 of Helianthus annuus. NCBI lineage: Eukaryota > Viridiplantae > Streptophyta > Magnoliopsida > Asterales > Asteraceae > Helianthus > Helianthus annuus. Next base: position 153,658,253 of record NC_035449.2, on the reverse strand, counting down.
AACCCCATTTTATTGAAATAAAACATCTTTTTTATTTAGGTAACTTTTATAGCCACTTTTCCAAGCCTTCAGTGCTATCCAGCTGGCTTCTATTTGGCTTTCACATTTTGTTACCTGAAACGCGTTTAAAAACATTTTGTCAGTGGGAAATACTGGTGAGTGAATCCCAGTTTAATCAAGAAGAGTTTTATCTTTTAACAGTATTGAGAGCGATTACAATGTTTACATCTACACAATTACTGATTCAATACTGTCAATCCTGACTGGTGGGTCATATTACCCATTGGCTAACTCTTTGTCCAATGGTAACGTGTTCCACATTTTGTATACAAAACCCCAACATACCGGCAGTAATTGAAGAATTACAAAGACTCAATCACTGTTTAATCACATTGTAAAATAATTAAGGTTTTGTAAAAACAGTTTACAAAAAGGAGATTACTCACATTGTTGTCTTAGGGTTTCCTTTAAGGATTTCCTGGCGATTATCTATTAAATACACAAATGCACACGTGTTAGTATAATAACCCAATATTTACATTAGTAATACCCTCCCGGAGACGGCATTCCAACGACTACGTCGGGCAGAACCTCGACAGCCGTTACGAAACCCTGGATCAATCGGGCAGCGTATCTAATACGTAACCGGGGTTATGATACTTACAACGAGGCAGAACTTCGTTATTTAGGGGGGGTATTATGCCCGGAAATTACTTTAACTATGTAAATTTTCGAGAGAGAAAAGAAAGTGTGAGCGACTGGGACTGAAGGCTGATGCCCTTAATTTATAGGGCTTGATTCGAGCTTCGTCGCGCCCCGCGTAAGATGAGACGGGGGCTTACGTAGCCCGCGAGCTAGGGGTGTAGGCCCTAGCTTTGACCGGTCATCACTTCTAGCCTCGACACGAGTGTACCACATGTCGGCTCCGGGTGAGGCCTCGTAGACGGGCTGTCGCGCCCTGCGTAGACCAAGGGGTGTTCTTACGCGGCCCGCCAGAGACCCATTATTTTTGTTTTTTTTTTAATTTTAATAAGAATAAAGGTATCCAGGGCCCGTTTTCGTATTAGGGGTGTATTTTAGGACATATAGGGATACTTTAAATATTTTTAGGGTGTCGTTTTATTTTAGGGTTGTTATACAAGGTTTCCACAACAATATGGAAAAGACTACTTTGTAGCGAACCCATCACCATCCGCACCATTCTTTTGGTAGCTCTTTCCAAAAACTGGTTGTTATGTCAACTTAATGTTAACAATGCCTTTTTACACGGGTACACTTCATGAGGAGGTATTTAAGCACCAACCACCTGGTTATGTTAATCCTCAATTTCTATATCATATTTGCAAACTCAAAAGTCATTATACAGTCTTAAACAAGCACCGAGAGCCTGGTACATCAAGCTCACCAACTTCGTTATTCGGTTTAATTCCACAAATCCTTAGCCGACACGTCTCTTTTCATCTACCAAAAATAAATGTCACATGCTACCTTATGGTCTATGTTGACGATATTGTTCTAATGGGAAATAACCCACAATTCCTTAAAGCCTTTACCATAGCCTTAGGTGATAAATTCTTAATCAAGGATCTTGGCATGCTTCACCACTTTTTAGGTGTTGAAGTAATTCATATGCCGACCAGACTCTTTTTATCATAACATTGCCACATACAAAACATTCTCAACCAATTTCACATGGAAGGTTCCGAAGATGTCACCACTCCTCTTAGTGCCACTGACCCTTTATCACCAAAGACCCATCCCCTTCGGTTGATGCCACCCCTACCATAAACTTGTTGGATCCCTTCATTATCTTGCCTTCACTCGCTCGGACATCTCCTTTGCTATCAACAAACTTTCTCAAATCATGCACGCTCCTAGAAAAGCTCAGTGGCAAGATCTTAAAGAGGTCCCCCGTTACCTTAAAGGGGTTGTTCATCATGGCCTCATTCTAAATAAAAAATCCTCTATCGATCTCTCAACCTTCTCATATTCTGATTTGGGTGGTGTAAATGATGTCCGTTGATCCACTACTGTTGTCTTTTACCTTGGTTCCGACATTGTCTCATGGAAGTCTACAGAGCAAAAGTCGGTCTCCCAGTCCTCTACGTAAGCTGAAATACAAAGCCTTGGCCAATGCTTCTGCCGAACTAACCTAGCTAAAGAGTCTACTTACAGAACTAGGCATCTATACTAACAATACACCAACCTTATTTTGTGATAATACATAGGCGACATATATGTGCAAATCCAGCTTACCACTTGCGTATGAAGCATGTGTCACTTGACTATAACTTTGTATGGGAACAAGTATCAAATGGTCACTTATGTGTTCTTCACATTATCTCGCAGGACCAACTTGCGGACATGCTTACCAAACCGTTGTCACGAGCACCGTTTCTAAGTAACAAGTCAAAGATTGGTGTATTTGACAGATTCTCCATCTTGTGGGTGTATAAAGGAGGGTGACATCATAGGAATCCAATAAAAGGCATAATGTTCAAATCATTCGTACTCAAAGCTTTAGTATTATTTCCTAGTTTATTCACATTAATATCTCCTATAAATGCTATCATTCCTTCTTGTAAATTGCATATATTCGGGGCATCATTTGCGTAAAGAAATACACAATTCAACAACAAATAATGTTCACTTAGTACTAACTACTAAGTTTGCAAGTCTGTGTTCTCTAGAAGCAATGGTGACTGCACTATTTTGTCAATGGCTCATGGGTACTTGTTTTTTTCTCTTTGTGAGAATTTTAGATTTCATTTAGTATATTAGATTTCATTTAGTATATTATTGTCAATGGCTCATGGGTATTTGTTTTTTTCTCTTTACGATGGCGTAAATATCGAGGTGAGACGTAATAGATTGTTCAAAGACATCATAACACTAAATTGCGATATACACTAAGACGCGAAATTTCATTTTCATATCATCGAATCAAACATTACATTATTCAAGAAGGATTTACAACAACTGGAAATTTCATGACTGAAAACATCAAAATGCATAACTAAATTAGGCGAGTATCTAAATACACCCTATGTAGTTTTCTTGTAATCGCATCTCAAACGTTTTCCTGCAACATGTATAAAATATTTGTCAACACACATTATGTCGGTGAGCATACTAGTTTGTTTACATAGCATAGATAGAATAAGTCTCAAATCCACATGTTTATGGTATACTAAATTATGTATTATACGAGCATGCAAAAGCTATCATTCAATCCAAAGTTTCGCACGCAGCGTAACCTTAACACTGAAGCAATTAAGTTTGTAAAGAATAACTTAACAATGACCCATAAAACGGGGCGGTGTGCTAGTCCTATAGCGCTATACATATTAAGGAAGGTCTGCAAGGTTAATGATAGATAGTTAAGCATAAGAATAATCTAGCATGCATTCACAATTAGCATAACAAATATGCATGTTTAAGGATTAAGTGTTTGAATAAGTTTGCTTGTATGTGTATGTGTATTTAGTATGGATACATGTTGCAACCCAAATAGTGTCTAAAACGTAAAAGGGTCTGGTATGAACTCACAGTTTTGCGAAGTTAACCAGAGTTAAGTCACGAATGAGCGTAAGGATTTTACGAGCGAAACGAAGTCTAGCCTAAAAGGGGTAAAAACGTGAATGTACAATTGCGAGGAATAAGTAGAGAGTAAATGAAAGGTGAAATAAAAGGAAATGAAAGTGCAAGAATAAAATGGAAGAATAAAGTCTAAAAAGATGATTAATCAAAAGTGTTTATGTATAGTTGTTTTTAGTCATCATATAAATTTATTATATGATTATATGTAAAATTGCTATGGCATGGTAAATAATGTCTAAATATAAGGATACCAAGTATTAAAATACTAAAATATCATATTTTTATAAGGTGTCAAATATCTAGTTTGAGTTATTTAAAACTAGACTTTTATACTAGTAGATAAAAGATTGATAAATAATTTAAAACATAAAGCTCTTATAATCTTAGTACTTATTTTCTGCTATATTTATTATATTTTAGTTGATTTTAAATGTGTTTTGAAGGGATAATAATGCCTAGAAATGGCGAAAATTAATATAAAATAATAAAAATTTTAGAAAGTTAAGAAATGAAATAAGGTTAAACCTTCCCATAAATCTCATAAGAGTTTCATCATAACACGAAACATCATCTATTTGGTTAGTGGGATTTCGGTTTGCTTTTTTGGGAAAATAAGCAAAATGACGAAAAAGCTATAAGAAGTACATGCAAGTGTGTAGATGGTGGTTTTGCATCCTAAACCATTACATGTGCCTACCTTAACACCAGACATCCAAACATTCGTGTAGTTTGAGGTCTTGGTTTAGTTTTGACGATTGTGCCCCAAACGGGTCAAACAATGCATAAAATGAAGAAATAGGGGAAAACATGAATGTAGCTAGTTAGGTTATGTAAGTACACTTCTACGAGTCCCAACCGTAACACAAGAACACTCACACGTGGTGTTTTGGTTTGGTAAAGGATTGGAAGTCAAGTTAGAGTTAAAGGGTATAATGGTCAAGAACATGTATAAATAGTAGAAAAATCAGGAAATGAGCCTTAACCATTCGTGTTTATGGATTAAACAAAAGGTTTGTGGCCTTGGATTCATGATAAACATAAGTATAATCAATAACCAAACGGAAATGAAAGAAATAATACAAAATCTGGAAGCCAAACCTCTCGGTTTTGACTTTGGATAATCTTCAAGAATGTAGAAATTATAGAGAACTTGGGAGTGAATTAGGAGTGTGTAAAGGGGAAAGGGGTATTAGAAGTGTTGAATTTATAAGGGAAAACCCCAGTTAGGTTAGAGTTAATGTATAAGGTGGTTGGAGGTTGAAAAGTGGGTGAAAACATTAAAACCCGTAGCTGGGCGAACAGACCTGGTGATTTTGCACAATCGTGCGGATCAGGTGCACGGTCATGCGGATCACAATACGCATGGTCATACACATCAGATTCATGGGCGTGCGACATCTACAGAATTTAAGAAACTTTCCAGAATTTGTAGTTTGACCCATAGAGTTTGATAATTCTATTATTTTAAGCTAGAAACTCACAATTAAGCATGTTTTTTTGGTATATAAGTGTATGCAAGCATGGTAATTAATAAAAACACTTATGAAATAACATTCATAAGAAAGTAGAATCTCGATGTGTTGCTCGGTTTTGAATTAGAATACGTATTCGTGAGTGTTTATGCATTATGCAATAAATAATTAGGCAAAAATAACATAAAAGAGAGTTTCCATTATTATCAAGTCTTTAATTTACAAATAATTGAAGATAGTGTACATATTAAAAATGAAAAAGAACGAAATATACAGAACGTTACAATTTTAACTCCCTAATTCTTGTTTGTCATTTGATGTCAAACAATAGTAGTTTAATCCCCTACTCGAATACTAGATAAGTTTCTATAATGAATGTTGAGACGGGTTTTGCTGGACAAGCATTTGCCAATTAGAAGTTACGAATTGTTTTGACACCGAAATGATAATATTTTCTGATATGAACTTGGTATTTTGATTAATACAAATAGAAGTTAATTCTAAGTTGTGTATCAAAATAAAACCTTTTGTCATTTCTGATTTATCTTTTTGAATCACATAGTTTTGGGATAAATTAGAAGGTTTGCTAATTTGTCTTTGTTTCAACCTGATCTTACTTTATTATTGTTTTAAAATTACAATTACAATTACAATTCTGGAGGCTTTCAAACATATCAATAGGAAATGTACCCGTTGAGTTGTGTTTTATCTTAACCCATAGTATTTGTATTATGTTTTTTTTAGTTTAGTGATGTTTTTTTAATTATTATATCGTATTTTTATTATGTGATGAACCTTACCCGATCAGAAATGTCAAACCGACCCATATATAAAAATATTCGATCTTATGAAATTAAAACATCAAAAACAGCTAAAAAAATCGTGAATCCTTCACGCATAATGAACTATTCAATTTTCAAAGCATCATATATCAGTATTTTTGTTTCAAAACAACTCATTTTGTTTTATTTTATGTAAATGCAAATAGACAAAACTTACAATTTACAATAACAAACACTTTCGAGGAGTAGAATTACCTGGAAACATTAAATAAGTTTCTTTTGTACATTTAAATTAGTGTTAAAACCTTAAAAAATATAAAAGAACTGGGACACCCATAAATATGATGACCATTTTTCTAAATATATAACTGTCGGCCATGATCAAACGTAGTATAATATTTAAATGTAATATTATTGTTGTTGATGTATCTACGTCACCCATTTTTTTTTTTTGATTACCTAAATAAAAGATAAGAAAAGGATATGTCACAATTTACAAAGTCTTTTAATAACATCATTCTCAACTTTTAGCGGAATATTGAAAATTTCCGAATACTTAATGAGTTTACAAAACAACACCACAACTTCACTTACCAATCTTAGCCTGAGATTGGGTGCATGCAAAAATATACACTATAATTAGCAACGCGAATTAATACTAGATTTTATATATATATATATATAGGGAGCCGCTAGAATGAAAACCACCTCGAGTTGTAAGAACCGCGAGAACTACACCCCACGGGTGGGCGTTCACCATGATTTTTTTTTACAACTAGATGTGTGCATTATAAACACAGCCGTAAAAAAAAAAATTTAAACGCCGCGGCCGAGGGGGTAGTTTTTTACACCACAAGTTTGGTGAAAAAAAAAAAGAAAAAAGAAAAAAAATTAAAAACACCAAACTTGTGGTGTAAAAAACTACTCCCTCGGCCGCGACGTTTAAATTTTTTTTTTTACGGCTGTGTTTATAATACACACATCTAGTTGTAAAAAAAAATTATGGTGAACGCCCACCCGTGGGGTGTAGTTCTCGCGGTTCTTACAACTCGAGGTGGTTCTCATTCTAGCAGCCCCCTATATATATATATATATATATATATATATATATATATATATATATATATATATATATATATATATATATATAGGCCGGTTAACGTACAAAATGTCTTAACGTACGACACGTACGTGATGCATTATCAACATGCGAATACTTATAACTAACATGCGAATTTGGGTTCCAATAACAACTTTCGAAATTGTAGTTTTATTTGAACATGCGAATTGGGTTTCCATAACAACATGCGAATTGGGGTCTTATTTGAACATGCGAATTATATTTTTTTTTAACGTGCGAACTTTCGTTTTTATAACAAGCGATATTCTTTTACGGGTTTATAACATGTGAACTTGCCGTCGCGTATGCGTCGTACGTTAAGTCATTTTGTACGATACACTTTTTCTATATATATAACGTGCGAACTTTCGTTTTTATAAAATGCGATATTTCTTTTACGGGTTTATGACATACGAACTTGTCGTCGCATACGCGTCGTATACTAAGCCATTTTGTACGATACACTTTATATATATATACATGCACGGATATTGAATATTGATTTTTTAAACAACACACTAAGTCCATCGATCGTGGTTATATGTTAGCAGATGAGTTACACCAAGGTCGGTTTACGATTGGACATTACATCTACGGTCTTAATTAATTAGTTATGTCCAATAATTCTTGATTTCTTAATTTAACTTGTTTGACATTTTGGACATTTTTGAATTTCTTTAACTTGTTTGACATTTTGGACATTTTTGTTGATACGTTAAGAATTTAAGATTTGAACATATAAATTATTATATTTTATATTTTGTAGCATATATTTTGTATTTTTATAGTTTGTTTTATCAAGTGATCAGTGAGCTTTAAATTGATACGTTAAGAATTTAAGATTTGAACATATAAAATATAAATTATTATATTTTATATTTTATATTTTATATTTTATATTTGTAGCATATATGTTTTATCAAGTGATCAGTGAGCTTTAAAATGTACCATGTACGCAAGGGCATAGCATAGTGGGGGCGGGAAGGGACGGCCGACTCTCCAAACTTTTCAATCAGCAGTGGAGAGTATGTAGTTTTTGTATAGAATTTTTAGGGATATACGTTTTCGACCCCCCGTTCTATAGAAATTTTTGGATATATATGTTTTTGACCCCATCGGTCGGAAATCTCAAACTTCGCCACTGCATGATGTACATAGTGTCAAGACTCATTACGATAGGTAGAATATCAACAATGAATCCACCTTCATAGTGGCAGCCTCAATGTTATTGTTTATAGCATTAAATGAAGTCTTCAGCCTTGTTTCCATGCACAAAAATGTTCCAAATTGTGCTAAAAGAACAACCATCATACATATTTCGCCTGTAAGACATAAGAAATAATGTTTTTTGAAGAACAAGAAGATGCATACATTATGAGGGTGTTTTCTTGTTGATATTCATTAAACATTATCCTCGTATCATTCATGTTTTTCTATGAATATCGTCGCATGTTTGGATGAGGGTGTTCCCTACTAGAATTGTTATCCGATGATGGTGATAAAGTCGTCTTTAATTTATCATAATTTTGTTAACAAATTTTAGAAATAAATAGTAAAGCAGTTATGTGAAAATCTAAGGTTTAAAGATATATTTATAAAGTGTATTTTTTTCTACACTCTAAGGTTTAAAGATATATAAAGTGTAATTTTTTTTCTACACCAACAAGGGGGTTTCATCTCAGCGGGGCACCAACTAGCGGCCTCCGTATATACGACATCGTCTGTGGCGAAGCTTGAGATTTCCGACGGTGGTCGAAAACGCTTGAGATTTCCGACGGTGGGTCGAAAACGTATATACCCAAAAATTTCTATATGAAAACTACATGTTCTCCACTAAGGAGCAAAAAGTTCGAGGGTCGGCCGGCCTCTCCCGCCCCACAAAGCTACGCCATTGGGCATTTTGTTTCCCACCGGGCCTTAAGTCCACCTCAACCTCAGTTGGGTGTGTGAAAGGTATAACACATGGTCTAATAACATTACATTTTGTTTTTATTGTATTTTATATTTTTAAATATAAGTAAATAGTTTATGATACCAAATTTTTACTATTAAGAAATTAAACAAAAACACAAATACGATCTTCTCATTTAACACATACAATGTATCTCTCATTAATCATGATAAACATAGATAGCTCTATTCTTAGGGTGTAAGGGGTGCTCACCTCTTAGGTGAGTCCCCCCTCTTACACATAACCAACCATAAAATGCCACGTCAACTCCCCTCTAACACTCCCCTAATACCTCTTTTTGATGGCGGCACTCCCCTATTAGGGGAGTTGGTTTTTTTTTTTTTTTTTTTTAAAAAAAAGGAAGGCTTTTGATTGGTCCCCTCTCCATCTCTCCTCTCTCTCTCCTCCCCCTCTCTTCGGCACCTCCCCACCGGATTCACACCCTCTCTCTACCTCACCGTGAGGTTGGCGGTACCCCCCTAATCGGTGAGTGGCCTCCCCGCATGCTTCACCGAATTACGCCCCGCCCACCCTTACATTCCTTCGTACTCGTCTTTATGATGTGAAAACACATTTATATGGTAATTAAAAATACTGATTATTTGTCAAAAGTTAATAAATATAATATTGTCGTTAAGGATTTTAAAATTTATAATAGCAAGCTAATTATTAACTTCATAAACACAATATTAAGTAATAAAAATAGCAGAAGAATGATAGGTTGACAATTGACTTTGGAAATATTATTGTTGGGTATAATGTCATTTTTGCACATGGTCACATGGGACCGACCCATTTATTAATTCAACTTCTAGTACATAATTTTGCATGCAATCAAATTGAATTAGACCACTAGGTTAATTTGTTTATTATATGACGTGGTCACTTTCAAGGATTTTTGGTCATATGTTATTTATATATTACTATATTTTAAATTGCCTACTAAATAATACGAAGGTATGTTATATGTACTTATATAAAAGTATGGCAAAACGAATGGGTGACGGTCAAGGTATCATCGAACAAGTAGTGACGATGGTGGTGATGGTGGTGGTGGAGGTGAGTGGTGACGATAGTGGAAAAGTGACGGTGGTGACATCTACTAGTAGATGCTAGTGACACACAATGGTGACTGGTGGTGTTCGCCTATTTGAACCCATATTAAGTTAGACTGCGGGGTATGGGGCGGGAGTTTGGGCGAGGGTAGGGGGAAAACGCCCAAGCTACCACCCCGGGTGGGCATGGGTTTCGGCGTGGCCCTTGGGGCATGGGTTTCAAGCCGGGCGTGGGGCGGTTTGGCCATCCTAGTTGGCTGAATATCATTGGCTCACCCGCCACGTCATAGCGGGCCATCCCAAAATGTTTGTGTGATTTTTTTAAATTTTGTATATTTTTTTTTATAAACTACCCTGCCACGCGGTGCACCCAACCCAAGCCCAACCCACGCCCCACCATACCCCGCGGACACGTACCAGGCAGTGGGGGGGCTCCCATTCCACGTGTCATCACCCGCCCCAACCCACGCCCAACCCAAGCCCCACCATACCCCGCAGTCTTAGCAAACCTTATAATCAGTGGCGGATGTAGTGTACAAGGAGGGGTAGCACGAACTACCCATTAACTTTGTCGGCGGAGTGTAAAATTAGTGCAAAAAAAAAAAAAAGATTCTCTCCGTTTTATACATCAGGGATATCTCTGAGCAAATATTAGGATACCCGTAGGTCCATAATTTTTTTTAAGATACCCCGGATCTTGTCGTCTAGACCCGCCACTGCTTATAATAGTAATCTTGTCTATAATTTAAAATTTTCAAAATTGACGCGTTTAAACCTGAATAAACCTAAAAATTAACAAACTTAAAACCAACTTGTTTCTTACATTTATTTTTTAATTTGAAAACTAAATTTACATTGTTTAATGTTTGATATCTCGACGACAAACGACGTGCATGTTCAACCAATAACTTCGCAATCAGCTCGAGACTACTTACATAGCTAGGGTGTGTGGGGGCCTGAGACGAGCACACAAAAGTATATTTAATAATTTATCATTTTAGGATTTAAAAATAGGTAAATATGATTGATTCAGCGATCAGTTTATCAGAAATATAATGCTTACAGGACCAGCTATTCATTGTACTTTTCCCTTTTACTCATGTTTATATAATACTAGTTTATAGACCCGCGTATTACACGAGTTTTTACAATATAAATGACATAGTTATATAATCTTTAAAAAACTCTATATTACTAACGACCTATGTTAATTAGTAACGAAACTTTATATAAACGAATTTATATTACAATATAATGGTTCCACAATTAACTTGAATTTATCACAAAAACAACTGGCCCATCTTAATTAGTAATACTGAAAGTACCATAATAGTTGTGTATTACAAAGCTTGAATACTGAAAAACATGTAATAAACAAATTTATATATTATTAATATGAATGAAATTATGTATTACGTCACATATAACAATGTATAAATAATAATAATTTTTAGCATTCTGTATCTTTTAAATATAACTTTTATTTAAACTAAATCTCTAAGACCTCAATTCTGTTTACAAAATTCATTATTTAAGTTGGTTTTCTTCTCTTTCTCGGCAAAAAACATATTTTGTTGATATGACATAAATTAGATTTGTTATTCTTACTAATAATTGTTATGCGAATTTAATTAATAAATAGTATTTGTAAAGTTATGAAATAAGTTAAAGGTTTATATATGATTAATAAAATCTTTTCATTATTAAAGGTAGTTGACTATGTCACAAACGGGTATAAAATGAAATGGATATATTTCTTAGCTCTATTAAACTGAAAACACATCATAAATCAATGTAGCTACAAATCTTAATATTATCTCATCTATAAAAGTTCAAAACCTTAAGTTCTCTTCGTCTATCATTTTAAGTCCGAGTTCAATAAAATTTTAGTCTTATTGCGAGATAGTCCTCTGGTTAGTTGCTCTTTTTTAGCTTTTATTTATATGTTATAAAAACTCATATATTGATTTTGTAGATAATCTTAAATAAGGATAATAATTTTTGTTTTTTTTTCTTTTATAATTTAAGCTATTTTATTTTAAGAATTACTAAAATCTTAGTTTTAAAAACTATAGATCATTTAGGTATATTTTTTAATCATAAGTTAGATATAGATATTAATTATTATATATTATTAATGAATTATCATACATTTGGATTAAATATTAATTATTATATATATTTATTATTAATGAATTAAATATGAAAATGCCATGTAGCATTAATTAAAAGGATATTAGATGAGAAAATGCCATGTGGCATTATAAGTATTCTTTTATTAGTATTAGATATAATATATAATATATAATTATATGTTCGATATTATTGTTTTATTAAAAAATATGTTGGTCTTTATAAAAGACTAAAAGTTCACATCCACTCAGTTTTCATTAAAACACGTTGAGACGTTGAGTTTTCTTTTTTTCTATTAAAATTGTTCCTTTTTTTTTATATTTCATTCATACTTGCCAAGTTAAATAAAAAATAAGGTAGACGGGCAACAAGTTGTGCCGTCATCCCTTTCGGAATTGCAAACCCTAATCTACCAAAGATAAAACCTCGTCCCCTTGAGGCTGAGCAATTGTTGTGTATGACCCGTTGGACCCTGGTCAGAAATTGGATAGCTTTTGGCGCTAGGGAGCCAAATGTGTCAAAGGCAAAAGGGACAAAAAACATGCTGGTTCTCTGCACAAGCATTAGCGTGCTTATCAACTTTCTTCGATTCTGCCTTTCTTGCTGTTTATCCAGCCACAAACCCACTAACCCTTAAACCAATCAGAGGGGAAACCCCCGTGAGATCTACACAAGCATGTTTCCCCCTAACCCAACCAAAGACGTTATAATTAACTAACATAAATTGGTAAGAACTATATAACTTTATGTAATTCTCAATTTAAAAGATTTAAAGCTAAAGGATGCTTACCAAATATTTTTAGAGGTATCCCCTTGTGGCCTAGTGGTAAGAGACTTGGGTTTTCCAATGGAGATTTAAGTTTAATTCCCACTTGTGTCATATTGGGGTAGATATTGGGCAATGATGGTGACAAACCCACCGAGGGGGGTTCGATCCTGAGCCGCACCCCGATTTTCATCCGGCCGTTACTTCAGCGAGCCATCTCGTGTGAAGGCAGTATGGTTTCCGGGGGAACGTCGTAACCAAGTCTGACCAACCCAGCGCGGGCCCGGTTAAGACAACGTAGTTTGAGCAGATCTTGGCTAGGGCCACCGTTTAGGCGGTGTGATATTGGGTCACTCAAAAAGAAAGTCAACGTTCAAAAAAATAATAATTTTACAGGTGTTCGCTATTTTTACCGGTGTCCGTTTGTAATAAATGAGTTGGTGGCTTGTCGACAAAAAAACAAAAAAGAAACAATTTATTTTTAAAGCCGACATGGAAAAGGCCCACGATTCGGTGAATTGGAAATTCCTAATTTCTATTCTCGACATATGGGGTTTCCTTCAAAGTGACGACAATGGATAATGGATATCCTTTATTCGAGTAGGGCCTCGGTAATAATAAATGGTTCCCCGTCTGGCGAGTTCCAATATTGAAAAGGGTTAAGACAAGGGGATCCATTGTCACCCTTTTTATTTATAATAATAATGGAGGCATTGCGTGTGTTGATGATCAAAGCAATCAGTGAAGGCTTATTCAAAGGTGTTCGGTTACCAAATACGGACCGTACTTCTCACATATGTTCTACGCAGATGATGTGATTTTTATGGGTATTGGACGGAGGAAAATTTGGTGAATTTGAAAAGAATTCTAACATGCTTTCATATGATCTCAGGTCTAAAGGTGAACCATAGAAAAAGTAATTTATTTGGTATAGGAGTGGAGGAATAAGAAGTAATACGGTTGGCTAGCCTAATGAATTGTAAACATGGGAAATTACCATTCATGTACTTGGGGCTAAAGGTAGGGGCAAACATGAATAAGTTAGGGAATTGGAAGGAGGTAATCGACACTTTCAACAAAAGATTATCGATGTGGAAAGCAAATCTATTATCCTTTGCCCATAGAATCACGTTCACCGAGTCGGTACTAGGAAGCCTCCTAAATTATTATATCACTATATAGAGCACCGGTTGCGGTAGTAAAGACACTTGAAGACATTCGACGAAGATTCTTGTGAGGAAGATGTGGGGGTGTGAAAAAAATCAATTCGGTCAAGTGGAAAGAATATTAGCACCAAAAAGAACGCGGGGAAGGGGCTCGGGGTAGGAAGTATAAAGGAGCTAAACTAAGCATCATTTTTGAAGTGGTGGTGGCATCTTAAATTGAATTAGGATCAAATCTGGGTCAAATCCATTCAAGCAATTCATCATAATACTTAAACAATGACTATGATACCCATAAAAAATCAAATTCGGGGGATATGGAAGGCAATAGTTGGAATAGAGGAAGAATTTATGAAATATGGTATTAATCTAAAGAAACACTTGGTTTGTACAGTGGGTTTGGGTGAAAAAACATTGTTTTGGGTCGATGGATGGATTAATGGTGGCACGATAAGAGAACGGTTCCCTCAAACATATCAGCTAGCTAAATAAAAAATGGCAAGGGTATGGGATTGCTATAGGATCTACAATGATGGCATTTTATGGGCATAGGAGTGGAATAGAGCACCTGCTAGTAGGAATGAAGTAGAAGAAATGGAAGATTTAAATAAGCTACTACTAGAGCAGAAGATATCAGACCAAAATGACCGATGGAAGTGGAAAATGGAAAAGATTTGGACTTTGCGGTACGGGATGTGAGAAAGTCTCTAACATCACAATTGGATCTGATCTCAACCACATGTGATTTCTGGTGGAATAACACTGTAACCCCTAAAATTAACATGTTTATTTGGCGTGCAAGGGATGGCAAGATACCATCAGCTAAAGCATTAAGTAGCAGATGCGTAAACTTACAAGATACCAACTGTCCAATTTGCTGTAACACCCCGTGTTTCGAAAGTCAAAGTCAAAGTCAAGATTGAAGTCAAAGGAAGAAAAGATTGCTAATTGCGACCTGTCACTCCTTGCTCAACTACTGTTTTGACTTCTTTGACTTGTAACCGAATCTTTATTCTATTTGCTTTAGTTGTATTATGTGGAGTATTTGTTAATAATCGAGGTTTAATCAATATTTATCGCTTGTTTTATCGCTTTATCGCTTATCGCATCGCAATCGCATTCGCAACTTGAATCATGTGTTCTGGATATTGTTTTACGTGTGTGCGCTATTTATGTGTTACTTGTGCATGTTTATTTAGGTTTATGTTGCGGTGATTAATCGAAACGCAATCGCAACTCTATCGCAATCGAATCGCAAACGCTAAACGCCAGTTAATTATGATGATTGTATGTTAGATATAGTAGTTGTGTGTTTATTATTAATTTATCGCATCGCTCGCTCAAAACGCATGACAACGCTCAACACGCGAATCGAACCGACAAAACTCAACACGCCGGACACCAGGATCGAGTGGCCATCCGATGGGATTGCCATCCGATCGAGTTGCCATCTGATCGGTGGCCAATCCGACCCTGAGCACTTTCCTCTTTTGGAAACCCTATAAATACCCACGTGTCACATCATTTGTGATGTGACAACACTCTCACTCGACCAGCCCGCTCAAGCACTCCTTTCTCTCGATTTCTCGCGATTCTTGTAAGTTTTCAACCTAAATCGTGTACTTGTATGATCTACACACACTTCTTCATCATTTTCTCATTTGAATCTTACCTTTTAACCGTGAAATCAGTGGATTTTAGGTGTTCTAGGGTGATGGCGTCATGGAGTTCTTATGAACTTCAAGCTTTGGCCTCATTCCACCAAGAACAACTCAGATCTGAAGGATTTCCACATGAATCAACAACGATTTCGCATAGATCTACACATATTCATGGTTAAAAGGATTGAAAGATGGTTTTCTAACTATCTTTCAACTCTTTTACACTCAATGCACTCAAAACCGATAGAATCGGAGCTTGTTCTGATCTTCTACTCTTTTTTAGTGATGTGTCGGTTCAAGATCTGAATTCTATCTAAGAGACAACTGATTTCAGGTTGAATGTGAACCACCGTCTCGAATAGTTAACCGATCGGACTAGGGTGATTCCTGCTCGATCGGATCACTTAGGTCTTGACGGGGGTTTCTGTTGTTTAGCACGTTGTCATATCGTCTCGAACAAATCGCAAACTCAACGAATTCCCAAGTTAGCAACACGATCAGGTCGCGGGACGGATTATCGTCCGATTGGATTGCCATCCGATCGAACCGCAATCCGATCGGGTTGCACTGGAAGGTTCAATACTTAAACTTTTATTTCAAATTTTCAGGGACCTGAACGTCGAACGGATTACCGTCTGATCGGATTGCCATCCGATCGAACGACCATCCGACCATGTGACATTTGGAACTTCAACACTTAAACAATTTTCAACATGTTCAATGCACACTCAGTAACCAAAGGATTGCCACCCGATCGGATGGCTATCCGATCGTGTGACAATCCTGCTGTGAACTTGTTCTCACTAAGTGTCCTAACCAATCGGATCACTATCCTATCAAACGACCGTTTGATCGATCGACCTGAAGGGTAGAGATACTTCTCTGTTTTCAAAATGCTACAACGAAAACTTCAAAGCCATCATACACAAAAACATTATTACCAAACAAGATGTCAATCCAATCGAATGGCCATCCGATCGGATGACCATCCGAATGGATTGACATCTGATCGACTGGCCATCCGATCGGATTGACATCCGATCGGATTGCCATCCGACACTTGGTACTTTGCACCGTTTTATGCGCCGCTTATCGTTTATGCTATCGTTAACTGTTCAGGCTAATCTCTCTCAGCGCTCCCTTCAATCCAAGAGAGTGTTTACTTGTTAAACACAATCTGTGAGTATACTCGAACCCTTTTTGCTTTACGCACTTTTGGTGTTACAATCACAACCTACACACAACGCAAACACTATTTATACGCTAACCGTTATTGCATGCAACGTGTTATTCGATGAATGCTTGTATGTTATGTTAACACAGTGATTGTTGCCTGACACCTTAGCAACGATAGTACTATAGTTTGGACTCAGCACCTGTCGTGGACAGGGGTTGTTAAGGGCTTTACTTCACGTGTTCTAGTGGGGACATGTGTTGCGCATTCTACAACTCGCAGTCACGTCTGTGCATATTTCTCTGTCGATAACCTACTTGCCTTCACATTATACATGTTACTTGCTGATTATGCGTAAACTATTTCAAACTCTATTATACTATCATCAAACTTGTATGCTCACCTTTACACTATGTGTATTGACTTTTATTTTAACGTATGGGACAGGTGTTTGAATGCTTAAGATGCTGTGCTCTATCTGCTTTTGTGGAATCAAGTAGGATGGAGTCTAGAAATAAACAAAAACAATAAATCTATTTGAATCTGAGTTGTCGAAACAATTTATTGTCTTAGAGATAATATGTCTGTAATAATTATTTTGCTGAATATGTTTTGGTATGGGACTTAACGTTAAACATTCGGTAATATTAGTTGTTATAGATTTCTCCTGGACAATCCATTTCACTTAGTGCCATGCCCCGATGTTTCCGTCATCGGTTGGGGTGTGACAGATTGGTATCAGAGCCATACCTGTAGGGAATTAGGCAAGACTCGACCTAGTCTGGGTCGATGTCTTAGAAAAGACCCCTAGTCTATAGTCTAAGTACCCACAAACCGACTTGTGCATGCCCTGTAAGGGTTTTGTACGAGCTTACTTGCTGTTTCTCGCTCGCACTCGCTAAACGCTACGCTATCACTGCTCACTATTTTCGAAAATGGATAAGTGATTAGGTTGAGATTTGGTGTGAAAACCGCAAATTCTCGACCGAATCGCCTGTTCGACCCGCATTTTTATCTATAAATAGGAGAATTTGCGTTGAATCAGGAGTGAAATCCGTACCTTAACGGAGATTTTCTCCTCTATTTTATCAAAACAGTAACGAAGTCGTTAAGTTAGGGGTGAAACCCGAACCTCGACGACTTGTTCCATTCTCTATGTGGTTTTACAAAACTCTCACCAAAGTCTCGATGGACTCCAACGAACTAAAGTCACGCTGTAACTGGAAGGATGCGTGGCGTTCGCCCTAAATCGAGGCGAGAGCACAGTCCCGAAAGTCAAAGTGTGTACTAAAGGTTCTTATGAATAGTCGAATCACTTTGGGTAGTCGACGTCTATCTAGCCTTAGACAATCTATCCTCTGTTTCAAGCTCGCAATCGCTGATTTTATGTGTTTCGATTCTGAGCCCGCAACTGCTGACTCTGATATTTGTTGTTTTTTTATGTGCGTGTTATGTGTTTTATGTGATTTTCCCTGTTTATGGCTTCGATTTTTGGTGAATTATTCGCTATTCGCTTTTCGCTTTGATCGACACACACAATTCGCATTGCACATCTACCTCAAATCACTAACAAATCGCTACTACTGGTGGATAATCGCATGCTATGTTGCTCGCTTATGCTATACCACTCGCTGTGTACTCGCTAATCGCAATCGCTATTCTCGAACACACAAACTTTGAATGATAGGTTTCTGTGTTCTGACTGCCTCTTGTGCTTCTGTGCCTTACGTGCTCCTACGTGCTTATGTGTTCTGTGATTATATGCTTATGTGATTTTGTGCTTATGTGAGTGTATGGTTGATGTGTTCCTGCGCTTTAGTAGTAGTACGTGTGAGGTGAGATTCGATTATATAGCGTTTTGAATCCAATGGCGCTGTCTATTGCAGACAATGTCATCATTTGGATCATTTCATTCCCGCTCCGCTCGCCACAATCATGATGACAAACGCATCGCCTCTTTGGTCGCTAAGCAGATAGCGAAGGTCATTCCCCAGATTGTTAGTGAGCCGAATGAAAACGCTAGCAAGTCTTCTGAAGAGTCCCGGACAGATACTCCTAAAGCTGCTTTTAGCTTCAAACAGTTCAAAGCCTGTGGCCCGAAAGAACTTACTGGCGAAGATGGGCCTACGGCCATGTTCCAATGGTTTGATTCGATCGAGGTCACCCTGCGCTAGAGTGGTTGTCCTGATAATCTCCGTACTCTTAACGCAACTGGCGTCTTCCAATCCCGAGCTCTAAATTGGTGGACGGCCAAGAGAAACAAACGCGGAAATGATGCAGCTTACGGGTTGACGTGGGATGAGTTGAAGGACGTTATGATGCAAGAGTTCTGCCCTCCACATGAGCGCCAAAAGCTGGAGGACAAATTCTGGCATAGCAAGTAGAAAGATGGAGACAACGCTGGTTTGACTGCTCGCTTTAAGCAGCTAAGCATCATCTGTCCGAGCCAAGTTACTACGCCCGAAATCACCATCAAAAAGTACATCCGTGCTCTTCCGGATTGCGTGGCTGATTTTGTTCAGGCTGCAAAGACGACGACAATTGAGGAAACCTTCTTACTCGTTGGTTAGATCAACGATAAGTGAGTCAAGTCTGGTTACTGGGATAAAGCTTCCAAGAATCTGCATCAAGCTACCACTGCCGCAACCGCTGAAACCGCCGCTGCTCCGCAGTCTTCAAAGTCCTCTCGTCGCAAGAGGAAGAACAACAACAACAGTAGCAAAAATTGCGATGTCACCAATGCTGCCCCGCTCCAATCAGTTCCTGCTCAACCGCAGCCTCAACACCGCCAAGTAGCGGCACCGGTCACCAACATACCACCGGCTAAACGTGCGTATACTGGTCCTCACCCGGCTTGCCCTACTTGTACCTATCACCACCCAGTGGGAATCGCCTGCAGATACTGTGTGCATTGCAACATGTACGGCCATTTCAACGCCAACTGTCGTACTGGTCCACGTCAAGCTACAGCTCCAGCTCCTGCTCAACAAGCTCTATTTCCCGCTCCTCAAGGCCAGCAAGCGGCTCCTGCACCCGCTATCCATGCTAGAGCTTGCTTCGCGTGTGGTGACCCCAACCACTTCACGAACATGTGCCCGAATCGAGTGGTGAAGCAAGAGCCCCAACAGCAGCAGCCCCAGCAACAGCAGCAGCAGTAGCAGCAACAACAGCCCGCAGACGCACTTTCAACATCAATGTCCGCCAAGCTCAAGCCGACAACAACGTGGTTAATGGTACGTTCCTTGTGAATGGTATATATGCTTCGTGTTTGTTTGATACTGGAGCCGATAACTGTTTTGTGTCGTTTGAATTCGAAAAGCTCCTTAATCGTAAGCGCTCCCATCTCCCCTCGACGTTCGAAGTTGAAGTTACCACCGGAAGAACCATCGCCGTCAATTCTGTTCTTCGTGATTGTACTCTCGAACTCAACAATCACGTCTTCCCTATCAACCTTATTCCGATGCAGCTCGGTAGTTTTGACGTCATAGTAGGCATAAATTTTCTTCATGAAAACCATGCTAAAGTTATATGTTTCGATAAGATGATTCGCTTCTCGCTCGTTAATGGTGATGAATTGTGTGTTTACGGTGAAGTCGCGTCGAAGAAACTCCAACTCATGTCATGTGTCCAAGCTAGCAAGTATCTCCGTAAGGAATACCAAGCTTTCTTGGCTAACATTGTAGTAGCGGAGAAGGAAAAGAAAGGTAAATCAGGAGTGAACGATGTTCCCGTTGTTTGTGAATTCCCTAACGTGTTTCCTGATGAGTTACCCGGATTACCCCCGAGTCGGGATATCGACTTTCGTATCGACCTCATTCCTGGAGCAAATCCTGTTGCTAGAGCTCCTTATCGACTCGCCCCGTCCGAAATGCGCGAACTCTCGAGTCAGCTCCAGGAATTGCTTGATAAAGGCTTCATTCGCCCTAGCACCTCTCCTTGGGGCGCACCAGTCCTGTTCGTCAAAAAGAAGGATGGGTCGTTTCGGATGTGCGTCGACTACAGGGAATTGAATAAGCTAACGATCAAGAATCGCTATCCCCTGCCTCAAATCGATGATTTGTTTGATCAGTTACAAGGTGCTACGTGTTTCTCAAAGATCGATCTATGCTCAGGCTATTACCAGTTACGCATTCAAGAGGAGGACATACCCAAAACCGCTTTTCGCACTCGTTACGGCCACTATGAGTTTGTTGTTATGCCTTTTGGTTTAACCAACGCACCCGCGATTTTCATGGATCTGATGAATCGCGTGTGTAAACCATTTCTTGACCGCTTCGTCATCGTGTTCATCGATGATATCCTTATCTATTCCAAATCGAAGACCGAACACGCCCAACATCTACGTTTGGTTCTCGAGCTACTCCAGGGGAATCGACTCTATGCCAAGTTCTCCAAGTGCGAATTTATGCTAGAGGAGGTTCAATTCCTCGGTCATATTGTCAATAGTCAAGGTATTCACGTCGACCCCGTGAAGATCGAAGCTGTTAAGAGTTGGGTTACACCTAAGAACCCGTCTGAAGTCCGTTCTTTTCTCGGACTAGAGGGCCATTATCGCCGATTTATCGAAGGATTCTCTAAAATCGTCATGCCGCTTACTTCTCTCACGCACAAAGACAAGCCTTTTGATTGGGGAACTAAACAAGAGTGTGCCTTTCAAACTCTCAAGCATATGCTCTGCAATGCTCCCGTCCTTGCTTTACTCGATAGAAACGATGACTTTGTTGTCTATTGTGATGCCTCAAACCTTTGTCTTGGTTGTGTTCTCATGCAACGGGACAAGGTTATCGCGTACGCATCTCGTCAGCTCAAGATCCATGAGAAGAACTATACAACCCACGACCTCGAGCTAGGCGCAATTGTTTTTGCGTTGAATATTTGGCGACACTACCTTTATGGTACCAAGTGTACGGTCTTCACCGACCATAGGAGCCTACAACACATCTTCAGCCAAGAGAACTGAATATGCGTCAACGTCGATGTGTGGAACTTCTCAACGATTACGACTGTGAGATTCGTTATCATCTTGACAAAGCAAATGTCGTTGCCGACACCCTCAGCAGACGAAGCTATTTGCATAGCGTTCGTAATGTTCAAGCCCAGCATCATCTCGAAACTCTTATCCGCGAAGCCCAGCATGCCTGTTTCACCGAGCGCACTTTGAAGAAGGAAAGAATTCTCAACGATGGAGCCCAGCTAGTGAATAAGTCGAATGGGATATTCCATTATCTGGACCGAATTTGGATCCCTAAGCGGACCGATTTACGACAGATTCTGATGGACGCAGCCCACAAGTCTCGATATTCTATTCATCCCGGTGCCGATAAAATGTACCAGTACCTTCGCTACAAGTACTGGTGGCCGGGCAAGAAGAAAGATATCGCTCTCTATGTTTCGAAGTGCCTGACTTGCTCGAAAGTCAAGGCCGAGCACCAAAGACCCCCAAGCTTACTTGTCCAACCCGAAATCCCTATGTGGAAATGGGAGAGTATAGCTATGGACTTCATAACGAAACTTCCGTGCACGCCATCAAGTCACGACAGCATCTGGGTTGTCGTTGATCGTTTGACCAAATCCGCTCATTTCCTGCCAATACGAGAAGACTATAAGGTAGAAAAATTAGCCAAAATCTACACCAATGAGATCATTTGTCGACATGGGACACCTCGCGACATCATCTCTGACCGCGATGGTCGGTTTACCTCGCATCTATGGGAAACGTTTCAATCTGCTCTCGGTACTACGCTTAATCTAAGTACCGCTTTCCATCCCCAAACCGATGGTCAGACTGAAAGAACGATTCGTACCCTTGAAGACATGCTCCGTTCGTGTGTCATAGATTTCGGTGGTAATTGGGACACATACTTACCTTTAGTCGAATTCTCGTACAATAACAGTTATCATTCCAGCGTTCAAATGGCACCATTTGAGGCATTATACGGAAGGAAATGTCGATCGCCTATTGTATGGCACGAGACCGGAGACTCGCAAATAACCGGTCCTGAGCTACTGCAAGAAACGACTGACAAGATCCACCAAATTCGAGACAACCTGCTGAAAGCTCGGAGTCGTCAGAAAAGTTACGCCGATAGACGACGCAAGCCCCTTGAATTTGACGTTGGCGACCATGCACTCCTAAAGGTATCACCTTGGAAGGGTGTGGTTCGATTCGGCAAGAAAGGAAAGCTCGCGCCTCGATATGTTGGACCCTTTTAAGATTCTGGAAAGGATCGGAAAAGTGTCCTACAAACTCGAACTACCGGTGGAACTTAACAACGTCCATCCGACTTTCCATGTTTCGAGCCTCAGAAAGTGTCTGGCTGAGCATGATTTACAAGTTCCACTAGAGGATCTTCAAGTGGACGAAACATTACAATTCGTGGAGAAGCCTATCGAGATCATGGACCGAGAACCCAAGCAGCTCAGGCGCTCGCGCATTCCAATTGTGAAGGTCCGCTTGGAAGGCAAACGAGGCGCAGAGTTCACCTGGGAACTCGAAAGCGACATGAAGGCAAAGTACCCGCAGTTGTTTGTTACGGATAAAGCCTAATTTCGGCACAAAATTCCCTTAAGTAGGGGAGGTTGTAACACCCCGTGTTTCGAAAGTCAAAGTCAAAGTCAAGATTGAAGTCAAAGGAAGAAAAGATTGCTAATTGCGACCTGTCACTCCTTGCTCAACTACTGTTTTGACTTCTTTGACTTGTAACCGAATCTTTATTCTATTTGCTTTAGTTGTATTATGTGGAGTATTTGTTAATAATCGAGGTTTAATCAATATTTATCGCTTGTTTTATCGCTTTATCGATTATCGCATCGCAATCGCATTCGCAACTTGAATCATGTGTTCTGGATATTGTTTTACATGTGTGCGCTATTTATGTGTTACTTGTGCATGTTTATTTAGGTTTATGTTGTGGTGATTAATCGAAACACAATCGCAACTCTATCGCAATCGAATCGCAAACGCTAAACGCTAGTTAATTATGATGATTGTATGTTAGATATAGTAGTTCTGTGTTTATTATTAATTTATCGCATCGCTCGCTCAAAACGCATGACAACGCTCAACACGCGAATCGAAACGACAAAACTCAACACGCCAGACACCAGGATCCAGTGGCCAACCGATCGAGTGGCCATCCGATCGGTGGCCAATCCGACCCTGAGCACTTTCCTCTTTTGGAAACCATATAAATACCCACCTGTCACATCATTTGTGATGTGATAGCACTCTCACTCGACCAACCCGCTCAAGCACCCCTTTCTCTCGATTTCTCGCGATTCTTGTAAGTTTTCAACGTAAATCTTGTACTTCTATGATCTACACACACTTCTTCATCATTTTCTCTTTTGAATCTTAACTTTTAACCGTGAAATCAGTGGATTTGAGGTGTTCTAGGGTGATGTCATCATGGAGTTCTTATGAACTTCAAGCTTTGGCCTCATTCCACCAAGAAGAACTGTCATCTGAAGGATTTCCACATGAATCAACAACGATTTCGCATAGATCTACACATATTCATGGTTAAAAGGATTGAAAGATGGTTTTCTAACGTTCTTTCAACTCTTTTACACTCAATGCACTCAAAACCGATAGAATCGGAGCTCGTTCTGATCTTCTACTCTTTCTTAGTGGTGTGTTGGTTCAAGATCTGAATTCTATCTAAGAGATAACTAATTTCGGGTTGAATGTGAACCACCGTCTCGAATAGTAAACCGATCGGACTAGGGTGATTCCTGTTCGATCGGATCACTTGGGTCTTGACGGGGGTTTCTGTTGTTTAGCACGTTGTCATATCGTCTCGAACAAATCGCAAACTCAACGAATTCCCAAGTTAGCAACACGATCAGGTCGCGGGACGGATTGCCGTCCGATCGGATTGCCATCCGATCAAACTGCAATCCGATCGGGTTGCACTGGAAGGTTCAATACTTAAACTTTTATTTCAAATTTTCAAGGACCTGAACATCGAACGGATTACCGTTCGATCGGATTGCCATCCGAAGGACCATCCGACCATGTGACATTTGGAACTTCAACACTTAAACAATTTTCAACATGTTCAATGCATAGTCAGTAACCAACGGATTGCCACCCGATCAGATGGCTATCCGATCGAGTGGCAATCCTGCTGTGAACTTGTTCTCACTAAGTGTCCTAACCAATCGGATCGCTATCCGATCGAACGACCGTTCGATCGATCGACCTGAAGGGTAGAGTTACTTCTCTGTTTTCAAAATGCTACAACAAAAACTTCAAAGCCATCATACACAAACACATTCTTACCAAACAAAATGTCAATCCAATCGAATAGCCATCTAATAGGATGACCATCCGAACGAATTGACATCCGATTGACTGGCCATCTGATCGGATTGCCATCCAATCGGATTTCCATCCGATCGGATTACCATCCGACACTTGGTACTTTGCACCGTTTTGTGACAACCCGTACTCCTGAGGTAAGCACCATTATACTTATCTCATTTATATAATACATGAACCGGTTTGATGAACTAATATCACTCATCTAATGTAATTTATATAAAGTGAATACTTGAAGTTAAATCCTAATCGTGTTGAACCGACCTAACCGTTGAACCGTAACTTGATTAATATATAGATTATATACTAGTTATTGCTTGTATTATTAGTCCCTTATTTTGTTAGTAGTAAAAAAATAATAACATATTAATATATGTAGACAACAATGTGGTGCCCATGTTACGTTTGAATTGTAGCTTTTGGTTTTCCCTACCTATTTGTGGCTCAAGAAACCCAACCCCAAATCAAATAACTTTCGGCCCACCTCCTAAATGCCAAACCACCCCCACCGAATTCCTATTTAGGATATATACATATTTGCATGTTGTGTTTTGCATAACAAAAAAACCCTACTTTCCCTCTCCCTTGGCAATCTACGGCAGCAGGAGACCACACCCCTCCCCCTTCGGTTACGATTTCTTCCTCGGTGCACTCTCCCTCTCGCACTAGCTCTCTGTCTCACTCACATCCCTCGAGCATCTTGCTTTCGGTTAGTTCATATTTGGTTTATTTTTTGATCTAATGTTCTTCTAATAGATGGCTGCGTTTTATTGTTTAATGATGCTTGGTGTTATGTGAAAATTGTGAACTAGGACTCGTTAGAGATCGTTTTCTATGGCGTTTTGGTTTATTGTGTAGTTCTTTAAGTCATGCAAGATTTGATATGTTGTCCTCTGATTATAATATGCGTTTTTTTTAGGATACGGCTGTTGTGATTTTATTGGGTTGGTGATAGGAGGGTGTTATAAATAAGGGGTGGTGTTGGGTGCATGAAAAATCAAGGATGTGTTGTAGTTTTGTGAATTGTGTTTGTGTAGGCATATATGTATATATATACGGAATAGGTTGAACATGCTAAATCTGATATAAATGACTAAAACCTGCTGCAATTAATATTATTCTATCGCGGGTTCGCTAGTTGATCGTTTGCGAGTTCGGGAAACGAAAACAACTTCTGTCCAGGAAGGTACAGCCAATTTCAGTTGGCTGTAACAGGGTCATAACTTAACAAAAATTAGCGTTTCTTGAGTCTATAACGTGCTATTTCAAAATACGCTTCTAATGGCACTGGAATCATGATTTTTAGACATCGTTTGCTATTTTAAATAATTTATTTCATTTCAGCAATTTAAGCTGCGTTTTCTGCAGATTTTACGCGATATGTTTTTGGACATAACTTGCTGCGTACTTAGATTTAGACCATGAAATTTATACTGTAGATGCTCTTAAGTGTTCATGCAAACCTCCTACTAGAATTTCGTAAATCGGACTTACGATGAATTTTTTCGTGGACTGCAGTCAAGAAGTGACGAATCTAATTGCATCCCGGTAAATGAATTTTATAAAATAATTGGTGATGAATTGGATCCCGAGATTTTGAAATAATAATATTTGGATCGTTTAAAATATTCTATAATTTTTTGGGAATTTTGTTGTGCACGAACTATTCCGGATAACAATCCGAAAACTGCCAAAAATGCACTATATTGCTGAATTTTATTGAAGGGTACTTTGAACCTTTTGTGACACTTGTGTCGTCGCTAAACTATGTTGTGATAATTAGCATTGTATGATTAAATGTGCTACATGTTAGATACGTGTAGGAACTTTGTGCCCTATTTGAAACCACTAATGGACTAACTGGTAATCGTACTAGGACGTGATTGACCGACCTTGACTGTTAACTATTTTTAAAGAGTCAAACCGAGCAACCAAAGGTGAGTTCACACTTTCTACAAGGCATGGGATTCCCGGTGGGTTGGGAATGGGTTAAGAAGCTAAAACGAAACCTACATATTCACCTATAACAGAATATGTACCTCCGTCCTCGGTTGGGAAGGACGACTACATTTAACCTGCGTATTCTCGGTTGGGTAGAGTACATACCTCCGTCCTTGGTCGGGAAGGACGACATCATATAACTTACTAGACAAAACTCTATCATGAAGTCCCTCATTTTTATATCGACTTAATCGCCGAGCCAATGGCGAGCGGGTCATTAGTTAATAGCGCTATTAGGGTTGACAAGCCTCACACCGTGCCGGTAGGACGGGCGTGTACTAATGGATCTGGGCACTTAGTCAATGATAATAGACATTGACATAGGGCACAACTTCCTAAGTCAGTTGTCGATATGGTAACGGTCTAGTGGTTTACAACACGGGGTAGCCCCCACTGGTTATGGTTTGGGAGACAAAAAACTGATTAACTACTGGTTTTCGAAAGAACTTACGGTTTTTGGAACAACTTTAAAATGGACAACCAACTGTGAACTCGCTCAACTTTGTTGTTGATTCATTGTTACATGCCTTGCAGGCCTTTAGGTGCATACTGTTAGAACTTGCTGTGTGTGAGGCTGGAGTGGTCATGGGTCGAGATACATGAAATTGCAACACAAGACTAATGGTTTTTACATGTGGTTTATAAACACTTAACGAATGAATTATGCTTCCGCTGTATACTGTGAATTACTTGTAACGTTGTAACACTTAATGTTAATAAATGAAAGTTTTATTTAAATATACCTATGAGTTCAATGTGATTGGTGGCTAGATCCTGGTACGTCACACGCCTCGCGGGGGTTTCCGCATGTGGTATTTTGGGGGTGTGACAGATTGGTATCAGAGCCATTGGTTATAGTGAACTTGGTTTTAAAAAGGGAAAAAACGTTTCTATAAAACCAGACTATAACCGAACAGTTCTGAAAACTTGAATACGACCATGACACTCAGCTCCAGATTGCAAGGTTCGTATCTCGTATACTCATTGTACTGCATAACTAGTGAACACTTACATATGATATTGCATGTGATTGCACATTTAGCACAACAGTGAGAATTCATGTATTACTTGCATGTGTTATGTGACTGATAGGGTGGTATTTCCCTAAACATTCATGACTTACGCTTCGTGATGCTCTTTGTTTGCTACTCGAGGTTGAGGAACCATTTGACATAAGTTAAGAGGAGCTGAGATGAGCATGCAAATCACAATATTATTGTGGGTGCACACATAATAATAATGTGGGGTGCATGCGAGTCCCAGTGAGTCTTAACAAGTGGAAAAGGGGTTCCGTTCCGTTATTTGATCAATGTGAAACATGACAAACCTATAGGGGTCATAGCAGTGATTGTCCCCTCCTCGAACGTGAACTTTTCATTCATCTCTAGATCCCTTCGAATCTCGATGCTATCCAATATTTCCTGAACACCCATTGGAACACCTAGCGAACCATGTAGAATGTTAGGTGCTTATACGAACGTCCCTGAGTTGGATGTCGCAGCGTCAAATGATTGATCGATACCTTTCTTACTCCTCTTCGTTTGCTGGAACTCATGTTTTGTCATCTTAGATCCCGAAGTGTGATCACTTCTTCAATACCCTCGTAACAGACCGTGTATTACTCAAACAACTTGCAACATAGATGGATAGGAGGATGAGTGTAGTACTTTACCGACCTCAATACTTTGACGACCCTGATTACCGGCAACGAGCACCAGCGAATTGGCTTCAATCGAATCCTTAACCCTTGTCAGCGACTCATGGGAGTCAACTCATACGAATCAATCAGGGCATAAGCAATGACAATCGACTATAACGTGGAATGTGTAACTGCCAGCACAGTGAGTAGCACTTTAGGACGTGGTTCAGAATGTGAAAAGATGGACCCTGATGGTGAAGGATCGTAGGGCTTGTTTCGAGCAACGACATTGGGAACAACAGTCAAAGCGATAACAAGGTATTCGTAACCCTAGCCGACAATATGGAAATAAAGGTGCCTACAACATGGATTGGCCATGGTTAAGTTAAGAGGACAACGACCAAAGGAACAACGACAGTACTTGAAATCCTTGTAATGAAAACAGCGACACTGGAAATGATGCTCATGGAAGGGCATTTAGGGTTGACGTGGGCGACGCTAGGATGGTGGCAATTTGGAAGCTTGTACGGGTAGCTAATAGCTTCTTCTCTGTCCTGTTTAACCCTGATGCTTCTCGAAAGGCTGATGGTAAGTCAATCGAAGCATCATATGTTTGTACCGATGCAAATTCAACCGTGAGGGACAAGTTTTCGACATCGATCTTCCTTCTACTATCCACGAAGGTGTTGATGCAGTAGTCAGTATGGGTTGGTTAACCAGACATCGCGCAGTTATACCCTGTGAGGGGAAAAGTTGTCGTCTGTCATAAAATATCCGAGTGGTGCAGAGGTTAGCATCAATTCAGCAGTGAAGGCCAGAAATGTCCACGGAAGGATTACCCCACCATGATAGCCCCCGTTACTGATGTCAAGGCTAAGGAAAAGGGGATCGAGGATCCACCAATTGTTCATAATTTCTCCTTAAGTGCTACCAGAAGAACTATCAGGTTTACCTTCACATCGTCAGGTGGAATATCAGACCGGTATCATGTCAGAAGCAGCCCTTGTTTCTAGTATTCCTTATTGTCTTACACCAGGAAGGTTGTAGGAACTGCCTGATCAACTTCAGGAACTATTGGACATGAGTTTTATCAGATCTGGTTTTTCTCTTTGGGGAGCCCAGCAATACCAGTGAAGATAAGCCTTTTCATATGTGTACCGATTATTGAGAACGTAACAAGGCGACAGTTAGGAACCGGTTGTCTCGACCATATTTTGGCCACCTGTCGACCAATTGCAAGGAACAAGCTTCCATTCGGGGATTGGCTAGCAAACGAACTATCATCAGATGGAAGTCCAAGAGGAGACTGCTCTTAGAACAGCATGTCGAACGCAATGCAGCCATTTCAACTTTATACACCATGATTATTAAGTTGATCACCACACCAGCAGCCTCAGGGATCACATGAATCGACCGTATTTGTTGACAACATTCTGAATCATGACAAGGAGAAAGGAACACCATGGGTGGCATATGTACCCTATCTCTGCGCTTCTGTGGGAGGAGCCATTACGTGCGAAGTCTCGTTAAATGTCACATCTAGATTCGAGTGATGCATTTTGATCACGTAACCAACAGAGTGGGAATACACGTGGATCTCGCTGAGATGCATCTTGTTAGAAACTGATTGACACCAAAGATTCCTTCAGGGATGCAGCAATTCCTTGGTTTCGCTAGATACTATCGCAACTTACCCACAGGATTTTCGAAGGTCGCACAACTTAAATCTCTTTAGCACAGTAGGGTGCTGTGTTCGGGAAAGACGAAACGGGAGGACGACTCTTCAGCTTTTGAATTCCAACTCTGCAATGCACTGAGCATCGTTTTTATCTGAGGGTGTGGGTGATTTAGTGGTATACCATGATGGTCCGAATCAGAGTCCCAGTTACACACCGACGCAACACGTGAGAGTGATGACTTACGTAATGAAATTACGAAGAGGAACTACATGACACATAACCTACGGTGGGAACCGTGGTTCTCGGAGGTAAATTGGAGGCATTACTTGGACGGTACCAAATGCATTACCTAGACCGATCACAAGGGCCTCCCGTGTATCGATGTTCGAAAGAGCTAAATGTAACAACTCTCATTAAAATTAATAATTAGAATGTTAATTATCTATTAAGAAAACCCTAATTGAGACACCCAAGTGATTCTACACAAACCCTAAAATTTTCAGAATTTTCAGAATCAGGATCAGGGCCCCTAAAACTCAGGGGGGTATTTCCTAGTTAGTATTATCCAAACTGTTTTCGATAGAAATTGAATTTTAACGAACCGTCGACTCACCCAAGCTACTGAGACGCGTGGCTACCTCATATTAAAAGTGACCTCTCGCGCCACGCGCCAGGACCAGGTTTCCCTGTCGTGACACGCGAGGGAGGACATTTTTCAGCTATAAATAGAGGGCAGTGGCACTTGAAGTTTGCCGTTAATTCGACGTAAAAACTCAAAATATACACAGAGATATCGTTCGTTTACCACACAACACACACCGATCACGAAACGCTGCCGCAATCAGGGTAATAACTCGATCGCTATTACGATTCATTTCCGGGATCAATATATCCAAAGAATGTCTAAGTGCCGCCCACATTGGGTTATGCTTTGTCGTTTGTCGATAATTCGATAAATGAGTTGAAGCATTATACTTTGTCGTTTGTCGTTAATTCGATAAATGAGTTGAAGTATTGCACTTTGTCATTCATTGTGAGAATTTGATCTCGTGAGTTATCGTAACTGCTGTATTGATCACTAACCCTATTTTGTGTACATTATTGTTAAATTAGAAATAATCAAGGCTAATCAGTAGGCTTATACACTGCTCGTTAAATCTGCAATGTGAGTCATTCCTCTTTTATAAACTCTTTTCTCACAGGTTGTGAGTCATTCTCTTTTTATCAACTGTTTTACAATACTCCAAATTATTTTCAAAGTGTTATAATTACAGGGACTAAGTTGTGGATATCTTGATTTATTGGTTAGTGGGGTATTGTGCACATTACTATTTCTCCCAGTTAGAGTTCATTGACCTACTAGGGAGAAACGTCACTATTAGAGTTCATTGACCTAATAGTGGTATGACCATCGTCACCATTGTGACTTGTCACCATTGTGACAGAAAGCCAGATAAAAATAAGATATAAACCATTGTAATCGCTCTTATGCTGTAATTTATAACTATGGGTCATTTCCTAAAAACTGAATGAACTCACTCAGTATTTCCCCGCTGACAAAACCTTTTTCAAACATGTTTCAGGTAATCTGTTGTGAGCAAAGAAAAGTGCCAGAAAGCACTACCAGCTTAGAAAAGTGGCTCAGTGTAAATAAATAAAGGAACATGTTTTGAAAATAAAGATTTCCATTGAAATCACATTATTGTAAATTACTGGGTTTTATCCCTAAATTATGTAACGAGCAGTTTTAATACTAAAGATCCTGTTTTAAAAAGACTTCCGCTGTCGCCTAAATTAAATACCACGGGATTTCTGTCCCGCGGCTCCTGAAACGGGTCAAACCGGGTCGGGGGCCGTGACAGAAATAAGGTGGTATCAGAGCCACTTCTCAAGCCACTGATTTAAGCCAATTAAGTATTTAGAAAATACTTAATTCTTTAATTGCTATTTTGTGATTATGTGTTCTATTATCTGAATAATTTTGTACAGTATGAGCAGATCTTTATATGCTAGTCAATGTAGTAAGTAATGCAAATTCTTAAATAATTTGACTCAAGTATTAGTACCTTTATTATCTACAGTCTAGAAGTCTTATTAAGAAAATCATAAAATTTTCAAATAAAACCTCGTATGATGTAAATTTCAATAGTACCCAGTAGGAACTAATATTTAAAAAGTTTTCTATAAATTTTATGAATTCTGACTATGTCTATTTTTGCTAAACAGCATGAGTAACTTGTCTGAGGCCCTTCAGAATTTAAATCTCTATCCAGTAAGAGTAGAAGTTTCCAGAGATTTCAATAGGTATATACCAGATATAGAAGAACCTATAGAGTTCGATGCTTTACCTCCCAAGAAACCCAAGCCCAAGGAAATAGAAATTGGGGAAGGTTCCAGGCAAATTGAAAAGTTACCATCTCAGGAAAAGTTAGATTCTATAATGGCAAGCCATAATACTATTAAGCCTGTTAATGAAAATATTTTTAATCGCTCTTTTGAAACACAACTACCAATGAACTTAGAACCAGCTATTCCAAACCCTTCAATCCACTCGCAAATAGACGAATGGTTATTAATGAAATACAGTTACAAAACCATCCCTATAAGCTTTTTCCTCAAGTTCCATCTAGAACCTTTACCAAAATTTCCCAATAAGTAATAAGAATATAACTGAACTCCGCCACTTTGACCAAAAACTAATGAATGTTGGGAATAGGATCCAAGAGATTGGGAAACAGATCTCCTGGAAATATGATAAGAGGGAACACAATTACTAGAAAATCGTTGACAAAAGGATAGGGGATTTATGAAACTGTTATTGTGTAATAGTAATAGTAAAATCAGTATGTGTAAGATAAATAATAAAACGATTGTATATAGAAGCATGAAATTTTAGAAAATTTATAAATTTTGTTCGTATACGTAATTATGTGCAATTAAGTATGATATTGGATTATTTCTTGTATACTAATTATTTATCTATAAATTAGTTATCAAATGGAAAACGCTAATAATGAACCAGTTAATGATTCTGAGCAACAACCGGGGGATCAATATATGACTAGGCAGGATATAGAAAATATCGTTGCTCAAGGGATAGCCAACACTATTCCAACAATGATAGCTCAAGGGATAGCCAACGCTATTCCAGCCATCGTTGCTGCTGTTAAAAATCCAATAGAACCACAACAACTCGTTCCTAGCAAACGTATTTCTGAAGATAACTTCAGTAATAGCGTAAACGGAGGCAATGATCATGTTAATCATGACAATGAACCACAACCAGCGCCGCTCCCTAAGAAAATGAAAGTTGCAACGCCTGGTTGCACTTACAAGGAATTTCTTGCTTGTAAACCATCTGAGTTTGCAGGCAATGAAGGAGCAACTGCGGCACTACGTTGGTTAGAGAAAACTGAGGCAGTAATTGCCATAAGTAAATGTGCTCAGGATGATCAGGTCATGTACGCGTCAAATCTTTTTAAAGAAGCAGCGCTAGAATGGTGGAATACGGTGTTACAATCAAAAGGAAGAAGAATGGCGTATGCTATGAACTGGGAAGAATTTAAAAGCTTGGTAGAAAGAAAATTCTGTCCCGAATATGAAAAGGAACAAATGACAAACAAATTTTTAACCCACCGAATGGTTGATGTAGATTGTCGAAAATATACTACGACATTCTTCGAATATGCTCGAGTAGTACCAACCCTGGCTTCGCCAGAGCCAGTACTTATTTCTCGATATATTTGGGGATTGATTTCTGAAATCCGTAACATCGTCAAGGCTGCGAAACCTCGCACGATTGATGATGCGGTGGATTTAGCCAATACTCTGACTGACGAACTAGTACGGACAAGAGAAGAAAATAGAAGGAAGGAAGTAGCCCAAAAGATTACCCAGGTAATCCATTCGGATAACCATAACGATTTTAAGAAAGGAGGGAATGGGCAATCTTCTACTAGTCCATTTTGCAATTTTTGCAAAAGAAAGCATTTTGGAAGATGCAAAGGATACTGCAATTTTTGCAAAATTCCGGGGCATCAGGAAGAAGACTGCAGGAGGAAGAAATTTTCAGTTTGTTACAACTGTGGAGAAACTGGACATCTTAGGCCAAATTGTCCAAAACTAAACAAACCATCTGATACTAAAGCCAAACCTGCAGAAGAAGCAAAAAGGAATGCAAGAGCCTTTCGATTGACTGCTCAGGAAACAGAGCTCATTCCAGATGTAATAGCCGGTACGTCCTAGGTCACAACGTTTACACAAAAAGTATTATTTGACTCTGATGCACACCAAAGTTTTATAAATACTTCATTCTGTCAAACTCTTAACTTAGACAAATCTTTACACTCAAAACAGGCAAAAAGGAAAATATAGAACTCTCAGGTCATATAATTCTTCGCTAACCTAATTCCTATGAAATTAGCCGAGTTTGATGTTGTGTTAGAAATAGATTGGTTAGTAGCCAACCCTACTCGAATTCTCTGTGATAAGAACTTTATAGAAAATCCAGGTACCCGCCGGAGAAGTATTTATGATTATAGGAAATAAACCACGTAAGGTCACATGATAAATCATGAAGATATTCACTTAGATCCTGCTAAGATAACAATGGAAGAGTTCGCAATCTTTAAATGGAAAGTAGGAATTTTATAAATTTAGCCGGATACTATAGGCAGTTTATTAAGGATTCTTTTAGATAGATACATCCTTAACTAAGTTAACACAGTTAATTCTAAATAAGAACCTAAACAAAAAGAACCCTCTAGCATAAATTAATAAATATTCCAATCCTAGCCTTACCAGAAGGAACAGAAGATTTTAAAGTATACGGTAATGCTTCAAAGTTAAAATTTGAATGTATGGTAATGCGACACAAAAAGGTAATTGTGTATGCATCAAGACAGTTGCAAAAGCACGAAGAAAGCCTTACCACTTGTAAGCTTAAAAATTAGAAACCACAAGTTATCCTTAAGATTAGGAAACATTATCTAAGCAAGCTTACTATCCATATGGGTCATAAGAATTTAAGATACATATTTGAGCAACAAGAATTAAACATGAGGAAAAGGAAATCCTCGGTGATTACGACTGTGATATTTAGTATCACGAAGGAAAGGCTGAAGACGGTTAGAAGAACTATACAAATAATAAACAAAAGCCGTCGAAGTTCGAGTTGGAGACAAAATGCTATTGAAAGTATTTCCTTGGAAAGGAATTTATAAATTCGGTAAGAGAAGAAGCTAAGTCTCTGATACGTAGGACCATTTCCAGTAATCCAACGCATAGGACCAGTAGCTTATCATTTACAACTACCAGAAGAGTTAGCAGGAGTACATGATGTGTTTCATATATCCAATCACAAGAAATGTCTCACAGACGAATCCCTGGTAGTACCTCTTCAAGATATAGAGATAAATGAAAAACTGAAATTCGTAGAGAAACCCCTACAAATAGAAGACCGGAAGATTAAATTTTTCAAAACACAAATGACTAGTGCTAGTGAAAGTCAAATGGGAATCCAGAAGAGGACCAGAGTACACTTGGGAACTGGAATCAGAGATGAAGTGAAAATACCCTCATCTATTTCAGTAAATCTCGAGGACGAGATTTTTCTTAAGGTGGGGAGGATGTAACAACTCTCATTAAAATTAATAATTAGAATGTTAATTATCTATTAAGAAAACCCTAATTGAGACACCCAAGTGATTCTACACAAACCCTAAAATTTTTAGAATTTTCAGAATCAGGATTAGGGCCCCTAAAACTCAGGGGGGGGGGGGGGGGGTATTTCCTAGTTAGTATTATCCAAACTGTTTTCGATAGAAATTGAATTTTAACGAACCGTCGACTCACCCAAGCTACTGAGACGCGTGGCTACCTCATATTAAAAGTGACCTCTCGCGCCACGCGCCAGGACCAGGTTTCCCTGTCGTGACACGCGAGGGAGGACATTTTTCAGCTATAAATAGAGGGCAGTGGCACTTGAAGTTTGCCGTTAATTCGACGTAAAAACTCAAAATATACACAGAGATATCGTTCGTTTACCACACAACACACACCGATCACGAAACGCTGCCGCAATCAGGGTAATAACTCGATCGCTATTACGATTCATTTCCGGGATCAATATATCTAAAGAATGTCTAAGTGCCGCCCACATTGGGTTATGCTTTGTCGTTTGTCGATAATTCGATAAATGAGTTGAAGCATTATACTTTGTCGTTTGTCGTTAATTCGATAAATGAGTTGAAGTATTGCACTTTGTCATTCATTGTGAGAATTTGATCTCGTGAGTTATCGTAACTGCTGTATTGATCACTAACCCTGTTTTGTGTACATTATTGTTAAATTAGAAATAATCAAGGCTAATCAGTAGGCTTATACACTGCTCGTTAAATCTGCAATGTGAGTCATTCCTCTTTTATAAACTCTTTTCTCACAGGTTGTGAGTCATTCTCTTTTTATCAACTGTTTTACAATACTCCAAATTATTTTCAAAGTGTTATAATTACAGGGACTAAGTCGTGGATATCTTGATTTATTGGTTAGTAGGGTATTGTGCACATTACTATTTCTCCCAGTTAGAGTTCATTGACCTACTAGGGAGAAACGTCACTATTAGAGTTCATTGACCTAATAGTGGTATGACCATCGTCACCATTGTGACTTGTCACCATTGTGACAGAAAGCCAGATAAAAATAAGATATAAACCATTGTAATCGCTCTTATGCTGTAATTTATAACTATGGGTCATTTCCTAAAAACTGAATGAACTCACTCAGTATTTCCCCGCTGACAAAACCTTTTTCAAACATGTTTCAGGTAATCTGTTGTGAGCAAAGAAAAGTGCCAGAAAGCACTACCAGCTTAGAAAAGTGGCTCAGTGTAAATAAATAAAGGAACATGTTTTGAAAATAAAGATTTCCATTGAAATCACATTATTGTAAATTACTGGGTTTTATCCCTAAATTATGTAACGAGCAGTTTTAATACTAAAGATCCTGTTTTAAAAAGACTTCCGCTGTCGCCTAAATTAAATACCACGGGATTTCTGTCCCGCGGCTCCTGAAACGGGTCAAACCGGGTCGGGGGCCGTG
The DNA here is from genome assembly GCF_002127325.2 of Helianthus annuus. Taxonomy (NCBI): domain Eukaryota; kingdom Viridiplantae; phylum Streptophyta; class Magnoliopsida; order Asterales; family Asteraceae; genus Helianthus; species Helianthus annuus. Next base: position 153,620,636 of record NC_035449.2, on the reverse strand, counting down.
ACACTAAAGCATGCAGTGACATCGCTGGATGGAACTTCAGGATGATTACAACTATGAAACTTGAACGTGCACGAGCTTTGCAGCTCACTATCGACTCTAACTTACCTGGTCAGACTCGCTCTGTTCAAACTGGATAACTGAAGGAAGAGGATTTTCAAGTTGAACCCATGCGGAGCATGGAGAAGCAACCTTTGACAGCTCGGACGATACTCGTTACCTCCAAGAACGAATGTGGGTCTCATTATACGGCAACTGTAGGGAACTCGTATTGAGCAAAGCACACCGGCTTCGATATTCTTGTCGTCTAGGTTTTGATGAGAGGCATTAGGATTTATAAACCTTGTACTGGTAATCAGGCATGAAGGCCCACCTAGCTAGGTATGGGAATGATGTTTGACTTGTGGGAAAGTCAAGGTGAAGTGTTAGCAACCAGAAACACCTATATCGAAAGCGAAAACAGACTGCCATGGATTTGGTCGCTAGTCTACTTACAACTCGAAACGGAAACAATATCACCTGGATGATCGTTGATTGTCTCACGTAACCAACACACTTTCTAGCCATCAAGGAAACGGATAAGATTTCTACACTTGCAGTCATCTACCTGAAAGAAGTGGTTGCTAGGCACGGGATGCCAACCTCCATTATCTCTAATCGCGACCCACGATTTGCATCTGGTCTATGGCAAGCGATGCACAAATCCTTTGGCTCACGTCTAGGCATGAGCACAGCATATCATCCACAGACGGATGGGCAGACTGAACGCACCATCCAAACTCTTGAAGACAAGCTTTGAGCATGTGTAATCGACTTTGGCAACGGCTGGGAAAGACACCTCCCTTGAGTGGAAGTTTTCGTATAGCAACAGTTACCACACCAGCATCCAGGCTGCTCCGTTCGGGGCATTGTACGGACGGAAGTGCCGATCACCTCTTGGTTGGGCAGAAGTTGGAAACAACCAAATCACTGGCCCAGAACTCGTCATAGACACAATAGAGAAGATTGCTCAGACACGACAACGAATGGCGGCAACTCACGACCGTCAGAAAAGCTACGCTGATAAGCGCAGGAAACCGCTCGAGTTCCAGGTTGGGGATCGAGTACTACTTAAAGTCTCACCTTGGAAAGGTGTGGTTCGTTTTGGTAAACAGGGCAAGCTTAAACCGCGTTATGTCGGACCTTTCGAAATCACTGAGAAAATCAGCAAGGTGGCCTACAGATTGAATTTACCCGAAGAACTCAGTGGTGTTCACAACGTATTTCATGTGTCGAAAATGAAGAAGTGTCTGTCAGATGAGACTCTTATAGTTCCTCTCAAGGAGCTCAATATCGACGACCAGTTGCGCTTCGTCGAGGAACCGGTGGAAATTATGGACCGGGAAGTTAAGACTCTCAAGCGTACCGAGATACCCATTGTTCGAGTTCGTTGGAACTCCCGTCGCGGTCTAGAGTTCACCTGGGAACGAGAAGACCAAATGAAACGCAAGTATCCCCAGTTGTTTAAGAAAGGTGAGTCCAGTACTGAAGCTACTACTGAATTTCGGGACGAAATTCCAAACCAACGGGGGGATGATGTGACATCCCGCGAAAACACTCAACAAAACTAGCTTCCTCAACGACTGTTTGCGAATTTCGGGACGAAATTTCTTTCAACTTGGGGATGATGTGACAACTAGTACTCCTGAGGTACACACCATTATACTTATCTCATTTATATAAATACATGAACTGGTTTGACGAACTAATATCACTCATCTAATGTAATTTATATAAAGCGAATATTTGAAGTCAAATCCTAATCTAGTTGAACCGACCTAACCGTTGAACCGTAACTTGATTAATATATAGATTATATATTAGTTATTGCTTGTATTATTAGTCCCTTATTTTGTTAGTAGTAAAAAAAATAATAACATATTAGTATATGTAGACAACCATGTGGTGCCCATGTTACGTTTGAATTGTAGCTTTTGATTTTCCCCACCTATTTGTGGCTCAAGAAACCCAACCCCAAATCAAATAACTTTCGGCCCACCTCCTAAATGCCAAACCACCCCCACCGAATTCCTATTTAGGATATATACATATTTGCATGTTGTGTTTTGCATAAAAAAACCCTACTTTCCCTCTCCCTTGGCAATCTACGGCAGCAGGAGACCACACCCCTCTCCCTTCGGTTGCGATTTCTTCCTCGGTGCACTCTCCCTCTCGCACTAGCTCTCTCTCTCACTCGCATCCCTCGAGCATCTTGCTTTCGGTTAGTTCGTATTTGGTTTATTTTTTTTTGATTTGATGTTCTGCTAATACATGGCTGTGTTTTATTGTTTAATGATGCTTGGTGTTATGTGAAAATTGTGAACTAGGACTCGTTAGAGATCGGTTTCTATGGTGTTTTGGTTTATTTTGTAGTTCTTTAAGTCATGCAAGATCTGATATGTTGTCCTCTGGTTATAATATGCGTTTTTTAGGATATGGCTGCTGTGATTTTATTGGGTTGGTGATAGGAGGGTGTTATAGATAAGGGGTGGTGTTGGGTGCATGAAAAATCAAGGATGTGTTGTAGTTTTGTGAATTCTGTTTGTGTGGGCATATATGTATATATATATATATATATATATATGGAATAGGCTGAACATGCTAAATCTGATATAAATGACTAAAACCTGCTGCAATTAATATTATTCTGTCGCGGGTTCGCTAGTTGATCGTTTGCAGGTTCGGGAAACGAAAACAGCTTCTGTCCAGGAAGTTACAGCCAACTTCAGTTGGCTGTAACGGGGTCATAACTTAACGAAAATTAGCGTTTCTTGAGTGTATAATGTGCTACTTCAAAATACGCTTCTAATGGCGCCGGAATCATGATTTCTAGACATCGTTTACAATTTTAAATAATTTATTTCGTCTTAGCAATTTAAGCTGTGTTTTCTACAGATTTTACGCGATATGTTTTTGGACATAACTTGCTGCGTACTTAGATTTAGACCATGAAATTTATATTGTAGATGCTCTTAACTGTTCATGCAAACCTCCAACTGGAATTTCGTCAATCGGACTTACGATGAATTTTAAATGAATTTTTCCGTGGACTGCAGTCAGAAAGTGACGAATCTGATTGCAGCCCGGTAAATGAATTTTATAAAATAACTGGTGATGAATTGGATCCCGAGATTTTGACATAATAATATGTTGATCGTTTAAAACATTCTGTAATTTTTTGGGAATTTTGTTATGCATGAACTATTCCGGATAACAATCCGAAAACTGCCAAAAATGCACTATATTGCTGAATTTTATTGAAGGGTAATTTGAACCTTTTGTGACACTTATGTCGTCGCTAAACTATGTTGTGATAATTAGCATTGTATGATTAAATGTGCTACATGCTAGATACGTGTAGGAACTTTGTGCCCTATCTGAAACCACTAATGGACTAACTGGTAATCGTACTAGGACGTGATTGACCGACCTTGACTGTTAGCTATTTTTAAAGAGTCAAACCGAGCAACCAAAGGTGAGTTCACACTTTCTACAAGGCATGGGATTCCCGGTAGGTTGGGAATGGGTTAAAAAGCTAAAATGAAACCTACATATTCACCTCTAACAGAATATGTACCTCCGTCCTCGGTTGGGAAGGACGACTACATTTAACCTGCGTATTCTCGGTTGGGTAGAGTACGTACCTCCGTCCTCGGTTGGGAAGGACGACGACATATAACTTACTAGACAAAACTCTATCATGAAGTCCCTAATTGTTATATCGACTTAATCGTCGGGCCAATGGCGAGCGGGTCATTAGTTAATAGCGCTATTAGGGTTGACAAGCCTCACACCGTGCCGGTAGGACGGGTGTGTACTAATGGATCTGGGCACTTAGTCAATGATGATAGACATTGACGTAGGGCACAACTTCCTCAGTCAGTTGTCGATATGGTAACGGTCTAGTGGTTTACAACACGGCGTAGCCCCCACTGGTTATGGTTTGGGAGACAAGAAACTGATTAACTACTGGTTTTCGAAAGAACTTACGGTTTTTGGAACAACTTTAAAATGGACAACCAACTGTGAACTCGCTCAACTTTGTTGTTGATTCGTTGTTACATGCCTTGCAGGCCTTTAGGTGCATACTGTTGGAACTTGCTGTCTGGGAGGCTGGAGTGGTCAAGGGTCGAGATACATTAAATCGCAACCCAAGACTAATGGTTTTTACTTGTGGTTTATAAACACTTAACGAATGAATTATGCTTCCGTTGTATACTGTGAATTACTTGTAACGTTGTAACACTTAATGTTAATAAATGAAAGTTTTATTTAAATATACCTATGAGTTCAATGTGATTGCTGGCTAGATCCTGGTACGTCACACGCCTCGCGGGGGTTTCCGCATGTGGTATTTTGGGGGTGTGACACGTTTTACGCGCCGCTTATCGTTTTTGCTATCGTTAACTGTTCAGGCTAATATCTCTCAGTGCTCCCTTCAATCCAAGAGAGTGTTTATACGCTAACCGTTATTGCATGCTACGTGTTATTCGATGAATGCTTGTATGTTATGTAACACAGTGATTGTTGCCTGACACCTTAGCAACGATAGTACTATTGTTTGGACTCAGCACCTGTCGTGGACAGGGGTTGTTAAGGGCTTTACTTCACGTGTTCCAGTGGGGGCATGTGTTGCGCATTCTACAACTCGCAGTCACGTCTGTGCATATTTCTCTATCGATAACCTACTTGCCTTCACTTTATACATGTTACATGCTGGTTATGCGTAAACTATTCTCTATTATACTATCATCAAACTTGTGACAGGTGTTTGAATGCTTATCATGCTGTGCTCTATCTGCTTTTGTGGAATCAAGTAGGATGGATTCTAGAAACAAACAAAAACAATTTATCTATTTGAATCTGAGTTGTCGAAACAATTTATTGTCTTAGAGATAATATGTCTGTAATAATTATTTTTGCTGGATATGTTTTGGTATGGGACTTAACGTTAAATATTCGGTAATATTAGTTGTTATGGATTTCTCCTGGACAATCTGTTTTGCTCAGTGCCATGCCCTGATGTTTCCGTCATCGGTTGGGGTGTGACATTTGCGGACTGGTAGAGGAAGTGTAACAAACCGCATGTTCGTGCGTTGTTACTACTCGTTATACTCGTTACGCCTAGCACCAGAGATTTGGATCATAATGTAGCTATATCGCATACATCGCTATTTCGCAATATTTTCGCATATTACGCATACTTTATCGCTATAACACATCACATCACATCGCACACACTAACACTCACGATGACGTTGAATGAGGACCTATTCTACCCTCCTCAATAGCCGTGATGTGTCGCAACGCAATGCATATTCGAAACGCGCAACTCGATTATCGCAACGCAGAAATGTGGGTATTCATACGACCCTTTGTGAACTAATTATAATAGATATATGAATGTGGGTATGAAAATATGTAACCAAAATATCGCAAAGCTTAACGAACAGAACGAAACATCGAAACACAACATGCCGGAGACCACCGATCGAGTGACTGATCGATCGAGTGGCCACCCAATCGGAATGCCACCCGATCGGATTGCCACCCGATCGGATTGCCACCCGATCGGATTGCCACCCGATCGGACAGCCACCCGATCGGATTGCCATCCGATCCGTTGCACTTCTTCACCTTTCTCCTCTTCACCTATAAAAAGCACCTGTCACGTCACTTGAACAGTGATGTGACAGCTCTCACTCGACCAGCATGCGCAGGCCCGCTTTTCTCTCGATTTCTCACGATTCTTGTAAGTGTCTACCCCAAATCTTATACTTCTATGATCTACACGCACTTCTCCATCATTTTCTCTTTCGAATCTTAACTTTTAACCGTGAAATCAATGGATTTGAGGTGTTCTAGGATGATGTCATCATGGAGTTCTTATGAATATCAAGTGTTGGCCTCATTCCATCAAGAACAACTTAGATCTAAACGATTTCCACATAAATAAACAAAGATCTTGCCTAGATCTGAACATATTCATGGTGAAAAGGGATTGAAAGATGGTTTCTAACCTTCTTTCAACTCTTTTACACTCAAAACCGATGGAATCGGAGCTTGTTCGGACCTCCTACTCATTCTTAGTGTTGTGTTGGTTCAAGATCTGGATTTTATCCAAGAGATTACTGATTTCGGGTTTGAACATGAACAACCGACTCGAATCGTGAACTGTTCAGACTAGGGTGATTCCTGTTCGGTCGGGTCACTTGGGACGAGATAAGGGTCCTGTTGTTCTAGCAAGATATCAAAACACCTCATTCAAAGCTACAACACTTCAAACGAAAACAAGGGTTAGGACAATCAGACCGTCAGAACGGATTGCCGCCCGATCGGGTTACCACCCGATCGGATTGCCACCCGATCGACCGACCGTCTGATCGGGCTACACTTGGTTCCATACTTGAACTATTTCTCAAACTATTCAAAGGATCTGAACGTTGAAACGGATTACCACCCGATCGGATTACCACCCGATCGAGTGACCGTCCGATCGTGTGACGTTTGGGACTTAAACAATTTTCAACATAATGAGATTCCAAACGGATTGCCACCCGATCGGATTGCAATCCGATCGAGTGACAAACTGCTGTGAACTTGTTCTCACTAAAGTGTCCTACCAATCGGATTGTCGCCCGATCGGACCGCCGTTCGATTGACCGACCTGAAAGGTAGAGATACTTCGCTGTTTTCAAAATGCTACAACAAAAACTTCAAAAGTCAAACCACCATACACAAACACATCTTCACCGTGGCCATCCGGTCGGATGACCATCCGAACGGATTGCCGCCCGATCGACTGGCCACCCGATCGGATTGCCATCCGATCGGATACCATCCAACACTTGGTTTACTGCCACCGTCTAACGCACTAGTCAACGCTTACGCTATCAATCTATAATCAGGCTAATCTCAGACGCGCTTCCTTCAATCCAACCAAGCCGTGTTTACTTGCTGAGCACCGACTGTGAGTATACTCGAACCCCTTTTTATCGCATTTTTGGGTGTAACATATGTTCCCAGTAAATTGAATTTATCAAAACAAACTATTCAATCAAACTGTTTACCACTTGCGAATAACTGTTTTGCATATTTACACGTGATGCTAGTTACATGTGTGTTAGGACTTAAACTCGCGAGGTCGCGCCTTAACTAGTATAGTATTATAGCACCCGACGTGGTCTAGTTAGGATGAATAGCAATCGCAATCGCAGCTCGAGTGACTTAGCTCGTAGTATCTGTCTTGTATGCATGTATGTTGAGGTATCTCGTTTATGTATTTTGGTAATTCGCAGCACTTTTAACTATTTTACGCTACTCTATCAAAACTTGTATACTCGCCAATACTTTTGTATTGACGTTGTTTTAACGTATGTTACAGGTCTAGTTGCAGTCTACATCAAATCAAGCTAGGAAGTCTAGAAACTAACCTGAAATCTAGGTTGTCGGATTTGAATTGTTTGAGAGGACATGAAATTCGTTACAACTTATGTGATTGTAATTTGTTTATTAGTATGGGATAATGAACGCTTTAAATATTGTCGCAATACAGTTGTTATGGATTCTCTTGAGCAATCTGATTCGCCTAGTGCCGCGCCCCGATGATTTCGCCATCGGTTGGGGTGTGACAGATTGGTATCAGAGCCATAACTATAGGGAATTAGGCCAGACATGACCTAGTCCGGGTCGATGTCTTAGAAACGACCTAGTCTATAGTCTAAGTACCAACGGGCCGACTCGTACGAACCCAGTAGGATTTGTACGGGCCTACTTGATACTCTCATTCGAATCTGCTAAAAACTATAACTTCGTGTGAACACCGCATACTACAATTTCACGTGAAGAGCTTTTCCTAAGGCTGGAAATATTACTTAGCCTATCCTAAGGCCAACACAATACACACGTTTTTGAAAATACTCGCATAACACAACCGAGTGATCCAGTCGAGATCAGGCGTGAAAACCAAGAACTCCCGATAAGATCGCTCACTCAGTGCATTTTTCTAGCACGAGAACTTTTCGTTGAGCTAGGAGTGACATCCATATCTCAACGATAGTCTCCATTTCAAAATCTAGTGGAACTCCCGAATATATTCGAAGAGCACAACCACAGTTAGGAGCGAAGTTATTAAGTCAGGGGTGAAACCCGTATCTTAATAAACTGTTCCGCTCTCTATAAAATGGTTTTCAAAAGCTCTCACCAAGGACTCGGCTATAACGATAACTCGAGCCACGCGATGACTAGGAAGACGAGTGCCATGAGCTGCATCCCAGTGGAAGCATAAGTCTTCTAGGGCAACGCGCGTGCACGAACTTGTTGGGTATAGTTTGGTTACCTTGGGCAGTCGACGCCTAAACACCCAAGGCACTCTATCTATTTTTCTAGCATACGACTTGTCGATTTTACGCTTTGTGGAACCTATTTACGCTTATGTGTTTACAATTTAAAACTTTATGCTTTATCGATTTCTCGATTTTCGCTTCCTGCTTTTGCATCTGCACAACTCGCACAACCATCACAATCTAAAACTAAAACCGAATGTTCGCAACAAAACTAATGTCTAAATTACTCGCTTTCGCTTTCTCCCTTCAACGCGTCCTCGCGCATTCTACCCCGACATGTATATGTATAAGCATAAACTACAACTAATTATATATACAAACAAATCAGTTGTGTGAAGAGGACCTATTCTACCCTCCTCAATAGCCGTGATGTGTCGTAACGCAATGCATATTCGAAACATGCAACTCGATTATCGCAACGCATAAATGTGGATATTTATACGACCCTTTGTGAACTAATTATAATAGATATATGAATGTGGGTATGATAATATGTAACCAAAATATCGCAAAGCTTAATGAACAGAACGAAACATCGAAACGCAACACGCCGGAGACCACCGATCGAGTGGCTGATCGATCGAGTGGCCACCCGATCGGATTGCCACCCGATCGAAATTGCTTCGAGTGAACTGGATGAGTTCCGTTGTAGTCGCGCTTCGAGTGAACTGGAATTGCTTGGAGAGGTTCTGGCTGCGACAGCTCAGTTGTTGAAGAGTTTGGGCTCATGGTCTTTCGTTTGCGGCTGGATTGGGCTTCCTGAAGCGGTGTGTTATCATCGGAGGATTCGTCTGAGGACTCGCTTGAAGAATCGTCGGAGGAATCGTTAGAAGAATCGTCGAAAGAGTCGATGACGATTGCTTGATGAGCTTGTTTGACAGGATTCTTGGAGAAAAATCCGTCCAAAACTCGTTTGTCGTTGATTTCTACGGCCAAGCGATAGGTTTCTTCGATGGTAGCGGGTCTTGCAGCTTCGACAAAATCGCCCACACATTCAGGCAAGCCACCAATGTACTTCGTGATGGCTTTTTCTGAAGTGTTGACTTGACCTGGCCAGATTATGCTAAGCTGTTTGAACCTTGCGGTGTAGCCAGTATTGTCACCTTCGACTTGCTTGATTTTCCAAAATTCGTCTTCTATCTTCAGGACTTCGTGGGGAGGGCAGTACTCTTTCTTCACGAGCTCTTTCAGCTCATCCCAAGAGAGAGCGTAAGCTGCGGAGATCCCACGTTTGTTACGTTCGGCTGTCCACCAGTCGAGTGCTCGCGATTGAAATACTCCGGTAGCGCAAGTAGTACGAAAACCATCGGGACACCCACTCTGGCGAAGGGTAACTTTGATAGAATCGAACCACTAGAGTAGCTGAGGTACACCTCCTTCACCTGTGAAAACCATCGGGTCACAGGGTTTGAAGTGCTTGTAGAGGAAAGCAGATTGCGGCGCTTCCGTCTTAGAGTCTTCCGAGGTTCGAGAGTTGCTAAGAGAGTGCACTTGAGCGACAATTTGAGGAATGACCTTGGCCACTTCCCTGGCCATAAGCGAGGCAATCATCTTCTCGGCGCTTCGTTTGGCTCTTCTCCTAGCTGTTTGTCTCGAGGTAGAGTCGTTTGAAGACATCTAGACAGAGAGAGATTTGGAGTGAGATTCGATCATAATGATTTTTTAGTTGCGATGCGATTGAGCGCGTTCGAAACTTGTAGCGGGTAATATAATAGGTTTCACATAGGAGCCACATAGGAGGCGTGAAATTCCTAAGTTCTTCACACAATTGATTTGTTTGTATATATAATTAGTTGTAGTTTATGCTTATATATATACATGTCGGGGTAGAATGCGCGAGGACGCGTTGAAGGGAGAAAGCGAAAGCGAGTAACTTAGACATTAGTTTTGTTGCGAACATTCGGTTTTAGTTTTAGATTGTGATGGCTGTGCGAGTTGTGCGGTTGCAAAAGCAGGAAGCGAAAATCGAGAAATCGATAAAGCGTAAAGTTTTAAATTGTAAACACATAAGCGTAAATAAGTTCCACAAAGGTAAAATCGACGAGTCGTATGCTAGAAAAATAGATAGAGTGCCTTGGGTGTTTAGGCGTCGACTGCCCAAGGTAACCCAACTATACCCAACAAGTTCGTGCACGCGCGTTGCCCTAGAAGACTTATGCTTCCACTGGGATGCAGCTCATGGCACTCGTCTTCCTAGTCATCGGGTAGCTCGAGTTATCGTTATAGTCGAGTCCTTGGTGAGAGCTTTTGAAAACCATTTTGTAGAGAGCGGAACGGTTTATTAAGATACGGGTTTCACCCCTGACTTAATAACTTCGCTCCTAACTTTATGGAGTATTTGGAATGCGAGGAACAGGAAGCTATTTAGAGGAAAGGAGGCGAACAAGTATGAGATAGTAGAAAAGATTAAAGAAACACATTCGATTTGGTAACAAATAGATCAAAGGTAATAGGTGTGACTTGGAAAGACTGGAGAAGTTTTAGCTTGAATTTTTAAAAGTTTTCTTTTTGTATACTCTAACGATGGAATCATGTCCAATATAGCTCCTTGCTATATTGGATTTTCATTTTGTTAAATAAGTAATAAAAGATGTCGTTGCCTATAGAAAAACAACAAATCTATTGTGCGATTTTAAGATATAGAACACGTAAGCTTTCAACCAATCATTTTTTTGTGAACTAAAAACATTATAACAATCTAGTACTTAAAAAAGCCCCAAGGGAGTGTCCAACCTAGATATTGTAGTGCATCTAACCATTTTACAACAATGTATCAATTAGTTTGGGTATGATGCATGAACGAACTGTGAGCTTATATTTATGCATCCAAGTTGTCCATATAGCACACAAAGACGTGCTATGCGATCACCATTGTGCGTCCAACTCAGTGGACACATACATCTAAAACCTCTTGTAATTTAAAGGATGAATCTACCTCGCCATAAACTACATGTATCGCAACTTGGAACATTCATATGATTCACACATAAAGATCACTTCATACTCTATCTGACCTTTATAAGATTGCATTCTTTACATAACTAATATCAAGTTGATAATCACGTAAGTACGTGTATAGAGTGCTTTTTTAGACAGAGTGGAGGAAGTTATGCGGTTACATAACCATGCTAAAGCAATAGATAGATATAATTATATGGTTGTCATAGTTTTCTATCTAAGGCTAAGTGTTATGGGGCTCCATTGGGGTTCCATTTGTGCCACATCAACAACAATTGGGGAATGAACATCGTTGCAGGTGGGCGCTGACAAGGGCGTGGGGCGGGGGTTGATGGGGATTGCGGGGGTGGAGTGAGTTTCGTTAAAATTTGTTTGGGTGAAAACGGATCATTTAAAAAAAGTATCTATTTGGTTTAGGTAAAATGGGTTTGAACTAAAACTAATTTGAGTTGAAATGGGCCATCATAGTAGAAAAAAGAGTCTCAAACTGGGTTTGTGTGCTATATTTATTATTATTGCGGCTAGTAGAAACCAGTATCAACGATGAGGATGGAGACCCTAGTGTAAGAGGCGGTAACGGCGTTGATGTGACCGCATCGGTGGTGTCGGTGGTGACAACGGTGCTCATAGTGGCAGCGGTGGCAAAGTTGACGGTGTTGGAGATGGCGGTGGCATTAGTTTTGTCAGCAACGACGGTTGTTGCAATATTGGTTATGTCGGTGAACATGATGGTTGTGGTGGTAGCGCTGGTTGTGTCGGCGACGTCATCCATTAGGCGAAGGAGGCGACAGCATTGATGGTGATAACACACAATAGTGATCAGTATTGTTGAGTCTCTAAGGGGGGTAGGGGTGGTTATCACTCACCACCAATTTATCACTCACAACTTCCAATCAAGTTCCGTCACGTCATCGAGCTTTATTCCATCACTCACAGCCTTTTTAGTGGAAATGCCCATCACTCAACAATTTCCCCCCAACCAACAATTTCCCTCACACCCATTAAAACATAACGCGTCAAAATGTTAACGGGATTTCAAGTCCACGCGTGAATCTTATGCTGTAGCGGTGGTTTGTTCCCTTCTTCCATGCGTAAACATTTTTTATAACGTTCAAATATGCCACCGCCCCGGGTTGCCTAATAAATATCAGTTTTTGTGGATATCGATTCTTCATCACAATAAGAATAATCAATTATAATAAAATTATATATACTCTTTACCTAAACCCAATTGCTTTATGACACCCACCCAAAGTCCAAAACTTGTTAGCGACCATACGTATGTACATTTAGATTTGGTGCTCAACCATTTAACGAGTCATACTTAGGGATTGTTTGTTTACCTCTTAATGAGGCAATTAATGAGACATTTAATGGTTCAGACTGTTTGTTTTATGAGCAGATGTCTGAATGATTCAGACATTTGCCTCTGAATTGTTAAGCATTATAATGAGTTTGAATGGTTAAGACCTCTTATCTGAATTAGTCAAACATTTGTCTCTAAACGATTAAGCATTATCCTGGCTCTTAATGGTTCAGACCTCTTACTGGTTCATCACTTAATGGTTTAGACCTTTTACTGGTTCAACATTTACCCTTACAGAAGTTTTAGGGGCTGTTTGACAATTTCTAAATGGTTAAGTGTTGAACCAATAAGTATGAAAACTGGTATTCAATTTAGGGTTTCTTTCATTGAAAAACAAAGACCTCGTACAAGAGGTTAAATACAGGAAAAAGGAAACATGAAAAAGGAAACAGAAATATCACAACGATATGACAGCTAATTAAAAATAAAATCATAATAATTTCCTTTACTCCCCCTCAAGATGGAGCATGTAAGTTTCGAATGCCCATCTTGACAAGTAACATTTGGAGTTGCTGAGATCCCAAACCTTTTGTGAGTAAATCTGCAATCTGATCTTTGTTGTTTATTTGCATTGTCATGATTTCTTTGGATTCAACTCTCTCTCGAACAAAGTAACAGTCCATCTCAACATGTTTGGTTCGTTCATGAAAAACTGGGTTGTTAGCAATGTGACGAGCTGCTTGATTATCGCAGAAGAGAGTTGTTGGAGCTGTCAGGATGATCTGTAGATCCTTAAGTAACCATCGGACCCATAAGATTTCACTAACGGTGGATGCCATGGCTCTATATTCAGCCTCTGCAGAGGAACGAGAGACTAGAGATTGTTTCTTGGACTTCCAAGAAATAGGAGCACCACCCAAAAGGAGAAGATATCCAGTTCTCGATCGTCTAGAATAGGGGCATCCAAGCCAGTCTGCGTCAAAGTAAGCAGTTAAGACGGGTTCGCCAGCTCATGGGAGTAAAATACCCTGTCCTACTGTTCCTTTTAAGTAACGAAGTACCCGATTTGCAACATCCATATGATTTTTCCTTGGGTCAGCCACAAACTGACTTAACACGTTAACAACATAGGCAATGTCTGGTCTTGTAACCTGTAGATATAACATTCTGCCAATTAAGCGCCGATACGAGGTGGCATCTACTCGATTCTCCTTTTCACCTTTATCGAGTTTTAGATTTGATTTAATAGGAAAGGAGCTTGGTCGACAACCCATCATCCCACTATCTTCTAATATGTCCAGAGTGAATTTTCGCTGACTTAGAACCAACCCTTCAGATGTTTTAGCGACTTCGATTCCGAGGAAATATTTTAATCTTCCCAAGTCCTTGATGCTGAATTGTTTATCAAGGTACTTCTTTGTTTGTTGAATTTTCACAGGATCGTTTCCTACCAGGATGACGTCATCGACATAAATGAGGACTACAACAAAAGAGTTCTCTTCTTTGTATGTGAATAAGGAATGATCGGCCTTAGATTTCTTGAACCTTTGACTGAGAAGCGAAGATGTAAACTTTTCATACCAGTTGCGGGAGGCCTGTTTCAACCCATAAAGAGACTTTTTGAGCCGACAAACACGATTTTCGTTTTCCTTAGAAAAGCCTTGAGGAATCTTCATGTATACTTCTTCGTGGAGATCTCCATGTAGGAAGGCATTATTTACATCCAGCTGGTGAACAATCCAATCTTTCTTTGCCGCTACTGCTAAAAGAGTTCTAACAGTAACTAGTTTTGCCACCGGTGCGAAAGTATCATGAAAATCCACTCCTTCCTGTTGGGTAAAACCTTTTGCTACTAGCCGAGCCTTGTATCTCTCAACTTCTCCATTTGGTTTGTACTTAATTTTGTAGACCCATTTGGAGTCTATGGCTCGTTTCCCTTTTGGCAAAGTTTCCAAAGTCCATGTTCCATTCTGTTCAAGAGCCCGTATTTCCTTTTGCATGGCCTCTTTCCATCTTTCGTCTTGCACAGCGTGTTTGAAAGTTTTTGGCTCATCGTAGGAATTGATGGCCGCCAAAAAGGCTTTATGAGAGCTAGAAAAATTTTTGTAAGCGACATAATTGGATAAAGGGTGTACCGTCGAGGATTCTTGACCGGAAGTGGACAAGGTGTGATCTATTGATGGTGGGAGATCAACAACAAAATCACCAAGTCGTTTTGGTTGAGTTCTGACTCTTTGCTGTCTGATTGGTTGTGGTTCTATATGGATTGTTTCATCTTCTATTTGGTTTTCAGTATGGTGATTTGATTCAGTATTGGCTTCAACCTGATCATCCACTATTTGGTTACTTTGTTGGACCTGGTCTTCATCAGAAACAGTCGGCTCGTTATTATTTATTCCATTTGTACTTTCAACCCGAGTTGTATTATCCAGGTCCAGTGGTTCAGGCCCTCTCATATGTGTAGTCTGGCTCAAGATTTCTTGATTGGCTTCATCGGTTTCCTTGTAATACCAAGGAGGGAAATCAAAAAGCTTCTTATTTTTCTCTTTGTCAATACGGTCTGAGTTCCCGAAAGGGAAGACGTTTTCTACAAATTTCACATCTCTTGACACCACCACTTTGTTGCGGGTAATATCATATATTTTGTATCCTTTCGTTCCTGGTGGATAACCCAAAAACACTCCGGGTTTCCCCCTCCATTCAAATTTGTCCCCATTCGTGTCGGTATTTCTAAAATAGGTGAGGCAACCAAAGACCCTCATATGTTCATACTCAGGTTTTTGATCAAATAAAATTTCAAATGGTATTTTGTTGCCGATGGTTTTCGACGGGAGACGGTTGATTATATAGGCAGCTGTCATGACACACTCCCCCCAAAACCTTGTTGGCAGATTCGCCTCAAATCTTAGGGCTCGTGCAGTCTCGAGTAAGTGTCTGTGCTTGCGTTCCACAACACCATTTTTTTGCGGTGTGTGTGGGCAAGTGGTCTCGAGAATTATGCCTTGTTCGGCATAAAAGTTGTGCATTCGGTTTGAAACAAATTCTCCCTCGTTGTCACAACGGATTCTTTTAATCAATTTTCCAAATTGTGTTTTGACCATTTTGTGGAAAAATGTTAGACGGTCACCCGCCTCAGATTTGTGTTTTAGTAGGAAAACCCAAACGGATCGACTATAGTCATCCACGATTGTTAAAAAATAGTTTGCCCCCGAAAGCGAGGGAATTCTACATCTTCCCCAAATATCACAATGCAACAATTCAAAACATTCTTTGCTTTTGATAGAACTTATAGGAAAAGGCAATCGGGTGTGTTTAGCTTTAGCACACGAATCACAATCAACAGTTTTAAAAGAAGCATTCTTGGCAAAATCAAAATGAGAAAGTTTATTACTAGAAGTATGACCAAGCCTTTTATGCCATACCTCCACCGAAGCCATCATAGCCTTTCTTCTATTCTCCACGATCTTGATCCGGTATAGTCCACGTTCACATTTACCCATTCCAATCAATTCCCTTGAACGCAAGTCTTGTATGAAACAGAATTCGGGAAGGAAAATTACCGCACATTGATGATCTTTCGTTAAACGACTCACCGATAAAAGGTTACACTTAAACTTTAGAACATGCAACACCCCCTTAATTTTCCTTCCACTTCGTAAATAGCAACTTCCTTTACCCATGACAGGTATAGAATCACCGTTCGGGATCATAACAGGAGGTTCACAAGTGGAAGCCATCATGTCTTCTAACCATTCAGCTTGGTACGTTATGTATTCGGTACAACCCGAATCAACTATCCAATCGTTGGATGAGTCGTCTCCCATGGACGTCGATCAGAGTGAGATAGTAGAGTTTTGGATTTGTTTGTCGAGTAGGATAGTAGCCTGCTCTGATACCATATGAAAACTGGTATTCAATTTAGGGTTTCTTTCATTGAAAAACAAAGACCTCGTACAAGAGGTTAAATACAGGAAAAAGGAAACATGAAAAAGGAAACAGAAATATCACAACGATATGACAGCTAATTAAAAATAAAATCATAATAATTTCCTTTAATAAGAGGTCTGAACGATTAAGTGCTGAACCAGTGAGAGATCTGAACCATTAAGAGCTAGTATAATGCTTAACCGTTTAGCGGTAAATGTCTGACTAATTCAGATAAAAGGTCTTAATCATTCAGACTCAGTATAATGCTTAACAATTCAAAGGCAAATGTCTGAATCATTCAGACATTTGTTCATGAAACAAACAGTCTGAATCATTAAGTGCTGAACCAGTAAGAAGTAAGAGGTCTGAACCATTAATAACTAAAGAAACAACCCTTTAAACACATTTAAACTCACTTGATCTCAACCCCACTTGTACACACCTAATATTGACAAAGTAATGGTTCCTTAACGGAGTGCTAAAATGACACCTATAACCTGTTCCTTTACTTGTTGAGGTAGTCTTGCTTTGCTCCTATATACTCCAAGCTAAGCAAAAGGAAGTTTCCATCAAACATAACTCCAAACAAACGGGACAAATTCTAAAAAAGCTATTTTAATAAGACATTTTAGTTTTATGATCTTATAACTATTTCATATGTAAAATAGTTCGTAAAAGGTTGATAATCTTTTGAAATGTTATTAATCCTAAAGATTGTTTAACTAAACATGCATACAATAATTTAAATGTTATTAATCCTAAAGTTTGTTTAAATGAACGGTCATCAAAATCGCCAAAGATATGTTATTTACCAAGTGGTAGCCCTGATATGTCCAACCCAAATATTGTAGTGCGTCTACCAATTTACAATATTTGGACGGTCTTTGAAATGGAAAACTAACATATTACTTGCATTGCATAAAGTACAACGGAAACCACTAAATCTTGCGACTCGTTTGATCGAATGAAGCAGTAGCAATACTATATACATTAATATACGGCTGAATGAATACATCTATATCTATATCTATACTATATAATAAAAGAAACCATCTTTGGGACACTTGTCATCATATTAGGCTAGATAGCTTTTAATTTTTAGCCAATCTCTTATGGATAATTATTATTTAATTTAATCTCTTCTAATTAATTATAGATAAGTCTCCTACTAAATATTATTTAGTTTCATCTCTTATGGATAATTAGTATTTAGTTTCATCTCTTATGGATAATTAGTATTTAGTTTAATCTCTTCTAATTAATTATAGATAACTCTCCTACTAAATATTATTTTAGTTAATCTTTTCTGAGTTAAGTGTCATTTACGTCCTTGTGGTTTGTTCACTTTTGCTATTTCAGACCAAATTTTAAAATTGCATCGTTTTCCTCCCTAACATTTTGTAAACGTGCCATTTCAGTCCAAAAAAATAACCACAATTAAAAAATTCAGTTAGCTTAATGGTAACCACATTCAAAATTGCAGCTGGCCGGGATCGAACCCGTGACCAGCTAATGTTACATTTTTTTAACCTGTGTAATACACATGGTTTTAAAGATATAAAATTTTACTATTTGGTATATAAAATTACATTTATTCAACCCGTATAATACATATTGTTCTTATAGATATAACATTTTATTATTTAATATATGAAATTACATTTATTCAGCACGTGCAATAAAGAATGTTTAAATATTATTTTAGTTAATCTTTTCTGAGTTAAGTGCCATTTACGTCCCTGTGGTTTGTTCACTTTTGCTATTTCAAACCAAATATTAAAATTGCACCGTTTTCCTTCTTAACATTTTGGAAATGTGCCATTTCAGTCCAAAAAAATAACCACAGTTAAAAAATTCAGTTAGCTTAATGGTAACCACATTCAAAATTGCAGCTGGCCGGGATCGAACCCGTGACCAGCTAATGTTACATTTATTTAACCTGTGTAATACACATGATTTTAAAGATATAAACTTTTATTATTTAGTATATAAAATTACATTTATTCAACACGTACAATACATATTGTTCTTATAGATATAACATTTTATTATTTAATATATGAAATTACATTTATTCAACACGTGCAATAAAGAATGTTTTTAAAGATATATTGCTTTATTATTTTTTATATAAAATTCATTTATTCAACCCGTGTAATACACGGGGTTATAACCTAGTTTGACATAAACAAAAATATGGTTTTCATTTTAAATTAATTTTGCAAATGTGAATTTGAGAGAGTTACGTTCTAACACCATATTTACCAAGAAACTGAAGAGCTAAAGCAGGCAGATTTATGATCACTTCTTGAACAATATGTTCACATCAGCACAATTTAAATCATCATTTTATGTATCAAAGATTTATAATGCACTAATTTAGTTAGCATATATGTGATAATCAAAAATATTAATATAAGGCCGGTTTGGTTTTTCCGGTTTATTCCATAACACAACCCCTAAACCAAACTAAACCAGTCGGTTTTTCAAAACGCAAGTTGTAAACCGAACTGTCAAGTTTTAAATGGCCAAATTTCTTCAGGCATGTCCAGTCTAAACAGTTTAGACGGTTTATGAACACCCTTAATACTATATCTTGTATTTGACTTGTCGGTTTTGTATAATTAATCAATTTTAACTTTGTATAACCAAAGGGTTATTCCATGATCATAAAGATTAGTGTACGAATTTATTGTCACAGAATTAAGAGAAGTGTACCTGTTCACAAGGATGTCCATAATTGTACCAACACATACCGACGATATTGTTGCTAGGTCGCAGTCACCTCAACAACCATCATTACTTTTTCAACACCTATGATTATATGTAATGTGATCTTGGTAACTTTATACCTTTTAATTATGGATATGACTTTTTTAGGGTTTTGAAGGTGATATCATTTCCTCATACTCATCTATATAATTTAACGAAAATACACATCTATCGATAGAGTTTTATCACTTTTTAAAAACCCTCCACATCCGATTTCCCATATATATTCATAATCAATGAATAGTGAACCCTCAAAATTGATGGTTTACTTTAGTTTTCACTAAAATATGAGGTATGAGATATGGGGATGGGGACTCCATTGTAGAAGTGAACATGAACAAAATCTCATATTTTTCTTATAATTAGAGTATGAGGAAGGGGATGGGGACTTCACTGTAAGTGCCCGTGAAGGCTTTTATTAAAGTTGAAATATTTTTATAAAATGCAACTTAATTTGACACTTGTATAAAATGATTTGATTTTTGATAAGTGATATTTGATCAATATTAAAGAAAATCAATCTCTTTCGCTGATCATCTATCTTGAATTTGACATGTAAATCTTGTATGGATCTTCCAGCTTTGTTTAATCTTAATGTAGCTTTCATTTTACATTTTGAAAGTTCCGGATCAGGCGGGTTTAGACGGAAGTTTGAATAGGATAGAACTAATTCGACAGAAATCTCGTAAGAATAGTCATAAGTCGAATGATTCCATTCATACCGAAATAGTTTACATCGTTTACAAGCGGGAGAAAAAAATTCTCCAGCATTTCCCCTCTAAGATCCAAAACTTATTAAACTATGAACACACGACACTATATATAGACATTGGTTTGTTGCGGATGAGCACGTTCATGCAAACTAGACTCGCCCGCACGGATGTGCTACATGTGTGTCCCCTCCAACGTGTCATGTATTCGGTTTTCTCACTAAACTATACAATATTCAACACACACTCTATCTAGCCTATTCGCAAAGTGGCGGCCACACAAAATATGCATTAACAATTTCTCCCTTGTACGCCACTGTCAAATCTTGATCTTCAATATGAGAGCCGTGTTTGAATATTCTGCAACTTCAATCAAGTAATTGAAGATACGATAACTCCCCCTTGATTGATGATTCAGGCTTGCATTTTCTCCAATACGTTCCCCCTGAAATGAATCTTCAGGTCTTTGGTTGCACGGTTCCCAACCACCTCTGATTTGCTTAACTGCAATCTTCACAAATAGTCACCAACTTGAAACTAATCGACGCAGCATCTTTGTTTCAACGTTAATCACATTCGTGTTCAGTTTTTTATCTACCACTTTAGCTCAAACTCTTAATCTTCAAAAACCCAACCGACAATTAATAAAAACTCTGAATCTCACACCGGTAAACTTCGTGCGAATGTCTCCTTTGTGAGAATGTCTCTTTCGTGCGAATGAGATGATTTTGGAACGAATGATGCGTCGTCCGTGCGGATGAGAGTCTTTCGTGCGGATGAAAGCTCCTTCGCACGAACGTGGTCTCATCCGTTCGAACGTTGATGATTCAGTTTTTCGATCTAAAATCTTTATTTCTTCGAATTTTATGATGATTCTTTCACAGATTAGTTCGAAATTCATTTCTAAACAGTCCTATGGTTTCAATTTTACTTTTTGTCCGTGGATTGTCCTTTATTTTGATGTTTTACGTCTAAAAACCCATTGATTCAATCAACTGTTAGATCGAGTGAATCGGTACCGTAGCTTTGATACCAATTGAAAATTTCGGATCGGGTGGGTTTAGATGGAAGTTTGAATAGGATAGAACTGATTCGATAGAAATCTCGTAAGAATAATCATAAGTCAAATGATTTCATTTATACCAAAAGAGTTTACATCGTTTACAAGCTGGAGAGAAAAAGCATTTCCCCTATAAGGTCCAAAACTTATCAGACTATGAACACACGACATTATATATAGACATTGGTTTGGTGTGGATGAGCACGTTCGTGCGAACTAGACTCGTCCGTACGGATGTGATCTCATCCTCTCCAACGTGTCATGTGTTCGTTTCTCTCACTAAACTATACAATATTCAACACACTGCACAGTAACAGACACACAAAATATGCACTAACACATTTTTTTCAACTTGCATGTCGCTTTGTATATAACTAATTGACTATTCACTTATTCCATAATCATATACGTCTAAGTTATTCCATAATCACATATCTATATAATTATATTATGTAGTATACTATTTGTAAGAACTCAATCACTTGATTTTATTCATAACAAAAAGATACAATATATAGGGCTACAATACAAAGAGTACATGGAAACTAAATATTACATAATCAATTACAATATTTGTGTAGATAATCTCAGACATAATTTCATAAATCATTTACTGATTTACGTTAACTATTACCCCCCGTCAATCGAACAGGTGGGGGACCAACACGAAGTAATCCCCGAAATTTTTCAAATAGAGGACGAGAGAGACTTTTCGTGAAAATGTCCACAACCTGGAGATTGGATGGAACAAACTTTGTATGTAGGTGCCCGGAGGAGACGAGTTCTCGAACGAAATGATAATCAATATCAATGTGCTTGGCACGCTTATGGGAAACCGGATTTTGGCTGAGGAAAATAGCGCTTTTGTTGTCACAGAGTAGAGTAGGACGAGCCATGGGAAGCGCGTGCAGCTCACGAAGAAGATGAGTGAGCCAAATGATTTCAGCTGCGGTATTTGCCATAGCACGATACTCAGACTCACAACTAGATCTGGAGACTGTGGGTTGTTTCTTTGCACTCCAAGACACAAGATTGCTGCCTAAGTAAATGGAGTATCCATAAGTAGATCGCCTTGTTTCTATGCAACGGGCCCAGTCAGCGTCAGAATAGCCAACTAAATTAGTTGTAGCAGGTTTGGAGAAAGTCAATCGAAAAGTAATCGTGCCCTTGACATAGCGAAGAATCCGCTTGACCGACTGAAAATGCGAAATTGTTGGAGCTTGTAGATGTTGACTGGCCTGGTTTACTGCATATGAGAGATCAGGTCTGGTGTTAGTGAGATATTGAAGGGCCCCGACGAGTGACCGGTAAAGAGTGGAGTCATGAAAAGGAACACCTTTGCTGATAAATGTCACACCCTGGCTTTGCGGAAGCGTGGTTAATTTTGGTGTGACTTCTTAATACCATAGCTTAATCATAACAAGCTATATGAATTAAAAATATGCAAGATCATCCATTAAAAGTAAAATAGTAACACATTGTCTTAACGGGTTAACACCCAACAACCATAACTTGTCTAAACATTACAATGCAAACTTAACATAAACATGATTCAAGGACTGTGACTTGTCCAGGAAAGAGTCACAAGCCTCGAACCCTGGATGACCTCGGGCCTAATGCAGCGGAAAACAAGCCATACCGCGCCAGATCATTAATTTCCTGAAATACATGTAAGTTGAAAAATCAACAATAATGTTGAGCGAGTTCATGCGAAAGTGCGTAAACAAACCTTTATCTTTATCAAAAACCTGGTATGTAGCAAATAAGGAAAAAGAGATCACCAATGGTTTGCAAGGCCATTGATATGTGTGAAGTGCAAGTAGGGATGACTCAAACCTAGCGGATTTATGCGTCGGGCACTAAGTCACCCCGAGGTCCGTTATGCTGGACCTGGGGCTGGGCTCGCTACACCCAGTTAGATCTACCGCTCCTGTCCCTCGGTCCTACTACGAGGATTAATGGCCTCAAGTTGTGCCTACCCACTCACATGATCTGAGTAACAAACCTCCTTACGCTAACCATACCATGTATAAACATATTCATAATCATTGTAACATGTATTTCACCCCCGCAGTTTATAAAACTGAAAACAGTTAAGAGAAAAGGGGGACATGAACTCACAGTCAGTGCGTAGCTAAATCAAGCACTCCAAATGTCCGAAAGCTGTGCAACGACCTACATGTGCTAATTCTATTAGACGGATGGCCGTGCTTTAGCTTTATAGTTTAATTTTCGGGAAACAGTTAGACAACCGTTCCTTGTATATATTTGGTAGTAAATCTCCTTCCCAAGGATGGGGGAATTAATACATGCGTGTTTATAATATTAAGTCTCACTTAATATATTTTATTTCTCATCCCAAAATATAATTATTTTTCTCAAAAATAATATATTTTCTTTTTACATAATACTTTCCAAAATAATACGTTGACAATATCCGCATTCATGAATATTTCCGTATAAAGCGTAAGTTACGTTTTGGCGATTAAGCGGTAATAGTAATTACCGGTGTAACTTATATGTTTGTCGTGTAAGCGTTGGTATTATTTTGGGTTCGACAAAGTTAGTAAATATTATTTTTACTCTAAAAATAATATTTATACGTTTTCACAAAATAATCATAAACAGTGTTGTGAAAAATATATTTACCGAATTTATATTTATCACGTTTAGTTTTTGTGAAAACCCCACCTCCGAATATTTGTAAATAAAGTCATGGCGAAATATATTTGAAAATATGTCAAAAGTAGTCTAACACTTGTAAATAATTCTAAGTGTTAGATTTTAGAAAATTTCGCCAGAGTTTCCCCTGTAACTGGAGGTGGCCACGCTTTCAAGCGTATCATTTTCTTTTACAAAATCATTTCAACAATTCTTCAAATCAACCAAATCAATTTCCGATACTTCAAACTAGTTTCAACACATTAAACTCGTAGACTAGTATGTAAAATCACATTATTACATGAACTTGTAGTTTTTCTAAAACTATTGTGTAGATCTCGTTACATTTAGTGGATCTATGTATAAAATAGTTTAGTCTTTCAAAAACCCCGTTTTTGGAACAAATCACTCTTTACAACTTCCCGACAATTTTTATAAAAATTGTTATTTTGTCGGATCTTTCGTTTCACAAGTATTTATACACTTGTAGTTTATAAAAATCACCTTTGTTAGCATGTTATCCAACTTTTATAAAACATGATTTTCTCGACACTTGGTTCTACGAATATACCACTTGTACATACGTAGATCGGCTCGTTTTAAATACTATTTTTTCATGTCAAAACACTTTTACACAAGTTCATGTTTTCCCGTGTGGTGGAGTTTCACCTTTTAACCCTTGTACAAAAGAAACAAGTGTATGTCAAGATTCGAGATCTTAACAAAGTCGGGTTAAACGATGATAAGAGCCACCACATCGTAGATCGGGTCTCTACAACCAACATATTCGAATACTATGACTTTTACACGCGTTATATGCTTTTAACCAACGATATTCGAGTTTTTGTAGACTTTTTAGATTCAAAAGATGGGTTACCGACTTTTAACCGTTAAAAATCCTTTTAACCACTTTAGATACGATCAAGAACAAGTTTTAAATGTTATACCTCTAGCTCGGGGCTAGGGAAGATCTTTGGCGAAAATGGCGTGGATAAAAGCAAATGCACGTGGTCCTCCAACTTCCGTTTGCTTCAAGCTTCCTCGTACGTGATCCCCAACACTTGTGTACACTTGGAATGGCAAGACAAGAACTCGAAGATGGATGGTTGGGTGTGGTGGTTTACGGCCGAGAGAGGGAGGAGAGCAAGAGAGAGAGAGTTGGTGATTAGTGTGTGTGTGATCTTGTGTAGTGTGTGTGTGTTTATATAGAAAAATCAAGTGCCATCGTCCATCGGTTTCATGCTCTAGATATCCACGAAACTAATAAAATAATAAAAAGTTGTACCCTTAGTTACAAAGGGACCAAACCGGCCCAAAGGGGGGTGGGGTCACCCGGTTGGATCTTGATCGTTCAGTTAGAGTTTAGTTTGGTTAAGTCGGTTAACTTTAGGGATTAACCCCGTTAGTTGTTTAATGCGTTATAAAGCGGGTGTTAGGGTAATCAGGGACCCTAACTGGCTCAGAAAATTACCAATAATATTTCTGGCAATATTTTTATGTTCCGGGTATAGTCCGGTTGTTCGGTTGGATAGTAATCCCTTAAAGTGCTTAAGTAATCCTTTAAGCGTCGTAAATAATATTTTTAGCGACACAATTTATTCTGCAAAGTGTCAGGAATATTTTCTCATGTTTTGGCACTTTATTAGCTAACTAGAAGCTAGTATGTTGATAAAAGTGCTGTGTTTCGTGCTTAGAGTACGTTTTAGGCACATCCAATCTATGTATCTTATTCCTAGAGACACAATTATACAACCCTTGTATCTCTACACACACTATGGGTGTAGTAAAATATTTCTGGCTCATTCAGGCCTTTAGAGGCAGTGTCTGCCTGATGCTGGCTATATCAGCATGTCAAATAGGTTATCTGTTCAAATGCTACTGTGCTTTTGTGCATCATGTTTGTCACTAATGTTCAGTAAATAAATAATGTAGTGACGGAAAAATCAAAGTATGATGCAGATATGTACAAGTATCAACAATCAAGTAGCAGTTTATCAGAAATCTCAGTTAAGCACAGTAATTAGGCAGTAATTAATAGTTAATTAAGTCGTACGGATACCTGGTTTGGTGAGGGTTGTCACATTCTCCCCCCGTTAAATAAATTTCGTCCCGAAATTTTAAATTCTGCTTGTAGAAGCAGGGTTCTCAGGAAATAAGTGGGGGTATTTCTCTTTCATTCGGTCTTCACGCTCCCAGGTGAACTCAGGACCATGTCTAGCATTCCAGCGAACTTTGACGAGCTTGACACTGCTCCGGCGGGTCTTGTTAACTTTCCAATCTGTGACCTCGACAGGTTCTTCAACGAAGTGGAGCGTGTCATCAACATGAATTTCGTCGGTAGGAATGGCAACGTTAACTTGAGTTGGACTTCTCTTCAGATTGGATACGTGAAATGTATCGTGAACATTATTCAGTTCGGCAGGTAGTTCCAACTTGTATGCTACGGTCCCAATTCTTTCCAAAACCTTGAAAGGACCAATGTAGCGCGGATTCAACTTCCCACGTTTCCCAAATCGTGCCACACCCTTCCAGGGTGATACCTTCAACAAAACCATATCCCCAACCTCAAACTCCTGAGGTTTCCTTTTCAGATCTGCGTAGGTCTTCTGACGGTCACGAGCCGCACTAATGCGATCTCGGATTTGCGCGATCTTATCTGTAGTTTCCTGAACTACATCGGGACCTACTAATTGTCTATCACCTACGTCAGACCAACAGAGCGGCGACCTGCACTTGCGTCCATATAAAGCTTCGAATGGCGCGGCACCAATACTGGTGTGGTAGCTGTTGTTGTTGGAAAACTCAACCAGGGGTAAATGCTTATCCCAGCTACCGCCTAAATCCATCACACATGCTCTCAGCATGTCCTCCAACGTCTGAATCGTCCGCTCATTTTGACCGTCGGTCTGCGGGTGAAAAGTTGTGCTCATATTCAGCTTTGAGCCAAAAGCTTCCTGGAAGGATTGCCATATCCTCGATACGAACCTCCCGTCTCTATCAGAAATAATCGAGAGAGGTACTCCATGGCGTGTAACAATCTCTCTCATGTAGATTTCAGCCAATTTGCTTATACTATCCTTCTCGCGGATAGGTAAGAAGTGTGCTGACTTTGTTAAGCGATCCACTATCACCCAGATAGTGTCATGGCCTCTTGGCGTTCTTGGCAACTTCGTAATAAAATCCATGGAGATTTCTTCCCACTTCCACTGGGGAATTTTTGGTTGCTGCAGAAGTCCCGAAGGCTTCTGGTATTCCGCCTTAACTTTGGCGCAAGTTAAACATTTGCTCACATAAATAGCAACATCGCCTTTCATCCTAGGCCACCAATAATAATCTTTAAGATCCTGGTACATCTTATCCGCTCCAGGGTGGATAGAGTACCGCGACTTGTGAGCTTCATCAAAGATAACCTCTCTTAAACCACCAAACAAAGGAACCCAAATCCTTTTCTCAAAACACAACGTTCCTTCCCTGTTTGGCACCAAAATCTTCTCCATCCCACGGAGATATTCTTCCTCAAGGTTTCCCTCCTTGAGAGCTTCCTTCTGTGCTGCACGAACGCGCGAGGAAAGGTCGGTTTGAATTATCATCTCCATAGCCCTAACCCTTATGGGCTTGATTCTCTCTTTACGACTTAGGGCATCAGCGACCACATTCACCTTCCCTGGATGATACTTGATCTCGCAGTCGTAATCGTTCAACAACTCGACCCATCGCCTTTGCCTCATATTCAACTCCTTCTGGTTGAATATATGCTGGAGGCTCTTGTGATCTGTGAAGATTGTACACTTCGTACCGTAAAGGTAGTGTCTCCAGATCTTCAAAGCAAAAACCACTGCGCCTAGCTCCAAATCATGTGTGGTATAGTTCTTTTCATGCACCTTCAGTTGGCGTGATGCGTAGGCGATAACCTTTTGACGCTGCATCAACACACAACCCAATCCTTGACGCGATGCGTCGCAGTATACCACGAAATCGTCAGTACCTTCTGGTAGAGCTAAGATTGGCGCGTTGCAAAGCTTATCTTTCAATATCTGAAACGCTTCATCCTGTTTGATTCCCCAATCAAACTTCTTATCCTTCTGCGTGAGGAGTGTCAACGGTTGAGCGATCTTTGAAAAGTTCTCGATGAACCTTCGATAACAGCCAGCCAAACCCAAGAATTGCCGAATCTCAATTGGCGTCTTTGGCGTTTCCCAATCTTTGATCGCCTCGATCTTGGTGAGATCCACGTGGATTCCATCTCCATTCACCACGTGTCCAAGGAATTGCACCTCACGTAGCCAAAACTCACACTTAGAGAACTTGGCGTACAATTGTTCCTTCTTTAGTAGCTCCAGAATAGCTCTAAGATGTTGCTCGTGCTCAGCCTTTGTCTTCGAATAAATCAAGATGTCGTCGATGAATACAATCACAAACTTATCCAAGTACGGCTTACAAACTCGGTTCATCAAATCCATGAACACTGCAGGTGCGTTTGTCAAACCAAACGGCATAACCAGAAACTCGTAGTGTCCATATCGAGTTCTGAAGGCTGTCTTCGGGATACTCTCCTCTTGTATCCGTAACTGATGGTATCCAGATCGAAGATCGATTTTTGAATAGAAGCTTGAACCTTGAAGTTGGTCGAACAGATCATCGATTCTTGGCAGGGGATACCTATTCTTGATCGTCAGCTTGTTCAACTCTCTGTAGTCATTGCACATCCGAAAACTACCGTCCTTCTTCTTTACAAACAAAACTGGAGCTCCCCAAGGCGAGAAGCTTGGTCGGATAAAACCCTTGTCTAACAACTCTTGAAGTTGTGTCGACAGTTCTTGCATCTCAGGTGGAGCAAGTCTGTAGGGTGCCTTAGCCACAGGCGCAGCGCCTGGAACTAAGTCGATGCGAAACTCCACTTGCCTTTGAGGTGGCAAGCCAGGCAAGTCTTCTGGAAAGACTTCTGGGTATTCCCTCACGACAGGGATGTCTTCGATCTTCGGCTCAGCAGCCTTCTTATCCACAATGTGTGCTAGAAAAGCAACACATCCTTTCCTCAAACACTTCCTTGCTTTCAGGCAGCTAATCATCCTTAACGGCGTCTCACGCTTCTCCCCATGAACAACAATGGTCTCACCATCATCGGTCGGGATACGAATAATCTTCTCGTGACAAACTATCTCTGCCTTGTTACTCGATAACCAATCCATCCCTACTACCACGTCGAAGCTTCCCAACTGGACTGGTAGTAGATCGAGAGCAAACTCACGCTCTCCCAGCTCGATTACGCAACCTCGAATCACCTCGTTAGCTTCTACTAACTTCCCATTTGCTAATTCGATCGAGTAAGGAATATCTAACTTACTAGCGGCTAAACCAAGCATATTCTTAAATTCTAATGATACGAAGCTATAATCGGCACCAGTTTCACACAAGATAGATACCAGTAATCATGCCTGGATCCTGGCATGCTTCACAAACTCCGATGCTGGGTGTTCTCTCACGGTCTTGTTTCAACTCCGGGCATTCTCTCTTAAGATGTCCAATGTCCCCACAATGGAAGCATCCTAGCATTCGGCCATTTCCTTTCCTGCTTCCACCTTGAGCGTTGTTACGGTTTTCTCCTTGTTTGGGACTCTTCATCCCACAACCATCCTTGTTATGCCTTTTCCTCCCGCACCTAGGCTTCCGACATCCACATTTATGGTGATATTTGCACCCAGCACGTCTTGCTTCAGTTTCTAAGCAAATCTTATCATTGGCCTGTCTGTTGTTAGGGCAATCTTTCTTGAAATGCCCTTTGTCTCCGCAGTCAAAACATCCTCGAATAGATCTTTGTTCATTATTATTTGTTCGGGTATCTTCGGTAAGCTTCCTTTTGTTCTTTCCAGATGACTCTACCTGAGTCTCCCTATCAGGGTTTGCAAGTTTTTCTAGTCTAATGGCTTCCGTAACGAGTGCCAAACCCATCTTGCTTGCAGCAATAGTTGTTGGTGGCGTAGATGCTGCCATTAAGCTCATGACTTGTGGTGCCAGTTCCCAAATGAACTGTCCCAATTTCCTCATTTCTGGTTCCGCTAAGTGGGGAATAACTCGTGCCAAGTCATGAAGTCTTTGCATGTATCCCAACATTTTTGGACCTTCCATTATCAGGCTCTGGAATTCCCCTTCCAACTTCTGGGTTTCCTCTTTGGAGCAATACTTCTCATGCATCATTCCCTTCAGTTCATCCCATGATAATGCATATGCTGCGGTTTCGCCCTTCATTTGAACCTGAAGGTACCACCATAGTCGAGCTCCATCTTGAAACAACTCAGAAACGTATAGGACTTGTTGTTCTGGCGTACAACCACTCATTCGAAAGATGGAATCCATACTTTCAATCCATTTCACAAAAGCTATGGCACCTCCAGTGCCGTCGAACTTCGGAGGCTTGTAGTTGAGGAAGTGCCAGTAGGGACAACCGTTATCTTCCGAGGTACCTCCGTTGCGCTCGGAGTGATGGGCCTCGTATTGTGTGATGACTGCAGCAATGATTTCCTGAAGTTCCGCCTCGTTGGTGGGTATGCGCATTTCGCGTCTTGGTGGCATCTTCTAAAAGATGTTTCACATAGGTTAGGTCGTAGCGGGTAAAATGTACGTATGTATTCAATAATATCAGCACATAACATCTCATGCTATCAATAAATCAGCCACATAACATCTCATGTCATAGAACATAAACCATAGATCAAACATCACAAGTGATGAGAATACTACGATTGTATTACCACAAATCGAGACCACAATGTAAAGCTTATATGTACATAACTGTATCATACAACAATAATGACTTAGTAGGGGACGACCCCAGGCAAGTCGTGCGATTTCTGGACATGTTAAGGAATCTCGGGTCTCTCCATTTTCAAATTCCAGAACTCCACCTTAAGCTTCTGAATTCCAGTCCTAGAATAACATTTCTTCTCAATCATTTCCTTGAGCTTGTCCCAGCTCAGTGCATAAGTAGCATCCGTGCTAAGGGCCTGAACATGATGGTCCCACCATGAGAGTGTGTCGTCTAGTAATGACCTTGAGGTAAAGGTATCACTCCATTTGGGGCGAACAGTTTGTCTTTCTTAGAATGGAGTCAATCTTTTCGGGCCAACGAACAAATGCAATGGCGCTTTCTGTTTCGTCGAAGTTCAAAGGCTTGCAGTTTAGGAACTGCTTATAGGTGCGGTCAGCTAGGGATTATTTCCAATAGTGCCATTGCTGTGCTAAAAGCGGAGAGCTTCATGTCGTGCAATTGCCTGTGAGTTGCGTTTTTGCAGCTCAGCTCCTATCCTTGGCAACATACTGGTGTTTGTGTCACGCCTGGGTGGCATTCTCTTCTGCCGGAATGGCATGAAGTGGGTTAGACAACTTTCCAATTGTCTATGAGATACATAGCACCGTAAGCCATCATGTACTCACCCAATTTTACACATAAATATACTCAATGAATGGGTGGGGAAATAAATGTTCTGAGCCTTCTCATAGGCTTGCCAATGGCTTGTTGCTTGAAATAGAATGAACTCGAGGCTTCATCGCCTTGGTCATTCATGTTTGAGTTATTTCCTGCTACATTGGTTTTCATTAGCTTGACCCGCAGAGTCCACCAGGATTTCTGTGCACTACAAGTCGTTATTACGTGGGCCCCAGTAATAATAAATTGTCTTGCACAGTTACCCCAGGTTTTCTCTCGTCCAAGCAGATGATCAATCAAGGAGCAACAACAGGTGCATCGGCATGAACAGGGTCATGCTCCAATGCGGTGTTAGGAGCAACGCCTGGCTCAGGGGCCACGGCTGGCTCCGGATCAACAAACTCCATCTCAAAATTAGCTGGATCAACCATCATGGAGGGTTACAGGATCCTCCAAGGGCTGGTTTAAGTGTATGAACTCAAGGTTAGGGCCTGGATCAAAACCGGGTGGAAGAACAAGATCACCCTCAGTACTGTGATCAAACTCAAAGCTGTGTGCGGGAACCGGTGCAGCTGATGATGCCGTATCAGGGTCGGCGTCGTGTGAATGGTGCTGCACTCCCTGTATGCGAAAATGTGGATGTCAGGAACTCAAATGAGTCTGGGACAGGGGAATGGGCATAAGTTTCCCCTGCAGGAGCGTCCACAAGCAGTAGGTTAATTCCAGCAGCAATAGGGCCTCGCCCTCAAAAGGGTCCTCTTTCTAGTAGATCGTTATCGTCGTCAGAGGCCACGTCAGGGGGGGCATATCAACAATAGGATAAGCGGCAAGGGGTACAGGATCAGGGATCACCACGAGTGGCAAATTCCCAACAAGATGGCCATCAGTAGGCTCTGCTACGACATCAGGCAGCGCAAAAGGGGCTGAAAGTCGTCATCGTCTATGCCGGTAGTATCGGAAATGTACACCTCGTGCTCCGCTGCAACTATGTCGTCTGATACTATGGCCATGGGATTCGTAGTGTCCATCCTTCTAGCATGACGTTTGTAACACAAACACATATACGTATAATAATCAATCATATATTCATGTAAACATGTAAGTCAACAATAAACAATCAAATAATTCTCCTAGTCCCACTAGCCTCCCAGTCTCCTAGACTGACATTCCTAGTCCCACTAGCCAAATTCCTCCCAGTCTCTAAGACTGCTCTATCATCCACCTCGACCTCTTAGATCGAGCCTCGGCCTCCAAGACCGAGCCTCAGCCTCCAAGACTGAGCCTAAAAACAACAAACATCTACCTCGATCTCTAAGATCGAGCCTCGGCCTCCAAGACCGAGCCTAACATAAATAACATCTACCTCGATCTCTAAGATCGAGCCTCGGCCTCCAAGACCGAGCCTCAGTCTTCAGGACTGAGCCTAATAATGAATAAATGAAATGTGCTCAACATTTGTTTGTAAAAACGTTTTGGATCTGGACTTAAGTGGTATGCAGAAAATGTTTTCGTGAGAGCCCTAGTGATCATAGTCTAGACTCGAGAAGGAATCCTAGTTCGCTATGATCAGAGCTCTGATACCAAGCTGTCACACCCTGGCTTTGCGGAAGCGTGGTTAATTTTGGTGTGACTTCTTAATACCATAGCTTAATCATAACAAGCTATATGAATTAAAAATATGCAAGATCATCCATTAAAAGTAAAATAGTAACACATTGTCTTAACGGGTTAACACCCAACAACCATAACTTGTCTAAACATTACAATGCAAACTTAACATAAACATGATTCAAGGACTGTGACTTGTCCAGGAAAGAGTCACAAGCCTCGAACCCTGGATGACCTTGGGCCTAATGCAGCGGAAAACAAGACATACCGCGCCAGATCGTTAATTTCCTGAAATACATGTAAGTTGAAAAATCAACAATAATGTTGAGCGAGTTCATGCGAAAGTGCGTAAACAAACCTTTATCTTTATCAAAAACCTGGTATGTAGCAAATAAGGAAAAAGAGATCACCAATGGTTTGCAAGGCCATTGATATGTGTGAAGTGCAAGTAGGGATGACTCAAACCTAGCGGATTTATGCGTCGGGCACTAAGTCACCCCGAGGTCCGTTATGCTGGACCTGGGGCTGGGCTCGCTACACCCAGATAGATCTACCGCTCCTGTCCCTCGGTCCTACTACGAGGATTAATGGCCTCAAGTTGTGCCTACCCACTCACATGATCTGAGTAACAAACCTCCTTACGCTAACCATACCATGTATAAACATATTCATAATCATTGTAACATGTATTTCACCCCCGCAGTTTATAAAACTGAAAACAGTTAAGAGAAAAGGGGGACATGAACTCACAGTCAGTGCGTAGCTAAATCAAGCACTCCAAATGTCCGAAAGCTGTGCAACGACCTACATGTGCTAATTCTATTAGACGGATGGCCGTGCTTTAGCTTTATAGTTTAATTTTCGGGAAACAGTTAGACAACCGTTCCTTGTATATATTTGGTAGTAAATCTCCTTCCCAAGGATGGGGGAATTAATACATGCGTGTTTATAATATTAAGTCTCACTTAATATATTTTATTTCTCATCCCAAAATATAATTATTTTTCTCAAAAATAACATATTTTCTTTTTACATAATACTTTCCAAAATAATACGTTGACAATATCCGCATTCATGAATATTTCCGTATAAAGCGTAAGTTACGTTTTGGCGATTAAGCGGTAATAGTAATTACCGGTGTAACTTATATGTTTGTCGTGTAAGCGTTGGTATTATTTTGGGTTCGACAAAGTTAGTAAATATTATTTTTACTCTAAAAATAATATTTATACGTTTTCACAAAATAATCATAAACAGCGTTGTGAAAAATATATTTACCGAATTTATATTTATCACGTTTAGTTTTTGTGAAAACCCCACCTCCGAATATTTGTAAATAAAGTCATGGCGAAATATATTTGAAAATATGTCAAAAGTAGTCTAACACTTGTAAATAATTCTAAGTGTTAGATTTTAGAAAATTTCGCCAGAGTTTCCCCTGTAACTGGAGGTGGCCACGCTTTCAAGCGTATCATTTTCTTTTACAATCATTTCAACAATTCTTCAAATCAACCAAATCAATTTCCGATACTTCAAACTAGTTTCAACACATTAAACTCGTAGACTAGTATGTAAAATCACATTATTACATGAACTTGTAGTTTTTCTAAAACTATTGTGTAGATCTCGTTACATTTAGTGGATCTATGTATAAAATAGTTTAGTCTTTCAAAAACCCCATTTTTGGAACAACTCACTCTTTACAACTTCCCGACAATTTTTATAAAAATTGTTATTTTGTCGGATCTTTCGTTTCACAAGTATTTATACACTTGTAGTTTATAAAAATCACCTTTGTTAGCATGTTATCCAACTTTTATAAAACATGATTTTCTCGACACTTGGTTCTACGAATATACCACTTGTACATACGTAGATCGGCTCGTTTTAAATACTATTTTTTCATGTCAAAACACTTTTACACAAGTTCATGTTTTCCCGTGTGGTGGAGTTTCACCTTTTAACCCTTGTACAAAAGAAACAAGTGTATGTCAAGATTCGGGATCTTAACAAAGTCGGGTTAAACGATGATAAGAGCCACCACATCGTAGATCGGGTCTCTACAACCAACATATTCGAATACTACGACTTTTACACGCGTTATATGCTTTTAACCAACGATATTCGAGTTTTTGTAGACTTTTTAGATTCAAAAGATGGGTTACCGACTTTTAACCGTTAAAAATCCTTTTAACCACTTTAGATACGATCAAGAACAAGTTTTAAATGTTATACCTCTAGCTCGGGGCTAGGGAAGATCTTTGGCGAAAATGGCGTGGATAAAAGCAAATGCACGTGGTCCTCCAACTTCCGTTTGCTTCAAGCTTCCTCGTACGTGATCCCCAACACTTGTGTACACTTGGAATGGCAAGACAAGAACTCGAAGATGGATGGTTGGGTGTGGTGGTTTACGGCCGAGAGAGGGAGGAGAGCAAGAGAGAGAGAGTTGGTGATTAGTGTGTGTGTGATCTTGTGTAGTGTGTGTGTGTTTATATAGAAAAATCAAGTGCCATCGTCCATCGGTTTCATGCTCTAGATATCCACGAAACTAATAAAATAATAAAAAGTTGTACCCTTAGTTACAAAGGGACCAAACCGGCCCAAAGGGGGGGGTGGGGTCACCCGGTTGGATCTTGATCGTTCAGTTAGAGTTTAGTTTGGTTAAGTCGGTTAACTTTAGGGATTAACCCCGTTAGTTGTTTAATGCGTTGTAAAGCGGGTGTTAGGGTAATCAGGGACCCTAACTGGCTCAGAAAATTACCAATAATATTTCTGGCAATATTTTTATGTTCCGGGTATAGTCCGGTTGTTCGGTTGGATAGTAATCCGTTAAAGTGCTTAAGTAATCCTTTAAGCGTCGTAAATAATATTTTTAGCGACACAATTTATTCTGCAAAGTGTCAGGAATATTTTCTCATGTTTTGGCACTTTATTAGCTAACTAGAAGCTAGTATGTTGATAAAAGTGCTGTGTTTCGTGCTTAGAGTACGTTTTAGGCACATCCAATCTCTGTATCTTATTCCTAGAGACACAATTATACAACCCTTGTATCTCTACACACACTATGGGTGTAGTAAAATATTTCTGGCTCATTCAGGCCTTTAGAGGCAGTGTCTGCCTGATGCTGGCTATATCAGCATGTCAAATAGGTTATCCGTTCAAATGCTACTGTGCTTTTGTGCATCATGTTTGTCACTAATGTTCAGTAAATAAATAATGTAGTGACGGAAAAATCAAAGTATGATGCAGATATGTACAAGTATCAACAATCAAGTAGCAGTTTATCAGAAATCTCAGTTAAGCACAGTAATTAGGCAGTAATTAATAGTTAATTAAGTCGTACGGATACCTGGTTTGGTGAGGGTTGTCACAATAAAGGTGTCCGTCGTCGCAAGCGGGGTTGCAACAGGTTTAGCATCCAGAAGACCGGCACGTGCGAGTATGTCATGAGCATACTTAGCCTGACTGATAAAGATCCCTGTGTCAGAATGAGAAACTTCGAGCCCCAAAAAATAACCAAGCGGACCCAGATCTTTAACTGAGAACTCCTTGTGCAAATGAGTAACAAATGTTTATATGAGAGAAGAGTCACTACCGGTGAGGATAATGTCATCAACGTAAACAAGGAGGTAGATAATCGCAGATTATCACGTAAGATATGCATACGGTCAGTGGACCGATGACTATACGCTGTTTCCAAAGCAAGCCAAATCTGACGAGCATTAGAGATGCCAATAATTTCGGACATGGCTTCCTCAGAGAGAGAGGACTGAAGAAGGAGACATACCGATTGATCCTTGGTTAACCATTCGGTACGTGCAGGGTTTGGGACAGGTTTATCGGCCTCAAGAACAGTTTCGGGTGGTATGGAAGTGGTGCCATTAACATGTCCAATCAACTTCTGAAGAGTAAGAACGAGAGAGACTTGCTGGGACCATGCTAGGTAGTTTGTGGAGTTTAGTTTGAGAGGTATGAAGTGAAGGAGGGAATGGAGAGGAGTTTCAGTGGTATTGGGTGTGGATGTAGCCATGGATTTTTTTTTTTTTTTTTTGTTAAAGGTTTCAGCAGAAAAAATAGAGTAGCAGCAAGAAAAAAAAAGGCAGCAGCAAGGGTTTGGGACAGGTGGGTTTCGTGAGTTTGGCAATTTGGATGTCGGTGGTCAACAAAATAAGAGTGGCGGTGGATTTCGTAAGGTTTGTAGGGGTTTGAATAAAATATATCAAAAAGTGAATGGGTTTCAATAAAGTGTAGTGGGGTTGGTGGCAGAAGACAATCAAATGGAACGGACACGCACCATTCTTTTTCAATTGATGTTAATTGAGTTGTGGCGGCAGCAAGGGTTTGGCAGCAAGGGTTTGGCAGAGAAAAAGGAAGAAACAGGAGAAAGAGGGAGTAGGACCGCAGGTTAGGCTGATACCATGTAAGAACTCAATCACTTGATTTTATTCATAACAAAAAGATACAATATATAGGGCTACAATACAAAGAGTACATGGAAACTAAATATTACATAATCAATTACAATATTTGTGTAGATAATCTCGGACATAATTTCGTAAATCATTTACTGATTTACGTTAACTATTACTATTGTGTACTATGTTATCATCAAAATAAGATGGTGTATTTATCTATAGTTGTAGTCACAATTCTAATTTGTTCATTTTATGGTTTCAATTTATTTGTGGTTGTTTGTGTGTATGGATGGCAATCAAACTCGAACCTGACGGGTAAACTTGAAACTTCTGGGACAGGTATAGACGTATAGAACCGAGTATCAGATTAGTTTCAAAAATTTTACGGGTATAGACGCGTAGGGTATTAAGTAATACACATGTTTATCTAACTAGTTACTTTTTACCCGATAATATACCCAAAATTATTTCCCTTTCACTTGTTATGTATCTAATACTAATCCGTTAATCTAAGTATCATGCAGAAATGAATCTATATTTTTTATGTTCATATATGTAGGAAATTTCTATTAGTTTTTAAAGAGTATACAGTATGTAATGGATTATTATTATTAAAAAATAGAATGGTAAGAATTTTCAGTTTTTGAAAAACCCAATAGGTATACGAGATACTTGTAGGTATACTCGATGCCTGATAGGTAATTACCCAATGAATACCCAATATGTATTAAGCCGGGTATGAGACACCGTTCTATAATCAGGTATGAGGTTGGGATTAGCAAAACATATATGTTGCTATTTTGAGATAGCAATGAATAGCGGTGGTCAGAGCCAGCCTTGGGGTGGGCGGGGAGGACCACCGGCCAGGGCATGTTTTATTCAAGGGCATGTTAAAAAAAGTCCTATATATTTTCGAAAATACTATATAGATGTATATTAAAGACTATCAAACCCATAATATATCAAAATATTGATGTGGCTCAGCTAATTTCAGCGTTTCGTGTGTACGCTTAGAGCATGGGTTTGACTCCATGAGTCCCTTTTTTTCTATTACACCAGTTTTCCCTATGTTTTCAAATGTTGAAGCGGATTGAGCCCTATTTAAGGATTTAGGTGAATTAGTTCTACTTTTTTGAAGTTTTTATTGGGTTGTAATGCTTGTTTTGGATGTTCTGTTTTCATTATCTCAATTGGTTTATCATTTTATTGTGTAACTACAAAACTGAGTACTGCTTAGGGTTAAAGAAAGCTTCACGAATCATTGATTAACTATTAGCCTATTACGATATGTTATTCATTCGTTCGAATACTATGATTTTGTCATTTTGGTAATTGCAATGTTTGTTGCTATTACTTTAATCGTTGTTTAAAAAAATATTTTACATTATCTATTTCGTTCAGGCCTAAGTGACACGTTTTTCCAGGCTCGGACAGGACAACTGAATTCTCAGGATCGACCCTAGTAGTGGTTAGGAGGTAGGGGTGGTCATCACTCATCACTCACTCACAACTTCCAATCAAGTTCTGCCATGTCATCAAACATTATTCCATCACTAGGGATGAATTTTAGTGGAAATGTACCCAACAATTTTCCCTCACCACCAACAATTTTCGTCACCTCCCAATACCCCATCACGCGTGATATATATAACGCATTTTCATTTTGACGCGTTTTCATTTTGAGTGGCGGTGGTGTATAACGAGTTATATATCATCATCACGGGGGAAAACTCATCCACCCTGGGTCCCCTTACTAGTTAGTGCTTACAAGGGTGATGATTGTCTTTATAAAAGTGGTGATATAGTGTATTTAGAGAGGTACATGATAGGTGGAATGGGAGGCTTAAATGGGATGCCTGACTTCGAGAAAGTCCTTGTAAATATACACATATTTTGTTTATCGAAATTGATTTGGTGAGCAACGTGAATTATGATACACATCAAGCAAGTTAGGACGTGCAGAAATGCACACTTGTTTGAGTGGAAAATTAAATTTCTAAAGCAATTTAATCAAGCCCTTTGGACCCTACTTCCAGGGGCATTTTTCAGAAATTGGACTTAATTTCGAAATGAAA
Source organism: Helianthus annuus (assembly GCF_002127325.2). Classification (NCBI taxonomy): domain Eukaryota; kingdom Viridiplantae; phylum Streptophyta; class Magnoliopsida; order Asterales; family Asteraceae; genus Helianthus; species Helianthus annuus. The sequence continues at coordinate 153,581,340 of NC_035449.2, read as the reverse complement.
AATTATGGGCTTTTTGGAGGCAAAATCTTACTTTGGTTTCATTTTTTTGGTTCATTACGAACTCATATACACACATACTAAGTTATATTCTCAATTCTGAGTTGTATCTGATTGAATTATTTAAGAGAATTATCGAATTAATTTGATTAGAAAGTGATCACACGCCTCTTAGTCATTCGTCGTTTACTATTTCCTCCAACAACTTTGAGTTTCAAAACGAAATTTGGGATAGTTAGAACTTGAGTATTTAAAAAGGAATATAAATAGTTACGTGTTGTGTCCTAACAAGTTGGTCTAGTGGTTAGTCACTTGATTTCTCTCCTTAAGGTCCCAAGTTCAACTCTCATTAGCATCACGTTGAAGGACATTGGTGGTGGCAATGAAGTTTAGAACTAGGCCTCTGTGGAGGTCGCCAGTTCGAAACCTAGCCAAACCGGTTTTACCGTAGTGGGCCTTCGGGCAATCGGGCGGGTGGTTTTCCCTGGAACTAGTGGCTTGGTGGCTCGGGTATACATCCAACTCTAACCGTTATAGAGAAGGGGATGCATTTACTCGATTGAGAGCATCCCAGAATGTTTATCCGGTGATTTAGTTGGCCGTTAACAAAAATAGTTACGTGTTGTCGGTAAAAATGTTTAACAAATTAGAATGTGATAGTAATGGTGTCTACGGCGATGATGTCAGTGGCAATGTCGGTGGCATTGACGTTGATGAGAGTGGAAAGATTCTTTGATTTGTTAGTTTTCTTCATTTCTTAACAGAAAAAATATATTAAAGTTAGTTTTTATTTGTCTTGAATGAGAGTGTACGCAAGTCGAGCTTCCTTTAAGATACTAGAGATAGGCTTGTTAAAATTCTTAAATCTAATCTAGGTTAAAAATAAATTCCTTTAACAAATGAGTCTGAAATTCACTTATACAATTCTGAGTTGTATCTGATTGAATTATTTAAGAGAATTATCGAATTAATTTGATTAGAAAGTGATCACACGCCTCTTAGTCATTCGTCGTTTACTATTTCCTCCAACAACTTTGAGTTTCAAAACGAAATTTGGGATAGTTAGAACTTGAGTATTTAAAAAGGAATATAAATAGTTACGTGTTGTGTCCTAACAAGTTGGTCTAGTGGTTAGTCACTTGATTTCTCTCCTTAAGGTCCCAAGTTCAACTCTCATTAGCATCACGTTGAAGGACATTGGTGGTGGCAATGAAGTTTAGAACTAGGCCTCTGTGGAGGTCGCCAGTTCGAAACCTAGCCAAACCGGTTTTACCGTAGTGGGCCTTCGGGCAATCGGGCGGGTGGTTTTCCCTGGAACTAGTGGCTTGGTGGCTCGGGTATACATCCAACTCTAACCGTTATAGAGAAGGGGATGCATTTACTCGATTGAGAGCATCCCAGAATGTTTATCCGGTGATTTAGTTGGCCGTTAACAAAAATAGTTACGTGTTGTCGGTAAAAATGTTTAACAAATTAGAATGTGATAGTAATGGTGTCTATGGCGATGATGTCAGTGGCAATGTCGGTGGCATTGACGTTGATGAGAGTGGAAAGATTCTTTGATTTGTTAGTTTTCTTCATTTCTTAACAGAAAAAATATATTAAAGTTAGTTTTTATTTGTCTTGAATGAGAGTGTACGCAAGTCGAGCTTCCTTTAAGATACTAGAGATAGGCTTGTTAAAATTCTTAAATCTAATCTAGGTTAAAAATAAATTCGTTTAACAAATGAGTCTGAAATTCACTTATACAATTCTGAGTTGTATCTGATTGAATTATTTAAGAGAATTATCGAATTAATTTGATTAGAAAGTGATCACACGCCTCTTAGTCATTCGTCGTTTACTATTTCCTCCAACAACTTTGAGTTTCAAAACGAAATTTGGGATAGTTAGAACTTGAGTATTTAAAAAGGAATATAAATAGTTACGTGTTGTGTCCTAACAAGTTGGTCTAGTGGTTAGTCACTTGATTTCTCTCCTTAAGGTCCCAAGTTCAACTCTCATTAGCATCACGTTGAAGGACATTGGTGGTGGCAATGAAGTTTAGAACTAGGCCTCTGTGGAGGTGACGGGTGGTCCGTAGGACAACCCTTAAAAGGCTTAACATAACGCACATTCTACATATTATCCGGTTATTTGCTTGAATTAGGTAATCACAAGTTGATGATGATGCAGGTGTTAAAGTGTGCAAAATGCGGGTTTTAGGAAGCTTGAATGGATGCTAGAAGCTGGCTTGATCAAGATGTGTGGGAACCAAGGGGACTGAAGAAAATGAGAGCAAAAGATCACTCAGAGCCGTAAGCTACGCCACCAGGCCGTAGCTTACGGCACCTATAACATGTCAAAAAAGTCCTACCGTAGGACAGGAAGCTGATGGCGTAAAGCTTGTTGATAGCCGTAAGCTACGGCGATGTGCCGTAGCGTACGGCACTATGCTGAGTCCCGGGATGATATTGACCGCCGTAAGCTACGGCACCTGGCGTAGCTTACGGCGCCGACTGTACCAAACTCGTAACTCCTGCATTGATTGGCCATTTTATGGACATTTTATGGTTACTCATCATGGGTTTCGGTTACAAGTTGGTGGGGGACGAATTTGGGCATAAATGGGAGACTTGGAAGCTAGAGAAAACATCTCTTGAACTAACTTTCACTAAATCTTTGATCACCTATCAAACAATCTTTAGATTTTCATTTAGTTTTTGTTGGTGAAACTTGTGAAGACTATTTCCTTTTCAATTGCTTGCATTATGTGTGTTAAAGCCATGAGTGGCTAGATATTTGAATGGTTATCTTATGTTGAAGGTTTGTGGTAAACTTTTGTGTTTTTTATCTATATTTCTAGAATAACAATTCTTCTTCGTTTGAATTGATTGTTATGGTGTATAATTGCTTGTTAGTAACGTGTTGATTCTTACGTTGAACTAATTAGAAACCATACGTTCTTGGTGCCGTTGGCAATCGAGATATCATGGGTATAGTTAGGTTTGGGTAAGGGTTGATTGATCATCGGGTGATGATGTGTGGTAAAATACACATATTTGTCCCATGTAAATTGTATAATTTTTGTATAGTTTTTATTTGTTTTATTTAGTTTTTAGTATTATATTATATTATTTTGTGTTGGGACAGGTCCTGGTGCAAATGGAGCGAAAATGAGTAAAAAGGAAATAACCAGCCAGTTGGGCAGGGTAGGATGCCAATGACCAAACTAAAATCGCCACTATTTTCCTTAATTGGGCCAAACCCACTTATCTCTGTAGTAGAAAAGATAAAGACTACATATGAAACACATGGGCTGCCATATGTACTAGAGCCAACGATTAATGGGTCATGCACTTTCATGAATTTAGTGGACTTGGGTTTTAAATTAAGTGATCTATACAATAAAAAATAAACCCAGTGGTGCATATGAGAAAAGGAAATAAGTTGGCTGATTTCGAAGGTGGGCCGCCATATTTACTCAAGCCCCAGCATGAAATTTACGTGAATCAAGTTGGAAAAAAAATAGTGGGCCACCATCATAGATGTGCACGACAACAGCAGCAGTTGGGAAAGTTTTCTTTGAGCTTTGAAACAAATTGAATATTATTTTATTGAATGAAAAAACCCTAAAGGAGTTAAAAGGCCATATTATATATACATGTATAGATGTTGGCGTGAAAAAAAAAAGACAGCGAGTGGAGGCATCCCCATATTAATTTCGAAAATCACAAGGAGAAGATACGGTTCTACGGCTGCATATCGGAAGACGGCAGTAAAGAAGAAAAAATTCAAGAGAGGAAAAAAAAAGATTGGTTCAAGCTTCAAAGCCATCATTCAAGATTTGAGTTGAGTTTGTAATTTATTATTTTTGGTTTTATTTAGACCTATGAATATGTTTTGCTACTCGGTTCAGACTTGTTTATTTTTCTTGACGATGATTCTTGGCTAATATCTTTTATGCTACCTGGGTTTAGATGAACTAGAGGATTGTAATGCGTTTGTGACATGTCTTCGGTTATTTGATGTGATTTACATAACTTTTCTTTTATATTGATCTTGATATTGCATGTTGGTATGTTTTGGTTATTTTATTAATCAATAAATTCAGCGGTTTAGGCAAGAAGAAATTCCCCCTAGACTTAGAATTTAATTTAATTCGGTTATCTTAGGATTTTCGGGTTGAATATTGTGTTGAGAAATTGACCAAGTTGGCTAATAATTGAAACCACTATATTAAAACTTGCATCCTCATCTTGTGACTCGAAAGACGATTAGGGTGAGCTAGGTTATTAGCTAATTATTGGTGGGTAGATTGGGTGACCGATAGCTCGGGCTCGTTTATTGCATCGTAATTAAGGTTTCCTAGGATTTCAATTATCAAAGTTGGGTTTGCTTTACGATTTTGGGATCTTCTCTCAACATCACTGTTTCTGAGGTCAAAAGGATTCTATTTTCGTAGGATTTGGTATCGATAGCTCGAGCCGGTCCGTTCTAGCACTTCACATTTAGTCTTGCTTTCTCACTTGGGACATCTCTAGCGGGGGGTCAATTGAGGGAAATAGATATTTAACCGTTATCACTGTCACATTAGCATTGCATGATTCTAGGAATTCGATACCTAGGTAGTTCTCTCTCATCACTGTCTGCTTCCTGTCACTTCACCACCTTGCTTGCTTTCTTTGTTCTTTTGTTTACTCACGTTAGTATAATTAGGAAAAAAATCAAAACACAAATTAAAACCAGTTAAGTATTAGTTGAGTCAGAGTCTAGTTTAGCGTCGCTAGTGTCTCGTGGGTTCGATACTCGGACTTCATTAGGCTTTACTACGTACGATAGGTACACTTGCCTGTCAGTGGTCTAGCATTTAGAGAGTCTTAGTTTATAAATTTAAAACTAGGGTGTCTAGATTAGGTTTAGTTTTTTATTAGACCGCATTTACCACATCAAGTTTTTGGCGCCGTTGCCGGGGACACTTAGGCGATTGTGTTATTAGCTTTGACTGATCTTATCCGTTTAATTGGTCTTATTTGTAGTTTGAGTCTTAGGGTTTGTGTCTAGTAGTAGTGTGTCTAGTCATTTTTGTAAATATTTTTTTTTTAGTTTGTTTCATTTTATATATTTTTTTTATCATGTGTTTAATCTGTGGAGGGGACCATTACACTAAATATTGCCCAATTCGAACGGGGTACCCTCCCTGTGTTACGGATTTTGCGGATACAATTGCAGGCTTCATTCAGAAAACTGAAACGGCAAAAGAGCAAGGGGATCAGAGATTTCCCGACATGCTCGCCTTCTCTGAGCAAGCGCTTGTGTTACTGCAACTATTGGCGGATAATTGGAGGATTCAGCAAGTGGATCCGGAGTGTGAGGGCTGCGCTGGACCGCACAGGTATGAAGATTGTCCGGTCGCTTTTCGATGGTCAATACCTTCGGTTACACGAGGTATATATTGGGATGATGATTGGGATTGGAATCGAGGTACGAATGACGAGATAATATATACCATCGAGCCTACTGACAAGGAGACGCCATTGGAGGGCGAAGAAAGCGATGGAAGAGGAGAAGAAGAGGATGACGATGCAGTTGAAGAGCTTCAAGGCGACCCAGAGCTATCGGATATAGAGCCGGAGACGATAATGGACATTGAAGTTCCACCTCCGGTTCAACAAGTCGCTAATTCCAGCCATTGGTGTCCCACGCCATGGAATATCGACGATGGTTTCTGGAGTGATGATGATGGGGTAGTAGAAGAGGCCGAGTTAGAGATGGCTAACTACACTGCCCCGATGGAAGAAGGTGCGCAGCCTCCCGATAGTATGGACGATTATGAGGATGGTTGTTACCCCACTAACCCGATATGGGACATGTCTGACGCATCAGAAGTGGGGGATGATCATACTCTATCATGGGAGGAGGAGTTTGGTGACGAGTTGGGTGGTTTACCAACTCTCGTAGATGAAGAGCGATTTGACCCAGTCGGCGATTTGACTGAACTAGAAGCATTATTGATGGATAAGCCGACTATGGAGTTCAAAGAGTCACCAAACTCAGCAGCGGAGCGAGTGGCTGAGGAGTTTGACAGCTGGCCCGTGGAAAAGCTAGAAGTTGGATCGCCACCACAATTAAGAACACGGGAGAGGGCGAGAAAGAGCTTGGATCAACACCTTCTGAGGATTCGAGGATGGTACCGAAGGAAGAAGAAGGAGAAACCATTGAAGTTTGCACAACACCATCCTTCTCATTACATGCCACGAATCAGGTTTGGTCCAGGTAAGTTTAAGTATTGGTGGCCTGACCCGTTTGAAAATGTTAAAAGGTTTATAAATTCCACCCTTAAAATTTTAATTAATAATAAGGAACGGGTGGAATTAAACGGGTTGGATAGAGGTTGGATAAAGGAGAAACCTCCTGATTAAATTCAAGTGTGGGGAGGTTTTGTAAAGTTTTGTAATTTTATATATTCGGTAGTTCGTAGAGTTTGTATATTTAGTCATTTATTTTGTACCATGAGTCTAACTTAGTAGTTTTGAGTCGTTTTTTAGAGTCGGTACTGCTTTGGTTTTGCTTGTTTTTGTTAATGCAGGTTTGGATATGTACCACCCGTACTCAATCTCCATTCGGGTGATTTTGGAGCTGCTTATCAGATATCAGGCATTTTCCGAGTGTACCAGTTAGAGTCAGAGCCGATCGCGACCGAAATGCTATACGATCGAGCTGGATTGGACGAGAGTTTGGAGCTTACGCGTCATAAAACCAGCTAAGTCCTTTCCAACTATGCCCTTTGTCTTTTTATTTCTTATTTATTTTTAGTCTTTTGAGTCGTTTTCCATCCTACATTGAGGGCAATGTAGAGTTTAAGTGTGGGGATGGGAAACTGTCGTTTAGGTCTTAGTTAGTGAGTCTTGAGTCATAAAAATTTAAAAAATTAAAAGAAATTAAAAATTTAAAAACCCAAAAAAAATTGAAAAATAAAAAAAATGTCTTTTGAATAAAGAAGTTTGCAAAATTAATACGGAAAATGATAGAAAAGATGGGTTTTTGTTCGGGTTCAAATAATGATAATATGAGATTAATTAAGTCGAGCTTGTGTCTAGTTTGGGATATGTGAATAGGCCCGGTTTGATTTTAAGTCCCTTTGATTTAATATTATCTTAATTGTCGGTCTACTAGTGGGTACTCATCTGAGAAATATGGGAAATTGAAACCGCCAATAAGAGTATAAGGAACACCGTTATAAGTTAAAACCGTTGGAATTTTTAATCTTGAAAAAAAATATAGAAAAAAAATGAGCTAGAAACTGAATGAAAGTAGCGCAGGCCTATGTAATCTTGGTTGGGGATAGCGACTGTACAACCGGATCACCTCTAGGATGTGTGAAATCGAACTTGCAAAGAAAGAAAAAGTACCGAAGCCTAAGTAATCCGAGTTGGGGATAGCGACTCTACAGCCGGAATGCCTCTGGGTTAGGGAAAGCAACGTCTACGCTCATTAAAAAAAAAGAAAAAAAAAGAATGAAAAAAAAAGAAAAAAATAATGCTGAAAAAAAAAGAAAAAAATATATTTGATTTTAAATTCTCTTGGTTTTGATATAAGACGGTTGAGAATTGGTCTAGTGATCGTTCCTGTTGTTCTATAAGCTTGAGGCGGGATTAGGTGGACCGTAGCTTCTAGCGTGAGACCCTAGGTAGAATGACCACACTTGAACTGAATTTGCATGATAAGGGGCTTAGAACTGAGTTTGGGTTTAAAGGGACAAGCATATTTGCAATCGCGGCTAACACAAGTTTTGATTTTAACAAGTATAAATAAGTTTTTGACCCGAGTATTTATCCATCTTTGATTCCGTATGCATAGATTCTTTTTCAGGGACGAAAAAGGTTTAAGTGTGTGGATATTTGATGTGTGGTAAAATACACATATTTGTCCCATGTAAATTGTATAATTTTTGTATAGTTTTTATTTGTTTTATTTAGTTTTTAGTATTATATTATATTATTTTGTGTTGGGACAGGTCCTGGTGCAAATGGAGCGAAAATGAGTAAAAAGGAAATAACCAGCCAGTTGGGCAGGGTAGGATGCCAATGACCAAACTAAAATCGCCACTATTTTCCTTAATTGGGCCAAACCCACTTATCTCTGTAGTAGAAAAGATAAAGACTACATATGAAACACATGGGCTGCCATATGTACTAGAGCCAACGATTAATGGGTCATGCACTTTCATGAATTTAGTGGACTTGGGTTTTAAATTAAGTGATCTATACAATAAAAAATAAACCCAGTGGTGCATATGAGAAAAGGAAATAAGTTGGCTGATTTCGAAGGTGGGCCGCCATATTTACTCAAGCCCCAGCATGAAATTTACGTGAATCAAGTTGGAAAAAAAATAGTGGGCCACCATCATAGATGTGCACGACAACAGCAGCAGTTGGGAAAGTTTTCTTTGAGCTTTGAAACAAATTGAATATTATTTTATTGAATGAAAAAACCCTAAAGGAGTTAAAAGGCCATATTATATATACATGTATAGATGTTGGCGTGAAAAAAAAAAGACAGCGAGTGGAGGCATCCCCATATTAATTTCGAAAATCACAAGGAGAAGATACGGTTCTACGGCTGCATATCGGAAGACGGCAGTAAAGAAGAAAAAATTCAAGAGAGGAAAAAAAAAGATTGGTTCAAGCTTCAAAGCCATCATTCAAGATTTGAGTTGAGTTTGTAATTTATTATTTTTGGTTTTATTTAGACCTATGAATATGTTTTGCTACTCGGTTCAGACTTGTTTATTTTTCTTGACGATGATTCTTGGCTAATATCTTTTATGCTACCTGGGTTTAGATGAACTAGAGGATTGTAATGCGTTTGTGACATGTCTTCGGTTATTTGATGTGATTTACATAACTTTTCTTTTATATTGATCTTGATATTGCATGTTGGTATGTTTTGGTTATTTTATTAATCAATAAATTCAGCGGTTTAGGCAAGAAGAAATTCCCCCTAGACTTAGAATTTAATTTAATTCGGTTATCTTAGGATTTTCGGGTTGAATATTGTGTTGAGAAATTGACCAAGTTGGCTAATAATTGAAACCACTATATTAAAACTTGCATCCTCATCTTGTGACTCGAAAGACGATTAGGGTGAGCTAGGTTATTAGCTAATTATTGGTGGGTAGATTGGGTGACCGATAGCTCGGGCTCGTTTATTGCATCGTAATTAAGGTTTCCTAGGATTTCAATTATCAAAGTTGGGTTTGCTTTGCGATTTTGGGATCTTCTCTCAACATCACTGTTTCTGAGGTCAAAAGGATTCTATTTTCGTAGGATTTGGTATCGATAGCTCGAGCCGGTCCGTTCTAGCACTTCACATTTAGTCTTGCTTTCTCACTTGGGACATCTCTAGCGGGGGGTCAATTGAGGGAAATAGATATTTAACCGTTATCACTGTCACATTAGCATTGCATGATTCTAGGAATTCGATACCTAGGTAGTTCTCTCTCATCACTGTCTGCTTCCTGTCACTTCACCACCTTGCTTGCTTTCTTTGTTCTTTTGTTTACTCACGTTAGTATAATTAGGAAAAAAATCAAAACACAAATTAAAACCAGTTAAGTATTAGTTGAGTCAGAGTCTAGTTTAGCGTCGCTAGTGTCTCGTGGGTTCGATACTCGGACTTCATTAGGCTTTACTACGTACGATAGGTACACTTGCCTGTCAGTGGTCTAGCATTTAGAGAGTCTTAGTTTATAAATTTAAAACTAGGGTGTCTAGATTAGGTTTAGTTTTTTATTAGACCGCATTTACCACATCAGGTGATAACCTCACGTTCTCGGAATCTGAGTACTTCGTCCCCCTTCATCACTGCAATTGGTTATACATGAACTATGTCTATGTAGTTCTTTCTAGTGAACGTTAACACAAAAGTTGAAGCAAACCGGATACTAAAGATAGCCGTTTATTTCCAAATTGTTTACAACCTCAAATCTTCATTTTGCAAATTAGTTAATTAATCTTAGTTTTTAAAACCAAACAAATCAAAACAACTCGTGAATTTTATTTTTCGTGCAATTTGTTTAATTTAGTTAACTTAGAGAAGCATCGCAAATAGCACATTTTCCACAAACTCCCTGTGTTCGATACCCACTTGCCACTATTTACATAGTTGTTATTGGGATTAAATTTGCGTGACTACGACATCACGTCAAATTTTGGCGCCGTTGCCGGGGAGTAGTGCGCAACGTGTGTTATTTTTGTTTTTGCTTTAAGTTGTTATTTTTCTGGTTTACGCGTGGTGTGTTTAGTGTGCAGGTATTTACAGGTGCATGCGTACTAGGAGCTCTCACAAGCTATCACCATTGGCGTTTGATCCGGAAATCGAGCGAACTTTGCGAGCAAACAGAATTTTGCTAAGGGAAAATACAATCAATAGTTCACCAACAACACCAGTTACACCAATTCGATACATGGATCCACCACCACCACCACCCACTACAGGTGAATTCACCTCATCATTCATACCAACATCCACTCAACCCTCACCTAATACTACTATTCCACCAAATACTACCGAACCCACCATACTTCAAAATGTTACATCAACCAACACCACACAGCCCATTACTAACCAAGAAGAACCAACCGTCACATTTAACCCTTCTACTACTATACCACCATTATCCCATTTTTTTCCGGGTGCGGGTCCGTCATATTCGAGCCATACTATGGCACCAATTTCGTCTATTGTCCACGCTACACCGTATCGACCACCAAATCAATCGGGTTTCCAATACTCGACTATTCCATTTGGGCAATCATCGGGAATTCAAGGAGATGGGTATGATGAAGGCTATGAGGAGTTTGAAGGTTTTGATGAAGAAGGGTATGGTTATGGGGGTGATGGAGAGCAAGGGGAGTACGGTTATACGCAAGGCCAAGTACAAGTGATTCCAAATGTTGGTGGGGTTCAACAACAACAACTCATACCTCAACATATTAGGCCAAGGCCACAAGGGCCGCAATTGCAACGTCCGGTTCCTTTGCAACAAGTTCGACCACAACAGGTGCAACCGCAAATTCAAAGGCCAATTCAACAACCAATGGTACCACAAGGGCCCATGCAAAGACCAGTGGGTCAAGTTCGTCCACGAGGTCGATTTGGTGTGCCAAGGAGGCATCTTAGGGAAAATGCAAGGGGAATTGAAGCACATTTTAGACCGGTGATTACTCACAACCCTTCACCGGTGGTTATTCCTCATAACAACCAAGGGAGAACTTTTGAAGTAAGAACCAATTCGTTACAAAGTTTGCCGAAATACAAGGGGTTAGCAACGGAGGAGCCTTATTTCCATTTGGAGGCGTATGACTCAATTTGCAATACTCTTAGGAGTCAAGGATTTTCGGCCGATGATATCAAGTTGGTATTATTTCAATTTTCTTTGGAGGACAAGGCAAAGAAGTGGTTCTACACTTTGCCTTCGGCATCTATTTATACTTGGGCGGAGATGCAACAAACATTCTTAGATGAATTTTATACCGCCCAAAAGACCAATGATGCGAGAAAAGGGTTGAGGAGCTTTCAACAACAACAAGGCGAAATGTTCCATGAAGCTTTCGAGCGTTTGAACATGATGATTAAAAATTGTCCACGCCATGGGATTGAGCTTTGGGAGTTAATGAACGCTTTTCATGAAGGGTTGTGTGCCGAAGATGCACGAGATTTGATGTCCATTACAAATGGGACATTTGGCACAAACTATGAGCATGAGGATTGGGAATTTTTGGAACAAATGGCGATCACCTCAAAGAGAAAGGCTCAAGCTTCAAGGAGAGCACGACCGGCCGTTACCCGAACACAAGTGCATGCGGTTGATGATGGTAACATACAAACTTCTAATAAAATTTATGATGTTTGTGCATTGTGTAATGAAATAGGTCATGCGGCGGAAAATTGCCAAGGAATGGTGGAAGGGCAATTTGAAGAAGTTCATGCCGTTCAAGGTCAAGGAGGGGGTGGTAGAAATTACAATATGAATTCTAACACGTATCACCCCGGGTTGAGAAACCATCCGAATTTTCGTTATGGGAACCCTTCGAATCAATCAAACCCGAACTTTCAAGGTAGCCAAGGGAATTATGGTTCGCGCCAACCTTACAATAATCAAGGTGGATATAGAGGTGGGAACAACCAAGGATACCAAAGGCAATACCAAGCGGGTTAAGAACAAGGGGGGTCTTCGGGTGGAAATGAAATGATGGAAATGTTGAAGAGTATGCAAGCGGAGATGCAAAAAAGGAACCAAATGGATGATGCTCGCATACAAAAGGATGAGGCGCGAGACAAAGCAATCCAAACTTTGACCACTCAAATGGGTCAACTTGCAACCGAAGTGTCCGAATTGAAGAAGGGTAAAGGTCAATTACCAAGCGACACTAAGGTAAATCCATCCCATGGTACGTCAAGAGGTAACAATGTTAATATTCATCATGTGAGTGTTTTGAGAAGTGGGAAAGAGTATAAAACCAATCCTTCACCGGATTTGGTTGATGGGGTGGTTGAGGATATAACGGGTCAAGAAAGTGAGGAAGAAAATGAAACACCCATTGTTTCTTCTAAAAAACCCAATTTTGAAAAACCCGAAATTATTAAAGAAAAAGTAAATGAGGGTGAGGGGTCTAGTGAAGTACCGTTTCCTTCGGCTTTATTAGACCCGGGTAGAAAAAATTTTATTTCAAAACGGGGTCCTCAAAAAGAGGAAATGTGGGAGGTTTTCAAACAGGTTAAAATTAATCTTCCTTTACTTGAAGCTATTAAACAGGTGCCCGCTTATGCCAAGTTTCTTAAAGAATTATGTACTCAAAAGAGGCAACAAAAAGTGCCTAAATTGGTAGACTTGACGGAGCGGGTAAGTGCGGTATTAAAAGGGGACCTTCCTCCTAAGTTACAAGATCCGGGAACGCCCCTAATAAACATTCAAGTTGGGAATTTTCAAACCACAAGGGCGTTATTGGATCTTGGAGCCGGAGTAAGTATCCTACCGGGGGGGGTTATATGACCAATATGATTTTGGTCCATTGAAGCGGGTTGAGACAACGGTTGTATTAGCCGACTTGTCTCATAAACTTCCCCGGGGTATCGTACGGGATGTTATAGTTAAAGTTGATGAATTTTATTATCCCGTTGATTTTCTTGTGCTAGATTACTCATCCGCGGACCCAATTCAACAACAAAATGTTATTTTGGGTCGGCCATTTTTGAACACCGCACATGCTATTATTGATTGTCGTTATGGCACAGTTGACATGACATTCGGTAATAGAAAAATGAGGTTAAATGTTTTTACTAACGGTACTAATGTGTATGGTGATGAGTGTTTCTTAGCAGATTTCATAGATGGTTACGACCCGAAGGTGTTCGAAGAAGAAATTTTGGGTTCTTGTGTTTGTGATATGTCTTTGCAGGTTCACACATGTGAGTTAGAGGTAGAAGAGAAAGAGCAAGAAGCTCTCGCGGTGAAGGAAGGAAGTCCACCATGGACTTACCAAACGGATACATTACCGGTGGAAATCGATTCGGGCACCAAGCCTTCTTTGGAAAGTCCACCAAGTGTGGAGTTGAAGGAGCTACCAAAGCACTTAAAGTATGCATTTTTGGGGGAGAATGACACTTTACCGGTGATCATTGCTTCCAACTTGGAGGTAGCTCAAGAGGAAGAATTGATGCGGGTGTTGAAGGCTCATAAGGCGGCGATTGGGTGGACGATAGCCGATTTAAAAGGTATTAGTCCATCCATTGTGATGCACAAGATTATTACAAGTGAGGATGCAAAGCCGACCCGTGAAACACAAAGAAGGTTAAATCCGAATTTGAGAGAGGTGGTGAAGAAAGAAGTCATCAAGTGGTTGGATGCGGGGATCATTTATCCCATTTCGGATAGTGCATGGGTAAGTCCGACACAGGTAGTGCCTAAAAAATCCGGCATCCAAGTAGTGAAAGATGAACAAGGTGAGCAAATCGCCACCCGCCCGGTAACCGGGTGGCGAGTGTGTATTGATTATCGGAAATTAAACGCGGCTACCTCAAAAGACCATTTCCCGTTACCCTTCATTGACCAAATAATTGAGAAACTTTCCGGTCAAAAATATTATTGTTTTTTGGATGGGTATTCGGGATATAACCAAATTGCTATTCACCCGGACGACCAACACAAAACCACGTTTACATGTCCATATGGTACATTTGCTTTTCGGCGAATGCCATTTGGACTATGTAATGCCCCCGCCACGTTCCAAAGATGTATGATGAGTATATTTTCGGACATGGTTGGGGAATCTCTTGAAGTGTTTATGGATGATTTTTCCATTTTTGGTCCAAGTTTTGACTCGTGTCTTAGTGAATTAGAAAAAGTTTTAAAAAGGTGTGTTGAGACAAACTTGGTACTAAGTTGGGAAAAGAGCCATTTTATGGTTCAAGAGGGTATTGTTTTGGGGCATGTCATTTCGGACCGGGGAATGGAGGTAGATAAAGCAAAAATTCGGGTAATTTCATCTTTACCCCCACCAAAGAATGTTAAGGGGGTGAGATCTTTTTTGGGACATGCGGGATTTTATCGAAGGTTTATTAAAGGTTTTAGTGTAATTACAAAACCTTTATGTAACTTATTATTAAAAGATGTTCCCTTTGATTTTACTGACGAATGTTTGCAAGCGTTTCATGTTTTGAAGGAACAGTTGGTGAAGGCTTCTATTTTGCAACCACCGGATTGGTCAAAGCCGTTCGAGATTATGTGTGATGCTAGTGACACGACCATTGGAGCGGTTTTGGGTCAAAGGGTCGATAAGAAGCCGGTGGTAATATACTATGCAAGCAAAACTTTGTCCGAGGCGCAACTCAACTACACCACAACCGAAAAAGAATTATTAGCGGTGGTGTATGCCTTGGACAAGTTTAGATCTTACATTTGGGGGAGCAAGGTGATAGTGTATTCGGATCATAGCGCGGTCCGATATTTGATGGAAAAGAAGGATGCGAAGCCCCGGTTGATTCGTTGGGTGCTTTTGCTACAAGAATTCGATCTTGAGATTCGGGACAAAAAGGGATGTGAAAATGTTGTTGCGGATCATTTGTCCCGAATCCCGTTGGAAGGTGTTGATGACCCAAGTGAAATCAATGAACGGTTTCCCGACGAACACTTGTTGGCCGTCTCTACTTATGTTGCACCTTGGTATGCCCATTACGTTAATTATTTGGCTAAGGGTGCAATGCCAAATCATTGGACTAGGAAGAGACGACAACAATTTCTTAGTCAAGTGAAGCAATACATATGGGATGAACCCGACTTGTTTAAAATCGGGGCCGATCAAATGATACGAAGATGTGTTCCCGAAACGGAAGTTCTAGAGATCTTGATTCATGCTCATTCATCGGCGTGTGGAGGGCATTTTAGTGGGAACAAGACGGGTTATCGGGTGTTAGCTAGTGGGTTTTATTGGCCCACGATTTTCAAGGATTCTTGTGAGTATGCCCGGAATTGCATCAATTGTCAAAGAATGGGGAGTATTTCGAAACGTGATGAAATGCCGTTACACCCGATTTTGGTAGTAGAAGTATTTGATGTTTGGGGAATTGACTTCATGGGTCCTTTCCCAAACTCAAATGGGTTTTTATACATTTTGGTGGCGGTCGATTACGTATCGAAATGGATTGAAGCTATTGCCACAAGGACCAATGATCACTCCGTTGTATGTAAGTTTGTGCAATCTAATATTTTTGCCCGTTTTGGTGTGCCTAGGGTGATCATAAGTGATGGCGGGTCGCATTTCAAGAATTTCAATTTTGGGAAGTTGCTAAAGAGATACAATGTGAACCACCGCATTGCCACACCCTACCACCCGCAAACGAGTGGTCAAGTGGAAGTATCTAACCGGCAAATTAAAGAAATTTTAATGAAGACGGTGAGAACGGATCGGAAGGATTGGTCAAGCAAGCTTGACGATGCGTTGTGGGCCTACCGAACGGCTTACAAAACTCCACTTGATACCACTCCTTATCGGATGGTTTATGGGAAAGGATGTCATTTGCCTATGGAGTTGGCACACCGGGCGTATTGGGCAATTAAAACGGTAAATGCAAACTACGATGAAGCGGGTCGGGCGAGAAAGCTTCAATTGAATGAAATAGAGGAAATAAGGGATCAAGCCTATGAGTGTGCATCCGCGTACAAAGACAAACTTAAAAAAGTTCATGATGCAAAGATAAAGAAAAAGAACTTTGAAGTGGGTCAGAAGGTGTGGCTGTATAACTCAAGGTTGAAATTGTTTGCGGGGAAACTAAAAAGCAAGTGGATGGGTCCTTACGTTGTCCGAAGAGTGGGAAGATTCGGAGATGTTGATATTCAAGATGAACGAACAAACAAGCAGCAAACGGTGAACGGGCATCGCCTCAAACCGTACTTGGAAGGGAATGATATCAACAATCTCGAGCTAGATAAAGTGGGCTATATTTTACGCCCAGTGGATGATGAGGAAACGTGAAAGAGGCCCAGGTTTGGTATTTGTAAATACTTAGTGTAGTTTTTTTTTGCATTTCGAATAAGTCTCGTTTAAACCGGTGTTCGAAACAAGTGTGGGGAAATTTTTACTAATTTCCCGAACATAGTGTTGAGGACAACACGAGTTTTAACGGGGGGTAGGGTAAGTTTTTCTTAAAATTATAAAAAGCACATAAAAAGTAGAAATTAAAAAAAAAATTAATTAAAATTAAAACAAGTTTTTCCGGCCCCCCTATGCCCAGTACCCGCCGTAAGCTACAGTGGGGGGGCGTAGCTTACGGCGGTCAATATCATCCCGGGACTCAGCATAGTGCCGTACGCTACGGCACATCGCCGTAGCTTACGGCTATCAACAAGCTTTACGCCATCAGCTTCCTGTCCTACGGTAGGACTTTTTTGACATGTTATAGGTGCCGTAAGCTACGGCCTGGTGGCGTAGCTTACGGCTCTGAGTGATCTTTTGCTCTCATTTTCTTCAGTCCCCTTGGTTCCCACACATCTTGATCAAGCCAGCTTCTAGCATCCATTCAAGCTTCCTAAAACCCGCATTTTGCACACTTTAACACCTGCATCATCATCAACTTGTGATTACCTAATTCAAGCAAATAACCGGATAACATGTAGAATGTGCGTTATGTTAAGCCTTTTAAGGGTTGTCCTACGGACCACCCGTCACATCCCCACACTTACCCGTTGCTTGTCCCAAGCAACCACTTCAAAAACTATTTTTAACTATAAGCGATCAATCGTGCAAACCAAACCAAAGTGCCGTCCTCTTACTAGCTTTTTATCAAACCACAAGACACACCCCTCACAAAACTCTTGGTGACAAGAAAAATTAGCAAATTATGCTAAACCACTCAATGCGTATATGTGTGTGTGTGCGACAATAAGCTTGTATGAAAACCAAGTTGCCTCCTAACCAATATCTAACATGCTTTTGAATCAAAGGAACTTACGGGTTGTAACGGGGCTAGGTGCAAGGGTAGGAAAAGGAATATATATGTAGTAGCGAAGGACTTAACCGGTCTTTTATTACATAATGAAATAAAGAAACAAACAAACTTATATACAAGACAACTCAACATCACTTTTTTTTCTTTTTCATTGTTTTTTCACTTTTTTTTTCTTTTTTTTTTTCATTGCTTTTTTTTTCTCTTTTTTTTTTTTTCAATCAAATATTCAACATAACACTATAACATATCTACACGCTACTAAAACAACTACTAACACTATAAGACCGGGTTAAGTCGGGTAAATTTTTGGGAAACTAGCTAAGGGGTAACAAATGATCGGCTTTTAGGCACAAAATGGGCAACTAAATGTCCAAATCCCCGCCCCTCTCGCAACCATGCTCATATATATAATTAATGAGGTCCAACCCCCCAAATCCCACACTCGCACTCACCTAGACGAGGCATCCTAGAAGTCCCCTATCATCTTCAAAAGCATGTTGACTCTAAGATTTAACAAGTATTCACACACAAGTTCTATTAACACACAACACACACCGCCACTCAAACAATGAAATATCGATAACAATCATGTGTGGCTCAATTCTTACCAAGAAAAGATTAGAAATGGGTGTCGGTGTGTCAAATGGAACAATATCAAGTTTTCAAATTTTTACACTTTCGCTTGGATTTGCAAAAATTTTTGAATTTCTCAAAAATTTCCCCCATCCCCACACTTGGGATACATTGTCCCAATGTATGATTTTGAGGGAAAGATCGCTTTCAACAAGAACATCCCCAATTGCTTATATTCTCAAACCCATTTATTATTTTTTTTTTTTAATATAAGACACCACCAACGCTCACAACCCAACAACATATTAACACAAACACCACCCAACCTCCCAACCTCAACATAAACATAAACACATAGACATATATACAAAAATGTACAAAGGAGCGAAATACAACCTGGCTAGTAATACTTCGGCTGTGGAGGCCCAAAGATGGATGTCATCATATCCGTCCACTCACTAAAACCAAATGCTCCACCGCTACTACTGCTTCCTTGATCACTGCTTGGATTTGCTTGTTGATAACTCATGGCATGCGGGTCCACCCACTGAGAATGGTGCAATGGCGGGGTGGGGTATGACACACTACCATCATATGGTGGCAATGTGGTGTAGTCCACAATGGGTGGATCCCCTACAACTGGCTGCCCCGCATGCCATTGGTCATGCATGCGTCTTTGACGATCATCCAAGTAACGGTTGTTTGTGTCTTCTTCACGGGCATATCTATGAGCACGGTTCCATTGCTCATTTCTATCGTAACTTCTTTTAATAGCCCTTTCCACACTAGCACCCATAAATGTTTGTTGATCAAATAGCACTTGATTTTGTTCACTCCAATTACCGAATGTGGGTGGTCGCCTTTGTTGAATGATTTGACCCATACCCCCCGAATGGGCCCAATACGGGTCATAAGCCTGTTGTGCATAGTCAAATGCACTACCCACATAACCAGATTGTACGCTGGTTCCTTGAACCCCCACTTGACCGACACCTCCTACTTGAACATCTACCGTGAAAGTGTCTTCACGATAATCATCATCCCCACTTACTTCATCATCCATTGATTCGGGTTCCTCTTCCTCTCCCGGTCTCAACGGTCTCGCATCCACTTTTAAGGCTCTCCACCTTCTACCATCCGTCTTCAACTTATGAAACCTTTCCGATTCTGTGTAAGTCCAATCCGACCCAAGATTCTTAAGGTCGAATGGTCTAAACCTCTTATAGGACCCTTTTTCATCTCCCTTAATCGCCCCATACTTTTTAAGCAATGCGGTAATCAACCGGCAATGAGGTATAATCTTCCTTTCCCCACTATTCTTGCTCAACCAAATATTGTTTAGTACCAAAAATCGGAAAGGAACCTTGGGTGACCCACGCATCATCATATACAAGATTGGCACTTCTTGAAACCGTACCTCCATCTTGTCACCTCGCCTTGGCATGACATTGTACATGCACAACGTCAATAACAACTTCGCTTCCATTCTTAAATTTCTTCTATATAACTTCCCATGTGTTGTGCCCGGAAGGAAGAGGTAATCAAGCATGTTTTGCCATTGTGGATGTTTAGCGGGCTCGTGGTAAAGATCCTTAAGACTTGGGTAGATGTACTCATTGGCCGGCCCATCATCAAACTTTGCTACCCGGCGCAAAGAGTCATATGACATCTCTACCTTCACACCATTACACTTTCCAACCAACCGCATCTTATTTGGAGCCTTGAATGGGGGACATTCAAGTGATGCCACCCACTCTTGAATCTGCGTGTCATACATTTTCTTCTTCTCGCCATCATAACATTTTGTGACCGCCCCCCAACCCAACGTGTTAAACTTTGCTATGATCCCGAATGGGGCAAAATCAGCCTTCCGGATTTCTTTTTCACAAATAAATGCTTCTCCCCTTTGTTTAAGCTTGTTCATTTGTTCGTGAAATAGATCCGCTCTCCATTCCGCGGGTTGGTCTAACAATGAGCCGGTTGTCCAATCCGGCTTTGGCCCCCTTGGCGGTGCATCCTCCTCCGAGTCCGGGTCACCAATCCGAGCCAATCTCCTCCTTTTTTGTTGTGCCGCATCCCCTTGGGAAGAACTTGCAACTCCCTTTCCTTTCCTAGAAGCCATACCTACACATATTCAAAAACAAAGCAAACAATTCAAGTTAGTTATTTTTATCCCATCTTCCCCACACTTGCTTCATGTTATAGGTATAGATGTGCAAAAATCCCAAGATTTTATTCTTTCAAACAAAATTTTGGCATGATGTCCCCTAAAATCAGAATTTTTCCAAAAAATTTTCATTGGACATCAACACATTTATACCTATAGCACTCAATGGTTCACAAACTTCTATCATCTATCTCATACAGGCAAGTGTGTAAGCAAAAACATAATGGAAACTTACAAACCTCAATGTAATTCAAAAAATGAACAGAAATTGCATACCTTGGTGTTGAAGACGATGAAAATCACTAAAGCTTGAAGTTCACTAAAAAACCCACAAAAATCCCCCAAAATTTTCGGCACCCCCTCGGCCCAAATCCGACCCAAAACAAAGGAATCTTCAAGATTCAGGACTAAATCTGAGTTCCTTGCGAAATTTCACCCAAAATAGACTCAAAAATCACTTGAATCGGATAAGTTTAGAGAGAGTTATGGTTATGGAAGCTAGGGTTCTAAAGAGGTAAATGAAGAAGAAGAAGATATGTGGTTGGGGAGAGAAGAAAATGTGTGGTTAGGGTTTTAGATGATTGTTTTATTATTATTAATAATAAATTTTCAGACTTGATCTATTTATTTTATTTTATTTTTTTTTATATACAACTGACGGAACAAGGTCCCCCACATCCGCTCGGCGCCGTACACTACGGCTACTTGCCGTAGCTTACGGCAATAACTGGGTGAAAATGTTTTACCGTAAAACAGGGGCCGACAACTCAACATCACTTGGGATAGTTAGAACTTGAGTATTTAAAAAGGAATATAAATAGTTACGTGTTGTGTCCTAACAAGTTGGTCTAGTGGTTATTCACTTGATTTCTCTCCTTAAGGTCCCAAGTTCAACTCTCATTAGCATCACGTTGAAGGACATTGGTGGTGGCAATGAAGTTTAGAACTAGGCCTCTGTGGAGGTCGCCAGTTCGAAACCTAGCCAAACCGGTTTTACCGTAGTGGGCCTTCGGGCAATCGAGCGGGTGGTTTTCCCTGGAACTAGTGGCTTGGTGGCTCGGGTATACATCCAACTCTAACCGTTATAGAGAAGGGGATGCATTTACTCGATTGAGAGCATCCCAGAATGTTTATCCGGTGATTTAGTTGGCCGTTAACAAAAATAGTTACGTGTTGTCGGTAAAAATGTTTAACAAATTAGAATGTGATAGTAATGGTGTCTATGGCGATGATGTCAGTGGCAATGTCGGTGGCATTGACGTTGATGAGAGTGGAAAGATTCTTTGATTTGTTAGTTTTCTTCATTTCTTAACAGAAAAAATATATTAAAGTTAGTTTTTATTTGTCTTGAATGAGAGTGTACGCAAGTCGAGCTTCCTTTAAGATACTAGAGATAGGCTTGTTAAAATTCTTAAATCTAGTCTAGGTTAAAAATAAATTCGTTTAACAAATGAGTCTGAAATTCACTTATTAAGCTCGGGTGGGCTCACGAGACTAACCAAACAATGTTCTTTGTACATAAAACTAACTATATATATGTGCTTGAGAGACAAAAATAACTAAATGCTATATAGTATGTTATATGTGTATATATATATATATATATATCTGCATAAATACTGTAACGCTTCGCGTTTTCATAACTTTCCATATTTAGAAAACCATTGTTCATATTCCTATTTTTGGAAACTTTGGATCCTAGTGTTCGTCGTTTCGTTCTAATCGTCGAAAAATCTTTGCCTTTAATCTAATCCGTTATAAAAGTGGGTATTTATTCATGGTTTAATTGACTAAATTAATTAATTTTACTATTTAAAAGTTTATTTCTTTTTAACCTAGTTAGTCTCGTTAAACTTTAAAGTTAGAAAAGGATACAAACTAACCCGGTTAAGTTAATTGTAAAGATTAGTTCTTTTAGAATACGTATGACCTAGTTAGGTGGTCAACTATGTTATATAACTTAAATTAAGTTAATTAAGCTAATTTATTTAAACCCTTCAAAGTTTAGGGGTTAAAATGGTCTTTCCTAAAACTAAAATGCAACAAACCCTAATCCTCTTTTATAACAGCCGTTACATATGTTTTTTTTTCCCTTAATTTGGTTGCCTGCAACCTATGTTCTATCCCTCTCAATCCCCACTGTCAAACACACAGCATCCACACCATCAAACCCCCACCTTCACACCCGATTCCCTTGTTTCACCGGCGACTAGCCGGTGTCGGCACAACTCAGGCAACCGGCCTCCCTTCTCCGACGCGACCACCCTCTCCCTTCGTCTTTCACGCACTCCCACACGACCCTTCCTCCCTTTGACGGACGAACGACCACCACGACCGCCGTCAGGTGGTGGCGTGAAGACAAGACAGAGAGAGACGAGTCGAAGGCGGTTCGACGACGACTATTGACGACAATAGTACTGTGAGCGACGGCCGCTGGCGGCGGAGCCGCGGCAGCAGTGGGTTCGACACGGGTGGCGGCGGCCTGTGATGGTCCTCCGACGGATTTTCCAAACAGGTTCAAGCAACAACTCAACAGGTTTACTCCTTTCAGTTTTCGGTTCGGGTTTTAGTTGCATCTCGGTTTGGTTTGGGTCACGCTTCGACTCGTGTTTCAAGTTCTGGTCAGTTGTCTTGGTCCGAGTCTCGGTTCAGCCGGAGAACCGAAGCCGCCGGAGACACGGTCATCGCCGGAGATCAAGAAGATGATTGGAGAACAAATCAGAAACGCCCAAACTGAGTTCGGTATATCTCGCTTACCATTTCTTTCGTTTAATATTTGTTGAACTTTTATATAACATTTCAAAACTGAAAATGAAACAATAGAATGATACATAATAGTTTTTGGTTCATGTTTCAAAAGTTGTATTACTGTTGTTCGACTAGGTTTGTTTAAAGAGAAGGAGACTAAGTCAATTATGGTTTGAGTTAAATAATAATTCAGTTCCTTTTACCAAAATGTAGAAATAATCACAATATGTTATGCACGGTGGTGATAACATTAAAATCGTTGGTCGGTTCAAATGCCGGTTCGAAACTCGGCAAAATTGTATTATGATTGTTCTTTTTTTAGCTATCCAAAAATATTTATTTATTTTTTTTTCTTATCCAAACTTTAAAAGAATCAATTAATATTATCTAGCAATCTGTTATTTTTCATTATATATGTTAACTTATTATTTTATATTTTTCAATAGAAAGAAAAAAAAAACTAATATATATTTATACATGTGTATAATGTAACAAACTAAACAATCTAAATATTTATCTTTAAAGATTTTTTTCTCAAACTTATAACCTCTTCAATAGACCAAATAGGTTCGTGAATTTATACTCTAAATAAGTCCTGAAAATATTCGTAACGGAATAATGTCACGACCTTCCAAATGATGACGATCTCCGATCTCACCCGAGTCCATCGAATCTCGGATATCGTGGTGACACAAGGAGTACTCAATGTATGAATATAAAATAAGATTAATCTTATTATTAAACTTTCCATTTTATTTAGTACTTTCTAATTTTTGTTTTAGGATAACCCTCGTTGTTCTAAGTCCTCCATCCTTACTCGTGCGTATTTCAAGGAATTCTTATACGCAATCAATGTGAGTACACTTGACCCATTTTCCTTTTTATACACTTTGGGTGCAACATGTTTACTTGTTAAAATGCACAATTTACAAACATGCTTTTATTCATTCGATCCGTATACATGCTTTGTTATGCTTAAGTTCATACTAGAATACATACTACTTGTTAACTCGGCTTAAACAATTATAGCGCTATAGGAGTAGCACACCACCCGACGGGGTTTTGTTAAGTTTTATACTATACGGTCTCGATTACTTCGGTATCGAGGGATGCTATTTATTATACATAACGGTCTCGTCACTCTTGTGGCGAGGGATGCTAAATACTAAATACTAGTGGACACTAGAGTTGACATATTGTGTTGCATGATAGTTTGACTTTGTATACCAAATGCTATGTTGGATTGAAAATGCTTTTATACACACGACACGAGTCTAAAACTTGTGTACTCGCCAATACTTTTGTATTGAACCATGCTTTTTAAAACATGTTGCAGGTTTTGAGATGACGTTGATGATGTATGGAATCTAGTAGGATACGTAGATACACACTTTAAATTTTGTATTCTTATTGTATGGTATTTCATTATTCATGTTGTACTTTGTTTCAAATTCTTGTAATTGATTCTTTAGAAATGAAATGAAATTTACTAATTAAATACTTGTCACAATATTTAGTGTTATGATGTCTCGAGCAATCTATTTCGTCTCACTCCGATGTTTCCGCCATCGGTTGGGGTGTGACAGATTGGTATCAGAGCCATAACTATAGGGAATTAGGAAAATTGCCATGCTTTTGACCTAGTCTATAGTTAAGCACCAAAATTCGACCATACTTGCTTCACATGCTACCTTTATGAAATATCTTACATGTTATTCTTGAAATGCCTCTTACGTGTTATTTTCTTAAAATGCTTTATGTGCTTATACTTGTTATTATTATTTGGAACATACGTCTTTTACTCATTTTTATACTAAATTCGAAACCACTTGTAATACACAAACGAGATGACTTCACCAAAATAGGTGTGAAACCCACAATTTGGTGAAAGACTCTCAATCCACCTATCCTTTTTACACGAAATTCGCCACCAAGTTAGGAGTGAGATCCTCACCTTGATGGAGAATTTCCGCTTTTAAATTCTAGTGGACCCTCGTCAAAGTGTTGAAATTAAATCTTGAACCGACGAGTACCAACCACACTTAGGATACGAAATCGTCAAGTTAGAGGTGAAACCCGCACCTTGTCGACTAGTTCCACTCCTTAAATTTTTCATAAATCCCGCCAAGTCTCGAAATTTCGATTGATTTGGGACATGTAGTAACCGGAAGGGTAAATACCGTTAACCGACGTATCGGCGAGAGTATTTCACCTATTAGGCCAAAGCATGCTCTCAAATTCAAAAGACTCTTCGACCACTTTGGTTAGTCAACATTCCGTTTTGGAACCATCCGAGTTTCTTTTTTATCAAACTTACGCTTCATTATTCCGGTCTTTCATAATGAAACTCTCTTTTGTCAAGTTTGAACCATTTTCGAGATTTCACTTTTACGCATACATCATATTATTACTTTTCATACGATTATACATTATTAGCATACATAATTTTACGTAATTTTATTTACACTTCTTGCAACAACAAATGGAGACATGTCATCAAGATAGGAGTGATTCCCTTACCTTGGCGATTAACTCCGTTTTATTTCTCACCTTACAACGACCTCACCAACGAGTTAGGGGTGATTCCCTTACCTAGGTGATCGTTCCCAACGCTTTCTTTTAATAGACTATATTATGTAAACACGATCATGTTTATACCTAAATCATTTATCATGTATTCCAAAATGCTTCATTTGTTTAAACGTACCTCTTATTCTATAATCTATTTTCACATCACTCGCATACACAAAAATTTTAATGTTACCATAAAAGCTTGTTCCTCGATTTTCAAAATTTCACGAAATACTACTTGTCAGCCTAGTCGGTCTAATGAATCCGTTGCCCACAAATTCACCAATCAACGTAAATATTGAAACACGCTCCTCTCACACCAATAAACTAGAGATTTTTATTTTCAATTGAGAATCAAATCAACTTTATCGCACACACCTATAAAATATTACCAATATTATTCAATCATTTACTAAATTTCCTTTTCAAAACCAATGAAACATTTTTCAACAATCACTAAGTTCATGTACCAAATTCCTTTCTCTAGGGATCAACTTTTTCACAAGAAGCTGTAAGTTTCAAAATTTCTAACATAAAGTTACTTAAAACGATACATACTTATTAATCTCTAGAACCTTTTTTTAACCTCACTCGATACGTCAATTAAATTCAAAACACGTGGGCAAGGAAACTTCATAAGAACCGACAAATTTTCAACTTATGTAAACTATTTTAAAACCGCAGTAGCATTTCATTCCTTTACAAAGTACTTTCCATATAACCAATAGACGTTTCATACTCCCTTTACATTCACAAACTAGAGTCTATATTTCGTGACAATCCAATCTATTTTAACTCCACGTTTTGCGCAAACAATTATATATGCATATCATTCTACACGTTTTAATTGATATTTCACAACAATCTCGCATGTGTCACCTGTTTTTCTTTTTCTTTCATACTCAAAACTTTTGATCTTTTACGCACATAAACTCGTGTATTTCGATTTATACTATAAACCAAAATCATTATTTTCTACATCCATGCTTATACATTTTACGCCTTCACTTATGTTCACACTTACACATTTACGTTATACTCATGATTCAAAATTCATACGTTTTACGTTATACATGCACCCACAATTATACATTTGCGATGTACTTACATTCATGTTTATATTACATTCATATTCATGTTCATACATTTTATGTTCTCATTCACACATGTACAACTTTGTTTACACTTATATTCATACACATATTTTATTCATACTTAAACCTTCATGTTTTACACCTATATTCACGTTCATATCTATGCACATACATCTTATGTTCACACTTATACTCGCATTCATACTCATACGTTTTATGTCTATACTCATACTTATGTGCATATTCATACTTAAACTTATGTTTATGCTTTTATACTTTCATTCATACTCATGATTCATAAATTCGTACCGTACGCGATCGTAATCCGAGTGATTCGCTTACGTGGGTCCCATACATACTTAAGCATGGACTTGCTTATATACTATATTCTTATACGTACTCAATCTTATTTTCAAATTTATGTATACCCGGATTCATACACAACTAGTACAAGCTATGGATCATGCGACGATCAATATAATCACGGGTGCACACGGGATTATAATGATAGGCGTATGAGAACCATAGAGTGTACTACTGTGTATGGTAAAACACGGAACGTAACATGACACCGAATACGAAACGGACGTAACGTGGTCAAAACATGGTGGATACGCCGTTGGTACTTCCTATATATAAGTGTTTTCACTATGTTACCAAACTTTCGTAAAACGTGCCGTGAGAAATTCAGTGTTTTGTAGACCTTTTGGACCTAATACAAACTTTAAACAACTCACAAACGTATTATATCTGATTATCCATGACGAGACCTCATTATTAACATGCTACTTTCGTCTATCCGATACTTATGCTATTCCTATACTCATAATCGTTATTAGATCAATCGTTCACCCATATACCTCAATTATTCTCTACTGTCTCAAACTCCAAAGACTTAATTTTAACCGATCCTCTTATGTTTGCCAAAATCCTTTCAGGTCTTCCTTCTGATCAAATTTCGGGACGAAATTTTCTAAAGGAGGGGAGACTGTAACGCTTCGCGTTTTCATAACTTTCCATATTTAGAAAACCATTGTTCATATTCCTATTTTTGGAAACTTTGGATCCTAGTGTTCGTCGTTTCGTTCTAATCGTCGAAAAATCTTTGCCTTTAATCTAATCCGTTATAAAAGTGGGTATTTATTCATGGTTTAATTGACTAAATTAATTAATTTTACTATTTAAAAGTTTATTTCTTTTTAACCTAGTTAGTCTCGTTAAACTTTAAAGTTAGAAAAGGATACAAACTAACCCGGTTAAGTTAATTGTAAAGATTAGTTCTTTTAGAATACGTATGACCTAGTTAGGTGGTCAACTATGTTATATAACTTAAATTAAGTTAATTAAGCTAATTTATTTAAACCCTTCAAAGTTTAGGGGTTAAAATGGTCTTTCCTAAAACTAAAATGCAACAAACCCTAATCCTCTTTTATAACAGCCGTTACATATGTTTTTTTTCCCTTAATTTGGTTGCCTGCAACCTATGTTCTATCCCTCTCAATCCCCACTGTCAAACACACAGCATCCACACCATCAAACCCCCACCTTCACACCCGATTCCCTTGTTTCACCGGCGACTAGCCGGTGTCGGCACAACTCAGGCAACCGGCCTCCCTTCTCCGACGCGACCACCCTCTCCCTTCGTCTTTCACGCACTCCCACACGACCCTTCCTCCCTTTGACGGACGAACGACCACCACGACCGCCGTCAGGTGGTGGCGTGAAGACAAGACAGAGAGAGACGAGTCGAAGGCGGTTCGACGACGACTATTGACGACAATAGTACTGTGAGCGACGGCCGCTGGCGGCGGAGCCGCGGCAGCAGTGGGTTCGACACGGGTGGCGGCGGCCTGTGATGGTCCTCCGACGGATTTTCCAAACAGGTTCAAGCAACAACTCAACAGGTTTACTCCTTTCAGTTTTCGGTTCGGGTTTTAGTTGCATCTCGGTTTGGTTTGGGTCACGCTTCGACTCGTGTTTCAAGTTCTGGTCAGTTGTCTTGGTCCGAGTCTCGGTTCAGCCGGAGAACCGAAGCCGCCGGAGACACGGTCATCGCCGGAGATCAAGAAGATGATTGGAGAACAAATCAGAAACGCCCAAACTGAGTTCGGTATATCTCGCTTACCATTTCTTTCGTTTAATATTTGTTGAACTTTTATATAACATTTCAAAACTGAAAATGAAACAATAGAATGATACATAATAGTTTTTGGTTCATGTTTCAAAAGTTGTATTACTGTTGTTCGACTAGGTTTGTTTAAAGAGAAGGAGACTAAGTCAATTATGGTTTGAGTTAAATAATAATTCAGTTCCTTTTACCAAAATGTAGAAATAATCACAATATGTTATGCACGGTGGTGATAACATTAAAATCGTTGGTCGGTTCAAATGCCGGTTCGAAACTCGGCAAAATTGTATTATGATTGTTCTTTTTTTAGCTATCCAAAAATATTTATTTATTTTTTTTTCTTATCCAAACTTTAAAAGAATCAATTAATATTATCTAGCAATCTGTTATTTTTCATTATATATGTTAACTTATTATTTTATATTTTTCAATAGAAAGAAAAAAAAACTAATATATATTTATACATGTGTATAATGTAACAAACTAAACAATCTAAATATTTATCTTTAAAGATTTTTTTCTCAAACTTATAACCTCTTCAATAGACCAAATAGGTTCGTGAATTTATACTCTAAATAAGTCCTGAAAATATTCGTAACGGAATAATGTCACGACCTTCCAAATGATGACGATCTCCGATCTCACCCGAGTCCATCGAATCTCGGATATCGTGGTGACACAAGGAGTACTCAATGTATGAATATAAAATAAGATTAATCTTATTATTAAACTTTCCATTTTATTTAGTACTTTCTAATTTTTGTTTTAGGATAACCCTCGTTGTTCTAAGTCCTCCATCCTTACTCGTGCGTATTTCAAGGAATTCTTATACGCAATCAATGTGAGTACACTTGACCCATTTTCCTTTTTATACACTTTGGGTGCAACATGTTTACTTGTTAAAATGCACAATTTACAAACATGCTTTTATTCATTCGATCCGTATACATGCTTTGTTATGCTTAAGTTCATACTAGAATACATACTACTTGTTAACTCGGCTTAAACAATTATAGCGCTATAGGAGTAGCACACCACCCGACGGGGTTTTGTTAAGTTTTATACTATACGGTCTCGATTACTTCGGTATCGAGGGATGCTATTTATTATACATAACGGTCTCGTCACTCTTGTGGCGAGGGATGCTAAATACTAAATACTAGTGGACACTAGAGTTGACATATTGTGTTGCATGATAGTTTGACTTTGTATACCAAATGCTATGTTGGATTGAAAATGCTTTTATACACACGACACGAGTCTAAAACTTGTGTACTCGCCAATACTTTTGTATTGAACCATGCTTTTTAAAACATGTTGCAGGTTTTGAGATGACGTTGATGATGTATGGAATCTAGTAGGATACGTAGATACACACTTTAAATTTTGTATTCTTATTGTATGGTATTTCATTATTCATGTTGTACTTTGTTTCAAATTCTTGTAATTGATTCTTTAGAAATGAAATGAAATTTACTAATTAAATACTTGTCACAATATTTAGTGTTATGATGTCTCGAGCAATCTATTTCGTCTCACTCCGATGTTTCCGCCATCGGTTGGGGTGTGACAAATACTAAACGAGTTAAACTTAGCGTTACGTACCAAATGTTTAAATATCAGAAGTGCTTGGTTTATGCTTAAATGTTTGGGTTTACTAGCTAGTTCGGGTTCTCACCGTAGATAACCTCCGCGATTTGTAAAGTGTATGTACCTTAGATGTATTTACATGTCGAACGCACCATTGGTCAGGAGCTGTGGCTCTCCTGATGAGTCCATGGCGGGACGAAATCCATGACCCTTATCATAAGCATAATAGAATGGTCGGCTCTCGGGCGACTAAGGGCATCACACAAGGCCTTGAAAAATAACTTTGTGATATTAGATCGTGGCCGAGCTTTATGAATAAATGTTTAAGCGAGCCGAGTGCGGGCTTGACTTAGACTCATTAACTCTCAAGTCTTAAACTCCGATTCCATGACATTTCTTACTCCATGTTATTAATTTTAAACGATTATTTTTTTCGTGGACTTCATTTTTTTTTAATTATTTAAATTTCGTTATAGAATCCGTCCACATTACAAATGGAGGTGTAAAAACTTGGTTTGGGCTCAAAACCGGTTAGGGTTGTAAACCCGTCCGTTTTTTTACCTTGGGATGAAACTGGTTTGGCCCAAACCAGTTTTGATTGAGAACCATTTTTTGGATTGAAAACCCAACCCACTAAAATCGGTATGAGTAAATTACAAAGTTCGTCCTTTATGTATGTCATTTATTACAAAGTATGTCCTTTATCTTTAATAAGCTCAGAAAACATACTTAATGTTTGCAAATCCTTACATGTTACGTCCTTTAGTCCTAATCCAGTTACTTTTCATGGTTAAATTTGACAAAGTCAGCCCCACATAAGGGTATTTTGGTCATTTTTTCATAAATATTAAAATAAATAATAAAAAAATTATATATATACATACAGCTCTCTCTCTCTCACACAACGCACATCAGCCCTCTCTCTCACACATAAACACCTCTCTCTCTCTCTCTCTCTCTCTCTAAACACACACCAGCTCTCTCTCTCTAATCGCCAGACCACCACCACTGGACCGACAACCACCGCCATACACCTCACCAGACCGACCACCACCGCCATACACCTCACCGGACCACTGCCACTACCTGCACACACCTCACCGGACCACCACCACCTCCACACCCCCATAGTTGGACTCCAAAACGATTATACTTCAACGAAACGGTTACTTTGAGTCGGTTAGTTATCGGAGACACTCAAACGGCCACTTTGTTCCTCGCCGCCGCCTCTCCGCCGTACGCTGCCGCACATTAAGGATGTCATCATCGCAGTTAAGGATGTCATCATCGCAGTTAATCGCCACCGTATGCGGTCTTCGTTCTACTGCCCTCTTTTCTCTCTCTCTAATCGGATCTAATAGGTGGTGGTTGTGGGGAGATTTGTAGTTTGAATCCGGATTTGGGGTTTGTTTGGGGTTAGTAGCTTAAATGTAGATTAGGGTTTGAATTTTGTGGTGGTGTTCAGATATGTACATATTCAGATCTGAATATGCAGGTTGGGGTTGGGCGGTGGTGGAGGTGCGGTGTTGGGGTTTGTGCAGCGGCGGTGATGATGGAGCTATGGTGGTTAACGATGGTGATGGTGTTGGTGATAGTGGTGGGCGTGTGTGTGAGAGAGAGAGGGGAGGGGGAGAGATCTGGTTTGGAACAGAGCTTTTGAGTGAGATGAGTAAGCTCCTCAATAAGCTTGATGATTTGATTGCCGGAAAACTGGTTTGAAACTTGCTGGAAAACTGGTTTGGAGCAGATTAAAGTTGCAGGTGAAGTGGTGGCGGTGGCAGATCTGTGGTGGTGGTGGCGGTGGCAGCTGGGTTGTCGTGGTGGGGTTAGGATAGTTAGAGAGAGAAGGAGAAACATTTAGTCTATATATATTTATTGTTTTTGATGATTATTTATTTTAATATTTATGATAAAATGACCAAAATACCCTTATGTGGGGCTGACTTAGTCAAATTTAACCATGAAAAGTAACTGGATTAGGACTAAAGGACGTAACATGTAAGGATTTGCAAACATTAAGTATGTTTTCTGAGCTTATTAAAGATAAAGGACATACTTTGTAATAAATGACATACATAAAGGACGAACTTTGTAATTTACTCCATTACAAATGGAGGTGTAAAAACTTGGTTTGGGCTCAAAACCGGTTAGGGTTGTAAACCCGTCCGTTTTTTTACCTTGGGATGAAACTGGTTTGGCCCAAACCAGTTTTGGTTGAGAACCATTTTTTGGATTGAAAACCCAACCCACTAAAATCGGTATGGGTCAAGTTGACAAACCGATTTTTTTTTTCAATAGGTATAAACCAGATATTTTTCAACTCCCCTCAACCGGTTCGGACTCAAACCGGGCTTGACATGCAAAATAACAAGCTGGTTACAAATTGTCTGGCTGGGTCAGGCCCAAATTAGTTTTTTTATTGGGTGGGGTCAGATTATGAACCAGTTTTTTTACACCACTATTCACAAATCACACTTTCACGTTCAGAGATTCTGGGCCAAAATAAGGAAAGAATTGACAAACCCAGCCCTAATCAAGCCCATTAATGAACTTGATTTTTTTATCTGGATCTTTTACATGCTAACTTAATACATATTGATAACTTTATGTAAGAACTTTTAATACAACTAGTGGGTTACATCCGAGCTCTGCGGCGGGGTGACCCAATTTTCAATGGAAACGCAGACGCAATAGTAAAAATAACGTCAATGGCAGGAACTCGTTTGATATTGGTTCGGTTCATAAAGATACCGACATTTACTGAAAGAGAAACAAAAAAAAGTCATGATACGAACAAAAAAAAACCGAGATGTGTTTACATCGATCCAAAAAATAAAAACGAATATCAATTCCGAACTGACTTTGTTTGTTCAGTATTAGACTGTTCGTTTTGTTACATGGACAACATCAGGTTCGATTGAAACTTAAAAAAGAAAAAAAAAACAAAAAAAAGGAAAGATGAAAAAAAAAACATAAAAGGACAAAAATCAGAATCACTGTAGATAAGAAGTTCATAAATTATATATATATATATATATATATATATATATATATATATATATATATATATATATATATATATATATATATATATATATATATATATATATATATAGGGTTGAGTTCATTTCAGAACTCTAAATAACTACAGAACTTTCAGAACTCCTAATAAACAATCATTTTATATATAAGTTTTTGTATTTAGGATCTTTTTATCATCTATTATATGTATTTCTTTGATTACATACATGTTAAAAGTAGTTTACATATGTTTAATTGCCAAAATTATATATATGTGTCATAACTAATTACATATATGTAAAAAAACTAGTTTAGATATGTGTAATTATAAAATTACATATAAAAAATGCTAAAATTACTCTTAACATGTATGTAATAGTAAAAATACACATAATAAATGATAAAATTATCCTAAACATAAAAATATATAAATAAAAAGATTGTTTATTAGGAGTTCTGCGAGTTCTGTAAATATTTATGGTTCTGAAATGATCCTGGCCCTATATATATATATATTATGCACGTAAATATATTTAGCTCTAAAAAATATTGAAAAGATGATAAAATGTAAACACTAAAAATAAAATGATGAACAAATATATACATTTTGCAAGTTTTAACGGTACCAGGCTTCAACAGCTCAAAACAAATGTTGAGCTAGCCCACTTCTCATTCTTACATGGGCACAAGACGCACTCTACAAAGTACAATCTACATGCATTGGCATCGGCTCACTTGGTCTTCTGTCTTTTTTTTTTTTGGTGCTTTATAGTATAAAAAAAAAACCAATAACTAAGATTTTAAAAATAATAATATAAAAGTGATAAAAACCCGTTAATGATTTAGCCGAATATT
Organism: Helianthus annuus; assembly: GCF_002127325.2. Taxonomy (NCBI): domain Eukaryota; kingdom Viridiplantae; phylum Streptophyta; class Magnoliopsida; order Asterales; family Asteraceae; genus Helianthus; species Helianthus annuus. The sequence continues at coordinate 153,547,109 of NC_035449.2, read as the reverse complement.
ATTTGATCCGTTAATCTTTACATTAATCGTCAATTCATGAATATAAATATCGTAAGCATCTCCGCGATGAAGGCTAATAGACACATAGCATAAATCATAAAGAAATCTGTTGTTGTTTGTGAGACTTATATCTTTCGTGGTAGGTGGTTTAGACCAGTTACAAGAGTTGGGTTAAATGGGTCAAGCATGACATGTAACGTGTCAAAATGAGGAATTTGGCCAAGATCTTTAAACTTTTAAAAATTAGTTGTGTCAAACTGAGGAATTTGGCCAAGATCTTTAAACTTTTAAAAATTAGTTGGTGTCATATGATTGCATAAGTAGGGCTGTAAATGAACCGAACGAATACGAACGAGGCCTTGTTCGTGTTCGTTCGTTAAGGAAATAAATGTGTTCACGAACGGTTCATGAACACTTACCGAACGAGATTTTATGTTCGTGTTCGTTCATTAAGGAAATGAGCGTGTTCACGAACGGTTCACGAACACAAGCGAACACAAATAAATTTGGCGAACGCGATGAAACGGAGGTAGATCATATTCGTCGATATAAATAATGAGAAAAGAAAGGGAAGTGGTGCATAAACAAGGTGAAAGAGGGTTTCCTAGTTTAATTGTTAGGGTAATGATATAAATAAAAGTTTAATAGTATAAAAAGTATAGATAAAATATATGAAAGTATAAAAATCTTTAATTAAAACACGAACATACGAACATAAACGAACGCAAATGAACGAATGTTCACGAACACCTTACCGAACGTTCACGAACACAATTGAACGAACAAGACCATTGTTCATGTTCGTTCATTTAACTAATCGAACGGAATTTCTTGTTCATGTTCGTTCGTTTATTAACGAACTTCCCACCGAACGATTCACGAACTGTTTGCTGAACGTTCGGTTCGTTTACAGCCCTATGCATAAGGGATAATGGTATATTTCCTCTTAGAAAACACCCTCAATTGCATATATACCCAAACACAAATTAAAATTACATATTTCTCCTTCTTTATTAAAATGACTAATTTGCCCTTTTCAAAATTGAAACACCCTTGTCATCATCCTCATAAAGGAGATTGAGCTTCAAAATATGCAAAGAATGACTCTTTGTTTTTTCCCTCTCAATACTTCCCACGGCCGAGTATCTCTCTCAGGCACATTTAACAACGGCGGTTCCATTCTCGGTGGTCGGTGGCTCTCTCGATCTGACGTTTCTCTCAGCAGGGATTGCATGTACTTGTTACTTGCACCGCACAGGTGATTAAACCCTAATTTGGCACTTGGATTTATGCAGTAAACCAACGAAGAGGGAGGTAGGCACGTCATTGCTATTTTCTAGGAGGATTGCCAAGGGTCGCTTCAGAATAACAACGTAGGAAACTATGATGTATCCTTGCTAGCAAATTAATTGGGATTTTGAGATCTGATAATTAGGGAATTTGGGAACAGTTGCAGAAATAATATTTATTTTCTATATGAAGCTCCGGATATGGGTTCTAGCCTATTTCCATGATGGTTGCTCATGGTTACATAAATAAATGTGTTTCCAGTTCCCCTTTTTGGTTTGTTCTATTAGGCTAGAAGGTATGGTGTGGGGAGGATGGGCCACCACGTAAGCGGGTGTGAGGATGGGTCTAAAGGGGATGGACCTATGGGTGGGGGATGAACCCCTTTATATATATGTATGTATGTATAGGTGTGTGTGAGGGGATGAGGCCCGGCTTGGGCGGCTGCTTGCGGACGATGGGGACGAGGCTGGGGCGGCGACGGAGCAAGAGGGTGGAAGGTTTGGGGCAGCGAGCAGCGGACGGGCATGGGGACGAGCCCCATACCTTCTAGTCTTATTTTACAGCAGCCACATAAATTGAAAATATTGATGTATGTGAGTAAAAGGACTTACTTTGATGTTGTGTGCAGTGTGCATGATTTCTCATGTTTCAGATGTTCGTCTAGCGAAACACAATGAAAAAGGACTTAGTTTGATAATTGTTAGTTTAGTTCGTGATAGACGCGGAAAAAAACCCTTTGTAAAGACGCAAAAAATGAAAAAAAAGCTAATTAGCGAAGCATGACAAAAAAAATTTGTGGAAAAGACACAAAAACTAGTAAAAGTAGGTAGATATGCAGTTTTTTTTCATTTTAGTGAAACTAAGGGTAAGATGGTCATTATATATTTTATTTCTAAAAAAATAATTTAAAATGGGTAAATTTGCAATAATATTAATTAAGAAAGAGAATATATACAATTTTAATTTTTAATTGGGCAAATATAGAATTAACAAATTTTAGAAAGGGAAAGATGCAATTGCCCCATTGCATAAATATATTTGTTTCAAACATTAATGTGAACTTTCCAATAAATTGTTTTAGTCGGATGTTTATGAATTAAAATTACATTTTGCAATAACCTAAATCTATATTTATATCTATATCTATATCTATATCTATAATCTATATCTATCTATCTATAATCTATAATCTATAATTTATAATCTATCTAAAATATTATATAAAGCATTTCATATGTACCAAATGGTAATTTTCATAATATTTTTAAGATGGCATATAAAAGGTCATGACTAAACGACCTAATTTTATACCATTCTTTCCATTCCTACCCTTCCATTATGCCCACACAAGTTCGTAATGCACAGCGTACAATAACATGTTCCCTTTCATCTGTCATCGATACTAGACATTATTTATCCTTCACCCTTTCAATTTCCCTTTTCCCTAATATACATTCGTTGAATGTAAAGCAGCCAAATCGAATGTCCTTCCATTTTCCATCTGCAATCTTCAATGATGGAGAGGGAAACATATGTGAGAGTAGGGGAGACAAGTTTTGGATCTTGTTCTACTTTTTCACAGCTTTCGATTTGTGTTTTTAACCCTAAAGAATAAAGAAAACAGGGGTCACATGTATCATATGAGTCAAGAACTGCAATGGGTATGTTGTTTTTTGTTTCATAATCCTCTTCTTGTTGATTAATTTGTGGTTTTTGACGATTCGATTCATATTTTCTTAGAAACCACCTGTAGGAGTTACTCTCGAAACATGGAAGACGAATATTAAATGTTTATCCGTCACATGAACCCACCACGAGCAGGGGCGGACCCACCTAATGGCGTGGGTGGGCGGCCGCACTCCTTGAAAAAAAATTAGTGCTATTTTCCTGCAAAAATTCCGACCGCACCTCTTGGAAAGTTCCGACCGCACCCCTTAGAAGAGCAAAAGGTTAAAGCAAAGAATGTTTGAACTAAAAAGAAAAAAGAGTTAATTGCCATTTTAGTCACTGTGGTTTGGGCCATTTTGCCAATTTAGTTCAAAGGTTTCATTCTTAACATCTGGATCCAAAAAGGTTTCATCGTTGCCATTTTGGTCCAACTGATTTAACTCCATCCATATCTGTTAAAGTTGCCAAGGGCATTTTTGTTAGATATGGATGGAGTTAAGTCAGTTGGACCAAAATAAAATGACAAAAATGCCCTTGGCAGCTTTAACAGATATGGAGGGAGTTAAGTCAGTTGGACCAAAATGGCAACGATGAAACCTTTTTGGATCTAGATGTTAAAAATGAAACATTTGGACTAAACTGCCAAAATGGCCCAAACCACAGGAACTAAAATGGTAATTTACTCAAGAAAAAAATATGAGAAGGATTTCATCAACTTTTCCGATGGTTGCAGCAAATGTTATATTGGAGAAGATGACTAATTAGGGGTAGTTTGGTAAATAAACAACTCTACTAGAAAGATTCTTTTTAAAGTAGCTGACATTTAACTTTGAATTAAGAGTTCTAGAGTAAACTGCCATTTTGGTCCCTGAGGTTTGGCCAGTTTTGCCACTTTAGTCCAAATCTTAAACTTTTTGCATCTAGGGCCCTGTGGTTTCGTTTTGTTGCCATTTTGGTCCAAATTTCAAATTTGGCCAAACTCCCCAACTGAAAACCCCTTATTTTGTCTTTATCCTCAGGGGTATTTTGGTCATTTAGATTTATTATAACTCAAATTTAATAAATAATAATGCCACTGCCAGAACAACAATAATGCCACTGCCAGAACAACAACAACAAGCACCACCACCACCACCACCACACCACCACCACCCCCACCCCCACCACCGCATCATCCCCACCACCACCATCCCACTGCCGCCAACACCATCATCCCACTGCCGCCAACACCATCATCCCACTGCCGCCAACACCACCATCCCACTGCCGCCAACCCTCCCAAACCCAAAACCCTCAAAAACCCTCACATAACTCAAAGCAGCCACAAAATTCCACCGCCAAAGCAAATTGTCCTAACCCTATGGCTTCAAAATCTCCGACAATCAAATCGGCGACCAAACCTGTTAAATCAGCAGTGAAGAAACCGCAGAGATGAAGGGGTTCCGTCAGATCGACGGCGGAGATGAAGGCGGCAGCGTAGCTGAGGTGGTTTTGGAGATGAAGGCGGCAACGTAGCTGAGGCGGATCTTCAGTGGTGGTGGTGATTGACGGAGGTGATTCATAAGAACAATAAATCCGATTCAGGAGGAGGTGAAGGTGGAGAAGGTGAGGGTGTCGGGGGTGGCGGCGGTGATGGTGGAGGCGGTGAGGGCTACGGTGGTGGTGGTGGATCTTCAGTGGTGGTGATTGACGGAGGTGATTCACAAGAGCAGTAAATCTGATTCAGGAGGAGGTGAAGGTGGAGGAGGTGAGGGTGTAGGGGGGGGGGCGGTGATGGTGGAGGCGGTGAGGGCGACGGTGGTGGTGGATCTTCAGTGGTGGTGGTTAATGTTTGAGAAGATGGAGGTTTAATTTGGTGGTGATTGTTTGAGAAGATGGATCTTCAGTGATGGTGGGGTTTATATATTAATGGTGTTAATCAATATTAGGTTATAATAAACCTAAAATGACCAAAATGCCCTTGAGGATAAAGACAAAAAACCAGGTTTTAAGTTGAAAAATCTAGTCAAATTTGAAATTTGGACTAAAATGGCAACAAAACGAAACCACAGAGACCAAAATGGCAACAGGTTTGAAATTTGGACTAAAGTGGCAAAACTCGTCAAACCTCAGAGACCAAAATGACAGTTTACTCTTGAATTAAATTATCATCTTCTATTTACTTTTTATTGTTCTCTTTTTACTTTTTTCTATTTACATTTTTGTGTTTGTATAGTGGATATTTTTCAAACGTGCTTTTTGTTTTCTATTTTTGTTTTGATCGTTTTTCATTTGTTTATCAGATTATTGTTTTTTTTAGATCTATTTTATTTCCACCTTTAACAAAAATATTTTTTTTTCAAAGAACATACATTTTGTATTGTTATTTTAAGATTTGTCTTTATATATATATATATATATATATATAGGGTAGGGATATGGTAAAAAATATCTAAAATGTAAGAAGGGTAAGAAGTGTTTTAAACTATTGGATATTTGATCTAATGGTTGAGATCAATAGGGTATAAAAATGTAAATTGTGTTTTAATTAGAGGGACCTTATGTAAAACTAAAGGGAAATAGTGTCTTTTTCAATGTTTGAAATATGGTAACCATATCATACACGACCAAAAAACTCCTACATTTACTCATTTTTCCTTAAATATAAGAATTAATGATTCACCTTAATTGTAGGAGGTCTTTGGTTGCATATTCGTCATACATTATTATAACGAGAACTGTAATCAGATTCATGGCATGGTGTTTTAAAACAACTGGATAAATTGACTATGATTCAAGTCATGGTGTTTTATCTGGAGACATTATTCATGGTGTGGTGTTTTAAACATCTATGATTCAAGTCATAGTGTTTTATCTGGAGACATTGTATAAAAATCGTAAACACCATGACTATGATTCAAGTCATGGTGTTTTATCTGGAGACATTGTTCATGGCGTGGTGTTTTAAACATCTATGATTCAAGTCATGGTGTTTTATCTGGAAACATTGTTCATGGTGTGGTGTTTTAAACATCTATGATTCAAGTCATGGTGTTTTATCTGGAAACATTGTTCATGGTGTGGTGTTTTAAACATCTATGATTCAAGGCATAGTGTTTTATCAATACAAAACATTCCCAGATTTTAAAACACCATGACTATGATTCAAGTCATGGTGTTTTATTTGGAGACATTGTTCATTGCGTGGTGTTTTAAAAATCTATGATTCAAGTCATGGTATTTTATCAATACAAAACATTCTCAGATTTTAAAACACCATGATGAACCCATATTAGATCTTGCAAAATGGACGACATACTTGATATCAGTATATGCAGATTTAGTGGCCATGGTCTACATTTTAAGAACAAAAAATAGTAATACGTTTGTTGGCAATCTAAGTCTCACTTTCACTTCATTTTGTGGCCACCATCATAAATGTATAACTGATGTTTTATGGCATACGTAGGTGAAAATGGAATTTGATCTTGCAAAAAAATAGGACGACAGTTTTTTTTTTCAGTTATCTTGAAACTCAATTAATTGATAAGAAAGGTAAATTACTAATATATCCTTTTGAATTAATTAAGATAGAGGACACTTGTCATCACCAAATTATTTCTCACACTTCTTACAAAAGTATGACTTTGTACAGGATCCTTTACCTATATATATATATATATATATATATATATATATATATATATATATATATATATATTAAATCTACAATATGATATCTTAACTAGTGGAATTGCCTTATACTCGGTCGATATCGGTTTGATTTATTACCGTATAGGTATGGTATCGACATTCCGTATAACAATCAAAAGATAAAACCCAATAATTAAAGTAGCATGCACAAAAGAATATCATCACGTGTTTTACATTAATCGAAAACCATAAAATATGCTACTAAATAAAAAGACGAAATTGTTCGTAAAAAGTTAGTGATTGTTTATAATTTAGATTAGAATAGCATGATTTATTTTGGTTTTATAAATAGGAATTATGTGTAATTTTATTATGGAACGGTTTCTAAAAATGAAAGGTGGAGAATCCTCTTCCAAAACTCCCAAACACGATGTTTGAGAAAATATGTTTGTAATTACGCTTGACGTGCTTTTAATGATTATATGAATTTGAGTTTGTTTTTTTTACATAACCCGACCCGGTCCGCCACGAATCGAAAAAAATATTATAGAGCTAGTGGGCATAAAATCCTATAAATTTTCCGCACCCCATGAAAAAAAATTCTGGGTCCGCCACTGGCCACGAGGGCAACGAATCATGTAAAAACACTACAATCATCTAGGTACACATACCCTTCAATTTGACAATTTCATCATGTTTTAGGGCATAGAAGAGCCTGATCAATAGCATGCCCACAAAGTGTTTGTGTTATTGCCTGAAAGAAACCGATTGTTTGATTTAGTATTTTATTGAAACAAGTGGACCGTGCTAACAAGCATGGCATTCTTTTGGAAGTTGTGAAAGTGCTCACTGGTCTAAACTTCATTGTTATAAAACGCACATTATAGTTAAAGAATTGTTTTATTTTGATGAATATGAATTTATTTATATTTCACCGAATAGCAGAGATGTTTTACAACACCGGTCACCATCACGACTCTTCCTCTTCCAATTCATCCTCTCATAACGTCGACTCTTAGGTATCTCTTTTCTACATCACCATTTTGTTCGATTTTATCAATTAGTTGTATATGCTTTGGATTTTAAACCTGACTGAGCCTCTATTTAAGGTTTTGGTTAATCAGTTATACTATTTGAAGTTTTAATTTGGTGGTGATGCTTGTTTTGGTTATTTCTTATTTCATTCTCTCTTGGTTGGTTCATTGTTTTTTTTTTCAACTACAAGATTGGTTAAGATTGGCTGATTGGGTTTTACTTATGCTGTGTTCCAGAGATCCACTTAACAGGGGGAGGGGAGGGGAGGGAAAATGGGTTTTTTTTTGCCTGATAATAGTCTTTCCAATTTGGAAAGACATGGAGGGGAGGGGAGGGATGGGGAGGGATTTTTAACTCGGGAACACACCCTTAGGGTTCTAGATAAGGAGTGAATTATTGCTTGTTAGTTATCATTGATAGAATGCAGTAGAGTTTTTCATTTTATACACAAATTGGTACATCTATCGAAGGTTGAATAACTGCTTGGTTTAAAAAAGCGTGAAGCACACAAAAGCGACAAGGTCTAAAATCAAAGCGCGAAGCGCAAATCGCAAAAGCGGTGGGCTTTTCGTACGTGAGGCGCAAGGTGCTTATATATTTTTTTATATACATCCTATAGGCTTTTAGCATCCCTTACCCAAAATATAGTGATAAATACGGTTTATATATGATTTAATGTATAAATCATATAATGTACAACCATTTTAGCTGCATGTATAACACTTTAAAGCACAAAAACATCTTCTGTACAAAAAGCGCGCGCCTCAGTGGGATTTTTTTCCAAAAAAGCTCTCTTTTTGTGCGCTTTTTGTACAGAGCTCGCTTTATGTCACACAAGGCGCAGCTCTTTGCGCCTAGGGTCGCTTTGCGCTTAAGCGCGCTTTAGGCGCGCCTTTTTAAACCAAGAATAACTGAATGCATTTACAACCTTCAGAAAATGTGATTGTCTAACTCGTGCTTCTCATTTTCAGTTACTAATTCATAACCCTAGGGGTGTTCCCTACCTATGGAGTCATTAATAGATTGATAAGCTAGCTGTGTTGTTACATGATGCCTAGAAAATCTTCATATAGCCAGCCATTTAGGTTGCACTTGAGGTTGATGATGTTCTAATATGATCCTGCAAGTTATGTTTTTGTAAGAAATTATTGGAGTCACGAGGCGCAAAGCGCTTGTTTAATTTTTTTTTAAAAGTGAGAAACGCACCGTGGCGACAAGGTCTAAAACCGATATGCAAAGCCTGTTGTACAACACCCTAATGCACATAAGTCAGCATGTACATGAGGCACGTACCTCACTTGTGCCAAAAAAGACATTTTTGGTGCGCCTCAACTGCATCAAGAAGACATTTTTTTGGTGTGCCTTAACTGTGTTTTTGTACAGACGTGGCATTAGCTACACAAAAGCAATGGACCTGCGCTTGATGTCGCCTTGCACCTAAGTCCACCTTAGGCATGCCTTTTATATATCAAGCTTAAAATGACTTGAAACCAGTCTAAACCAGCCTGAAACAAGTCTAAAATAAATAAAAATGTCCTGAAATACGCGTGCGCTTTGTGCCTATCTGACATCATTGACCAGATCAAGTCAACTATGCATGTATCCTGTATGATCTGTTGTAGCTGCAACTAATGGGTCTATTTTGATCAATGTTGTTTTGGGAAACAAGGAAACCTTCTTTTGTAACCAATTAGGAGTGTCTTCTAGGTGTAATCATTGCTTGTTAGCCACTGTGATTACCTTGTGTTGTAAGTTTCTACAAATTGGATTGCTGCAGTTGAAATTTGTGTCTTGTGATGCCAGAACTTTTCTTCTCTTGTTTTATAACGCATCGCATATCAGATTTTTGGATCAAATGCATCGAAGCGCATCACGCAATCCTGGTCTAATCAAGTCCAAACCAACTCAAGTGGTGCAATTCTAATTTGGAAGTGGTAGTTGAGCTTTTTCTCAAAAGGACCATTTTGGTTATGTTGTTATTATGGTGATTGCTATAGTTTCAGTTTTTTACACTTACTCTAGCAGCTTGCTAAATCCTTTGGTGTAAACTAATGTAATGGTGATTTTCAATAAAACTTTGAAGTTTATAGTAACTTTTTTCATGTATTTTGCGAGCTCTGTTATTTTTTTTTCATTTTACATATTATGTTTGCTCAAATGTAGGGAAAATTTACAACCCAATCATAATGCCCATGTTTCCACCACGTGTTTTCGACTCCGCCGCAACGCGCGGGTTTCCCACTAGTTAATATCAATGGCTCACCCTGTTTGTTTGCTTATACATCATTCAACATGTACTAAGAATGGCCCGTTTTAATACGTGTACAAAAGTATGTCATGCTTAAACGGGTCGAGTCATTTCATCAAACTGGGCCATACACAGATACCTTTCGGTTAGAACAACCACTCGATTGTCCCACCTATAATAAATAATGAATATATAATAAACATATGAAAAAATAAAAAATATAACTGTAGATTGTATTCAAAAGCAAAACATAATCAATAAATTTACAACTCCAAAACCGAAAAGCCGAAGACAAACGCCATCGTTTTGCTACAACAAAAACACTCCCTCAATCAACCATGAGTGTTAAAAGCTTCCCAAACCAGATTCTGTGGGGCCGGGTTCGTAATGTCTCGTGCCTGTAGTGCCGCCGTCCTAAGTGTCTTGAGTGTCATCACATTAGCATCGTAAAATGAAATACTTATATAAGGTAAGTTATGTTTCTTGCAAAGTTCCCTAACAATGGGAGATATGGACCTCAAGTGACACCGCGGCAACCTAGGAAACAAATGGTGCTCGAGTTGAAACTGTAAACCGCCGAAAAACCAATCCATGTATGAAGAACACGCAATGTCGATGGTCCCATTTGTTTGTTTCTCGAACCAATCGTTCCCCTTTGGTGGGCCCACGTATACATTGGCGGCAAAATGGTTTAAGGTGAATTGAACATGTTGGATACCCGTAACACAAAAGCTAACCAGCACAAACGCGACCCGTTCGGGCCAGTTGGGTAAGCAGGACACGAGTAACGGAAACCACGTCCAGAAGATCAGGGTTCCGATTATGTTTAAACCGCGGTCGGGGATCTTTCGTTTTGAAAGTAGTAGCAATATTGTTTGTAAGTAAAGGTTGACACGGGCCACGCACATGATCGGGTAATACGTGTAGTGTTGGTAGCTCACGAAGAATTGGGCTAACGGGTCGAAAGTCAACTGTCTCCCATAGAAAACCGAGGTCAACGAGTTGAAAAGCTTCGAAGAGACAGCTAACATCGGTAAATGTTGAAGATCGGGGTCATAATCGAGACTGTTGCAAGCAATGTGATGTGCATTATGCGTCCACTTCCACCACGCGATGCTGATACCGGTTATACAATTCCCAATAAAGATTCCCGCGAATTTGTTCCACCCGCGGGTCGCCATCATTTGGTAATGACCCGCGTCGTGACCCAAATACGCGATTTGCATCCATGCTAATCCCAGTAATGCCGCCGAAAGCATATGAATCCAAAAGCTTTCGGAGTATAATACACCATACACGCACGCGGAAAGCAATAACGACACAAAACAAAGCGAGTAGATCACACCGTGACCTTTCTTCTCAAACATACCGGCTTTTGCAAACTCGGAAGCGAGCTTCCGGTATTCTCTAGAAACTTCTGAAACTTGGTAATCTTTTAAGTGATACCCGGTGAAGAGTTTGTCAAGGTGTTTCCATGCAGTACCAGGGTGAAACGCGATAAATGCATCGGTTACATCCTGGCCCGCTAGATTTAGTAACGGGATATCACCTCCCGGGTGCTCTTTAGCCCATTCTGTAACGTTGTAAACTTTACCCTGTATTGAGATCCAAAGATCACTAGGATTGTTGTGTTTTTTCAACTCTTCTGATGTTATGTACTTCTTTCCATCACCCATTGAATTTAACTCTGAAAAATGTAACATACGAATACGAATTAGTATATGAGCAAGAATAAAAATATGAGGTAAAGTTTAGATATAATTTTCAGCTTGAGCGTTGTCAAGTGCCACGTGTCTAGTTGTGATTGGTTTCGATACGATATAAACGTGTGTAACAGTCAAATACAAGATTAGTCAACCTGATATTTTAAGGAAAAAATATCAATGGGTGCTTTGATACTATTGTGATTTTCCTTTTATTTAGTGACAATATATATTATTTATAAGTATGACAAATGTCACATAAGTCAAGAAAAGAGGTGTGTCTTTACCCAAAAAAAAAAAAGAAAAAAAGAAAAGAGGTGTGTCTGTGGGACCATTAGACTTATTAAAGGTTAAGACAAATAACTAAAAATAAAACTTCTTTCGAATAAAGTAATGAACAAAGATTATAGATTTAAAAAGAATTCAAGTAGACAAGGAATCATGGAGTCATGTTACTCATGTGCATATATCCCATAAACGAGACGGCATTAGATATTTTGGCAGGCTGGGAAATTGTAAGCCGGACAAGATCAATTAGTAAACAAATAGGATGACAACAAAAAGCAAGCTTTGAACATGACTATTTCAGACAAAGTTTTCTAGGGGTTAACTAAGTTCAAAATCACTCCATTAACATCTAAACCTGCACAATGGTAAGTGTTCTGAGTCGCTCTAGCAGATGTCTCGCCGCTGTTATCCCCCCCTTTAAACAGTTTAACAACCTACCTACCTGACGTTACGCTTTACCTAATCCTATTGGTTAACAAGGTACCGGTGGGTCCCATGATTTTAATTTTACTAATCACATGTACTTAATAGATGAATTAACTACCAATTTAAACAGGGGAAAGGATATTGGTGTTCTTTAGGTAACCTTCAATCTACCTAATCAATATATGCATCAAATTAAACTATGAGCAGTCAAACTAAGTGCCTAATTGAAGTAAACACACACAGAGACCATAGCTACTGATTCACAAGACATGATGAGATTCAAAACAGTACTATCAACTAGCCTAGTTGCATCCTGTAGTCAAATCTCTATAATAAATGCTTACAAGTAAAACATACTATCAACAAATCAGTTCATAACCTACGTTATAAATGCTTAATCAATTTTCTACAATCAATGCTTACAGGTAATACATACTATAAAAAATAACCTGATCTACTTTTTTTTTTTTTTACATTTTTTGGGAGGATCAAATTAGGCTGAGACTAATTAGCCTCAAATTAGGGCAAAAACACGAGATCAAATCCAGATATTTTTGAAAGTCCGACTAAATACCAGATCCAGATCCGGATCCAAACGCAGTGTGTATAACGAAAACAATACAGAAACAGAGGAGCTTCGTGTGATTCTAATATATTTTCATTCTCAACACACCGACATTGCGATAATAACGATTACGAGACGTTGAAAACGCTTAAAACATCAGTTTCTCTTAATTCTAAACGGTGATCGCAATTTAACGATTCAAAATAGCGAATTAGGCCAGAGATCTGATTTATCCGGCTATAAAAGTTAATCAAACGTCACAAAATCAAACGAAACAGATGAAACATGCGTATATGTTAAGTGAAAATGAGAATGAACCTTCGAGGACGGAAAGGGAAGGAGAAACGATCGTCGGATTTTCAGACACCATTCGAATCCTCTCCAGGCAACCTGAACGCCGGTGATTTCCACGGGAAATGTCCGGCGACGGAGAGAGAGGAAATGGGAGAAGTGTTGGATGCGAATATCTGGAATTTTGAACCCTAACGGTATAATGAGGGATGTTATATAGGCTGTTTGGGGGAGAAAATATCAATGGTTGACATCGTACGGTCCGCGTGAGTTGACGGGGCAACGGGGCAACTACATGATGTAGTTGCGACTCGTGCTCGGCTCGTTTAACCTCCTGAGAGTTCGGGCTTGGTCTCGGTTTATTTAGAGTTTCATTTCGAAAGTTTGAGTTCGGTTTGTGATGAGTTTTTTAAGCTTGAGTTTGTTTTGGGATATGGTTGGTTATTAGTTATTTGTTTTATATTTTAAAAAGTTTATATTTAATATAAGCTCGAGTTTGTTTAAGGTCGGCTCAGCTTAAGTCGGGCTTTTTAGCAAGTCGACCTCGGGTGGCTCACGAGCAGATCGGCTCGTTTACACTCCTACTTTCTATACACATTGGTTGCTTTCGTTTTATAATAAGTTATATTTATAATGTTTTTCTATGGTCATATACGTCTCCAAAATTTGAGTGACTTTAAGTTATAAAAACATGAATGAATTGCAAATCAAGCACCGATCAAAAAGTTTAAATACCAAATCAAATTCAAATTAGGCGTTGTCGTTCGCCTTGAACTTTTGAAACTGTAGTAACGGTTACATCAAAGATGAAGAAGAATGAAGATAAAAATACTAAAGATTAAAATAGAGATAAAGGATCTTACAAACACGACAACAACAAGAATTAATGTCAAGGTTTTTAATTTTTAAGTTTATTTTTCGTTATTTGTTTCAAGTTAATTAATGTCACTTTTGAATTTTAAATGTCAAGGTTTTTAATTTTTAAGTTTATTTTTCGTTATTTGTTTCAATTTAATCAATGTCACTTTTTAATTTTTAACTTGTTTTGTTTCAAGTTAGGCATATAAATGAACTCTAACTTGAGGGGGTATGTTAACAATAGCAATAGCTATATGATTTACAATTTACTGTAATTATCTCCTATAAGTTAGCTATAATTAGATATAATTTATTAGTTACAAATTAGCTATAATTAGATATAATTTATTAGTTAAGGTTTGTTGTAGTTATATCTATCATAGTTAGAAGATATAACTTAATTATGTTATAAACATATAACTAGGTTAGAACCCTGTGTATTACACGGGTTGAATAAATGTAATTTTATTTATTAAATAATAAAAAGTTATATCTTTATGAACCATGTATATTGTACGCGTTAAATAAATGTAATTTTATATATCAAATAATTAAAAAGTTTAGCTTTTTAAATGTAATAAATGTAGTGCTTTTTTAAATGTAATTTTTTATATCAAATAATTAATTTTATTTAATAAATGCAGTGCTTTCACAGTGGGTCAGGCTGCTTTAAAGGCTGCTTCGGGTAAAGTGATCAAGGTGCCTTGACAACCAGCACGTGTTTATCCCATTTACTTTTGATACTTTTGGTTTTCTGGCACCAGAGGCTGTGACCTACTTAGTCGAGTTCAAAGGGTCATGCATAGTAATGTTATGACCCCGAGATCTATGGTCGTAGTTTTTAAAAGGCTTAGTTTTGCTATTCAAAAAGGGGTAGCTGCGCAGCTTGTTGCCCGTTTACCAACTATCTCGATGTAAATTATTATATGATGAAAAACATAGTATATTAAAGAAAATGAAATATGTCATCTTTAAAAACCATGTGTATTACACAGATTAAATAAATGTAATTTTGTATACTAAATACTAAAAACGTCGTATCTTTAAAAAACTTGTGTATAATCGGGTTGAATAAATCTACCAAATAATAAAAAATACATCCTTAAAAACCTCGTATATTACACATGTTGAATATTTCTAAAAAAGAGTTATATCTTTAAAAACCATATGTATTACACAGATTAAATAAATGTAATTTTGTATATTAAATACTAAAAACATCGTATATTTAAAAACCCGTGTATAGTCGTGTCGAAAAATCTACCAAATAATAAAAAAAAATTATATCCTTAAAAACCCCGTGTTTTACACGAGTTGAATAAATATAATTTTGTATACCAAATAATAAAAAAAGTTATATTTTTAATAAATTAAGATAAGTTATATATTTAATATAAGATAAGTAGATAAGAGAGGTATTTGTTTTAAAAATATATTAAATTAACAATTTATATTTAAGGATAATATTTTATTAAAGTATGTTAAGATTTAATATTAATTTATTATTTATTTAGTTAATATAAGATAAATATAGATTTGAGAATATCTTCAATGAATGACACGTCACACGTGTCCAAAAGTTGGTTTCTTTTATTATAGTAGTTAGATTAGATTAGATGTAACTAGGTTAGAACCTGTGTATTACACGGGTTGTATAAATGTAGTTTTATATAAAAAATAATTAAAAAATATATCTTTTAAAAAAACTTGTGTATTGCATGTCTTGAATACAATATATAGTCATTTGTTGATACAATACAGTCCTCAGGATTTATCTTTAACAATGAACTTTATGTACTATTTACTTGTTATAATATTTTAATTTGTTTTTTATTTATTATTAGGTTAAAAACATATATATTACATGGGGTTGAATCTCGTTTTTATGATACATTCAAATTATGAGATACAATGATTTTAGTTAGTTTTATGCACCTTCCTGCTTATTTGTTTATTTCATTCATAAAACACTCTTCTCAAATTTGTATTCAAGAGAGTTTACGATACAAAAAGGTGGAGATCGATCCCCATGTTTTTATATATTTCATCATTTATTATGAATTATACCGTAAAATTGAGAATTAAATTCTCTTTGAATGGAGTAGAGAATTTTATAATATACTAATAACATTACTATTAATAAACTATTAATCTAATGATAATTAAACCACACAAGTGTTTTGGTCAAGATATTAGAACAGCGATATACAGTAGAAACTCGATAAATTAATACTCGATTATTTAATAAACTCTCTAAGATAATATTTTTTGCCGGTCCCCACTCGGGGATAGGGTGCTAAATTAATAATTCGCTAAAATTATAAGATAATACATTTTTGATAATTTCTTTAGACCCCATATAAAATATAAATTAATAATTCCTTATATATAGCATATTACATGAATGATTTATGAAGGTTTCTTGAAAAATGACTTAATTGTCTTTTGTTTTTTGTTGAAATCAATTTCCCCTTGAATCTCGTCTCTAATTTTCCTTAGCATGGTAAGAACTTCTGGTGTTGTTTTCTCATATCTCAACAAGAAATTGTTCAATGTGATTGCAGCTTTAATAGCTTCGTTTCGCGAAGGGGGCTCCATTGTAGGACTTTCATCATCTTCTTCTATCATCTTTATTAATTCCAATAACGCTTTCAATAATTTCTTCATCAGTCAACAACTGTGCAACCATATTTTCTTTTGGGTGAGTCAGAACATCTTCGACATCCATTGCATTGCGATAATCCAACTCTTTGATCAAATTCTGGAGTTCTTGAGTGCTTTCACCACCTTCATCTAGGTATTCTACTATAAATTAATAAAATATTAATTAATATATAAATTAATAATTATTAATTTATCGATTAATTAATAACTCTTTTAATTAATAAATTTTGGTGTTCCAAAGTGTATTATTTTATTGAGTTTCTACTGTATACACTATCCGAGAATCCGGTTATGGTGAATTATATTTTTACTGTAGAAGATAGTTAATGGCCAATTCAACAAACTTTTAATAATATATTAATGTATTAAAATTTGTCATTTATATTATTAGCATTATTGATAATATTAGTTATATTATCAATAATATATTAATCTAATATATGTATTATATTTTTAATAATATTATTACTAAAATGAAGGAGAGATACCACGTGAAATTAATTGGAGTTTTTTTTATTAAAATTTAGATTAAAAAAACACCTTTTTTTTGTTAGATGACGAAACCCAACGCATATTTTTCTTCAAATGCCACACCTTTTTACTTAACATATCTTTGACGATTTTAATATTTAAATTATTGTATGCATGTTTAGTTGAACAAACTTTATTAATAACGTTTCAAAAGATTATCAAATTTAACTAGTATCTAATTTACACATGACCAATGAGTTATAGCTCAACTGACATTGGAAAGAGAAATGATTTTGAATCCGATCCCAACCCATGTTTATCGTAGTGGAGCACTGGAGCTTTGAGCAACAGGATTTCCTAAGAATTGAAGTTGAAGAGCTTGGGCTATCTAGTGTTGTCTACAATGGCAGGTGTTTGGGTCGCCTTTCGCCATTAGGTTAACTTTGATAGCTGGGCTTTTATTCATTGACCGTTAAAAAAAACTAATTTACATATGAAATAGTTATTAGTTATAAGATAATAATAATTCTAATGATATGGTATTAAAGTAGCATGTTTTGAATCTCTTTTTTGTTTTGAGTTATGTTTGATGGAAACTTCCTTTTGCTTAGCATGTAGTATAAAGGAGCAATGACTACCACAAGTAAAGGAATAGGTTATAGGTGTCATTTTAGCACTCCGTTAAGGAACCATTACTTTGTCAATACTATGTGTGTGCAAGTGGGGTTGAGATGAAGTGAGTTTGAATACGTATGGTCGCTATTAAGTTTTGGACTTTGGGTGTCATAAAGCAATTGGTTGTATATGCAATTTTTATTTTTGGTGTCATAAAGCAATTGGTTTAGCTAAAGAGTATATGCGATTTTTATTTTTAACGGATTATTGTTATTTTCAATAATGAAAAATCGATATCCACAAACACTAATATTTATTAGAGACTTAGCAATACCCATCACTATTGTTTGCTATCACCATCAACTGGTCCTCGCCTCCATTGCCTAATGGTTTTTGCCGCCGACACAACCACCGCTACCACCACAACCATTGTGTTCACTGACGCAACCAATATCTCAACCATCGTTGTCGCTGACAAAACTATCACCACCGTCATCTCCAACACCATTAACTTTGCCACCGCCTTCTTCGATGCCACTACAAGCATCGTTGTCACCCTGACACTGTAACGTTCCGTAATTCCAATCTTTTTCCAACTTGTTTTAATTCGTATACTATATTTAAACCTTTGTAATTCAAAGCTTGATTATAATGGAAATCGCATTTTATATCATACTTGTTTAATCATACTTGCACAATACGTTAACAATCACCAATACACATCTTTAATTCAAAACCAAGTCATATATGGAGATTTTATTTGGAATATTATTTCATAAGTTTTATCGTTATGCGTGCACACATGTAAGGCTACATGTAACCTCCAACCAACTCATTTAATACCTCAAACTCACATTCTAACCTCCAACCAACTCACTTAATACCCCAAACCCACATTCTAACCTTCAACCAACTCATTTAATACCAAACCCACCTTCTAATCTCTAACCATATCATTTAAAACCAACTCACTTAATACCTTATATCCACCTTCTAACCTCCAACCAACTCATTTAATACACAAACTCACCTTCTAATCTCTAAGTAACTCATTTAACACTCTTTCTAACTCTTAACCACATTCATTTAAACCCCAACCACTAACCCTCTTATAACTACCAAACCCTAACACTTTCCAACACTTGCACCACCTCCAAATCACTTCCAAACTCTCTCAAATCTTCAAGATTTTCAACTTTGGGCAAAAATTTCAAGAACCAATGTAACAACCCGACTTTTTGAAGTTAACGTACAAGTCAAAGTCAAAGTCAAAGGAAGAAAAGATTGCTAATTCGATCTGTCATTCCTTGCTTAATTATAACTTATACTCTTTGACTCGATAATCGATACTTTAAATTATGCTACTTTAGTTGTATTATGTGGAGTAAATGCAATAACGCAACTAACCGCTAATCTATTTAATGCTAATCTCGTCGCTATCGCATCGCAACTTGAATCGCAGTTTTGGATATTGTTTTACATGTGTGCTATTACGTGTTACTTGTGCATGTTATATTTGTTTTGAGGTGATTATTCGCAAACGCAATCGCAACTCTATCGCGAACTCGAAAGATAAGGTTTACTTTTGTGATTAGTAGGAGTTATGTTATTTGTGTAACTAATGTTTAAAATTATCACATCGCTTACTCGCAACGCAACGCAATGTTCAACGCACGAAACGAAAAGTCGGAAACCAACCCACTCAAGTCATCCGACCGAAGAACCATTCGATCGAATGGTCATCCGTCCGGATGACCATCCGATCGGAAGGCCCTCCGACCCGTCTCCTTGCACCGCCTTTCTTCCCCACCACCTATAAATATCACCTGTCACATCACTGTTCATGTGATGTGACAGCTCTCGTTCAACCAACACGCTCTTGACCTATTTTCTCTCGATTCCTCGCGATTCTTGTAAGTTTTCATCTCAAATCTTGTACTTCTTTGATCCACACACAATTTCTCATCAATTTCACCCACAAATCTCAACTTTTCACCATGAAATCTGTGAATTTGGGCTGTTCTAGGATGATGTCATCATGGGTTCTCATGAACACCGAAGTGTGACCTCATTCCACCAAATACAACTTAGATCTAAAGGATTTCAACAATGTTTAAACACTGATTTCACCTAAATCTAAACATAATCAAAGTGTTTCAAACTTTTCTTCAAAATTTCTTCACTTTCACTCAAAACCGTTAGAATCTGGACAAATTCGGGTGTTCTACCCATTCTCTGGTAGAAAACCGAGCTGGGAACGGATTACTATCGGAGAGACAACCGTTCACGGGTTGAACATGAAACACCGTCATGAACAGCGGGCTCGGATCGAACTGGGTGATTCCCGTCCGACCGGATGAGTTGGACCTGATGGGGTTTCCGTTGTTCGACACGTTGTCAAATCGTCTCGGTTCAATCACAAAGCTTTACAACTTAACAAATTTTACAAGTACTGTTAGGATCTGAGTTTGGTTTTGATTGTGATTTATGTTTGAATTAAGATGAACAATGAATGAGTAGTGCAGCGGAGTATAAATGGAAACAAACTTTTCACAATCAAACAGGAGAATTGCTTTCAACACACATTTTCAACAATGAACCGAATGATTGAATTTATTTCATCAACTATTACAATTGCATGTATGCAACAAACTCCCCCTCAGCCTGAGCTCACAGTGATTTGTTCGTACAGGAAGAAAGATGGTGAAGAGCTAATAGAACAGTACATGGTACTGTTCTATTTATAGGCACGGACAAACCACTGAGGCATCTTTGCTGACGTCACCATGAAAGTGACATCTAACCTCCTAACAAACTCTAACATCTGATCTATACAAGTACTGCTATACTAACAACTGTTATTACAACACATTACATAAAGACAAGCGTGCATCCTTCCACTGATGTGAACCTAGCAGCACTTGATATTTCCAGCAGTGCTTGACTCATAGCAGTAGATTGAACAGCAGGGCTTTAGTCTTCATTAGTCTTGGACTTGATCAGCAGTTGTAGGTCAGCAGTTGTATCGATCAGTGGATTGGAGGTCATCAGATGTTGAAACCACTTTCAAGGGGAGAGACTTGAATACATAACATCTGCTTATTCTGGATCCACTGCTCTGATCCAGTTTTGGCTTTAATTATCTGTTCCTCTGATAGGGTTTAATCCCAACAATCTCCCCCTAGAACAGATAATGCCAAAACTCTTCATTATTTGTAGATCTTTATTGCCTCATCAACAGTTCCCTTATTTGCCCTTTGAGTTGTAACTCAAAGGCTAAGGCATCTGTGTCATCTTCATCCCTGCATAGTGGAATATCAAGGAGATCCTGCAAATCATCAAGACTTAGGCCAAGTGCTTGTTCCCTTGTTATTTTCTTCACCTCTCCACTAGACTTGATCACTGTCAGTACATGGGTCTGTTTGTCAGTTTTCCACTTTAGTACTTTTGAGTCTTCTAGGTTTCTTGGGAGATTTTTTATTAGATGAGGAGTTTGGTGATGCTGGCCTTGTGATAACTGACTGAGCAGTGCTTGCAGGTTGATTTAGGCCAAGAGTTTCAACTGTCATTCTCTTAATGCCCTCTTTAACAAGGTCATCTCCTGCCATTAATTCTGCCACTGGTTCAGTACCCAACTGTTGTTGTCTTCTTTTGTAGATGGCAGCACCAGCTGGAGCAGTGGTTCTCCTGATTTGCAGCTTTGGTGGTCTTGTTGAAACCTCTGCTTCAGGGTAGTCAGGTTTTTGTGGACTTTGGGATCTTTCTTCCTTAATTCCTCCAACCTTTTGTAGGTGGCCCTGACTTTATCTTCTCTCCATCTCATCACTTGATTTTCAGACCCATAATCAGCAGCAATTAATTCCTCTTTCATTCTCCTCAGCTCTACCTTTTTGTCAGGTACATTCTTTTTGTACTTTGCCCAATCAGGAGGAGTATGTTTGACTTT
The DNA here is from genome assembly GCF_002127325.2 of Helianthus annuus. NCBI lineage: Eukaryota > Viridiplantae > Streptophyta > Magnoliopsida > Asterales > Asteraceae > Helianthus > Helianthus annuus. The sequence goes on along the minus strand of NC_035449.2, from coordinate 153,525,408 downwards.
GTTTTTGATCATGTCTTGAATCCTGGGTGCTTCACTTTCCAGCTCAGGAATGGTCCAACCTTTATACATGTATTTCTCTCTTTTGTATTTCTTGTAAACCATGATGTTATCAACATAATCTTTTCTCAGGGACTCATCTGCCCTTTCTGAGATTTGCTGACATACATTCTTTGCAAATTGCTCCAAGGATCTGACTTGTGTAAGCAAAAATTGATAATGTCTCTGAATTTCTTTGTCAGTCTTTCCTTGAGCATCTCTTTTAGAGATATCCTCTACTTGTTTAGCTTTGGTTTTCAAATATTCTTCAATGTTATTGGGTCTGGGATATCCTTCAATAGATGGCAAACTCCTTTTAGCAGGGTCATCCTCATAATAGAATGATTTGATTTCTTCTCTGACTGTTATAAGCTCAAGAGGAAATTGAACACCTACAGGAGCTATTGGCTTTTGAATCTGAGCTGATGAGAGAGGAACAGGGTTTGGTATGGTAACAAGTGATAGAGATTTTGAAGATGTTGGTGGTGGTGAAGTATCATCATCTTTCAGAATTAGCCTTCTCCTTTTTGGTTGAGGAGAGACTGATGATGTTTTGGATGGATCAGTGGTGGTAATTTGAGTGGAAATGAGTTGTGGCTGACTAACAGCTGTTGAAACAACTGGTGTTTCAACCACTGTTGTCATTACAACAGGTGATGTAACAACTGTTGTCTTCTGCTTTTTGGTAGGAGGAGATGGTGGTGAGGTTGTTTTTGGTGGTGAAGTGATTTTTGGTGGTGGTGGTGGTGGTGGTAAGGCAGTGGTTGTGGTGTGTGTTGAAGTAGTATGTGTTGAAGTGATGACAGGTGTTTGGCTAACAATTGTTGAAACTACTGGAGTATCAGCAGTTGTTGATACAATAGGTGTTACTGCAACTGTTTGGGTGGAAGATTGATGTTGGGGGCTTTTGGAAGGTGGTTTGGGAGTATGCTTTGTGAGTCTGGATGGTGTGGATTTGGGTTCCCTCACTTTTCTAGTGGGATTCTTTCTTTTTGGCTCAGGATTTTTAACATCCTTTGGCTCAGAACAACCCTGCGCATTCAGCTCCATATAAGCTCTTTTCTCCTCATTCCACCTGGACATGTCCTTTGCCTCTCTGTCCCTTTTTACACTTGCTTTTTCTTCAGCAAGTGCATTTGTGGTAACATCAATCTTTTTACTACCATCTGGCAAGGGAATCTTTTTAGTCATGGAATCTTTTTCTGGTTCAACATAAAGACCATCATCTATTCCCTTCTTCTTCCACTGCTTGAGTTTCTCCCCCTTTTTGGCATTATCTGGGGGTAGATTATCAATGAAAAGAACTGTGGTGTTAGCTTTGATATGAGCCTTTATAGCTTTGATGTCAGCTTGAGTATCTTTGAATCTTGACTCCATGAGAGTTCTAAACTTTTGGATTTGAATCTCATGCGGCTGATCAGCTAATTCCCTTTGTTGTTTGAGCAGTGGTTGAAATAAACTCCATAACTCATTTGCAGCAGGTGCATGTTGTGCAGAAGCTTGAGCTGGAGCAGTAGTGGGTGGTACCTTTTGAACTTTCAACACCTGTTGCAGCATGTCTTTGATTTCTGCAAAAGATGTATTTAATTTATCAATTCTGCCCGTCAATTCTTGGTACATTAAAACAATCACCCAACCTAATGGGATCATCTGATTTCCCACTTGCAGTGGTTGTAACAGTGGTTGATGCAGGGAGTGTACTCCAAACATCATCCACCGATGCCCCTTTTTCTTGGTTCTGGGGACTTCTTCCTTCAACACTTGATAACCTTTTGATGGTACCAGTGGTCAAAACAAATTCACTAGTGGTTATCAGAGGTGCTATAGAAGGAATTGCCTCCAAGGAAGTCTTATTGATGTAACCACTGTCCAAATGTAAACCAATGGGTTCAACACTTGTAGTGGCTGCTTCACTTGGACTACCACCAAGAGTTACTTGTAACTCAAGGGGTGTAACCTCCTCAGGTTGTGTTGGTGGGTTAGCAATGATTGATACATCAGACCCAGTCATTTGTGCTAGGCATATTCTCATTGACAGGTGATTGAGAAGGACTGGTTTGTGCCTGGTTCAAATAAAGAGCATCCAACAATATTTTTGTTTGTGGGGGAATTGTGGAGGTGAGGTTGGGTGTAGAAAGAGAATTGGCCCCGGGCATTGGGCTGTGGATGATATAAGCAAGTGATTCCAGAGCATCATATTGTGGTGTCCCTATTTGTACAACCTGTTCTTTTTGAGAAGAAGCAGGAGGAGTTTCAGCCATGGGTTGAGATATTTCTACCAACTGCCGTGAGGAAGTAGCAGCAGTGGTTTCTTGTGACTTTTGTGCTGTCACTGGCAGTTGCTCTGGTATCTCATCCTCTAGAGTTGCCTTTTTGGTAGGTTTGGGGGGCTTTTGAGTTTTCTTTTGTTTTGGCTTTTTGAGGATTTTAGGTGTGGGTTTCAAAGCAGTTGTTTTGCTGCTATGATCACCTTGGGTAGTAGGCTCAGCAGCAGATACCTAAGGAGCAGTGGTAGCTGCTAAATTCTGCTCAGGCACCTCTGCTTGTGTTTGCAAGGTGTGGACATTCTTGTAAAAGTTTCAGCAGTTAAGCTGTTTATTTGAAAAGAGTCACCTTGTTTTATTACATGAGCATCATCCTTACCAAATTTCTTTTCAAAGTAATAGATTAGAAATCTTGGAAAAAGTAAGAATGGCTTGGTATCAACATTTTTAACCAAATCATTAAAGATTTCCTGAGAATAATTGAAACTTCCATTTTGAAGAATAGCATATCCCAGGTTTTGAATCTTTAATGGTATTTCAGTAAAAGAAGTGGTTTTGTTTGAAACACACATTAACAGGGTATGAAATAAAAATCTTGTTGCAGGAGGGAAGTAACCTTTTTGTAAGGTATCCCTCTTCATCATTGAGTCTGCATACCCTCTTTCAAGGAAATCAAATTTTTAACTCGTTTTTGGGAAAAGAAGTTTTACCTTGCTGATCATCGAGATGAAAGACTTCCGAGATGGATTGTGGTGTGATTTTGACAGCTTTACCCATTAGAGAAGAGTTAATGGCTATGACATCTTCTCTTTGTTTTTCAAGGGTAGTATTTTTCCAAAACTATCTCTGGGTTTGCAGATAAATTGGAGCATCTGTTGTGAACAAAGTTTTGTACTTTGATGCAGACATGGTATCAATGATGGAGTCGAAAATATCGGTGGTGCCTGGTTTTGTTAAAAGACCCAGGTAATTGTGAGGTGCTTTGTATGGGATTTCGATGGGTGTAGCCTTTTGAGCGACCTTTTTACGAGAAGATGTTGAAGTGGATTTTGCAAATGACTTCGATTTTGGAGAAGACGATCGAAGAAGGTTGTGAAGAAATTTGAGGAAATGAGATGAAAACTGCTTTGAGAAAGGAATTTTTAAGAATTCAATTCGATAGTAAAACCCTGTTTGGGGTTTTGAAGGGGGGTTTTATTGAGAAAAAGTGAATGCTGACGTGGCAGCGGTTACAAAATGTCTGACCACTATGTACTGTCCACGTGCCAACCCCTGATGAAATGAAGGACAAGTACTTTATGAAGACCACTGATGAAAGAGGATCAGTGGTTGCCACGGTAACAAATGAAAGCAGTGGGTGATTTTTACTAGAGTTAAATTCTTGGTTGGTCCCTATGGTTTGCAAAAATTTCATACTTGGTCCTAGTAGTTTATTAATTACATGTGTGGTCCCAAAAGTTGTCAAAAATGAACTCGGTTGGTCCCCTGACCTAACCTCTATTAAATTTCTCAATTAACTATGTATAAAATTACTATATTACCCTTGAACAATTAAAAAAATAAAAATAAAGAAGATGACCCACTTCTTCTTCCCCCATTCCCATCATCTCCCCTCTCATCTATAGCTCTCAGTCCACATTATTGGCCACAAATCACCACCGAGAAACACCATCCCTCGTCGGAAAAATGCCCTCGTCTCCAGTAAATATACGCACAAGTGTTCAATATCAATGTAGATGAACCCATCATATCTACAACCGATTTCAGATTTGCAACTTCCGGTCCGACTAACCACCATCATTATCACCTCATGCAACTATGAAACACAGACGAGGAACAGAGGAGCCTAAGGTCGCTAGCTGAACTGGGGGGTGCCGGTTGGAGTGGTGGTGTGCATCAGTGGCGCAGCGCAGGCGCTGAGCTGAGAATCAAGTTTTGAGATGCTATTTTTTCAAAATTATGTTGTTGGATGTACTAAGTTTCAAATCATACAACTTTTTTTGACAGAAAGCTTGTGTGCAATTATATATGGATCATCTTTCCACCCATAATGTGGGCTACAAGTTTCTAATTTGTTGATTATATAGTTGTATGCTACAAGTTTCCATTTGAGAGCTTCTGAATTGGAAGATGCAGATGCAGAATTATGAGTATCAGAAGTATTATTCAGGTGCTAAGAACGAAGAAGAACCATTTCTAGAGCGAGCATCAACAGTTCGTCTGAACTAGCGGCGGTGGTGGTTATCGACGCCATTTTCACCTTTCCTTTCTCCTGCGCGGTGGGTGGTGGTTTGGAGAGATGGAGGTGGTGGTAGTTTGTGAAGGTGGAGATGTGGAGGTTGTTTGTGAACGTGGTGTTGATCAGACGGCCAAGATGATGGTGGTGGAGGAGGTGGTTGCAGGTTGTTTCAACTTGTTTTACAAAGTCTTGCAGAATGCCTACAGTCTCATCTTTTGAGTGTAAAAAGTAAGTCCATGTAAACCTAGAAAAGTCATCAATAATAACCAAACAATGCCTCTTTTTTCTTAAGACTCATGACTTTAACTGGGCCAAACAAATCCATATGGAGCATTTGCAAACATTTGGTTGTTTTGGACTCATCAATGGATTTGTAGGAGCTTTTATGTTGTTTTCCTTTTAAGCAGGAAACACAATGCTCAGGACAGGTGAACAGTTTTTGAGGTAAACCTCTTACTAACCCCTGTTTTGAAATGGCAGTGATTGTCTTGAGATTTGTGTGCCCCAATCTCCTGTGCCATAATTCTGTCTCTTTGTTTGATGCAACTGAGAAAAGACAGGCATCAGTTCTGGGGCTCTCTTTTGACATATCCACCACATAAACATTGCCACTTCTTTGAGCAACAAGTTTGGTTTTTCCAGTTTTTATTATTGCTTCAATCTTTTCAACCATTTCTGGTCCAACAATCCTACAACACTCCTTTGTGAGGAATGATCCATACCCCTTATCACTCATTTGTGAAACACTCGGGAGGTTGAATTTTAGATTGTCTATTAGATTGACATTTTCAAATTTTACATTACCAGACTGTAGTGTACCAGACCCCAGAACTTTCCCTTTACTATTATTACCAAAGGATATATCACCCCCTCCATGGATTTTGAAATCTTTGAGAAGGGCTTTACAACCTGTCTTGTGCCTGGAGCCTCCACTATCTACATACCAAAGGCTATCTAGGCATGCAGAAGCTCCCTGCACATGAAGTAAAAGGATTAGTTCATTAGGGTTTCCAAAGCCAATAAGGCTTTGGATGGGGTCTCAACAGTGTCTGGGATGAGTTTAGATGGATGGACAATGGTTAGGTCAGGGGTTTGGACAGTTTTAGGACTGTTTTTCTCTAACCACTGTTGTGGGTCTTGACCAATCACCTGCTGATAACCTAAAGGATGCCTGTTCACTCTTGGTTTAGAAGGTTTTTTGTAAACCTCATAAACATGTGGGATCCTTTGGTATGATGGTTGTCCCTTACCTCTTCTGTATTGATTGACAGGGGGTGCATCAGTCACCTGAACATCTCTTTGGACAGATGTTTGGTACAGTTGTTTTGTGACAGCTGTTTGGACTGACACAAACAGTGGTTGTTTCTTGGTGAACTTGACAGATGATGCTAATGAACTTAAGGATGTTTTTGCAGTGTACTCTTTCCCCTTTTCATTAAAGGATTTGAAATACACACATTCTTGAGTTTTGTGGTTTGTTTTACCACAGATGGTGCAGCTCTCAGCAGGTGTGATGACACTTGTTTTGTTTAGATCATATGCTTTTAGATGAAAACAGTCTTTTGTTAGATGATTCTTCTTTTCACAAAAATCACAAAACAAGTTTTTGGTTTTTTTTTCTTTTCTTCCTTTTCTCAGACTCCTTAGCAACAGAGTTATGAACCACTGTTGGGATGTCTTTGAGAGGAATGACTTTTGCCTTTGGAGCTTTTACACCATCAGTGGTTGTGAAGTCCATTGGTTTGAAGTTTTCAAGGATGCACACTCATCAGATCATGTGGGTTTAAATTGGTATTTCTCAATTTCCTCAAAGGTTGAGGACCCCATAGATCTTTCCAGAGTAATTTTGTTACCAAGTTTGTCAGTTATTTTAACCTCTTGGCCATCCTTGTTTGTGGGAATAACTTCAACAATGGATTGAACAGATTCTTTTGAAGCATTGTTTTCAATTCCATCATGTTTTCTAAAACCAATACCAAATTTCACATTGCTTTTAATCTGTTTTTGAAGCATGACCTCATAACCTTTGCAAGACTCCACCCATTTTTCACAAGTGATTTGGGTGTACTCCAACTCCTTTTTACAAACTTGGTATTTTTCTACCATAGTTTGGAGTTGAGTCTTGGTTATGTTTTGCTCTTCTTTGAGACTGCTGATTTCTTTGTCTTTTTCAGCCAATTTGTTTTTAAGTTCTTTCAATGACTTTTCAAATTTGACTTCATCAGTTAAGACTTTATCCCTAAGGTTTTCATTTACCTCTTTAATGCTAGCAAATGCAATAATGCATTTATCTGAACACAGTTTTTCAAGAACTTGAGGTGATACCTTAGCAGCAGCCATCATGGCACAATCACATTGATGATCACCTTCTTCATCAGCTCTAACTTCTTTCTCACCTACTTTCTTCTCTTTCTTTTCTTCTTTGTCTTCTTTGGACCAGGGGTCAGACAGTGGTTCAATCAGGGTTTCTGAATTTTCTCCCATCAGTAGTTCACCAACAACTGCAGTAACCACTGCTTCAGCCACTTCATCCACTGTTTCAGCACTTAGCTATTCACCTTCAATTTCTACCCCTTCTGGTATTGACTCTAATGCCATCAAACAAAATTCATCATTAAGAGTATCATTAGAAGCATAGAGTGCAAAATTTTCATCACCAAGCTCATTAGGCATGCTGCTCCAATCAACAAAGCCTTGGGTGAAAAAGCTTTGCTGATCTGGTTGTACCACTGTTGGAGCAGCTTGTTGAGGTGCAACAGGTTGCACTTGTGCCTAAGGAACATGGGCTTGAACATACTGAATTTGTGGAACAGTGGTTTGAACATAATGCATAGGCACAGGGGTTGCAGCATAGTGAGCAGTGTTAACATGGGCTGCAGGGGTATATTGGGTATAGTGCACAGTGCTTTGATGTTGTGGTCTTGGGTTTGAGCTGGGATGAGTTATTATTGGACCAGTGGTTTGACTCCTGCATTCCCTAGCAAAATGACCTAGCCTATTGCACTTATAGCACTTAATTTTTGACTTATCCAACCCCACCTTTAAGTTCCCATGTAACCCTGGGAATTTTCTCCCTGTTCTTTTGTAGAATTTGCTTGTTCTTACACTAAGCAAAGCCAATTGATGCAAAATGTCCATTTCTTCTAAGTCCGTGGGATCAAAGTGTTTCAAATCATTTAGTTCAAAACACAAGTTATCTGACATCTGGTTTTCACAATTTGCAGTGAAGGCATAATTTGCAGAGTGAGAATCAGAGTTGTTAAAATTTCCACCAGCAATTATATCAATAAAATGATTATAACTTTGATCCTTACTACTGCTACCAGATTCTTCCTGACCAAAAAGAGCTGTGCTGCCAAATGAATAATCATCAGGAACTTTGCCAGACTCTTGCAACTTCTTTTTCTGGTTTAACTCCCTTTCATAGGTTAGGAGTCTACCATGAAGTTGGGTCAGCGTCAGATCCTTGAACTCAGCAGAATCAATGGTATCCATTTTTCTGGTAGTGATCTAAGAAACCTGCTATTTTGAGTTGAATTTGGAGATGTAACTTTAACAAGTCTTAGTTCACTAATGAGACAACTGAACCGCTCAAACTGCTGAGTCGGTGATTCACCCTTGATGTGACAGAAGGTTTCACACTGTTGATTCAGAATTTCCCTATTATTTTCAATAACTTCTTCCGTTCCCCCAAACTGTTCCTTCAGTGCATCCCATAGCTCTTTAGCACTGTTACAATGTAACAGTCCAGCATAAATTTCATTGGGTAATGCAGATGCTATGATGCTAAATGCTTCGGCATCGAGTTCGAACTTTTGAAAGTTAGTTTCAGTATAGTTTTCAGGTTTTTTAGGTTCGAACTTCTTTGTACCCTCAGCACTTGGCACCAAAGGAACATGTGGTCCAAAAACAACAGATCTCCAACATCCAGTATTCTGTTGAGCAAGGATGTGACCCATCCTTCTCTCCCAGATGTTGTATTCATTACGTTTAAGCATAGGTAGTTTGAAAAGTGAGCCGATGTTATTCTTATCATCTTGTGATTGTGACGTCATCCTGGTTGTTTTACATGCACTGATTAATGAACTTTGATGGTGATTAAACCTTGCTCTGTTTTTCAACAAAACGAACAAACTATCAGTATCAACAATTGTGAGCTGAATTATTTATGTCAAAATGATTGTTAAATCAAATTTGACTGTCCAAGCTCTGATACCAATAGTTAGGATCTGAGTTTGGTTTTGATTGTGATTTATGTTTGAATTAAGATGAACAATGAATGAGTAGTGCAGCGGAATATAAATGGAAACAAACTTTTCACAATCAAATAGGAGAATTGCTTTCAACACACATTTTCAACAATGAACCGAATGATTGAATTTATTTCATCAACGATTACAATTGCATGTATGCAACAAACTCCCCCACAGCCTGAGCTCACAGTGATTTGTTCGTACAGGAAGAAAGATGGTGAAGAGCTAATAGAACAGTACAGGGTACTGTTCTATTTATAGGCACGGACAAACCACTGAGGCATCTTTACTGACGTCACCATGAAGGTGACATCTAACCTCCTAACAAACTCTAACATCTTATCTATACAAGTACTGCTATACTAACAACTGTTATTACAATACATTACATAAAGACAAACTAACTACTGCTGGATCCTTCCACTAATGTGAACCTAGCAGCACTTGATATTTCCAGCAGTGCTTGACTCATAGCAGTAGATTGAACAGCAGGGCTTTAGTCTTCATTAGTCTTGGACTTGATCAGCAGTTGTACCGATCAGTGGATTGGAGGTTATCAGATGTTGAAACCGCTTTCAAGGGGAAAGACTTGAATACATAACATCTGCTTATTCTGGATCCACTGCTCTGATCCAACTTTGGCTTTAATTATCTATTCCTCTGATAGGGTTTAATCCCAACAAGTACTCGAATAAACGGGTTACTGAACGGATCGCCGTCCGATCAGATCGCCATCCGATCGAACGACAATCCAAACGGATGTCTTATGATTTTCTTTCAACACTTAATCAAATTTCAAAACTTCAAGGAATGTCAGTTTCCAGCGAAGGGCCATCCGACCGAACGGTCATCCGTCCGGATGACTCTCCGACCGGATGACCTGTATTGTAATAACACTTCATCATTTTTAAAATGCTACAACGAAAACTTCAAAGTTCACATCATACACAAACACATCCTTCCCGAATGAGTGACCATCCGACCGAATGGTCATCCGTCCGGACGGTCATCCGATCGGATCACTATCTGTCGCTTGTTCCACTCGACACCGTTTTACGCACCGTTCAACGCTTATACTGTCGTACTGTGTTCAGGCTAATCTCTCAGCGCTCCCTTCAATCCAAGCTTGTGTTATTTAGTTAACACGAACAGTGAGTATACTCGATCCCTTTTTGCTTTACGCACTATTGGGTGTTACATACATTAACTATATCAAATTACATTGATCACACGATGCAAACACATTTTATACGCTAATTTCTCTCGCATGTTATACGTGTTATTCGATGAATGCTTGTATGTTATGTTTACACAGTGATTGTTTCCTGACACCTTAGCAACGATAGTACTATAGTTTGGACTTAGCACCTGTCATGGACAGGGGTTGTTAAGGGTATTTCTTCACGTGTCACAGTGGTGATATGTGTTGCGCATTCTACAACTCGCAGTCATGTTTGTGCATATTTCATTGTCGATAACCTACTTGCTTCGCATTGCTACGTGTTACATGTTGGTTATGCGTAAACCGCTTTCGCTACTATTATACTAGTAAACTTGTATGCTCACCTTTACACTATGTGTATTGACTTTTATTTTAACGTATGTGACAAGTGTTTAGGATGCTTTTATTTGCTGGATGTCATGGAATCAAGCTAAGGGAGTCTAGAAACAAACTAAATAAAATATGAGTTGTCGGAATGGATTATTTGTCTTTGAGAACTACGTCTGTAATAACTGTTTTTATTTTATATGTTTGTGGTATGGGACATGAACTTTAAATATATTATAACTAATAGTTGTTATGGATTCTCCTGGACAATCTGTTTCGCTCAGTGCCGTGCCCCGATGTTTCCGCCATCGGTTGGGGTATGACAGATTGGAATCAGAGCCATAACTATAGGGAATTAGGCAAGACTCGACCTAGTCTGGGTTGATGTCTTAGAATTGACCTAGTCTATAGTCTAAGTACCAATAGACCAACTTGTGCAAACCCAGTAGGGGTTTTGTACGAGCTTACTTGATATTCTCCCTCGAATTCGTTAGACACTACACTCCTGCGCGAACTTCGCATACTACCGCTTCGCGCAAGGTCAGCCTTTCCTAAGGCTGGAAACACACACGATTTACGAAAATACTCGCGTAAGCAAGTGGTTTGGTCGAGATTAGGTGTGAAAACCGCAAACTCTCGATTAGCTCGCTCGCCCGACGCACAATTTTACCAAAACACGAGAATCTGCATTGAATCAGGAGTGAAATCCATACTTTGACGCAAATCTCCCTCTCTATCTCGTGATTCTATCACACAAACAGGAATGCAGTCGTTAAGTTAGGGGTGAAACCCGAATCTGGATGACTTGTTCCGCTCTCTATTTTTTTGTTACAAAACTCTCACCAAAGTCTCGATGGATCCCATTGACTCGAGTTGCGTGAATAAACGAAAGGATGCGTGCCATTCACCGTAAGATGGTGAGAGAGCACAGTCTAATAGGCCAAAGCATATACTCGAAGTCCTTGAGAATAGTCAAATCACTTTAGGTAGTCGATGTCTCATACCCAGACGCTCCAATTGCTGATTTTATATGATTATGTGTTTCGATTCTGAACTCGCTACCGCTGACTCTGTGGATTCCTTGATTTTATGTGTGATTTTATGTGTTTTATGTGGTTTTATATGATATTTGTTAGCGTTTTGAGGTAAACAGTGCTGTGCTCTATACCGATGGTTTTGATTCCACGTTTCTCGCTCCGCAAAACACACATAACCCACAACACGCTAACAAATCGCACGCTATACTACCCGCTATGTTACTCGCTACTCGTACTCGCAACTCTCGATCGCTTTACGCAGCTGTGAAAGATAGATGAATATGTGCAATTTATGTAGGTGAATACATGCAAAATATAGTGTAATATGTGGTTTCGGCGAGCTATGTGTTTATGTGTTTGTGTGCCTATGTGAACTATATGCCTACGTGATTATGTGCCTATGTGTTGATGTGTTCCTGAGCTTTATTTAGTAGTAGTGTGTTGTGAGGTGAGATTCGATTATATAGTGTCTGAGTCCTATGGCGATGTCTGTTGCAGACAGTGTCGTCTTTTGGATCGCACACTTCCCGCGCTGCACGATGAAACCACGAGGACAAACGCATCGCTGCGCTAGTCGCCAAGCAGATGGCTAAGGCCATTCCGCAAATCGTCAGCGAACTTAATGAGAACGCTAGCAAGTCCTCTGAGGAATTAAGGACTGACTCGCCTAAGACTACTTTTAGCTTCAAGCAGTTTAAGGCCCGCGGCCCCAAAGAATTCACCGGAGAAGACAGGCTTATTTCCATGTTTCAATGGTTCAATTCCATTGAAGTCACCCTGCGCCAAAGCGGTTGTCCTAATAACCTTCGTACTGTCAACGCAATTAGCATTTTCCAGTCCAGGGATTTGGTCTGGTGGACAGCCGAAAGGAAGAGGCGGGGGAATGATGCAGCCTATGGGCTTACTTGGGAGGAGTTGAAGGAAATCATGATGAGGGAATTATGCCATCCCCATGAGCTTCAGAAGCTGGAGGACGAGTTTTAGAACATCAAACAGGAGGGTGGCGACAACGCTGGTCTAACTGCCCGCTTTAAGCAGCTGAGTATCATTTGTCCCGGCCAAGTCTCTACTCCTGACATGTCCATCAAGAAATACATCCATGCTTTACCGGATTGTGTTGCTGATTTCGTGCAAGCCGCGAAGACGACCACCATCGAAGAGACTTACCTACTCCCTTCAGAAATCAATGACAAGTGAGTTAGGGCTGGTTATTTCAAGAATACCACCAAAAGTCTCCATCAAGTTACCGCTGCTCCCACCGCTGAAACCACCGCACCGCAAGCCTCTAAGTCTTCACGTCGAAAGTGTAAGAACAACAACAACAATAACAACAAGAATTGTGCTGTCACCCCCGCTCCACTCAATGATGTCCCAGTCCAACAGCAAAACCAGAACCGCCAAGTAGCGGCACCAGTGACCAATGCACCGCCGGCTAAGCGTGCATATACTGGTCCACACCCGCTATGCTCTACTTGTACTTATCATCATCCTGTTGAGATCGCATGTCGATTTTGTGTTCACTGCAACTTGTACGGCCACTTTACTGCCAACTGCCATACCGGTCCCCGTCAAGCTCAAGTTCAAGCTCCTCAAGCACTGCCAGCTCCTCTTCCCGCTCCATATGGCCAACAAGCAGCTCATGCTCCCGCTGCTCACGCAAGAGCCTGCTATGCATGTGGTGATCCTAACCACTTGACAAATGTCTGTCCGAACAAAGTGGTGAAGCAAGAGCCACAACAACAACCAGCGCAACAACAACATCAACAGCAGCAGCCTCAGCAACAGCAGCCAGCGCAACAAGCAGCCCGTGCCCGAACTTTCAACATCAACGTTCGCCAGGCTCAAGCTGACAACAACGTGGTTAATGATACGTTTCTTGTCAATGGTATATATGCCTCGTGTTTGTTTGATACTTGAGCAGATAACTGTTTTGTGTCGTTTGAATTCGAGAAGCTCCTAAAACGTAAACGCGCAAATCTCCCCACGACATTCGACGTAGAAATTGCCACTGGAAGAACCGTCACTGTTCATTCTATTCTCCATGATTGTACTCTTGAGCTCAACAATCACGTCTTCCCGATCGATCTTATTCCGATGCAGCTTGGTAGTTTCGACATCATAGTCGGAATGGATTTTTTTCGCGAAAATCGTGCTGAAGTCGTTTGTTTTGACAAAATGATTCATTTCTCCCTCGCAAATGGTGATCAACTTTGTGTGTATGGCGAAAATCATTCGAAAGACCTCAAAATCATGTCATGTATCCAAGCGAGCAAGTATCTACGAAAGGAATACAAAGCTTTCTTGGCGAACATCAGCAGACAAAAAGGAAAAGAAGGCAATGGATAAGGTGTCTGTGGTTCGTGATTTTCCTCGTGTCTCTCCTGACGACTTACCTGGTTTACCGCTCAGTTGTGATATCGACTTTCGTATTGACCTCATTCCTGGAGCAAATCCTGTTGCTAAAGCTCCCTATCGCCTCGCTCCGTCCAAAATGCGCGAACTATCGAGTCAACTCTAGGAATTGCTTGTTAAAGCTTCATTCGCCCTAGTACCTCTCCTTGGGGCGCATCTGTCCTTTTCGTCAAAAAGAAGTATGGATCGTTCCGGATATGCATCGATTATAAAGAATTGAATAAGCTAACTATCAAGAATCGCTACCCTTTGCCTTGAATCGATGATTTGTTTGATCAGCTACAAGGTGCTACGTGTTTCTCGAAGATCGATTTACGCACAGGCTATCACCAGTTACGAATCCGGGAGGAAGATATACCCAAAACCGCATTTCGAACTCGATACGTCCAATATGAATTCGTTGTAATGCCCTTTGGACTAACCAACGCACCCGCGGTTTTCATGGATCTGATGAATCGCGTGTGTAAACCCTTTCTCGACCGCTTCGTCATCGTGTTTATCGATGATATCCTGATCTATTCTAAGTCGAAAGCCGAACACGCGCAACATATACGTTTGGTTCTCGAATTACTCCAAGGGAATCGACTCTATGCCAAGTTCTCCAAGTGTGAATTTTGGCTAGAGGAGGTTCAATTCCTCGGTCACATTGTCAATAGTCAAGGTATTCACGTCGATTCCGCGAAGATTGAAGTTGTTACGAGCTGGATTACACCAAAGAACCCGTCTGAAGTTCGATCTTTTCTCGGACTGGCGGGCTATTATCGCCGATTTATCGAAGGATTCTCTAAAATCGTTGTTCCGCTTACCTCTCTCACACATAAAGACAAGCCTTTTATTTGGGGAACTGAACAAGAGACTACCTTTCAAACTCTCAAGCATATGCTCTGCAATGCTCCTGTGCTCGCGTTACCCGACGGAAACGACGACTTCATAGTCTATAGCGATGCCTGTAACCTCGGTCTCGGTTGTGTTCTCATGCAATGGGACAAGGTTATCGCGTACGCTTCTCGTCAGCTCAAGATCCACAAGAAAAACTATACAACCCACAACCTCGAGCTAGGTGCAGTTGTTTTTGCGTTGAAGATTTGGCGACACTACCTTTATGGTACCAAGTGTACGGTCTTCACCGACCATAAGAGCCTACAACATATCTTGAACCAAAAGGAACTGAATATGCGCCAACACCGATGGGTTGAACTTCTCAACGATTACGACTGTGAGATTCGTTACCACCCTGGCAAAGCAAATGTCGTTGCCGATGCTCTAAGCCGACGAAGCTATTTGCATAGTGTTCGTAATACTCAAGCCCAGCACGACCTCGAAGCTCTTATTCGTGATGCTCAACATGCTTGTTTCACCGAACCCACATTGAAGGAAGAATGAATTCTTGGTTCCGAAAACCGATTAGAAAACAAATCGAATGGTATCCTCTACTATCTCAATCGCATCTGGATTCCAAGTCACAATAACCTTCGGGAGATATTGTTGACTGAAGCCCACAAGTCCCGATATTCCATTCATACTGGTGCCGACAAGATGTACCATGACCTTCGTCTTCGGTATTGTTGGCCTGGAATGAAGAAGGATATCGCTATCTATGTTTCGAAGTGCCTGACTTGTTCCAAAGTCAAGGCTGAGCAACAACGCCCCTCTGGCTTACTCGTGCAACCCGAGATCCCTATGTGGAAATGGGAGAGTATAACTATGGACTTCATAACGAAACTTCCGCGCACGCCTTCTGGTCACGATAGCATTTGGGTTATCGTTGATCGTCTTACTAAATCGGTCCATTTTCTGCCGGTACGAGAAGACTTTAAGGTAGAACGATTAGCACGGATCTACACCGACGAAATTATATGTCGACACGGGATGCCTCATGATATCAACTCTGACCACGATGGTCGGTTTACCTCGCGTCTTTGGGAAATGTTTCAATATGCTCTCTGTACTACTCTTAATCTAAGTACCGCTTTCCATCCCCAAACCGACGGTCAGACTGAACAAACGATTCATACCCTTGAAGACATGCTTCGCACGTGTGTCATAGATTTCGGTGGTAATTGGGACGCGCACTTACCTTCGGTCGAATTCTCGTACAATAACAGTTATCATTCTAGCATTCAAATGGCACCATTTGAGGCACTATACAGAAGAAAATGTCAATCGCCTATTGTATGGCACGAGATCGGAGATGCGCAAATTACCGGTCCTGAGATGTTACAAGAAACAACCGACAAGATCCTCCAAATCCGAGACAATCTCTTGAAAGCTCAGAGTCGTCAAAATAATTACGCCGATAGACGCCGCAAGCCCCTTGAATTTGACGTTGGCGATCACATACTCCTAAAGGTTTCACCTTGGAAGGGGGGATCCGATTCGGCCAGAAAATAAAGCTAGCGCCTCGATATGTTTGACCCTTTAAGATTCTGGAAAGGATTGGCAAAGTGGCCTACAGACTCGAACTACCGGAGGAACTTAGCAACGTCCATCCGACTTTCCACGTCTTGAACCTCAGAAAGTGTCTAGCCGAGCAGACTTTACAAGTACCACTTGAGGATCTACAAGTGGCAAAACATTACACTTCGTGGAAAAGCCAGTCGAGATCATGGACCGAGAAACCAAGAAGCTCAGACGCTTACGCATTCCCATAGTGAAGGTTCGCTGGGAAGACAAACGCGGCGCCGAGTTCACCTGGGAACTCGAAAGTGACATGAAGGCTAAGTATCCACAGCTTTTCATTACGCATGCGCCTTAATTTCGGGACGAAATTCCCTAAAGTAGGGGAGGCTGTAACAACCCGACTTTTTGAAGTCAAAGTCAAAGTCAAAGTCAAAGGAAGAAAAGATTGCTAATTCGATCTGTTATTCCTTGCTTAATTATAACTTGTACTCTTTGACTCGATAATCGATACTTCAAATTATGCTACTTTAGTTGTATTATGTGGAGTAAATGCACTAACACAACTTACCGCTAATCTATTTAACGCTAATCTCGTCGCTATCGCATCGCAACTTGAATCGCAGTTTTGGATATTGTTTTACGTGTGTGTGCTATTACGTGTTACTTGTGCATGTTATATTTGTTTTGAGGTGATTATTCACAAACGCAATCGCAACACAATCTCATCACGAACTCGAAAGATAAGGTTTACTTTTGTGATTGGTAGGAGTTATGTTATTTGTGTAACTAATGTTTAATATTATCGCATCGCTTACTCGCAACGCAACGCTCAACGCACGAAACGAAAAGTCGGAAACCAATCCACTCAAGCCATCCGATCGAAGGACCATTCGATCAAATGGTCATCTGTCCGGATGACCATCCGATCGGATGGCCATCCGATCGGAAGGCCCTCCGACCCGTCTCCTTGCACCGCCTTTCTTCCCCACCACCTATAAATATCACTTGTCACGTCACTGTTCATGTGATGTGACAGCTCTCGTTCGACCAGCACGCTATTGACCTATTTTCTCTCGATTCCTCGCGATTCTTGTAAGTTTTCATCTCAAATCTTATACTTCTTTGATCCACACACACTTTCTCATCAATTTCACCCACAAATCTCAACTTTTCACCATGAAATCTGTGGATTTGGGTTGTTCTAGGATGATGTCATCATCGGTTTACATGAACACCGTAGTGTGACCTCATTCCACCAAGAACAACTCAGATCTAAAGGATTTCAACAATGTTTAAACACTAATTTCACCTAAATCTAAACATAATCAAAGTGTTTCAAACTTTTCTTCAAACTTTCTTCACTTTCACTCAAAACCGTTAGAATCTGGACTCATTCGTGTGTTCTACCCATTCTCTGGTAGAAAACCGAGCTGGGAACAGATTACTATTGGAGAGACAACCGATTCAAGGGTTGAACATGAAACACCGTCGTGAATAGCGGGCTCGGATCGAACAGGGTGATTCCCGTCCGACCGGATGAGTTGGACCTGATCAGGTTTCCGTTGTTTGACACGTTGTCATACCGTATCGGTTTATTCATAAAGCTTTACAACTTAACAAATTTTACAAGTACTCGAATAAACGGGTTACTGAACGGATCACCGTTCGATCGGATCGCCATCCGATAGAACGACAATCCGAACGGATGACTTATGATTTTCTTTCAACACTTAATCAAATTTCAAAACTTCAAGGAATGTCAGTTTCCAGCGAATGGCCATCCGACCGAACAGTCATCCGTTCGGATGACCTGTATTGTAGAAACACATTATCATTTTTAAAATGCAACAACGACAACTTCAAAGTTCACATCATACACAAACTCATTGTCACACCCCAATCGATGGCGGAATCATCGGGGCGTGGTACTATGCGAATCAGATTGCTCAAGAGAATCCATAACAACTATGTTGCGACAGTATTTAATGCGTTCATTATCCCATACTAATAAACAATACAATCATATAAGGTATCACAGATTTCTTGTCCTCTCGAACAATACAAATCCGACAACATAGATTTTAGGTGAGTTTCTAGACTTCCTAGCTTCATTTTGATGTAAACTGCGACTAAACCTGCAACATACGTTAAAACAACGTCAATACAAAAGTATTGGCGAGTATACAAGTTTTGATAGAGTAGCGTAAAATAGTTAAAAGTGTTGCGAATTACCAAATACATAAACGAGATACCTCAACATACATGCATATAAGACCGATACTACCAGCTAAGTCACTCGAGCTGCGATTGCGATTGCTATTCATCCTAACTAGACCCTGTCGGGTGCTATAGTACTATACTAGTTAAGGCGGGACCTCGCGAGTATAAGTCCTAACACATATGTAACTAGCATCACGTATAAATATATGAATAATTCATTTTGATAAATTCGATTTAATAGGAACGTATATTACACCCAAAATGCGAAAAAAAAGGGTTCGAGTATACTCACAGTCGGTGCTCAGCAAGCAAACACAACTTGGTGGGGTTGAAGGGAGCGCGTCTGTGGTTTGCCTGATTACAGATTGATAGCGTAAGCGATGAACGATGCAATAGTGCAAGTGGGTCGGTCAGCGGTTCGATCGGACAGCTGGTCGTACGGGTGACAGTCCGTTCGGACGGTCGTCCGGTCGGATGACCGTTCGAGTGGATTGTTTCCTCCTTTGGGAAAGATGTGTTTGTGTATGATGGCTTGACTCTTGAGGTTTTCATTGTAGCATTTTGAAAATATAGAAGTATCTCTACCTTTCAGGTCGGTCAATCGATCGGTCGTTCGATCGGACGACAACCCGACTGGTTGGACACTTTTAGTGAGAACAAGTTCACAGCAGGTTATCACTCGATCGGACAGTTGTTCGATCGGGTGGCATCCTTTGTGCATTGAACATGTTGAGAATTTGTTTAAGTGTGGAACTTTAAATATCTCATGATTCGAATGGCAATCCGATCGGATGGGAGTCCGATCGGACAACAATTCATTCAACATTCAAACTTCAAATGCTGGCAAAAATGGCTAAGTGTGGGACCCAAAGTGCAAGTCGTTCGGATGGGCCAGTCGTTCGGACTGGCTGTCCGGTCGGACAGCAGTCCGAGCGGACGACACCTCGTCCTGGTCGTCCTGTTCGTCTTACAATTGGTTGTTTGATCGTTTGTCGTTTTATCGAGATGTTTTGATAACATATTAAGCAACAGAAACTTTGTCAATACTTGGTACCCCTGATCAGACAGGAATCACCCAAATCCGGTCAATTAACGGTTCGAGGCGGTGTTCCATGTTTAACCCGAAATCGGTAGTCTCGTTGATAGAATACAGATCTTGAACCAACACATCAACAAGAAGGAGTAGAAGATCAGATCAAGCTCCGATTCTATCGCTTTGAGTGCATTGAGTGTAAAAGAGTTGAAAGAAAGTTAGAAAACCATCTTTCAATCCTTTTAACCATGAGATTGTGTAGATCTATGTGAAAACATTGTTGAATCTTGTGGAAATCCTTCAGATCTGAGTGGTTCTTGGTGGAATGAGGCCAACACTTGAAGTTCATAAGAACTCCATGATGACATCACCCTAGAACACCTCAAATCCATTGATTTCACGGTTAAAGGTGAAGATTTAGAAGAGAAAATGATGAAGAAGTGCGTGTAGATCATAGAAGTACAAGATTTGAGGTAGAAACTTACAAGAATCGTGAGAAATCGAGGGAAAATAGCCCAGAAGCGTGCTGGTCGAGTGGGAGCTGTCACATCACATGAACAGTGATGTGACAGGGGCTATTTATAAGCAAGAGAGGAGAGGAGGTGGTGCAGTGCATCGGATCAGATGGCTGTCCGTTCGGTTGGCTGTCCGATCGGATGGCTGTCCGATCGGATGGCCATTCGATCGAAGTGCCATTCGATCAAACGCCTCCGGCGAGCTGAGTTTTGGCGTTCCGTTTCGATTGTTAAGCGTTGCAATAGTTTGGTTACACATTCTCATCCACATTTTCATATATTTATTATAATTAGCCACGTTGGGTCGTATATACATATCCATATTTCAAAGTTGCGATAAAATAACCGGGTTTCGATTCGAATATGCGTTACTTTGCGACGCTTCACGGTCATCGAGGAGGGTAGAATAGGTCCTCCCTCAATGTCATCGTGAACGTTAATGTGTGTGATGCGATGTGCGTTTTGAGTAATGAGTTGCACTGCGACACCTCACGGCTATCAAGGAGGGTAGAATTGGTCCTCACTCGACATCTTCGTGGTTGTCAGCAAGTACAATGTGAGGTGATAGTGATAAAATATGTGATAATATGCGAAAATATTGCGATATAGCGATGTATGCGATATAGTTACATTATGATCCGAATAACTGGTGCTAGGCGTAACGAATATAACGAGTAGTAACAACGCACGAACATGTGGGTTGTTACAGTCTCCCCTGCTTTTGGAAATTTCGTCCCGAAATTAATCCACAAGAAGGGTCGCGAGAGTTGATGCGAATGAGCGTAGCGATTAGAAGTGACGAGATAGCGAGCGATAGATAGAGAATTAACGCGACGAGTTAAAGCGATTCGTATGATCAAAGGCGATAACACACACAAGAATGCGATCCCAGAGCATTTTAAATTTTCGAAAAGACGATTTAATTAGGAAAAACTTGTTTATGAAAATCTTCTCAAGGTGCGGCGTTAACTAGTATTGATGTCCACACCAGCGCTATGAAAAGGGTGTTGGTTAGGTTACTTAAAAGATTTAGAAGTGATTCAAGCTCATCTTACGAAATTTTCTCGCCACCCGACGTTGACTTGAGTTGATTGTCACACCAGTGTGACAATAAAATCTTGTTTTGTACAAAGGTTTTCGGAAAAAAAAATTTATAGGAAAAGTTGGTTTAAACTTTGGGTAAACAAAGCCTTTTTAAGAATACCAAAAATTTAATTTTTTTAAGGTCGGCCCAGCATGGCACCTTTCCAGGAAAGTTCTACAATATGGCTAAAAAACTTATATATAGGAAGTACCAGCGGCGTATCCACCATGTTTTATCCATATAGCTTCCGTCTCGTGAGGCAGTGCCATCCGTGTCGACATAGTACAGACAGATTTGCGATGACTCGATCCAAACAGGAAAGGGTTAGATCGAGTCTTGAAAGAGCGAACTGAGCGATGAAGTCGCTTTCGAACTCAGTTTAGTGACACAAGCGATAAGCGGTACGCGATAATTGATAAACACCAAGCATAGTAAAACGAAGACGGCGGCGATGAGCGAAAAGCGATAAGCGACAACCGTCGAGTGATAGGCGACGATCGATGCGTTGCAAGCGATGGAAATATACTACACAATTTTTAACTAACATTAGCCCACATGGCCTTTTTCCATGAAAGTTTGCTGATACGGCTAAAACACCACCATGACTTAGCCCTATTAGTTTCGTCCCGTGAGGCGAGGTCATGAGTGCTAACATAGGTAACACAAATAGCGATAAGCGATAAGAGTATTGAAGTGATGAGATAGGTGCGAGGAGCGTCAAAGCGAAAAGCGACGAGTGATGTGCGATACTCGTCAAGCGATCCACGATACGCGATTCGCAGCGAGCGATACACCGTAAGCGGTAAGCGATGGAGCGATCCACACAAAATATGTGATTAAGCGAAAACACCATAAGCGATAGCGATCCATATTATAAATGTTTGAGATTGCGAATACGCAATAAGTGACAGTGCGAGACACATAATAAACATTTGCGATTTACGAGATAGATTCTAGCGATAATGCGATTGCGAGCGTGTTGACTTACGAAAAAGTCTAGCGATTACACCCTTTGAGTTGTGATTGAGATTGTTACGCCTTGCGATGTAGTATAGTGTGTCGAAAATAACCACAATAATATAATAGGTCTACGTTCCAACTCCACATGGCACTTTCTTCACAAAACTTCGGTTGGCACAGCGAAACACCGTCATGTTTCAACCATGCGCCTCTGTTCCATGAATAGGTGTCACACTTCGTCAGACATGGTCAAGACGCTTATATATAGGAAGTACCAGCGGCGTATCCACCACGCTTAACCATGCCCTGAACGTTGAGGCATCGTTGAAACTCACTACGATCTCCGTGCACTAACCAAAATAATCCCGTGTGCACCCGTGATTAATTTGATTCTTGCACGTTTATCGTACCTTATCTCAAGAACGCATAATAGGGGTAGAATACATTATATAGTACATAGTGCTAGCATTTAGATTGTGTGCGAGTATAAGAGAGAAATAGAGTCCACATGCGTCGAAAGGTAGAATAAGTTTCCACACATAAAAGAAATTGACGGCGAAAAGTCATATTATTACAACATCATTAGAAGCAAAATAACGTTGCTGTAGAGTACTTCTGCGGAGACTGCGATTGTTGCTGAAGTTTCTCAAGGTTGCGGTCCTGTGCGACAGTGCTGCGTAAGAGACCATACCAGTTGCAATTTGCGCAATAGCGACAGTTAGCTTCTGGCGGGTGATGATACGTACACGTAAAACACAGGGGATGAGCTCCGTTGTAGGCGCGTTTCAAGTGAACTGGAGCTGCTTAGAGGGGTTCTGGTTGTGATAGTCCAGTTGTTGAAGAGTCTGGGCTCATGGTCTTTCGTTTACGGCTAGGCTGAGCTTCCTGAGATGATGCGGTGTTGTCGGCGGATTCGTCTGATGGTTTGCTGGAGTTATCGTCGGAGGAATCTTCAGAAGAATCGTCGGTAGATTTGCCAGAGGAATCAATGACAATTGCTTGATGAGCCTCTTTGACAGGATTCTTGGAGAAAAATCCGTGTAAGACTCGTTTGCTGTTGATTTCTGCGGTCAAGCGGTAGGTTTCTTCGATGGTAGCAGGTCTTGCAGCTTCGACAAAATCACCCACACACTCAGGCAAGCCGCGAATGTACTTCGTGATGGCTTTCTCTGATGTGTTGACTTGACTTGGGCAAATTATGCTAAGCTGTTTGAACCTTGCGATGTAGCCATTATTGTCACCTTCGACTTGCTTGATTTTCCAAAATTCGTCTTCGAGTTTCTGGACTTTGTGGGGCGGGCAGTACTCTTTCTTCATGAGCTCTTTCAGCTCATCCCAAGAGAGAGCGTAAGCTGCGGAGATCCCACGTTTGTTACGTTCGGATGTCCACCAATCGAGTGCTCACGATTGAAATACTCCGGTAGCGCAAGTAGTACAAAAACCATCGGGACACCCACTATGACGAAGGGTGACTTCGATTGAATCGAACCACTGGAGTAGTTGGGACACACCTTCTTCACCCGTGAATTCCATCGGATTACAGGCTTTGAAGTGTTTGTAGAGGAAAGCAGATTGCGGTGCTTCCGTCTTAGAGTCTTCCGAGGTTCGAGAGTTGCTGAGAGAGTGCACTTGAGCGGCAATTTGAGGAATGACCTTGGCCACTTCCTTGGCCACAAGCGAGGCAATCCTCTTTTCGGCGCTTCGTTTGGCTCTTCTCCTAGCTGTTTGTCTCGAGGTAGAGTCGTTGGGAGACATCTAGACAGAGAGAGATTTGGAGTGAGATTCGATCTTAATGATTCTCGAGTTTTGCGATGCGATTGAGCGCGTTCAAAACTTGATGCGGTAATATAATAGTAATGTGAAATCACATAGGAGCCACATAGGAGACAAAGGATTCCTAAGTTCTCACATAAATGATTTATTTGTATTTAAATATAGATAGTTGTAGTTTGCACTTACACACGTACATAACGGTTTAGAATACACGAGGACGCATTGAGAGAGAGAGGGAAAGCGAGAGTGAATAATTAAGCATTAGTTTTGTTGCGATTATTCGATTTTTTGTTTTGGATTGCGATGGCTGTGCGTGTTGTGCGTTTTGTAAAACAAGGAGCGAAAATTGATAAATCGAGAAATCGATAAGGCGTAAGAGAAACACATAAAGCGTAATTAAGTTCGTTAAAGTGTAAAACCGGCGAGTCGTAGGCTTAGTAAAATAATCGGAGTGCCTCGGGTGTTTAGGCGTCGACTACCCAAGGTAGCTCAACTATACCCGACAAATTCGTGCACGCGCGTTGCCCTAGAAGACTATGCTTCCACTGGGATGCAGCTCATGGCACTCGTCTTCCTAGTCATCGCGTGGCTCGAGCTATCGTTGTAGTCGAGTCCTTGGTGAGAGCTTTTGAAAACCATTTTATAGAGAGTGGAATGGTTTATTAAGATACGGGTTTCACCCCTGACTTAATAACTTCGCTCCTAACTGTGGTTGTGCTCTTCGAATAAATTTGGGAGTTCCTCTGGATTTTGAAATGGAGACTTTCGTCGAGTTATGGATGTCACTCCTAGCTCAACGGAAAGTTCTCGTGCTAGAAAATGCGCTGAGTGGGCGATCTTATCAAGAGTTCTTGGTTTTCACACCTGATCTTGACTAGATCACTCGGTTGTGTTATGCGAGTATTTTCGAAAACGTGTGTATTGTGTTTTCCTTAGGAAAGGCAAGGTAATATTCCAGCCTTAGGAAAGGCTCTTCGCGTGAAATTGTAGTATGCGGTGTTCACGCGAAGTAGTAGTTTTAGCGACTTCGAATGAGACTATCAAGTAGGCCCGTGCAATTCCTACTAAGTTCGCACGAGTCGGCCCGTTGGTACTTAGACTATAGACTAGGTCGTTTCTAAGACATCGACCCGGACTAGGTCGAGTCTGGCCTAATTCCCTATAGTTATGGCTCTGATACCAATCTGTCACACCCTAACCGATGGCGGAATCATCGGGGCGTGGTACTATGCGAATCAGATTGCTCAAGAGAATCCATAACAACTATGTTGCGACAGTATTTAATGCGTTCATTATCCCATACTAATAAACAATACAATCACATAAGGTATCACAGATTTCTTGTCCTCTCGAACCATACAAATCCGACAACATAGATTTTAGGTGAGTTTCTAGACTTCCTAGCTTGATTTTGATTTAAACTGCGACTAAACCTGCAACATACGTTAAAACAACGTCAATACAAAAGTATTAGCGAGTATACAAGTTTTGATAGAGTAGCACAAAATAGTTAAAAGTGCTGCGAATTACCAAATACATAAATGAGATACCTCAACATACATGCATATAAGACCGATACTACTAGCTAAGTCACTCGAGCTGCGATTGCGATTGCTATTCATCCTAACTAGACCCCGTCGGGTGCTATAGTACTATACTAGTTAAGGCGGGACCTCGCGAGTATAAGTCCTAACACATATGTAACTAGCATCACGTATAAATATGCATATAGTTATTCGCATATGAATAATTCGTTTTGATAAATTCGATTTAATAGGAACGTATGTTACACCCAAAAGGCGAAAAAAAGGGTTCGAGTATACTCACAGTCGGTGCTCAGCAAGCAAACACAACTTGGTGGGATTGAAGGGAGCGCGTCTATGGTTTGCCTGATTACAGCTTGATAGCGTAAGCGATGAACGATGCAATAGTGCAAGTGGGTCAGTCAGCGGTTCGATCGGATGGTAGTCCGATCGGACAGCTGGTCGTACGGGTGACAGTCCATTCGGACGGTCGTCCGATCGGATGACCGTTCGAGTGGATTGTTTCCTCCTTTGGGAAAGATGTGTTTGTGTATGATGGCTTGACTCTTGTAGTTTTCATTGTAGCATTTTGAACATATAGAAGTATCTCTACCTTTCAGGTCGGTCGATCGATCGATCGGTCGGTCGATCGGACGACAACCCGACTGGTTGGACACTTTTAGTGAGAACAAGTTCACAGCAGGTTGTCACTCGATCGGACAGTTGTTCGATCGGGTGGCATCCTTTGTGCATAGAACATGTTGAGAATTTGTTTAAGTGTGGAAGTCTAAATGTCTCATGATTCGAATGGCAATCTGATCGGATGGTAGTCCGATCGGACAACAATTCGTTCAACATTCAAACTTCAAATGCTGGTAAAAATGGCTAAGTGTGGGACCCAAGGTGCTAGTCGTTCGGATGGGCCAGTCGTTCGGATTGGCTGTCCGGTGGGACAGCAGTCCGATCGGACGGCAGCCCGTCCTGGTCGTCCTGTTCGTCTTACACTTGGTTGTTTGATCGTTTGTCATTTTATCGAGATGTTTTGATAACGTATTAAGCAACAGAAACTTTGTCAATACTTGGTACCCTGATCGGACAAGAATCACCCAAATCCGGTCAGTTAACGATTTGAGACGGTGTTCCATGTTTAACCCGAAATCGGTAGTCTCGTTGATAGAATACAGGTCTTGAACCAACACATCAACAAGAAGGAGTAGAAG
Organism: Helianthus annuus; assembly: GCF_002127325.2. Classification (NCBI taxonomy): domain Eukaryota; kingdom Viridiplantae; phylum Streptophyta; class Magnoliopsida; order Asterales; family Asteraceae; genus Helianthus; species Helianthus annuus. The sequence continues at coordinate 153,498,890 of NC_035449.2, read as the reverse complement.
ATCAGATCAAGCTCCGATTCTATCGGTTTGAGTGCATTGAGTGTAAAAGAGTTGAAAGAAAGTTAGAAAACCATCTTTCAATCCTTTTAACCATGAGATTGTGTAGATCTATGCGAAAACATTGTTGAATCTTGTGGAAATCCTTCAGATCTAAGTGGTTCTTGGTGGAATGAGGCCAACACTTGAAGTTCATAAGAACTCCATGATGACATCACCCTAGAACACCTCAAATCCATTGATTTCACGGTTAAAGGTTAAGATTTAGAAGAGAAAATGATGAAGAAGTGCGTGTAGATCATAAAAGTACAATATTTGAGGTAGAAACTTACAAGAATCGCGAGAAATCGAGGGAAAATAGCCCAGAAGCTTGCTGGTCGAGTGAGAGATGTCACATCACTTGAACAGTGATGTGACAGGGGCTATTTATAGGCAAGAGAGGAGAGGAGGTGGTGCAGTGCATCGGATCGGATGGTTGTCCGTTCGGTTGGCTGTCCGATCGGATGGCCATTCGATCGAAGTGCCATTCGATCAAACGCCTCCGGCGAGCTGAGTTTTGGCGTTCCTTTTAGATTGTTAAGCGTTGCGATAGTTTGGTTACACATTCTCATCCACATTTTCATATATTTATTATAATTAGCCACGTTGGGTCGTATATACATATCCATATTTCAAAGTTGCGATAAAATAATCGGGTTTCGTTTCGAATATGCGTTACTTTGCGACGCTTCACGGTCATCGAGGAGGGTAGAATAGGTCCTCTCTCAATGTCATCGTGAACGTTAATGTGTGTGATGCGATGTGCGTTTTGAGTAATGAGTTGCACTGCGACTCCTCACGGCTATCAAGGAGGGTAGAATTGGTCCTCACTCGACATCTTCGTGGTTGTCAGCAAGTACAATGTGATGTGTTAGCGATAAACTATGTGATAATATGCGAAAGTATTGCGATATAGTTACATTATGATCCGAATCTCTGGTGCTAGGCGTAACTAGTATAACGAGTAGTAACAACGCATGAACGTGCGGGTTGTTACACACATCCTTCCCAAACGAGTGACCATCCGACCGAATGGTCATCCGTCCGGATGACCCTTCGTACGGACGGTCATCCGATCGGATCACTATCTGTCGCTTGTTCCACTCAACGTCGTTTTACACACCGTTCAACGCTTATACTGTCGTACTGCGTTCAGGCTAATCTCTCAGCGCTCCCTTCAATCTAAGATTGTGTTATTTAGTTAACAAGAACAGTGATTATACTCGATCCCTTTTTTGCTTTACGCACTATTGGGTGTTACATACGTTACCTATATCAAATCACATTGATCACACGACGCAAACACATTTTATACGCTAACCGCTCTCGCATGTTATACGTGTTATTCGATGAGTGCTTGCATGTTATGTTTACACAGTGATTGTTGCCTAACACCTTAGCAACGATAGTACTATAGTTTGGACTCAGCACCTGTCGTGGATAGGGGTTGTTAAGGGTATTTCTTCACGTGTCACAGTGGTGATATGTGTTGCGCATGCTACAACTCGCAGTCATGTCTGTGCATATTTCATTGTCGATAACCTACTTGCTTCGCATTGCTATGTGTTACATGCTGGTTATGCGTAAACCGCTTTCGCTACTATTATACTATTAAACTTGTATGCTCACCTTTACACTATGTGTATTGACTTTTATTTTAACGTATGTGACAGCTGTTTAGGATGCTTTTATTTGCTGGATGTCATGGAATCAAGCTAGGGGAGTCTAGAAACAAACTAAATAAAATCTGAGTTGTCGGAATGGATTATTTGTCTTTGAGAACTACGTCTGTAATAACTGTTTTTATTTTATATATTTGTGGTATTGGACATGAACTTTAAATATATTATAATTAATAGTTGTTATGGATTCTCCTGCACAATCTGTTTCACTCAGTGCCGCGCCCTGATGTTTCCGCCATCGGTTGGGGTGTGACAACCAAAACCAGTGACTTTGGTGTTCCATCCTCTCAAAACCGCTCACTCACATTTTGTGAAAATTCTTCGCAAACCGTGAGTATTCTTGGCCCATTTATGCTTTAAAACACTTTGGGTTGCAATATGTATTATTATGAAATTCACAATCACACATACAATCATGCTTAGACAAACACTCAATCCATCAACATGCTACTTGTTATGCTACTTGTTGTACATGCTAGGACACACTATATGCATGCTATCTATCATTAACTTTCAAAAGCCTCCCTTAACATGTATAGCGCTATAAGTAGCACACCGCCCTTTGTTGGGTCATTGTTAAGTATTCAATCAATACGGTCTTATTCATTGTAATAGTAAGATTACGCTAGTGGACACTCTAGTTTGATTTATAGTTGATGCAAGCTGGTATAATTATATGACTTGGTATACAATTAACATGTGGATTTGAGACTTTTATTTATACTTATGCTATGTAGACAAACTAGTATGCTCACCAACATAATTTGTGTTGAGGGATATTTTATACATGTTGCAGGAAATATTTGATGACGACATCGCAAGAAATCTACTTAGGGTGGATTTAGGAACTCACAAATTTTACTTATGCATTTTTATGTTTTAGTCGTGTAACTTGAAATTTGTTGTATTCTCTTTCAAGATAATGTAATATTTGAATTTAATGAAATGAAATTTGAATTTTAATTTATTGTCAAAAATTTAGTGTTATGTTGTCTTTGAGTAATCTTGTTTGTCCCGCCTCGATGTTTCCGCCATCGGTTGGGGTGTGACAGACACCATCAATGCGGTCACCACCACCGTCGTTATCGCCTCTGTCGTTGCCATCGTTGTCGCCTCTTACACTAGGGTCCCCATCGCCGTCGCCGATACTTATCTCTATCAGCCGCCAGAATAATAAATATAGCGCACAATCCCGGTCTGAGACTTTTTTTTTCTATGACGACCCATTTCAACTCAAATTAGCTTTAGTCCAAACCCATTTTACCCAAACCAAATAGATATTTTTTAAATGGTCCGTTTTCACCCAAACAAATTTGAACTAAATCTCCCCATATTCATAATCCCCAACAAGCCCCCGCCCCACGCCCTCGTTAGCGCCCACCTACAACGGTGTTCATTCCCTAATTGTTGTTGATGTGGCACAAATGGCACCCTCAATGGAACCACATAACACATTGCCTTTGATAGAAAACTATGAGAACCATATAATTATATATGTATTGCTTTAACATGGTTATGTAATCGCATAACTTCCTCCGCTTTATATAAAAAGCACTTTGTACAAGTTCTTATATGATTATGTACTTAATAATAGTTATGTAAATAACACAATCTTATAAAGGTCCGGTAGAGTACAAGTTGATCTTTACGTGTGAATCATACAAATGTTCCAAGATGCAATACATGTAGTTTACAGTGAGAGTAGATTCGTCCTTTAAATTACAAGAGGTTTTAGATACATGAGTCCACTGAGTTGGACGCACCATTGTGATCCCATAATACCTCTATGTGTTATATTCATCTTTACATGTGAATCATACGAATGTTCCAAGATGCAATGCATGTAGTTTACGTTGAGGGTAGATTCATCCTTTAAATTACAAGAGGTTTTAGATGTATGAGTCCACTGAGTTGGACGCACCATTGTGATCCCATAGCACCTCTATGTATTATATATGGACAAATTGGATACATCATTGTAAGCTCACAGTTCGTTCATGCATCATTTAGGGCCGCAAACAAACCAAACGTTCGGCGAACAGTTCGTGAACCATTCGGCGGGAAGTTCGTTTGTGTGCGTTCGTTTATTAAACAGACGAACACAAACAAGAAATTTCGTTCGTTTAGTTAAATGAACAAACATGAACATATGACACGCTCATTCATTTATGTTCGTGAACGTTCAGTAACATGTTCGTTTGTGTTCGATAGTTTATTGTTGTTTTTAGCTTTTATATTTTATTTAAATACTTCAAAATTACAACAAATAAAATATTTAATAAGTGTCAATGTATTATATATTTTGTTCATAAAGGTTTGTTTGTATTCGTTTGTTACCATTGTGTTCATGAACATTAGTTTGTGCTCATTTGTGTTCATCATTGTTCGTTTTCGTTCGTTGTCTAAAATTAACAAACAAATACAAACGAACATGAACAAGTTCATTTCCTTAACAAACAAACACGAACATAAAATCTCGTTCGGTAAGCATTCATGAACAGTTCGTAAACACATATATTTCCTAACAAACGAACACGAACACGGACAATGACTTGTTCGTGTTTATTCGGTTCGTTTGCAGCATCATACCCAAACTACTTGATACACTGTTGTAAAATGGTTAGACGCACTATGATTTCTGGGTTAGACACTACATCATGGCTTTTTTTAAGTATTAGACTGCTATAATCAAATTAAAGATAATCACTTTTTTATATTATAAAAAACATTTAAAAAATAATAAATTATATACGACTTGTTCATATTAACATATGGGTAGAATTTAAATAAAAAGCTTAACACTCGCCAATGATTTTTTTTTGAACGTCCAATTTAAGCAACGTCGGGTACTCTGTACGTGGCACCCATTGGCCGAAAGGTAGCTCAATGGCAGCCCAACCCACGCACGGAGCCCGTAGCCCACCAAGCCACCAGTTCCGGGGAAAACCCGACCCTTCACCCGCCCGAGGGCACGACAATGAAGAACAGGTAAAACCCGGATGGATCAGGAATCGAACTCAAGACCAAAGGCCAGGAATCTTCCCTCATTTCCCATGACCACTGAGCTATAAGCCCAGGGTCTACTCGCCAATGATTTTGTTCAACCATTTTTAACTTTGGAATAGTGTAATCAAGGATGCGAGACGCATCATGCTCATAAAAAAAATCTGTTTACGTTCAATCAATATATATACACACACAATTTTACATATTTGTTCATGTTATCGCACAATAACAAGTGGGGTGAGTGTGACAACCACTTATATTCTAGAAGTAAAATGAGCGACTAAGTCTTTTTAAATGTCTACTTCAACAATGGTGTACTCCACAAATATCATTCTCTCAATTACATTTAGACCCCGTAAATTTTAGTTCTTCCCTTTTCTATGCATAAACACAACTCTATAATTCTTGAAATACATCATTCCGATTTTTATGACATGCCCAACCACTAAAGAAACGTAAAGCGCGTCTCATTTTCAATGCCTTGAAGGAAATGTATCAACTCGGTTTGTGAATGGCCTTGTCATCTACATTTATCATGTTGTCAACGAAAATGAAACAAATCACCTCACATGCGCATATATATATATATATATAGGGGCGCTAGAATGAGAACCACCTCGAGTTGTAAGCGCCGCGAGAACTACTTGATCCGGGGCGAGGTGGACCAATTTTTTTTTCAAAAACGTAGATGCATGTATTATAAACACATTCGTAAAAAAAAAAATTAAAAAAAAATGTCGTGCGTGTAGTTTTTTACACCACAAGTTTGTGGTTTACGAGTTCCGTAAATTTACGGAACTCGTAAACCACAAACTTGTGGTGTAAAAAACTACACGCACGACATTTTTTAAAATTTTTTTTTTTCACGAATATGTTTATAATACATGCATCTACGTTTTTGAAAAAAAAAATTTGGTCCACCTCGCCCCGTACGGTGTGGTTCTCGCGGTTCTTACAACTCGAGGTGGTTCTCATTCTAGCGGTCCCCTATATATATATAGGGTAAGGTTCATGTTAGAACCACCTTTTTTGCGAGAACCGCGAGAACCAATGTGAACACAACCTAAAATAGCTAAAAAAAACCCTAAAAAAACCTAACCCCCACCCCCCACCCCTAAAAAAACCTAACCCCCCCCCCTCCCAAGCTACATGCTAAAAACTAAAACCCTCAAAAAACCTAAAAAAACTAACCCCCCACCCCACCCCCCAAAAAAAACACCACGGTTCTCGCAATAAAGGGTGGTTCCTAACGGATCTTTGTCATATATATATATATATGTATATATATATATGTATGTAGGGGATCGCTAAAATGAAAACCACCTCTAGTTGTAAAAACCATAAGAACCACTTTACGGCCCTTAGATCAACTAGATGGATGGATGTGATTAAAAGTAATTAATATTAAAAGTTTTTTGTCTTATTATGTCTTTAATATTATAATACAAAAGGGTATTTAAGTAAAATAACTCTATTTTGTCTTTTTATATATATTAATTTTAAATTACCTTTTTTGTCCTATTTATTAATTACTTTTATTACTTTTATTTTTTAAACATAATTTCTTTATTAAAAACATTTTTAAATTCAGATTTTTTTAAAAGATTTTTATACTTTTTACAATTTAAGTTTTATTTTAAACTTTTTACGTTTTTTTGACACGCCGTTTTTTAACGCGCCGTTTTTTTATGCGCCGTTTTTCAAGCGTAACGCGCCGTTTTAACGCTGTTTTTTAACGCCGTTTCTTAACGCGCCGTTTTTAACGCCGTTTTGTTACGCGCCGTTTTTTACGCGCCGTTTTTTTTAAGGCGTCGTTTTTCTCAACCGGCGTTTTTTTAACACGCCGTTTCTAACGCGCCGTTTTTAACGCCGTTTTTTAACGCGCCGTTCTCAATCGGCGTTCTTAACGCGCCGTTTTTTAACGCGCCGTTCTCAATCGCCGTTTTTACCGCGCCGTTTTTAACGCACCGATTTTTTAATGCGCCGTTTTTTAACGCCGTTTTTTAAGGCGTCGTTTTTTAACGCCGTTTTTCACGCGCCGTTTTTCACGCGCCGTTTTTCACGCGCCGTTTTTTAAAGGCGTCGTTTTTCTCAATCGGCGTTTTTTTAACGCGCCGTTTTTTAACGCCGTTTTTTTAAGTTGTCGTTTTTCTCAGTCGGCGTTTTTTTAACGCGCCGTTTTTTTTCCACGTTTTTTAACGCGCCAAATTTTTTACACGCTTTTTACACGCCGTTTTAACGCACCGTTCTTCCGAAGTTTTTTAATGCGCCGTTTTTTTGAAGTTTTTTAACGCACCGGTTTTCCGAAGTTTTTTAACGCGCCATTTTTTTACGCGTTTTTACCCGCCGTTTTTTCAAGCGTCGTTTTTTTTAAAACGCGCCGTTTCTCCACGTTTTTTAATGCGTCGTTTTTTTACACGCCGTTTTAAACGCGCCGTTTTTTTCACTTTTTTTAACGCGCCCCTTTTTGTACACTTTTTACGTTTTGCGTTAAAAATTTAAATTTTTTACGTTTTACGTAAAAGTTTTTACGTTTTACGTAAAACTTTTTACGTTTTACGTAAAACTTTTTACGTTTTACGTTAAAAATTTAAACTTTTTACGTTTTACGTAAAAGTTTTTATGTTTTACGTTAAAATTTTCACGTTTTACGTTAACTTTTTACGTTTTACGTAAAAACGAAAAACTTACGAAAAAGTTTACGTAAAACTTACGAAAAAAATTTACGAATAACTTACGAAAAAGTTTACGTAAAACTTACGAAAATCTTTTTACGTATTACGTTTTACATAAAACTTACGAAAAAATTTACGTAACACTTTTTACGCTTCACGTTTTTTACGTTTAACGATAAAAAGTTTACGGTTTACGTTAACAAGTTTACGGTTTAATTTTTTTTTACAAAAACGTTTTTACGCAAAACCGAACGCAACAGAAAATCGCCATTTTTTTACGTTAATTTTTTTACGTTTTAACGCGCCGTTTTTTTACGTTTTACATTAAAATTTTTACGTTTTACGTTTTTACATAAAAAAGTTTTACGTTTTACGTTTGGCGTAAAACTTTTTACGTTTTACGTAAAACTTTTTGGCTCTGATAGGTGTCTCAGATAGTTTGCTATCATCATCGACGCCTCAAAAAAAATATAAAAAACCCAACAAACAAAAATAAAAAAGAACGAGTGGATTCTGGAAAAAAAAAGTTTTGGCTCAGATTTTCCGAACATCAGAGGCTGCAAAGTGGGGTTGCGGGTTCAAAAACCTACCCTCCACCATCCTTGCCACGCCATCGTCAAAAAAATATACGTTTTTTGTATCATCACTGCCAAGAACGCCATCGTCAAGATCAAATGTCGGGGAAAAAAGTTTTGTATTATCAGTACCAAACGACACAAAAGAACTCACTCCCTGATCCGACAACTTTTCGATCGGCACAACGGGGCACAACGGGGGCACCACCGGCACCAGCGAGCACCACGGGGCACCATCGGCACCGCTTGCAAAATCAACCACCTGTAAAAAACAGGCGACATCAAAGCCAACCAACAGAAACACACAAAGCATCTCTAACATAACACCCAAAACCCATTTCATAAAGAATATCCAATAAGGCACCAGATTCCACCGAAACCCATTTCAACGGAATCAAACCCACAAGATTCAAACCCACAAAGACAAAACCCACCAGATTCAAACCCAGATTCAAAAACAGAACATCAAAAACAAACCATGAACATCATCGTAAAACAAGCCATCAACAAAAACACTTACCAAAACTCACCGGTCTCCCCACAAACCACCACCGCCTTCCGACATCGGCTTTAGTATATAGATAAAAAAATTTAAAAGTATTTTTTTTTCTTTCAGGTTGTTTCAAGAGCTATTGCTTTAGTATCCACTAAAGTCACATTTCATCTCAAATAAAAATTAAAATTAAAATATACAAAACACATTTGAGCATGTGGCAACAAGTGTAAGATATCCAGTTATGATGCTGACCAATCACGTCCACACACACACTCCTTACACTTCCCCTTATCAACCACCAATCTGTCTTGTGCCACCGCAGGTGCAGCTCCGGCCACCGACTTGTCATTCTCAACCCGAAACTCATACCCATTAGCATCACCCCCTCCTCAGGTTAACTTACATCTAACAAACTTTTTATTTTTATTTTTTGAGGTTTAACTATTGTAGTTAAACATATATTACTTAGATTTGTTGTACAGACCCATGGTGGTGAACGAGTATGAGAGAGAGATAGGGGTTTGAGAGAGAGAAACATGGGTGAACGAGAGGGGTTTGGCTCACTGGAGAAGAAGGCGGGTGTGGGTGTGTCTTGTCTGCACCGAAAACAACAATCGCATTAGCGGAGAGGAAAGGTGTTTAGGGGTGGTGATGAATATGGTGGTGGGTAATGGGTTGGGAGGAAGAAGATGAACTTGTTTTTTTAAGAAATCAGGAGAGAGAATTAAATAAAAATGGGGAGAGAGAAAATCAATCTCTTGTGGCATTAAATTAAATGTGGAGAGAGAGGGAGGATTTGACATTTGGGGTAAAAGAACAAAGTACCCTTTTTGTTGGCATAATCTGATTGGTTGAGAGTGGTTCTCGCGGTTCTTACAACTGGAGGTGGTTTCTATTTTAACGGCTCCCTATGTATGTATATATATATATATATATAGCCATTGAAACAACTTTTTGTATAAGGTGGAAAAACCATTTTGAAAAACTATGAAACCTTGGCGTTTTGAAACTCTTTTTAACTTTTCATGAAATATCACCTTTTCCCACCCATAAGCTCATCTAAACACTTTTTAAAACAACTTATTGACTTTTCTCACCTCATAAGCTCATCCAAACACTTTTTTAAAAACTCCTTTTGGATAAGTAATAAGTCAATAAGTCCTTTTACCAAAAAAGTACTTTTTAAATTAAATAAGCAATTCCAAACACCCCCTAATGAAAACAAAGCTATATACTTTGCAAAAATATTGAAACCTATGACCGTGTTTGTACATGTATTACTGTCAAGTCTAGAAATATATATATATATATATATATATATGGAGAAGATCATGCGAGAACCACCTCTTATTGCGAGAACCGCGAGAACCAATGTGAACACAACCAAAAGTGCCTAAAAATAGCTAAAATTCACACAAATTTTTTTGGGGGGAGGGGGGGGGGGGGAGGGGGGGGGAGGGGAGTTTAGGTTTTTTTTTTTGTGTGTGGGGGGGGGGGTTAGGTTTTTTTTAGGTTTTTTGAGAGTTTTAGTTTTTAGCATTTAGCTTGAGGGGGGGGGGGGGTTAGGTTTTTTTTTTTTGGGGGGGGGGGTGGGGGTTAGTTTTTTTTAGTTTTTTTTTAGTTATTTTAGGTTGTGTTCACATTGGTTCTCGCGGTTCTCGCAATAAATGGAGTTCTCGCATGAGCCCCTCTCTCTCTCTCTCTCTCTATATATATATATATATATATATATATATATATATATATATATATATATATATATATATGGGAGGTTATCTTAAGAACGCTAAATATTGTGAGAACCGTGAGAACGAATAAAAAACCAATCAAAATCATTTTTTTAATGCAAACCTCATTTATAATTAAAATACAACATTAAAAAAAGTATTTACTCTTTAAATAATTCATATATTCTTTCAAAACCACTATTGATAAGTTTTTTACACGTGTGTAAATACAACAAACATACACAAGTGTAAATTTTATTTTTTTAAGAATACTTGTAAATCTAAACGTGTAAATTTAATTTCTAACGTTGTATTCAAATAATTATGATAAGTGTAAAAAGAAATTTTGAATTTGAATTGATTTCGACCAAGTTCTCGTGGTTTTTTTTCATTCGTTCTCATGGTTCTCGCGATATTTAGCGTCCTCATTTAAACCTCCCCTGTATATATAGTGGAAAACCTGTGTGATGCAGCGGCAGTTTATTTTTACAAATACAATAGATACACACCCAAGATACAATAGCTAAAAAACTATTATACTTTTTATATTACATAATATAGTTATATATATACAATTACATATTTACTATTCAATTTCTTTTACTACTCTGTTTGTTTCTCACGCTCTCTTTCTCCGACTATTATGCATCATTGCCGTACCTTCTCCATTCGAACATCATGCACCAATACCATCACTGTCGGGCACCACCAGCCTGTACTCCTGAGGTGTTTCTCCGTTCCACGAGACCACCGCGACAGTGGCGGCGACATGGCCTTGTCGAGATTTACGTTTGTGAGGATGGACAAGTGGGTTGGGTCGGTTATGAATAGTTCAAGTTCGCCGGCCGAAGGTCACCGACAACGAGATTGATGAAGAAGAAGATCTGTTGAAAACAGAGAGACAGAGAGCGACAGTGGCGGTTGTAGGATCTAGTCAGATGGCCGACCGGCAGTGCTGGTTTTGCTGTCGGGTATCATTTAATCCCATACGTGTCCCATACTCGCGAAATATTATTTTCCATACCCAGTCCAATACCCGTCAGGTATCGTGTATACCCGTCTCAAATGCTTTGGGTTTCGGATATACTCGTCGGGCTTGGGTATTTTTGCCACATGTAGTTTTAAAACCGCTCCGGTTTAACCCAAAAATCGAGTGGGCTGGCCCGTGTGAAATTGAAACACGAAGGGCTTTCGGTTTCGGGTGCCAGTCGTAAACATGGTTGTCAAGGTGAAATTGAAACACGAAGAGCCTGTGAACTCTCACACTCCCTCAAAACGATTACTGTATTTCAAAAGATTCTGCTTCATTTCATCTCAGCCGATTCTTCGACACTTGCAGCGATTCTGATCTCTGTTTCGCACTCAAATTCTGTATTTTTGTTTTATTTTGGCTGACTTCTCAGGTACACACCATTAACCTGATTAATGATAACAAATCGCTTATTTTTCTGGGATGATTTTGTGTTTCGTTCAGATAACTAGATAAGATTGTGTAGTTTGTGTTTATACAGTATGCATCGGTCGGTGTTGATCGTGTTAAGTTGATAAAATTTTATGCACACCAGCTGTTTGATGAAATGCTTGAACCGAAACACACTTTGTTTTCAACGAGATATAGCGATAATTATCACTTGTATTGTTTGTGCCTGTTTTAAATATGCACATTCTCAACCAAGCAAACAGGTCTAGGTTTTTAATTTTTTTCTGGAACTTTTTTAGAGATAGAAAATATATACCAGCCAAGGATGCAACTGTTTCTTCAATTTCTTACATTCACATATGCTTCTGTTTGAGGTGGGGTTTTGTGGATTCTATTAGCAGCTAATGGGGAGTTGTTTAGATCTACATTTTGAGATTGTTTCTAATCGTTATTGTTATTACTTTAATGTTAGTGACAACCTCGATAAAATCATATAGCTTTGACTCATTTTCTTATAAACGGGTCAATTTGGGTGTTGTTTTATCTCAAACGAGTCCAATAAGGGTTTAAGTAAAAAAAAATTGCTACTAGGGAATAGGTTGAGCGGGCAAATGCCAATGGTTCAGTCATAATGTTGTTTTTTTGTGTTTCTGTGATGTCTTTTGCAGCAACTGTTAGTATGAATCCAATGATCCGGACAATGGTTCCACCTCCGTTTCAGCAGATGGCACCTGCACCATGGTTTCCACCATCACCACCAGTGACTAGCGGTTTTTGGAACACCACAAATGTGCAAGGTTGCCTGAAGAAACTCCGAAACACTCTTGATCTTGCAGAAGCAATGTGAGTGTACGATAATCATTTCTAAAGCGACCTGTTCTACTTTTAGTGTGATAGATCTTTAAGATTTAGGGTTTTTTGCAGGGAGAAAGAGTTGGAGACGCTTATTGCAATGAAAAGTACCGAGCAACATATTGAAGGAACAGATGACAGAGCTAAAGAAACTGCAACCGGAAGGCTTTCGAAGTTTTTAGAGAATAACAGGATGTCATTGGATACTCAAGAGAAAATCTCACTGGAAGCAACTAACGGTTTGATAGTGAAGCTAAAAAACGATCTTGAACCATTTAAGGTTATAACCGATGATAAAACGCCATGGGAGGAGAAATCTGCAGCAGTGAGACTGTCGAATAAAATGCAAAAGCACAAAAGAAACAAACTTTGGCGGAAAAGAAAGAGACAACGCGTTGGGGAAATGCTTGCAAAGGTTGTACCTGTATACGCGTTTTCTTTTCTTTTCTTTTGTTTTTCTTTCGTCTATTAGTTGTAGTTTGTGAAACTATGAGTTTCTACGATAGGAACGCGAGCGATTTAACCAAGTTGATCAAGAAGCTGATGAATGGAGGGCTAGGGAAATTGCAAAGGAAACCGCTAAGCGTAAGGTCGAGAAAATGAAGGAAATTGCAAAACAAAAGGCTAACGAGGAGAGAAGGAGATTAGAATCTGAGGTGATAATCTTAATCTTGTAATGTACGGTTGTAGTTTATCTATTGTTTATACGAGGTTGTTAGCTGCTGATGCTATAATTATATAAAAGAGCATATGTTTATTTCTAATTTATTTTTATGTTAATTTACTCTATTTTAGCTTGAGCTACTGTTGATTGTGGAGAAGTTGCAAGAATTACGGTCCATCAGGATTCAGAAATTAACAAAACAAGGTTTGTAGTATATTTTACTTTATGGTAACCAATAATTTACATGTGAATGCCAATATGCCATTTATATAGTTGGTTATTTATCTTGTTAATAAGAGTAAAATGCCACTTTCGTCCCTGAGGTTTGGCCAGTTTCGTGACTTTCGTCCAAAGGTTTGTTTTTCTGCATCTGGATCTAGAAGGTTTGAAATCTTGCATTTTTAATCTGGCTCGGTAACTCCATCTATTTTTCTTCGTCAAGTTAGAGGTATTTCCGTCTTTTTTGTTAACTTAAAGAGCAATTTGGTCTTTTTCAGGGGTAATTGGTCTTTTTACATAAAGTTAAAAAGACCGGATTGCCCTTTAAGTTAACAAAGAGACGGAAATGTCCCTGACTTAACGGAGAAAAATAGATGGAGTTAACAAGCCGGATGAAAATGACAAGATTTCAAACCTTATATATCCCGATGCGGAAAAACAAACCTTTGGACGAAAGTTGCAAAACTGGCCAAACCTCAACACGAGAATAGCATTTGACTCTATTAATAATTATGTCATCGTCCTGACAAGTTGGTCTAGTGGTTAGTCACTTGGTTTCTCTCCTTGAGGTCCCAAGTTCAACTCCCACTAGCATCACTTTGATGGGACAATGGTGGTGGCAATGAAGTTTAGAACTAGGCCTCTCTGGAGGTCGCCGATTCAAAACCGAGCTGAACCGGGGTTTTACCGTAGTGGGCCTTTGGGCGGGCGGGTTTTCCCCAGAACTGGTGGCTTGGGTATGCATCCAACTCTGACCGTTATGGAGGAGGGGATGCATTCGCTCGATTGAGGGCATCCCAGGATGCTTATCCGGTGATTTAGTTGGCCGTTCAAAAAAAATATAATTATGTTATCATACGAAGTGCTGAATTTCTCGTGATTGGCTAAACATCGGCCAATGCATCACTCATAAACTTACTAAAATATGCTTATAAATAACATTTTATTTACATGTGAATGCCATTAACATTTCTAATAATCATGCAGGCCATTTTCTCCCGGACGAGGACAACAAATTTCTTGAAAAAATTCGTGCTGCGGTTGAGGAAGAGGAGCGGCAAGCAATGGCGGCTGCCGACACAGGTGCCGCTAAAGACGCCATTGCATCCGCTGAGGAATCTCGACATGCAACAGGTGCGAGCGCTATAAATCCAGAAGATCAAACTAACGTGAAAGATGGAGATAAAGTAAATGAGGAAAAAATAACCGACACTGAAGCAAAAGGAAGCTCAACGGCTGCTACTGATATGGAATCCGGGAAACAAAGAGCCAAAGTTGCAGGCTCTGCCACTGGATATGATTTTTCAGCAAGTTTGCCACTTGAGTTTTATCACTATTATCATGGAAGCAATACTGATATGGGAACACTAATCGAGGTGAGTTTTTTAATCGTTATTAAAGTAAATTGCCATTTTCGTCTGAGGTTTGGCCAGTTTTGCGACTTTGTCCAAAGGTTTGTTTTTCCGCATTTGGATCCAAAAGGTTTAAAAGCTTGCCATTTTCATCCGGCTTGTTAACTCCATCCATTTTTCTCCGTTAAGTCAGGGGTATTTCCGTCTTTTGTTAACTTAAAGGAAAATTTGGTCTTTTTCACTTTATGTGCAAGCATTTAGCATAATGTACAAGTATTCACTTAAAGGGCAATTCGGTCTTTTTCACTTTATGTATGAAAATATCTCTGACATAACGGAGAAAAATGGATGGAGTTAACGAGCCGGATGAAAATGACAAGATTTCAAACCTTTTAAATCCAAATGCGGAAAGACAAACCTTTGATTGAAAGTCGCAAAATTGACCAATCCTCAGGGACAAAAATGGCATTTATATCACCACCAGTTAAAATTTTAATTGGGCCGAGTGATCATTACGATTCCCATTATTTAAGACCGGAATGCGGTTTTGGTCCTTTCTTTTAAGAAATTACATCTACCGCTTCCTCCCACTATTCACTTTGTTGTAAACATTTGGTTTCAAAAGTTTTGTTAAATTTTGTGAAATGACTATTACACCCCGCTTACTAAAAAAAACTAAATAACCAAAAGAGTTTACGACCTTCTTAAGAAACTGGTAATTTTAAACGGTTTTTATCTTACAGGTCAGACGAACATGGGATGCATATATAAGACCTGGAGGAAGGTAAGCACATTATTTTCTGATGCAGTTTAAATCTTCTAGAAGCATCTTTTCTAGAGCCTTAAGTGGCTCAGAAAATATAAAAATTATAATTTTTTTAGAGAATGATTCACTCTTTGTAGCGTTAATTATTTGACTTAATTCGACTTGTTTTTTGCAGTCGAATACCCGGTCATTGGGTTCAACCACCTCCACCAGCTGACGATATCTGGGCATCCTACCTCGTGAAGCCCCGATAAACTTCATACCGGTCGCATTAAACTGTTTAAACTCTGTAGCAGCTGCTATACTTTTGGTATGTTTCTTATATGCTCAAGAAATACCAACATAATATCTTGCAATTCATGCTCAACTTTTTCCTTGTATTGATGAACATCAATGTGATTCATTAGTGTATATCATGTAGGTATAGGTTTACCTGATAGGATACTACTAAGATCTAGAAAATCTAGCAGGTTAAAAGGCCCGATTCGAGAGGGGCTATGTCTCCGATACATAACAAACACACATAAATAAAACTTAAACAACCACAAAGGGAAAAGCCTGATTTACTGGCTACGTATAGTTGTATAGTTGTAACTGCTCCTAATTACATGCTTGGTCTTTTTAAATTTTCCCTCCGTAATCTGATTTGAATGTGTTCCCTCCATCGTCTGATTCGAAGGGGTCAGTGATATGACCGAATAAGGCATTCTGGAGCTCCATCGCATGTGAGAGGTATTGTATCATTATTATCCGCTCGGTAAAACGACTTGTCCTCAAGGTGAAATGAGGGATATTTTCAGCTAACAGACAGGGCCGACCCTGAGCATGGGCCGGGTGGGCGCCGGCTCAAGGCCAAAAACGTAAAGAGGCGTGAAAAATTGTTTAATTTTTTCTATATATTATATATCTTTTAAAATAACCTCTATGTAACTATATTTAAACCCAAAGTAAGCCTAAACTGGGCCTTGGTCAATCTGTTTAACTGGTCCAACTGGCCAAATCTGTTTTAGATTTTTGAGTCCCAATCTGTTTAAACCCAACCCCCAGGCCTAAATTTACAAAAATTAAAACCCAGATAAAATAATAGATCGAATCGTGGATTAAGGGAAGGCGAGGGGGGTAAAAAACACGACGACACACATAGTCTCACACGCTAGCGCAACGACGGAAAAATCTTCGATTCTAAAGGGTTCGACCAAAATTGTTGAGTGTTCACGGACAATGGTGAAATCTTCGATTATAAGGTTGTTAAGAAGAGTTGAGATCGACCTAGGGTTTTGACGAATCACTGATCAGGTATGGAA
Source organism: Helianthus annuus (assembly GCF_002127325.2). Classification (NCBI taxonomy): domain Eukaryota; kingdom Viridiplantae; phylum Streptophyta; class Magnoliopsida; order Asterales; family Asteraceae; genus Helianthus; species Helianthus annuus. The sequence goes on along the minus strand of NC_035449.2, from coordinate 153,482,116 downwards.
TTCTCGTTTTACTAATTTTGATGTTTAAAACATAAGTATTATTGCGTGATTTCATTTACTGATTTGAATGTATAAAAGTTTGATACTTTGATGTTTACTTAATTAGTTGATTAATTTATATCATTATATGTTTAGGCTTTATAGTTACTTTATATATATGCAAGATGAAATGTAGTATACTATTGAATAATTGAAATTTTGAATGTTTTTGTTTAATGTTTAGAAATTATGTCTCCTGTTTCCAAATACAAACACCTACTAGGTAGTCAAAAACGTAAAAAGAATTAGTTAGATGAAGAACAAAAGGAAGGCGGACAAGTAAGACAAAACCGTATACACAAGTTTTTTCTCAAAAATACCTCAAAGTTCTAGTTCTAATGTGGATACTAATGTGGGCGAAGATAATGTGGGTGAAAATGATGTTAGTGCTAATGTCAGTGTTGTGGAAATCAGCCTAGGCGGCCGATTAATCGGTGCCTAGCGCCTAGGCGGTAATCGGTACCTCACCGCCGCAATTTTAGGAAATCGTTTATAATGGTCGGTATTGGTCAAAGCCGGTAAAAATCATGGCTAGTCGGACCTAGTCGGAGATACTAGGGGTTAATCAGAACTAGTCACATCCTTTTTTTTAAGTATTTGAAAAAGCCGACAAGAGTCTCTGGCGAATGATTTCCGATTGGCTATAACAGCGCTCTCTAAGCTGTGAAGATATGTCGGGTTTGGGCTTTTGGTTGGATAGATCTCGATTAGACCTTAAAATAGATCAATTTGGTTGAATCAGAACTAGGGTTTGCGACTTGAGTGACCTTATGCGTCCCTGATAGAAGAAAGGGGAGAAGAAAGAAGTCTGCGTACTATAGAGTGGATGTTTGGGTTAGCTTCTTTTGGAGCTACTTTTAACTTATTGACTTATAAAAAGTTAATAAGTCATTTTGATAGTGTTTGGATAAGGGTTGGGAAGGAGTTTTATGGCTTGAAAAGGAGAAAATGAGAAGTTAGAATTTCTAACTTCTGACTTATGACTTATAAAAAGTTAACAAGTTACAAGGAATGCCAAACACCCCCAGAATGGTGGTAGGGATTATTAGGTTTAATCAGTTTTGGTATTTTAACAGTTAACCCCCTCATTTTTCACTACTTTACAGTTAGTCTCCAAACTTAAGCTAAAGAATAAAATGCTACTTTTGGTTGTATGTATAGCTTTTTATGTTGTACAAAAATGTTATTTATAAATTAATTTGTAAATTTATACACCAAAAGGATAAAATTAACCTTATATATATAAAAATTTGTAAAAGTATACATAAAACGTCCAATCCGATTAATCCCAATTAATCCTTAGGCGGTTCCCCACCGCCCAACTAGCGCCTAGCGCTTTATGTAACACTTGCTAATGTGGATGTTGATGAGAATGAAGATGTTAATGCTAATGTGGGATTGTGGGTGAAGATGATAATGAATTTCAATGAAGATGATGTTTATGCTAATGTAGATGAATTTAATGTGAGTGAAGATAATGCTAATGTTAATCCAGGTATTGATATTTTTGATTCTAGAATGGGATGGGTTTTGATCATAACTTGATTAAAGAATTGGCTTAGAAAGGTCCAAAATGAGATTTTACTATTGTTAAAGGCCCCGTGGATAAATTTGGAAGACGATTTTCTACGATCATGTGTGCCATAATTCTATGAAATAGGAGACGTCTGGTAGAGAATGGCTAGTGTATTTGAAAGAGCTTGACAAACTCTTATTTTTGTTGGAAACTTCTTAGAAAAGAGCATGGAGAGGTGGATTGGATAATGAAGGTTATATGAACTGGAAACATGCTAATCATAGACTTAAATAGCATGAAGTTAGCTTAGAACCGAAATGCATTAAAAGTTGAAATGCAACGAAACAATTGACAAAGTAGCACATGAGCAATTAAAAAAGAAATAGATTATTGGAAACAAGTCATTCTTAGGATTGTTGCACTTGTGAAATCTCTTGCAAAACATGGCTTAGCATTTTGTGAATCAAATGAGAATTGTATCAAAAAGCAATGGAAACTTTTTGGGATTGACTGGGATGTTGGAAGATTTTGACCCAATTATGAAAGAACATGTGTGACATATCATGAATGATGAACTCCATGTACACTATTTTGAGCACAATAATTACTAGCTGATCAAGTTAAAACAGAAATCATCAAGAGGATACACCAATTTTAGTCTTAATCTATGATTGCACCTCTGATACAAAATGTCCATAATTGTGAGGCATGTGAATTTTAACTCTAATTCTGTGATCGTTGAGCTATCTTTTTTAGGTTTTTGCTTGTTAATGATACCACCATTAAAAGACTTTTTAATGTTACATCTAAGGAATTAGAGTCTCGTTTTATTGTGTGACATGGCTAACACGATTACTAAGTCTAGAGAATTTTTTGTAACAATACAACGAATTTATACTATCTTTGGCAATTTTATTAATAGGTGATTAGGTGGTAGACTTTGGAAGACAATGTTAAAAGATTGCTTCTTAAATTATTGTCTGTCACTCGTGAAGAAAGTCGTGTAGTTAAGCATATTAGAATTAACTTGTAGATGTAAGAAAAACTTTGCAAGAAGTTAGGGGCTCTGCTAAAGATCCTAAAATACAAAGCGAAGCTAAATCAAGTAGGTTAATTTGAATTTTTTTGGTGCAAATAGTCATTTGGTTCGAAATATTATCAAAGGTGAGCAAAAGGTTGCAATCAAAGTATGTGGTTTTTGATATTGGTATCGATGAAGTGGATAGGTAGAGGTGCAATAGTGTCGGAAAAGAAAAAGAGTCGTGAGCTCGTTTAAGCATAGAAACATAGAAGACAGGACGAGTTCTGGCTGTAGGAGGCAACTCCAATTCATAAGCAACTGGGCCCATAATGCATTTAATACGATAAGGTCTAAAAACCTGGGAGTCAATTTCTTGTACCAACACTTAGGCAAACTTTATCGACGATAAGGTTGGAGCAAACCTCTAGGAGACAAAGTCTCATATTTTTGTTGTTGGCAGGTTAGGCACTGCTAGACAAATAAGTGGATGTGTTCCTTCCTAATTACATGCTTGGTCTTTTAAGTCTTCCTTCCATAATCTTATAATCTTATTTGAATGTGTTCTTTCCATCGTCTGATTTGAGCGAGTCAACCGGTTCTTGAGCTACTTATTTCTTGGTGTGACCAAGAATCACATACTTCGATTGCAACCTTTTTGCTCACCGCATTCACATTTGATAATATTTCAAACCAAATGACTATTTGTATCAAAAATTCATATTCACCAACTTCAAATTTTTTAATCATTTAGCTTCGCTTTGTATTTTGGGATCTTTATCAGAGCCCTAACTTCTTGCAAAGCTTTTCTTACATATACAAGTTGAGTTCTAATAGGCTTAACTACACGACTTTCCTAACAAGTGACATGCAATGATTTAAGAAACAATCCTTTAATTAGGTGATCGTTCCAAAAAGTTCTTTAGACTTGGTGATCGTGTTAGCCATGTCATACATTGCAAGATTAAGACTATGACAACAACTATAAAAAGCTCTAGGATTTTTTTTTCTTGAAAATCTCCTTTGAACTTCATTGTGTTTTCCTTTCATGTTTGCTCCATTATCATAGTTTTGACCACGCATATCAACGATATCAAGGCCTAGAGACTCTAATTCCTTAGATGTAACTTCAAAAAGTCCTTTAACAGTGGTATCATCAACATCTAAAAAACCTAAAAATGATTCCTCAACGGTCATAGAATTAGAGTTAAAATTCACATACCTCACAATTATGGACATTTATTTTCTTGGTGACTTGTATCAGCGGTGCAATCATGGAGTAATACTTTGCTTTATCTTTTGATAATTTCTGTTTTAACTTGATTAGCTAGTTAATGTATTAACAAGTTTTGGATATTGTGCCCAAGATAACGTACATGGAGTTCATCATTCATGATACGTCGCACATGTTCTTTCGTAATCAGGTCAAACTCTTCCATCATCTCAATTAATCCCTAAAAGTTTCCTTTGCTTTTTGATACAATTCTCATTTGATTCACGAAATGCTAAGCCATGTTTTGCAAGAGATTTCACAAGTGCAACAATCCTGAAAACGACTTTTTTCCGATAAGTTTCACGAGAGTGTTTCTGACAGGTGTTTTTAGAGGATAATTGAAAAGAGATGCCTAACTAGAACTGTGACATGCTTTAGGAAGTATACATGCTACATGTCGGTAACCCTTATTCCTTTCGTTTTGTGAGATATTTGAGCCTACTAGAATTGTTAGTCTGATCTAATAAATGTTCATTTGTTGAGAGTAAGCCGTATGTTACTCTGTTTTAGAATTTGTGTGATTTGATACATGCGACTGTGGATGTGGCATACGCACATAGATGATAAAGGCATTAGGATCCTTTCTCTAACCTTAGTGACCCATGTTGAGCCGTAGACCATTCGTTTGTTACACCCAATGTGAATTGCTTGATTACCAACCGCGAATGACAATTTTGTGTTTAGATATTTGTGTTGAAAAAAAAAGAAAAGAAAGAAGAAGAAACATGTTAGTATTATATACCAAAGTGTTTGTAGTTCATTGTGAATAAATATTTTCATGGTTTGGTTTATCTTTCTTCATTAGCCACATAAAAAACCAACTCCTTACCTTTACCTGAGCCCAAAACCCATAAGTCCTTTTGATATGTGCTATGTTATGTGTTACAGTGAAGGTGTGATTGTCATACAAGCTTATGAGTACAGAGTTTCATTCTGGTTTTGAGCTATTTATATTTACTAGCACATTACACGCTAGTCCAGATACAACCGAGATGAGAGTTGATTGTGAGGGGTGTGTTGGCATGTGTGTAGTATCATAAGCATGTTAGTTTTAGTTATGCAAGTCTTAAGTAGTTTCAAATATGTATCACATACTTGACAGATTGTCAATCTCGATTGTGTCAGTCTATGGGACGGGTATGACTTGGGATCTTAAATTGTTAAATCGGTAAGGGATTTAGAAGTGATTTGTCAATATGGTGATTAATGTTTGTGATGGTTGCTTGAGGACAAACAAGGTTAAGTGCGGGAATGTGATGGAGAGGGTAAAACCCGAGCATTAATGTGTTTATCTTATGGGTTTTTATTATGTTTTAAGTGATTATATTGTTTGAATGTGATAACTACGAGATTGTGGTTCTGCAAATTAATCACTTAAATGGATGGAATTAAAGTGCTAGAAGATGAAGCGGAACATCCGAAGATGATAAGCATAGCTAAAGACATTGTTCGGGATGAGTTATAGCTTAGAAGATAGCTTGGAAGCATGGGAAATGCGAAAGAATAAAGTTTGGGGGCCTTTTTAGTCATTATGTGAAAGTTGAATTATGAAAACAAAAGAATTCAGAAAATGCCTGCTGTAGCTTACGGCCAGTCAGCCATAAGTTGCGGCTGAACAAAAAATTGACCAGAAGTTTCCCGGCGTAGCTTATGGCAAGCAAGTCGTAGCTTACGGCGGGACTCATGCAACGCGAGTTTGACTTTTTGGAAGGTATAAAAGCTATTTCAAACCCTAATTATTCACACAACTTTTGGGACGAATTTTTGGGATAAAGAACACATTCTTGGGCATCAATTCACCTCTAATCATCATACGTTTCACCAAACCAACAAGATTGAAGATGCAACCGATCATTAATGCTTTTGAAGATCAAATCACCAAGATGAGCGGCTAATTTCCTAGTGGTTCCCTCCGGGTGGAGGATTCTTGTAAGTAGACTAAGTTATGTGTTTTTGATTGTGTTTGAACTTGGTAATCTAAGCATTCGATGCTTTTTTACCATTTGATTCAATTGATTGGATTGTAACGATTGGTTTTACTTTAATTCTTAATTCTAAGTCATTCAATTCCCGAGAATTCTAGCAATTGGGATATATTTGATAGGGGTTAAGGTTGGTAATTTCAATTGATTATTTATATGATAACCGTCCGTTGTTTAGCAATCGAAGTAAGTAGTCTTTAGATAATCACAATCGATTAATTGAGTTATGCAATCATGTCTATGTGATTGTAGCAATCAAACACATAATTGACGTTTATTTTGAATCTGAAATCCGGAGGAACCATTGTTTTCTCCAATTGTTTACAACTCGTAGTTAATATAGCTTCCAAACAAACTTCCAAACAACCGAATTTTACATTTTTGCAATTAGTTTATTGTTACTTAATTCATAACGCTTTCTACCACTCCCCTGGATTCGATACCTGACTTACCTTGACCAGAAGTTGCCCGGCGTAGCTTTATGGCTAGCAAGTCGTAGCTTACGGCGGGACTCATGCAACGCGGGTTTGACTTTTTGGAAGGTATAAAAGCTATTTTCAAACCCTAATTATTCACACAACTTTTGGGACGAATTTTGGGGATAAAGAACACATTCTTGGGCATCAATTCACCTCTAATCATCATACGTTTCACCAAACCAACAAGATTGAAGATGCAACCGATCATTAATCAAGCTTTTGAAGATCAAATCACCAAGATGAGCGGCTAATTTCCTAGTGGTTCCCTCCGGGTGGAGGATTCTTGTAAGTAGAATAAGTTATGTGTTTTTTATTGTGTTTGAACTTGGTAATCTAAGCATTCGATGCTTTTTTACCATTTGATTCGATTGATTGGATTGTAACGATTGGTTTTACTTTAATTCTTAATTCTAAGTCATTCAATTCCCGAGAATTCTAGCAATTGGGATATATTTGATAGGGGTTAAGGTTGGCAATTTCAATTGATTATTTATATGATAACCGTCCGTTGTTTAGCAATCGAAGTAAGTAGTCTTTAGATAATCACAATCGGTTAATTGAGTTATGCAATCATGTCTATGTGATTGTAGCAATCAAACACATAATTGACCTTTATTTTGAATCTGAAATCCGGAGGAACCATTGTTTTCTCCAATTGTTTACAACTCGTAGTTAATATAGCTTTCAAACAAACTTCCAAACAACCGAATTTTACATTTTTGCAATTAGTTTATTGTTACTTAATTCATAACGCTTTCTACCACTCCTCTGGATTCGATACCTGACTTACCCTAGCTATTTAGGTTACTTCAGTTTTTGCATGACCCTTACGGCAGTCATCACATGCACAGACTCACACCGCCACATGGCCTGCGCTAATCTACTGGAAATGACTAAGTGCCATGCACGTTTGGTTTGGTATGGTTCATTGCGCGCGACCCATGCTTGGCATTGCGTAAGCCGGCGCAGGATTTGAGACCATATCCCTTCCCGGTAGCGCATGGTGGTGGTCAATTGTTGGGGTTTTGGTGTTGAAAATAAATAAGATTCCACATATAAAATAAAAAAACTATCATACATGCCATTTAAGATCATGTAGCTAATAGTTAGTAGCAAAAGTTTAGGACTTATACAAACGTAGTGATACGAAAAGTTATACCAAAAGTTACTAGGACTTACACAGACGTTTGCGGTTAATAAAACATTTAAACTTATAGTTCATCATCAATCATCAAGACCATCATCAAAGTCATCAGAACTTCCATCAACATCAATTGGATATTCAGCTTTGGATTCATCAGTATCGTCTTTTTCAGAATCTTTATCCACCAAAGCTCTTGAAGATGATGGTTGTGATGATCTTGTTGCCCTTACCTCTCCAGCCCCACTCGCATCTCCTACAACTTCCCATATCAAGTCTTCATCCTCAAAAACCCGTTCTTCTTCCATCCTTCCAGTCAACCACTCGTTACAATCATCAATGTAATCTAAAGATATCGGATCATACACAACCTCTTTATCACGACGGTTCTTGAGTGTCTTGTTGTACTTGACAAACACAAGATCTTGCAACTTCTTGTGCTCTAATCGGTTCCTTTTTTTTTTTTTTTTTTGAACGGCCAACAAAAACGTTTTATTAATTAGCAAGGAGCTACACCAAAAATATACAAGCCGGCTAGAGCGGCACACCAAACAACCATAAAACAAGAAAAAACAATACAGGACCCTACTCGAATTTAACCGAAATCATCGAATCTTTTCCAGCTCTCCAACGTAATCGCAGCATCCTTTGAACGATTTTTGACCCATAGATAACTCATAACCTTCACTTCCTCCAAAATCTTTGATACCTCTGGATAGGAACCATCAAAAATGAGTTTGTTTCTTGCAGCCCAAATACTCCAAAATGTGACATGAACAATGGCCTGGATAATCTTCTTTTTCTTTGTAGAACTTTTCACGAATAAATGCAGATCTAGAATGTCCTTTATGCCAAAGGCAAAAAACACGGGTATTTTGCACCATTGTGTAATAAGAGCCCAAACCGTTTGTGCAAGGTGACATGATACAAATAAATGCTCGCTCGTCTCCGCATAGTCTCCACATATGGCGCACCTATCCGAATTTACTTGAATATTTCTTTGAGCCAAAGCCATCCTCGTGGGAAGACGCTCCTTTTCAGCTCGCCAAGCAACAAAACCCACCTTTTTCGGCACCCACTTATTCCATACGAACGAGTAATGTGGCTGCAGCCTATTACAAATTTTTAATACTGATTTCACACTTCGAACTGAGAATACAGCCGATGTATCTAAGCCCCACCTGAGAACATCCTGATTTTCCGAAATTGAGACCGAAATCAGCAGGTCCGTCAACTCCGAAAATTCAGCAATTTCTTGATCTTGCTCAAAGGGTCTGGTCCAGTCCCAGCTAGTGTGCAGACCCCCACCGACCCGGATGATACGGTCCGATACATAACACATTTTCAGCCGTTCTAAGCTGAAAAGAGTTGGAAATCTGATGTGAAAAGGAGTGTTCCCGATCCATAGGTCCAACCAAAATAACGTATTTGACCCGTTCCCCACGACATTTCTAATGGCTTTGAAGAGATCTATCCCCTTTTGCTGAAGCGAATGATGAATATTGACTATTTGCTTCCATATACCCGGCATAGAAATTTTCGCCGGGATAGCCGACCAAGATCGAGAGTTATGATGTATGGCCCAAATCACTCTCCTCCAAAGTCCTTTGTTTTCAACCTTGAAACGCCACCACCATTTTGCCAACATAGCATGATTTGCATCCTTTAACGAACCAAAACCCAAACCACCGTATTCTATAGGTGCAATAACATTGTCCCAGGCCACCCAGTTCATCTTCGCTTTCTCTTCAGATCCACCCCAAAAAAACACTCTTCTCAATCTATCCAAAGCATCGATCACTTGATTCGGGGCTTTATATAAGGAGAAGAAGTATGTTGGAAGTGCATTCAACACCGACTTTAGAAGTGTGACCCTACCTCCATAAGAGAGTTGTTTCGCTTTCCAAATAGCTAGCCTGTTCTTGAATAAATCAATAATGGGCTTCCAATTTTTAACTAAGTTCATATTTGCACCAACCACCAAACCCAAATGCTTAAACGGAAAACTGCCAGACTTGCACCCAAGGAACGTTGCCATGCTTTGAACCTCATGTTGATTTATACCCACCCCGTAAACACTACTTTTGGCAAGATTCACTTTCAAGCCCGATGCCAAGTAGAAGCATCTAAGAATGCGCCTTAGGTTGCTAGCATTTTCCGTCGACCATTCCCCAAGAAAGATTACATCATCGGCATATAAAAAATGAGAGATCACCGGTCCGTCGTTAGTACACTTGATACCCTTAAAAAGATTGACCATTGTGGCTTGTTTCATAACCCCGGTTAAGGCCTCCATAGCAATGACGAAAAGGAAAGGCGAAAGTGGATCACCTTGTCGAAGGCCCCGTGTGCATTCGAATTCCATTGTCGGGGATCCATTCACCAGAACAGAGGCCCTAGCCGTATTAAGAGTTGTTGAAATCCATTTCCTCCATCGGGCCGGAAAGTTCATTTGTTCCATTATTGAATCGAGGAACTTCCAACTCAAGGAGTCATACGCTTTATTGATATCAACTTTAAAAATCATCCCAACCTTTTTTTTAACCTTCAACCATGAGACAATTTCATTGAGAATAAGAGGCCCATCCATAATATTTCGTCCCGCCAAGAAAGCCGATTGTTCCTCGGAGATTATTTTCCCCATAATACCTTTAAGACGGTTCACCAAAACCTTCGAGATGACCTTATTAATTACGCCAATAAGGCTTATAGGGCGAAAATCCATAGGAGAAGCTGGATCCTTAACCTTGGGAATCAAGGCTAAAAACGACGATGTGCAACAACTATTTAACGTTCCATCTGCGTAAAACTTGTTAAATAGAGCAATAAAATCATTTTGAAACCCTTCCCAAAATCTTTTAATAAACTTAAAATTGAAACCATCCGGCCCGGGCGCCCTATCCCCGTCGCAGTCCCAAACAGCATCCTTTATTTCGATTAGCGAGAACGGAGCTATCAGATGTTCCGCTTCGCCATCCGAAATACTAACCAAATTAGGACATGTAAGTTGTGGACGCACTTCCCACGGTTCAGTGAATTGTTTAGAGAAGAAATCAAAAAAATTTTCTTTTATCTCCCCCGGATTAGAAATCCAACCCCCATTATCATAAATACCATTAATTCTATTGTTTGACAAATTAGAATTAACAACGCTATGAAAAAAGGAGGAATTTTCGTCACCTTCTAGTGCCCATCTCGACCTCGATTTTTGTCTAACATCCATTTGTTTAAGCCTTTCCATTTCTAAGACGAACTGAATGCACTCAGTTCGAGTGTCCAGTTCTTCCTGCCGAAGTGGTCTTGATTCAGCGATGTGTTCTAGATCACCGATAAGCTTCTTTTTTGCTAGATAAACCCCCTCTGTCCTCTGTTTTTCCAGAGCCAGCCAATCCTTAATTTTGTTCTTTAGCCATCTTAACTTAACCGCCAATCTCAGATCCGGTGGACCCGAAAAAGAGAAAGCTAAGCATAATTGTGTCACGTGCTCTTGGAACCCATTTATTTCAAGCCAAGAATTATAAAACCTGAACGGCGTGTGCCCAAAATCTGCTGGCGTGGTATTTAGAATAATCGGCCTGTGGTCCGAGATGTCCCTGTTAAGGGCAAGGACCGAGGCATTTGGCCATCTTTCTAAGAAACCTAAGCAAACCAAAAACCGATCGAGTTTGCTTAGTTTTGTACCATTATCCGAAATGTAAGTGAATCGCCCTCCACCCATGTTGTATTCATGTAGTGCAGCTGCCAGTATAAACTGATTAAAGGCATCAGCCTGCGACGCCACAAATTCAGAATTTTGACGATCTGCTGGTTCCCTTACTTCATTGAAATCCCCCATCATAACCCAAATTCCTTGAAGAGAATTCCTGACCTGCAATAAATTGGACCAAAGCTCTCTTCGCAACACAGCGTCATTAGGTGCGTAGACGTTGACCAAATTGATTCTACAGTTTTGATGAATCAATCGGCCTGCTTCTACCAAAAAATACCGGTTCTTAATTACATTATCACAATCAAACATTGATGGGTTCCATAGACACGCTAGACCCCCTGACCTTCCTTGTGCGTCGACTGTCGCCAAATGAAATGCAGATCTGCCCCAAAAATTACTAAACAGAAACTTAGAAGAATCACCTAGTTTGGTCTCTTGGATAGCAAGAAAATGGATGCCATGACCCGTTTTAATACCCCGAACCCAATCAACCTTTGTAGAATTCTTCACCCCCCTTAAATTTATGCTCAAAAAATTCATTGAGAAACCTCAAAACCTCCATCACCAATAATAGCCTTTGCCGTGTCATCTTCAAAGCCGCGTAAGTCGAAACCAACCTTTTCGCCCACTGTTGTAGTGGCGTATACTTCTCTGGAAATCGACCCAGATTGGCGACCACCATCTGTCGTTGTAGAAGGGTTTGGCAACACCTCCTCCATCTGCTGATGATGGAACAATCTAGTTGGGGGGCCTTGGGTGGAGCCTACAGAAGGGGGGCTCCTGGTATCCCTATTTCTTTTTCCCAACATGTTCAAGGGAGTAGGCCCATCACAGGTATCCTTTTTATTCAACCCACAAAAATCCTCTCGGCCCAATTGCTTACCCAATCTTTCCTCACATTGTGTTTGGTTATTAAGCCCAGGTGTATTAGCAGGCCCAATATCTTCTTTTGTCCTGTTTGAATTACTTCCCTGGTGAGGCCCAGAGCCGTTGCAATTGCCAGCCGCCAATTCCTCTCCCACATCATCATTGTTACTTGGAATCCTAAAAGTCTTTTCATTTTCCCCATGCACATTGTCCCCATAATTTTCATTCCTGGGAGAATGTGTGGACATCTCCACTTCCCCATGCAAAATACTGCCCTCCGGCGGCTCCTTGTTGCTTTGCTTATTCCGGCCGCCGTCCGGCGACAAGTCAGGCCTGATCTCACCTTCTTCGGTGTCGTCCATCATATTTGGCTCATTATCCTTATTGTTTGGCTCCCATCCCGAGACGTTCGTCGGTTTCTCGCCGTCTAAATCCGGTTTCCAAACTCCTGCATTTTCAGTAACCCATATAACGAACCTCCTTTCTTTCCACTGTACGACCACCGTCTCCTCTATTCGTTTCCCGAGAGGTGCTAGCACCATGACGGAGCTATCAGAGTTATCAGATTCTAACCAAGAGAATGGCGATTCCTGAACAACTTTCCCAAAAAGACCCCCAATCTGGTCGAATAGAGAGTTATCTCTGAGGTGAACTGGCACACCAGTTATCCGAAGGGACACGACCCGTTCCATGGGAAGGTCCTCTCCATTCCAAACGTGGAACCGACTAAAAACATTAGATAAGCAGTCCGAGTGGTTACTCATAATGTCCTTAACTATCTCCGGATTTCCTAACGTAAGTAGCACACTTAAACCCCCAACATACGATAAGCCGTAGTTATCCAAACCACCGTCCATAAGGATATGATGCAAATTACTAAGGGTGCTCAGATTTTTTGCTATGCCATGGATTGAACGACCGATGCAATGTAGTGGATACTTTGAACCGTTACTGTCTACCGAAATCGTCTTTGAGCCCATGTTTGTAACGTGGGAGTTATCTTGAAACAAACTTGCAAATGATTGACCTTCCTTTACCGTCGCTCCCCCGAAAAAAGCCCCGCCGCTGTTCGGTTGATTTGTTTGTGTGGGTACCTTCGGCTTCCAGGTCTTTTCACCGACTACCTTTGATGTGTAAATGAATCTTTTGTGATTTTTATCGTACTTAGCCAAGGATACCGACACCTTTGCTTCGAGTATCTTAACTGTGTTCATATCCGCTAAGGTTGCATCGACATTCTCTACACCCACGTAGCGGATGAATCCGAAACTATTCCCTCTCTTGTCTTTCTTACGAGCCACGTATGCATCAGTGACGAACCCGTGCGGTTGAAATGCACGCCAAAGAAGCATTTTAGAGGTACGATCTGGTAGGTTCTGCACCAGGAAGGTCATCTCCACGCCATTACCTCTACTTTTCCGGTACTTTTGGTACTGAACTTCCGTCCACGGGATGTCGTCGCCATCCATATCCCCCTTCCTACCACCGTATAATAGTGTTAATCTGATTTGATTAACTCCTAATCGGTTCCTTTTCTTGAAATGGATCTATTATTGAAAATAATAAATTTTAAATTATTAAAGCATAAATAAACTTCATATTATCATCATACTATGAAAGATAAATTACTTGCTCAAATGTGCTCCAGTTCCTTTCACATCCCGATGAACTACATGTTAAACTAAGCACTTTCATAGCTAATTGTTGGATATTTGGGACTTCTTTCCCAAACAAATTCCACCATTGAGCTACAAATATAAAACTTAGCAAGTATTAATGTAGTATACCTAAAAAATAAGATAAAAAATTCAAAGTAAGTTAACTTACCAGAAGCTATTGTGCAATGTGCTCGCTTTGCAATATCTAAAGCAAAACGGCCCTCTTGGTTTACCCACTTCACCATCTCCTTCATGATTAAGTCTTGTTTGTCCTTTGAAGGAACAAGTCTTTGAACACACTTGATCATCCCATCCGTCACCTCTTGATCTTTCTCAATTTCAGGCCTATAGCAATAGAACTCCGGGTTAAAGTAGTAACCCGCCGCATGCAATGGATGGTGGAGTTGACAATCCCATCTTTTGTCAATAATAGCCGACACCACTTGGTAATCAACGCTATTTTCGCCTAAAGCCTTTTCAATTGTTATCTTAGCTCTTTCCATACCTTCATATACATAACCCATTGCGGGTTTTTTCTCATTGTCAACAAGACGAAGTACGCGTACAATAGGACCCATAACTTTAAGAGTGAAAGTCACATTGGTCCAAAAAGCATATGTTTGAACAACATCCTTAGCCCGCCTTCCTTTAGGTTGTTTTGCCCATTTACTTTCCTTCCATTTATCACTAGTAAACATGGTTCTCAAAGCTGACTTTTGCTTATGCAAACTTTGTAAAGTAAGATATGTTGTTGCAAATCTTGTAACTCCACTTCTTGTTAACTCCTTGTTCTTTGTGAACTCTCTCATCATGTTCAAAACACCACAATGGTTGTAAATATAACCAACAAGAAAAATTCCTTCTTCAATGGTTTGTTTGACTTTAGGAATCTTTCCAACATCTTCAAGCATTAGATCTAAGCAATGTGCCGCACAAGGGGTCCAAAACAAGTGTTTCCTTTTGTCCATCAATAAGTTGCCTAAAAACATGAGATATAAAAACAATGATTAGTATTTATTACTTAAAAATCAAGTAGCTCAAACAACATTAGATATAAAAACTAACCAGCTTGTTTAAAGTTGCTTCCATTATCGGTGATAACTTGAACAACATTTGATTCCCCGACTTGTTCCACAAATTTGTCAAGTAGCTCAAACACCTTTTCCCCTGTCTTCATATAAGAAGAAGCATCAGTCGATTCCATAAACACGGTTCCTTTAGAACTATTGACCAAAAAGTTGATCAATGTTCTACGCCTCCGATCTGTCCAACCATCCGACATAATTGAACACCCGGTTTTTGACCACTCCACCTTTTGCTCTTCGATCCACTTTTCTACATTGTCTACCTCGTTCTTTAGAAGTGGAACTCGCAACTCATGATAAGAAGGCGGCTTGAGATTTGGCCCATAGTTTCCGATAGCTGCGATCATCTCTTTGAAAGCATCTAACTTAGCAACATTGAATGCTATTCCCTCTTGGTAAAAAAACGCAGTTATTGTTTGAATTGTTCTTCCTCGGAGTTCTTTGTCACAAGCATCATTTATGCTTGTTTGTCTCAAACTTGTTGAGTTTCCTTTACTTCTTGTTACATGCATATCAATCAGGTCTTTTGTGTTTGACTTCATCTTTTTGTTTCCCCCACCAATATTAATTCCACTCCTCTTCTTTTGAAAATTTGATATCTCGATTACCTCATTATCGTCTTCATCCTCAACAAAATCTAAGTCATCGAAAACATCAACAATAACATTCTTCTTTGCCTTTTGAATTTCCACGTACGCTTTCAATTCGTCTCTAGCATTTGTAGGACACTTGGTACATGCTTTTGCATTAAAGTTATACTTCCACCCGGGATCTTTTCTTAATTGTGATGATGCACCAGGTGCATCAGATGTCATATTCTGTAGGGAAAACAAACAACGAAATATCAAAAGATTAAACAACGGCCTAAATTACACAGACATTTATTTTTTGGCTGGCTAAATAAGACCTTATTAAAGCCCCTAAGCTGCTGGAACAATTACACAGAAGAAGAAAGAAACAGTACAGTAACAAACAAAAGCCAACCACTTAAATTAGATCCTATGTTGTCAAAAACGAAAATAAACAAGAACATAAATATAATTATGTGGTAGTGTGGTACTTCTACAACAATAAATGTAAGAGGGGGCATTAGTTCTTTCAAAACTTCGGGGATATGTTACTACCAAACTGATGATATAAATGGGCCTTTCCGAGGTTAAATGGCAGATAGAACATATTACAGCTGAGGGGCTTATATATTTGAATTGATGCTGAAAATTAGTTGGAATAAAATAAAAATCATCAGCAATTTAATGTCAGTTTTAGTCGGAAATTGAATGCTGCTAGAAGCATATACAAGCACAATTTAGCATATACAAGCACAAATACATTGGATCATGAATAAAGGTAGATAGGGAGAGAGGGTGAGAAAGAGATTACAGGCCGTCTACATAAGCACAAATACATTGGATCTAGCGTTAAAGAACGGACAACGTCATCAAAAGTTGCTCTGATTTTGTTAAAAGAGTTGTTAAGTTCCGGGATACATGAAGCAACATCTTCCCGGAACTCATGTGAGTAGCAGCAACTGTTGTTACCCTCCCCATTTCCGGCTTTCAGGCCGTTTACATAAGCTATACACTCCTTCATAATATCTTTCGCACGATTTCGAAAATGCCCAATTACAAAAGCCTCAAAGTTCTGCATCATTCACCATCCACAACATCTCTCATTATTTAGTTAACCAGCCATACATACTAGTAAGAATAAAAACACAAGACCTTACCTTGGGAGGTTTATTCATGATACACGTCATTATTTTGAGCGACTTTATCAGGACGTTCTCGTTGTAGAGAAAAGAAAAGTATTCTGAGACCACAGAGGCTCCACACTCTACAAATCCAGGTTGGTGGAACAAAGGGTCAGCGTTCAAAACTTGATCCCGTATGGCAACCAGAACGTCGTACACGGTCGTTTGAAAAGGCTCCCAGATACTTCCAGACGGTAAGGTCCATTGGTGGCTAAGGTGTAAGCGAACTTCACCGCATTTGAACATATGTGGATTGATAGCATAACCAAAAGAGCGAAGGCAGAAAAGCTTTAAGAAGAAGAAGAAAAAAACCATAAGAATAACACATCAGTGACCAACTATACGTGTGTAGAAAGATGAAGAACAAAAAGAGGGACATACAGGCGCCTGTTGAGGAAAACATGCTCTGAAAATAACATCAATAAAGAAGAGCCCATCATGATACGGAGTCCCCTTTTGTCCAATGATTACAGCCGTTAAAACATCTATCTTCGATTTATAGGCCCTCACAAATATTGAATCCGGATCTAAACAAAAGAAAAAAGCTTAAAGATATGTATATGCGTATGCATAAACCCTCACAAATAGTTTTATCTCTGTATCAAAATAAAAGAAAATGCTCAAAGATATGTATATGCATTACTTTGCAACTGTTTTTCTAAATTCAGCAACTCGCGTGTTATGCCACTAGCCATAGCCAGCACTATCTGAAACATATGTGCATCAAAGTGATTAAGCGTACTTAACAACAAAAAACATTATTATTATTATTAAACTCTTAACAATCCAATGACAGTACTTACCTCCATGGGCGGACCTAGGTGAAGCCCAGGGTGGGCGGGCGCACCCCTTGAAAAAAAAAAATTAGTATATTTTTTAGGCAAAAAACCCGACCGCACCCCATGAAAATATGCTTGAACACTCATCCGCACCCCAACAAATAATTTCTGAGCCCGCCACTGCTTACCTCCTCCTTCTCGCAATACTTAGAACCAGAAAAAAGATTATCTAGTGGAGGTCTGTTGATGATCTCAAACCCCTTGAAGTGTTTATACCTATCGAGAACATCATCATCATCAACCCCGGCAATTTGGGAAGTTTTATCACTAGGATGCGGTAACACATCTTCTTTATCAAAAACACCAACTCTTGAATACTTCTCCATGAAATAATCAAACTTTGATCTATACTTTTTGCAAAATGCCAGAAACCGATCGCAATGTAGCCAGTCTTCCAGAGGATTTAGACGGCATACCTTCCTTTCGTAAGGCATCTCAGAGTCTTCATAATATCGCAGCTGTGTGATGGAAGGGTAGATGTAATCAATGACAGCCTACAAGAAACAGAAGACCATAGAATCATCGGATAGTTAAAGTAATGTTGAAGCATGGCCGTAAAAACAGAAAGATAATAATACCCTACACGTGTTGTCCACCACTGACTCCTCGTCGAGGCCTTCAGCATCAGTTGTTAAGACCTGTGATGAAATAAAGTAAGACATATCTACAAGCACAGGCATTGTGTGTATGTTGTAGAACTGATTTTTACCATTGAAATGAAAAAAACATTATTTATTTGCAAACAAAACATCATCATCATATTGGCATAAATGGTTATGGTCGTGGCGGAACCAGAACTTTTTAACCGGGGGGTCGTAATAGAAATTTGTTTTCACTAGTTTACATGATTGCCTTTTGCTAATTAATCGACTCGTCGAGTAACATGTCTTGAAACCCTTATAAAATTGTTATATTTCAACATTTTTGCAAAGACATTTAACTTTTGCAAAGACATTATTAGTTTATACCTTCACAAACTTCAAATATAGGAAAAACACACTTTAGTTGACAAACCTCTTTCGTGAAATAGCTTCTCCTTGCTTCATTTAAAATAGTTTACTAGTAATTCTATTTTTTCTCAATCATATAAATAATATTTTAGTTGATATTTAACGTATGGAATTTGAATGTTTGTTTTGTATTGTTTATCCTTTTAACTATCTTTTCAAATATGATAAATGAAATTCTTTACTTATCTAATAATTAAAATGACGAATATAATAAAAAATTAAAGAAATCTTACAAACTAAAAAAGTTATATCGTTTTATATCATTTAAAAACAAATAAACAGTCAATTAACAATACTTAAAGAAATAAAAAATAATAATGTAAAAAAGGTAAAAGTTTACACAGATCTAGAGGAGGAGCATACTTTTATCTCTTTTGTCAGATTAGATGGGTAAATAATAGACATATTTAACATAAACTCAAATTGTAAATATTTTATTATATATGTTAGTTCTTTCTTCTTCTCCATCATCAAAACGGTCCGTTCTCTGCAATTAAGAAACCAGTTTCAGTAGTAAAATTACAAAACTTATTAATCCTTGTTATTCTCTCTTCACTTTTAACAATACAGAACAAAGATTAGAGGGTCAAACCGTCAAACACACCCAAAAATATATGTCCGATAACTGAATGTTTAGCCGGAATTTGGTCGGCCGGAGGGTCAACTGACCCCAGACCCTCCTGTGGTTCCGCCACTTATGGATACGATTTTCATACCTCCTTTCCTTTATTCCTAGCTACCCAACTCTGTGGTGGATCCATTCATGCTCGGCAACAACGATAATCCTATGAATCAAAGTTCACACACATAAATAACTTACCGCCGCGGGAATAAAACCTAGAGAATCCCGTAAAATGCAATTTGCATCCTTAGGTTTGATGTTCGATCAACTTCCGTCCCCCAACTTTCTTTCTTTCTTTCATTTTTTCTTTTTTTTTATACATTAAGGGTATGTTTGGCAAAAGTAGCTGGTGGCTGGTAGCTGGAAGCTGGTAGCTGGTGGCTGAAAGCTGGTAGCTGTAGCTGGTAGCTTTTTAGATATATTTGGTGTTTGGTAGAGTAACTGGAGCTTTTAATAAAATGTATAAAATGACCAAAATGGACATAACTAAAAATTTAGAAAGTTGGTGCATTAAAAAGCTCCTTATTTTTAGAGGTTAAAATAGTCATTTTTTCCTAAAAGCTTGTAGCTCCTTCTAAACGCTACTAGTAGTAGCGTTCAACCAAAAGCTTCAAGCTCCTAACCTAAAAGCTTAAAGCTCCTTCAACCAAACAAGACTTTTTATTGAGTATGAGCTTTTTCTTAAAAGCTTAAAGCTAGAAGCTCCTAAAAGCTCTTAAAAGCTCCATGCCAAACATACCCTAAGTAAACTGGATGGATAATTAAGTAATTTACATCATATACATAAGTAACATGTTGGTGCATGGAGGCTGTACCTCATGCTTAGGGGGCCTTTCAAAATAAAAAAATTGATGTTACATTTTTAATCCACAACTATTTGAAATTTTTACTTTTAGTCCAAAAGTTTACATCTTTTCAATTTAACCTCACAACATTTTACTTTCAACTTTGGTCCCCTACACTTTTCATATGTGGCAAATTTTTCGTTTTACGTTTTGTTCAAGATTTTGCGAGTTAACATGGTGCAACGTGCGTGTGTGGTTCAACGTTCTTACGTTTCGTTTTATGCTTCGTTCTAAATTTTGCGAGTTAACATGGCGCAACATGCGGGCATGGTTCAACGTTTTTACGTTTCGTTTTACACTTCGTTCTAAATTTTGCGAGTTAACATGGCGCAACGTGCGTGCGTGGTTCAACATTTTTACGTCGTTTATTTTTTCCCACTTGACAGGTTCGCCATAACACGCAGTTCCTAAATGGACTTAGTTATTATTTTCTATATTTTACGTTTCGGTCGAATTTATTCGCATTAACACACCCCAACTTTAATGTTGGTGGTTGCTGGCGATGGTATGACATTAGTGCTATTTATCACGGTTTTACGCCTCCACCACAACGAGGGGGCCTTAATACTAGTTATACATAAAAATAAACATGGCAGATGAAAAGTCTCCATTCAAATCCGTCTTCAAAATAAGGTTTCTTCCAAACTTGCCCCTGTACGGCTTTACCTCCCCTCGCTCACTCCCCCCATTGATTAGTCAGGCTCATACATCGACGAAACTCATACATCAAACGACGCCATTAATCCTCCAAACATTAAATTCATCTTTACATCTTCTCTTCCGTTTTGAATCCCTGATTCATTCTTCTTAACAATTTAGGGTTTCATATTCAATCTCAAATTCAAGCAATTACGTTTGTATTTAATGTTTAACTAAGTTTTAGGGTTTCATTTATACGATCTCGGTTCCAATTAAGGTTTTCTTATGAGGAATTGTGTTCGATTTTGTGGATGAAATAGAGTATGCTTTTAAAGTTGTTAAAGCAGTAGGAGTCACCTCAATCAATGTTCGAGGCAAAGACTCAGTGTGTGTTGTGACTCATAAGAAGGTCCCGGTGAGTTTAATTTCTATTTTTAGTTTTAAAGGATTTAGATTGGATGGTTTTGTAATGTTTTAATGATGGTGTAGGACTAGCGTTCGGATCCAACCAGTGTTACACATCTTGGATTGTTGGCTACTCGCACTACATAGCATCACTATATCATTCTTAGGTTTCGTATTCTTTATGTGCATTTTTGCCATACCGTAGATAAATTTAGTTAACAATTGCTTATATTCGTACATTGAAAAGTCTAGTAGGGTGCCACGCGATGCGGCTGGAGCGAGGTAGTTTTCTTCGTTTGTATAATACTTATTGTAGCATCATTGCGTTGCATATACGTTATAACCATTACACATGTCTAGTAACTAATAAATTTAGAATTTTCATGATCAAGTACTTAAAAAATCATTAATGCAATAACGTAGTACATGAATAAGGAAAAAAAGTCTTAAACATAAAAGTTCAACAAAGTAACAAATGAATAAGGAAAAACATGTCTTAAACATAAAAGTTGAAAACTAAAAGCTCAAGTGTGAACTACTTTGTATCATGTTGAGATGAATTTAGTCATCATACGTCTTACATATCTTAATGATCTCATCTATATTGTGACGTCACCATTTGTCATCAAGAGGAGAGATCCCCATAATTTATGGTATCTCTTTCTATTTGATTGTTACATCCCTTGGAGGATGAGTTTCCTTTATGTTCTCTTATTTGATTGACACGTCAGTAGTTGGAGCAGGTTTGGGAACTAAAAAAATGTTAAGTATTTTAGCTACATATGTTTTACCATGTTATTGTTATATATTATAGTATAGATACCTGACACATTTTTCTCGTTATCTTACCCATAACAAATTTCTAATCTTTCTGTAATAGAAAAATGAACAAGCAAGTAAAAGTGACCAAAGTGTGTAAAGTAATGGCATCATGTAACTATATTTAGAATGTAATTGTGTAAACTACCAAATGCATAAAGTAATCATTACGTCCTCACTCACAGAGTAGTTCATCCGTCACGTAACACCTCTTAATAGACAACATTTGAGGTGTATACCGCGTCTCGTCTGAAGTCTTTGGCAAGTTGTACAAATACCTTTATATTAGTGTGTGCTATCCCACTTGATAAAGTGACATACAATTATCTATGTGAAAATACAGAATCCATAAGATAAACACCAACATGCATAATTATTTGACCTTGAGTTTGTTGATTTCATGGAAAAGCTAAGTCAAATGGGAAACTGTTTTCGTTTTAGCTTGAACATGAACATGTCATCTTTAGAAACACATAGAGGGATTCTTGGCAAAAATATTATATTTCCAGTATGTTGCCATGTTGCCTAACGACTATCTTTACATCAATAACATTGCGCTGGAAGCCTTTACATATCAATCTTATGCCATTACACAGACCATGTGATGGATCGATATTCCGCAACAATATTATAGGACAGTCGATTTTTAAACGAAGTCTATGAGGTGGTAAACCACTAACAGTTGGTGAATTTAAGAACTCGACCAGATAGAAGTTGTGGTGATCGTCTCCGACTTCATCAAAAATGTAGTAAACCTTTTCTTCCCCTTGAAACATGTCAATCATTTGATCATTGATCTCTTCAACACTGTCATTTTTAGTGGACTATATTGCTTTAGAGGTTATACAATCAGAAGAATATAAATTACTTTGAATTGATGAAAATCAATTCTTTTATAAAGTTTGCTCAATTACTGAATGGAAATGTCATGTTATCTAGTATGTGGATATACATTCTTTCGATTCATTCTTTAGATCCATCACTGACTCTTAAAGGGGAAACGGATTTTATCACCCCAAACTAATCAATTTTGGCCGTTGTCACTCTCAACTTTAACTTTGGCTCCCACCACCTCATACTTAACACTTGGGTTGCTCTATCACTCAGGGGTTAACCAACCACTAACTCTGTTAGTTTTTAGCCTATGTGGCATGTTGACGTCGCCTTTTTTCCCATGTGGCTTGCTGAGATGTCATTGTTATGTATTATCTTTTGTATTTACTATTTAGATCTGATTAAAAACATAAAATTAAAAGATTTTTTTATAAAACCCCACATGAGTCATCACCCCCCTTTTTTTCTCTCTCCCTAGCTGCAACACCACCACCACCACCATCAGCGCCACCAATTGCCACCATCATCATTAACCACCACCACAGTCATAAGACAACAAACTCTGCTTCTACTGTTTCTTTCTCTTTTGATTTACAATAGCAACAACACTTTAATTGTTGGGTGGTGTGAACGAGGTTTGGTGGAAGGTGGTGGGTGCAACGGTGGTTCGAAGCAGCGGCTGGAATCAATCTGCAAAAAAGGCTACCTAATGCTGAAATCGATCTGCAAAAACGGCGGAATAGGGCTCATGAGCTTCAGCCGCCACACCCAAATTCACCTCAAACGTGAGTCTACAACGATTCAGGGCCACACCGAATGTCAAAGAGGCTACCATCTCAGCCGTAGGACGCTGAGTTTGCCTGAATATCTCTGTTGTTCTTCGATTAGTTCAACAAAGGCTTTTGAGTGTTCAAGAATCAGAGTAAGAGAAATGGGTGGAGCATGAATTGAGGTCAAAATTGGGACAAACTCGAGCGGATTTTGGAGGATTTTAAGGTGGATTCATGGATGGAATAAAGGAATTGGAGTTAAGGTTTGAGAAAGGGGGAAAGTGAGGTGGTGGTGGAGAGAGGAGGGGTGGGACTTTATCTTTTTAAATATTAAAAAATAATATCTTTTACACATCATCATGCCATATCAGCTAAAAATGCCACATCAGCAAAAGAAACTAACAGAGTTAGTGGTTGGTTAACCCCGGAGTGATAGAGCAACCCAAGTGTTAAGTAGGGGGTGGTGGGAGCCAAAGTTAAAGCTGAGAGTGATAGCGGCCAAAATTGATTAGTTTGGGGTGATAAAATCCATTTCCTCACTCTTAAAAGAAAATCATAATACTAGGGATCATTTAGCGCTCTAAATCAATAACCTGACCCCATTTCCATTCAGAGAGACTATTGGATCTCTTTCTTTGAGCTTCAAACATCATGAATTGTTAGTCCATTTTATGTTAAGTGTTGAAAAGAAATCTCCTAGAAAATCGTTCGTAGCTGATAAAAGAAGGAGTCAGGTTGAAGTTTTCAATTACAGTAGTTGAGTGCTTCGAATCTACAAGCAACTAATTGTTGATTTGTAGTAACTGTGCGATCAACATGAACTTATGTTATTGCTAATGAACCCACCACCAATAACTGATTACCAAAATTAACTGTAAATTATTGCAATCGTCAAACTAGCATTATCTTCCATGAAGCATCATGTTGTTTTAAGTAAGCATTAGGGGTGGATAGGGTGCCCTTGGGTACTGCTACCCTCTATGGTAGGTCGGGCGAGTAATGGCTATGGGTATCAATCACCAAAGAAAGGCGTGTGTTTATGTCTGTTGGCTCATGTGATCCTTCCTGAAGAACATATGATACAAAGCCAAAACTGCTTCTACAACAACTGATCCTAATAACAGTGTTTTGAATTCTATTTCCCTCCAATTGCAGTGGCATCCACCATCTGATGATATCTAAAGTCTGCTGATACATAACGACTGTTATGTACAAATCTCTGATGAAGTATAAAGTCTATTGAAGACTAATCCTCTGTTGAAGTCAAAGAACTGCTGGAAGTCAAAGGCCTGATCAACCTTTATGGAAAGCACTGCTCAAGCTTCATTAGTGAGTGAGCCCATCAGCGGATAACATCATCAGCAGTTAATTAATCAATGTTTATTGTAACAATGTTTGTAATTATCAGTGTTTAGAGTTTGTTAAGATTGTTAGTTGTCACTGTCTAGGTGACGTCAGCCAAGATGCTACAGTGTTTAGGAATGTACTATAAATAGATAGTGCATGTACTGTTCTATTAGCTCTTTCACACACTTGCATTTTGTACGAACTAGCACTTGTGAGCTCAAGCTGAGGGGAAGATAGCAATTCATGCATACGCTGAATCTTTTGTAATCAAATCATTCGACACAAAGTATTTATGATGAAAGTTGTTCTTTCCTTGTTTGTGTTATAAAGTTTTTCCTTCATTTCCGCTGCAAATTATCATCTGTTTATCTTCATTCATTTATCATCTTATAAAAACAACACAAACAAGTAAACTCAGATCCTAACAATTGGTATCAAAGCATAGGTCGCTCAAATTCGATTTAACAGTCAATTTGACATAAAAGATCAGCTCAATTTCATTGATACTGTGTTGTTCGTATTTATTGAAAAACAGTGTACAAGTTTAATCACGTTCAAAGTTGATTATCCAAAAATTCTGTATAACAACCAAAATGTCTTCACAATCACAAGATCCTCACAACACCGGCACACTTTACAAGCCACCTATTCTTGATAGATCTGAATACAATATCTGGCAACGTAGGATGGGCCATGTGTAAGCACAACAAAACACCGGTTGCTGGAAGTCTGTCATCTTTAGACCTCATGTTCCAGTGGTGCCAAGTGCAGAAGATCCCAAGGTCCAAGTACCTAAAAGTCCTGAAAATTACTCTGAGCATGATTTTCAGAGAATTGAGTTAGATGCTAAGGCATTCAGTATAGTGGCCACAACACTACCCAATGACATATATGCTGGCCTGTTACACTGTAACAATGTTAAAGAGCTATGGGATGCACTCAAAGAGCAATTTGGCGGAACAGAAGAGGTTTTTGAAAACAACAGAGAGGTCTTAAACCAACAATACGAAACATTCTGTCATGTTAAGGGAGAGTCATTGACCTAGCAGCTTGAAAGGTTTAGTTGTCTAATTAGTCAGCTAAAACTGGTTAATGTTGAATATGCTAAATCTACCTTAAACAGTAGGTTCCTTAGATCATTACCAGGAAAGTGGGACACTATAGCCTTTGTTACTAGAAATTCTGTGGGGTTCAAGGATTTAAGTCTGACCCAACTTCATGGTAGGCTTCTCACATATGAAAGAGAGCTGAACCAGAAAAAGAAGTTGCAGGAATCTGGAAAAGTGGCTGATGATTACTTTTTTGGTAACACAGCACTTCTAGGCCAGGAAGAGTCATCTGGTGGTAGTAAGGACCAAAATTATGATCACTATATTGACATAACTGCAGGTGGAGTCTTCAATTCAGACGGGAAACCTGCAACTCAAACACTTGACTGAATTGAAACCAAACCTTCCAAACACTTCCCTTTGCTTCCGTAAACCCTATCAACTCAAACGGGCAACCTATTTTCTTGCTACCTGTTTTCCTCACTGTAGCTACACTCTTGTACTCCCCATCAAGACTGCATTGAAACCAAACCTTGAAATTACTTCCTCTTTTATTCGACCTTTTAATCACAATGACATAGCCATTGTCCTTTCCCGTCTTCTGTACATAATCCACCAACTTATCACGTGACGAAAACTTCCAGTTTGTATAAAAATATTGAGTAAGAGCATTCCTCATCCTGCTCACCACCCTCTCCCTGGTCGGGATAGTCTTGCTGTACATAGCTCCGCTCACCACCGTAACCATGGTGAAGATAGTCTTGTTGTATATAGCTCTGTTCACCACCGTAACCGTGGTCGGGATAATCTTGTTGTACATAACTCTGCTCACCACCGTAACCATGGTCGGGATAATCTTGTTGTACATAACTCTGCTCACCACCGTAACCATGGTCGGGATAGTTTGGCTGACCGTACGAATATTCAGCCTTAGGATATGGTTCACCTCCGTATCCGTAATCCGAATAGCCGTGTTGTGCGTACGAGTCTTCCACAGGGATATTCAAGTCCAACTGGACCGTATTGTCACGATAATGAATGCCAGATACAACCTCCTCCTCCCTTGTGTTGGAAGGGACCGTTTTATCGTACGAGATAAAAATAGCGGTTCCCTCGTAAGAATCTAGAACAACGGACTCCTCAGAGTATTCACCGAAAGGTAGTTGCTAAACCACGACATCGTAATCACTAAACAAATGCTCTACTCAACAGAATTTTCATAGTTAAAAAAACACAACAGAAAAGCAACCTCGTCTAGAATAAATCCTCGTATCAACTGTCACATCATGTTTGGTCTGCAAAAGAACCCTAAACGCCCTGTTTTGGCCAAAGCGGGGCGCTTTGGGGTACAGAACAGGACCTCGTACTACTGTCACATCACCTTTTGTCTGAAAAGCAACCCTAAACACCTCGCTTTGGCCAAAGCGGGGCGCTTTGGGGGTGTGCAAATAAGGGATGAGTGTGTGAATATCATGATCCAATTTAAATTGTACGAACGATGACATGGCTAAACGAGGGTTGTCACATTCGAGATACGCTCCAACCTCGTTACAAACACGTAAGTCGTCCTGCTCTAAGACGTTATAGTATGAAAATGTATAAACAGCAAAAAAAATGATTTAGTTTTATTTTTGAAAATTTACAAACCGATGTGAACTTAACTACCGATTCTTGGTTGGCTCCACATAGTTTATCAGAATTTTACATTTGCATCACCGCTCATCTGATAGATCCTAATACGTGGCAAATGATGAAATATATGATTGCGACTAAATTGTTTGCGTTCCACACACCCAAGAAAATTTATCTTTAATTTACGATTATATATTAAAAACTTTTTAATTTTAAAACATATATTCTCATTGTCGTCCAATAACGCCTTAAATAATACAACTGCGTTAAAAAATAAAATATACAATACAAATTGAATTGCAACAACATTTTTATTATTATTGAAGTGTCACATATGTATATATTATTGATTTGGTTGTGCATGATGGTTTCATCATTGGTATTGCTGATAATTTCAAAAAAGCTTTTAGAAACATGTCACGTCATATTTTTTAGAGTAAACTGCCATTTTGGTCCCTGTGGTTTGGCCAATTTTGCCACTTTAGTCCAAATCTCAAACTTATTACATCTGGGTCCCTGTAGTTTGCATTTTGTTGCCATTTTAGTCCAAAATCCAAAAACCCTATTTTTTGACTGTTGCAACCTCCTATTTTGTCCTGTAGTGCAGGGGCATTTTGGTCATTTTGCTTTTCATTTTACATTTTCTTAATTAACTTCATCCCCAAATAAATCATCATCATCATCATCATAAAACCCTAACAGACTCTCTCTCTTCTCTCTCTAAATCGATCAGTTAAGTTGAGACCTAGATCGATCAACATAATCCCCAAATAAATCATCATCATCGTCCCACCTGAGCACCACTCCGGCGTCGTCCCTACCGAAACTCAGATCCACCATCGTCATCGTCATCTCTGCGTTCCTCTCTCTCTCTCTCATGTTTCTCTCTCATTCGTGTGTATTGGAGAGAAAAGCTTTGAGTTTCAGATCTGAATCGAAATCAGAAATATTATAATCTGATTGTTTGTGGAGGTTAGAGATCAGAGAGATTGGTGGTGGCGGTGGTTATGGTGGTGGCGGTGAAAGAATGAAGCAGAAGCTCCGGCGGCTGTGCGTCTTTTTTGGATGGTTTTAGCGAGAGGGCAGGTGGTGGGGCGGTGGCGGGTGGAGTGACGGTGGTGGCACTGCAGATCTGGATCGAAATGGCAGTTTACTCTATGAGGCAGAGAGGAGCAAGGGTTTCTGAGGGTGGTTGCCGCCTCTTTCCGCCAGTGATTTTGATTATCTTCAACAACCCTCCGTTATATATGTATATGTATTGAGAGAAAGAGAGAGAGAGAGACAACTGTTCTTTCGTGGTGTGTGTTGTTACTTGTTCTGTTATGCTTGTTCACCATGAGGCTGTGATGATTTCACCTAATCCGAGTCAAAATTGGGTCAACATTTGAGATTTTCCGCAGCTTGGCGTGACAGAATCGGAGGAGGGCAAGTGCGCTTGCAACCTCTGTTTGCAGCCATGGCGGTTTTACAAATCGGTTTTTGATTTTCTTGAAGATGATGTTCTTGATTTTCTGGATTTTCTGGGTTTTGATGATGATGTTTGATTATGTTCTTGAAGATAGAGATCTGAGCCTCGTTTCTTTTTACAAATCGGTTTTCTGGATTTTCTGGATTTTGATGATGAAGTTTGATGATGTTCTTGATTTTCTGGGTTTTGATGATGAAGTTTGATGATGTTCTTGAAGATAGATGTTATTAATTACTGAAATGTTATAATAAATTAACATGGACCAAAATGCCCCTGCACTACAGGACAAAATAGGAGTTGCAACAGTCAAAAAAATAGGTTTTTTGGATTTTGGACAAAAATGGCAACAAAATGCAAACCACAGGGACCCAGATGTAATAAGTTTGAGATTTGGACTAAAGTGGCAAAACTGACCAAACCACAGGAACCAAAATGGCAGTTTACTCTATTTTTTAATAAAGTAAAGAAAGATATATGAAATATAGTAAATTTTTTGACAATACGAATTTCCCCTAATTTAGGTGTGAATTAGGACGTACATACTAGGTGAAATTCGACTTTTAAAATATGTGAAAGTGTTTTACGATAAAAAGAAACTTTACAAACTTTTTATAGTTGTCTAGTATCGGGTGCTCGAGCTATAGCGTTCCCAGATAAGGATTGGGTGTATCAAGTTTCTCACAGATTTTCTTATGGTTTTCAAAAACTCAACTACAAAACTATCCGAGGGTTATTATCCCACGAATTCGAAAGTAATTCACAAAATATTTTAATGGCTAACCAAATAAGAGAGTATGAAAACAGAACTGATTTGTTTATAGATATAATAGCACCAATGAAAGAAAAAGTTAAAAAATAATTTGATAAACTACCACCTGCCTTTTCTTGTGTCGCCGCTTTAAACGCGTGCATAATTGTCAAGGGGGTTGACACTATAATCGACAAACTAAATTCCGATTTGAGTTTGTACGAAAATGATCCAAGTTGGGCAATCAACATAAAATGTTTTGCAACATAGTCTTCAAACAATGTATTATATGTAAATAAGATGTGGTCCCAACTCACATACACACTCAAGAATTGGGATCAAGTGATAGTAGCTCGAGCAGGTAGCCGAAACTTAATTTATTTAATACTGTAAGAAATGAAACGACTAAACGACAAAGGGGCAGCACCTCAAGTAGCAAACTTGGTAGGTGTGAAGGCAGGGCCGTCTCTGAAAATCCCTAAGAATTTTTAGGCCCTGTGCGAGTAGGAAAACTGGGGCCCTCAATATAAATACGTGTATATAAAATCAGTATTAGTATTATGACGATGGTTGTAATAACAATAAACAATAAAAAAATATTATGGCAAAATGATCTATGTTAAATAGTGAGGTCTCCATATGTATTAGACGGATGAACAAGTTTCAGAATCGGACGACATTTTCTATATCTCAAAGTCCCCAATAAGCAACAAAGATTTTAATACGCACATTACATGTTTCAATCAACATATAGGGTTCAAGTGTTATCTAAACATCGGTATGAAAATGAGCTCAATTAATTTCAGAATTATTAAAAAAACTTATCAATTATCACAACTATTCATGTTCATAAAGTTAATACAAAGCTCAAATTAGCATGGATTGAGAAAAATATCTGAGTTTTATGTTACAAATAAATTATTACACCTAACATTAGTTTCATGAACAAGCAAAAGCAACCAACACTTCAATTATTTAAGCAAAAAGAACTCTAATATATATAAACATATCTAAATTAGTTTGCAACACTAACCATTTCATATAAGTAAAATAAATGATACTAGAAAACAGAGTCCTACTAGGTTTATATTGTAAAAGAAAGAACTTATTATGTAAATGATAACATTAGGAAAAAAAAAAGAACTTACAAAAATTAAACTAAAGACTAAAAAAGTAAATTTGTTGGAGCATAGGGGCCTTATGAGTTTCCACCAATTAAAAAATAAGCTGAATCATCTAGTTGAGGCCCAAACAAAACTTGGAAGAACTCAAGAAAGTACAAAAAGGAAATCAACACCACACGGAATCGAACACTGAAGGTTTAAATTGGTAAAAAAGTGACCTTTCCACTGCACCAAAGAGCAACCTTGTTTATGTTTTTTCGTTAAAAGATTTATATATAAATTATTATAGGTATATTTTTAAACAATTTTGGGCCCCTCGATATTATGGGCCCTGTGCGGTGGCACTTCCCGCACAGGCCCAAAACTGGCCCTGTGTGAAGGAATGAACTTTACAAACACATACACTTCTAATGACTTTAAAACATTGATATATTGGTTGGTGAAAAGAAAAGAAATCCCAATTTCTCTTAATGACAAGGTTTTTACCGATATGAAGTACAAAACTCACTTTATCAACGTTGGAGATGTGTATTTGTCTAAAGGATCATTTGGACGCGATTAATCGTATACAACACAAAACAAGTCTTGAAGACAAACTAGAAGTTGAAGAACAAATAAACGCGTAAGAGGTTAATGAGGGAAGAGGTTCTGCCATATCCGACGAAGAACCGACCTACGATGCATTGATTTGCATAAACAATAGTTCGAACGAAGAATAAACACTAAAGATAAATAAATGTGTTTTTAATATTTGTAATTTTTATAGTTATGGATTTTTTATTTAACTTTTTATTTTTCTAGTTTTAAAAATTAATTAAAGTTGAATTTTATATATTCCTTTTGTTAAAGAAACAATAAATTGTGCCTCCAACGGTTAACGAGCTTCAATCATGCTCGAGTTTAAGGTACTAAACTCAGATTCAAGCTAATGTAGACCCACTCATACGTAGGGTTGTAAACGGACCAAATATTCAACGAACAACTTGTGAACCGTCTGACGGGAAATTAGTTTAACGAACATTAGGGATGAGCGTGGTACCGGTGTCGTACCGAACCGGTACCGGTACCGAAATTCGACAAAACTGGGTACCGGTACCGAGATATTCGGTACGGTACCGGTACGATACCGGTATTTAAAGGTAAAATTTGGTATTTTCCTGGTATCGTACCGAACCGGTACCGATACCGAAAGTACAAAAAGGGGGTACCGGTACCGAAAAAAATCGGTACGGGAAATTCGATACCGGTACCCAGTACCAAATGCTCATCCCTAACGAACATTAACAAGAAATTCCGTTCGATTAGTTAAATGAACGAATATGAACAGATGTCTCATTCGTTCAATTGCATTCGTAAACATTCATTCATGTTCGTTTGTTTATGTTCATTAATTTTTTTTAGCATTTATTTATTTTATCTAAACTTTTTATATTCCTTAATTCTTATTTATCTCATTACCCAAACAAATAAAATACGAAACCCTACCTCCATCTTGTTTATGCACCGTTTCCATTTCCTTCTCATTATTCACATCGAAAAACTCTATCGCACTTCGTCGATTTTATCTGTGTTCAAGAACCCAGTGGCGGAGCTTGACCAAAAGTTTTGAGGGGGCGTAAAGTCATGGGACCCAAAATTTTTTTCCTATCGTTATGTTTCGGGTTGGGCCGGCTATTCGATTCAGGTCGGGTCAAATAATAATAGTTTCAAATAAAACTAAAAAAATTTCATTCATTCAAAGGACCCCTTCTTACATATAAAAAAACTAAATATTGTTTAACAAACAAAAAGCCAATATATATATATAGAGAAAGTGTACTGTACAATATCCCTTAACGTACGCAACGTACGTGATGTGAAATCGCATGTCATAAAATAGCACGGATGAAATCGTATGTGATAATTTTGATGAAATCGCATGTTGGTTTTTGTAACAATTTCGCATGTGATAATTTTGATGAAATCGCATGTTGGTTTTTTTTAACAATTTCGCATGTGGTAATCTTGATGAAATCGCATGTTAAAAAACCAACATGCGAAATTGTTACAAAAACCAACATGCGAAATTGTTACAAAAACCAACATGCGATTTCAATGTGGGATGAAGATCTGACGGCTGAGATGAGCACGTACATATTGTACGATAAGGGATATTGTACGTTAACATAACCCTATATATATAATGGTACGAGATAAATAAAACCTGGACGAAGAATTACAACTCAGCCCGACGACCTTTAAGATTTAAAGTGGTAACAAACTTTACTTTGATTTACATATTGTATAAATATTTAGGCAAAATAATTGGAGGGGCGATCTAATATAATTTTAAAAATTTCGGACGAAAAATCGGAAATTATACACTTTTAATAGAAACATTGGAGGGTGCGGGTGCACCCCCGGGCACCTAATAACCTACGCCTCTGCAAGAACCGTTCACGACCACGTTTTTTTCTTTAATGAACGAACACAAACCTAAAATCTCGTTCAGTAAGTATTCATAAACCATTTGTAACTAAACACATTATATTCTTAACGAACATTTATAGCCCTACCCATGTGCAATGAAGAACAAGGGCGTAGCTTTGTGGGGGCGGCCGATCCCCTGAACTTTTCATTCGTTAGTGGAGAGTATGTAGTTTTCGTATAGAAATTTTTGGGTATATACACTTTTGACCCGCCGATTTTGTAGAAATTTTTGGTATATACATTTTCGATTCCCGGTCAGAAATTTCAAGCTTCACCATTCAACAGTCACCACGAAAACATATATCAATCAATTCATGAATACACTACTAGAAAATTGTCTAGTTTGTGACAACCAAATTTGTAGCAAATTTGTCTGAAATTGTCCTTACCCACAAATTTCCTACAAAAACATTCGTAGGATATAAAATTGTGGGTAACCGGATTAGCTACAAAAATACGACAAAATCTGCTACAAAATTCCTACAAAATCTCTGGTCGCAAAATTTGCTACAAAATACTGACAAAACGCTCTTCTTGCAAAATTCCGACAATTCTTCCACGTTTTTGCCTTTTTTGTATATTATTTTATGATATTTTATTTTTAAAATTAATAACATTATTAAAAAAAATATTCATAATTTTTTATTTTCCCGACAAAATTCCTACAAATTATAAAACGTTTTTGCGACAAAATTCCTACAAATTATAAAACTTTTCTGCGACAAAGTTCCTACGGATTATAAAAAATTCTTGCCACAAAATTCCTACAGATTATAAAACGTTCTTGCCACAAAATTCCTACAAATTATAAAACTTTTCTGCGACAAAGTTCCTACAAATTATAAAACGTTCTTGCGACAAAATTCCTACAAATTTTAAAACTTTTCTACGACAAAATTCCTACAAATTATAAAACTTTCTTGCGACAAAAATTCCTACAAATCATAAAACTTTCCACAAGTTTCCTACAAATTTATAAAATTTCTCTAAACAATTTGCGACAAATTATCTACAAAATTAACGGTTTCCAACAAATTTCCTACAAAATTATTAAACTTTCTCTAAACAATTGCGACAAATTTCCTACAAATAAAAAATATAGTTTTTAATGTAGCTACAAATTTCCTACAACTTAGAAATTTAACATGTAAAAATATTAAAAAATTTCCTCCACATGTTCCACAAAATGCCTTAATGAGACAATGCAGTAGCAATGAAACATCTAATTCAACGATTCAAGCAGAAATTTAACCAACCTTCTGTTGGTCAAAACCTATAATCATATGCATTTCCAAAACCTCAAATTCATGCTAAAAAAGCTCACTATTAACCAAAATATAAATTGCAGATATCATGAAATCAAATCTAACTTTTCATTTCATTAACTATCATACATATCAAAACAATAACCAAACACTCCAGATCCAACTTCCCTCACACTAACCACCGAAACCGTACAGAGTGCGTCCCTGACGCTTCAACGCATAAACCACATCCATAGCAGTAACAGTTTTCCGGCGAGCATGCTCTGTGTAGGTAACGGCATCACGAATAACATTTTCTAGAAAGATCTTGAGAACACCACGCGTCTCCTCATATATCAGACCGCTTATACGCTTCACTCCCCCACGTCTCGCCAACCGTCGAATCGCCGGTTTGGTGATGCCCTGAATGTTGTCCCGGAGAACTTTACGGTGTCGTTTTGCTCCTCCTTTTCCCAACCCCTTACCTCCTTTCCCTCTTCCTGACATGATTGCTGATTGTAGATTGTTAAGTTTTTTGTTTTGATGATTTTGGAAAATGGTGGGTTTGTGTTTATATATTGGTGTGGGTTTTGCGTATGGAGTGTTTTCGTTCGTTGGATTGGTGGATGGTGAGGGGTTGATGACCGTAGGATGGCCATCCGAGTGGGATGTGAAGAAGTGGTTTGATTGGTTCGTTTATGAAGTGGCGGATTCGTAAGTTTAAGGACATGTGATAAGCACGTGTATAAACTTGAAAACATAAATGATCAAATCTTTCAATAAAAAAATTAAAAGTGTAAAATTGTGATTTGAATTAAATAAGATTTATTTAAAAAAAAAAAGTCTTTCAATACTGTTCCGTTGTTATGTATTCTTTTTCATAAATGATCAAGTTTTTAAAATTAAGTGACCTATTATATGAAACTTAGTAATTATTAATGATTTTTTATAATGTTAAAAGTATGTGCTTGTGAAAAAAAAAATCATAAAATAATAATCAAGATCTGTAATTTTTTTCATTAAAGTCAACTTGAAAACATAATAACTAAATATTAAGCAAAGAGTGAATTTTAAGTTTTGTATTTTATCTTTATACCTAATTTCAATTGATGTCCTTTATCTTTATACCTATTTTATCTTTAATTGATACCCAAAAATTTCTATCCGAAAACTACATATATAACACTATTGAGCGAAAAGTTCGGGGGGTCGGGCGGCCCTAGGGGTGTTCGCAAAACTCGTGGCTCGCAGCTCGCTCGAAGAAAGCTCGGCTCGAAACTGGCTCGGTTGTAAATGAGCCAGCTCGGCTCGGCTCGGTTTGTAAACGAGCCGAGCTCGAGCTTGGCCTGGCTCGGCTCGTGAGCTGGCTCGATAAGGTTTAGATCCTTCATTTTTTTTGTCCCACATCGCTTAGAGAACAAAAACTAAGAGAGTAACTCCCCTATAAAAGTAGTTAAAGACAATGTACAAAATAAATTAGCTATTTACACTTGCATATTTAGCCATATGATTAAATTAAATGGCAAATATGGCCCTTAGTCTATGAAGAAATTCACTTTTAAGGGCTTTTTAAGTAGTAAATCTTGCGGTTCTTTGGTAGTTTGAGCTAGATCGAGCCGAGCTAGCTCGAATCTAATCAAGTCGAGCTCGAGCCTCAAATCTCAGCTCGATTTGGGATTCGAGCTCGAGCCGAGCCAGCTCGAATCGAGTTCGAGCCGAGCTCGAGCTGGGTCTTGCTCGGCTCGACTCGTTTACAGCCCTAGGCGCCCCTCTCCGCCCCTTCTATACTTCGCCATTGTTTAACCCTAACTCGGTCTAAATTTGTTGAATAATAGTCTTTTTGTAGGAAATTTGTAGCAACTGCTGTCAATTTCCTACAAAGTGCCGACAAAATTATTATTTTATTTTTTAAAATTATAATATAACTTTTTTTTTGTAGCAAATGTGTAGCAACTGTTGTCAGTTTGCTACAAATTTCTGACAAATCTAGTATTTTGTTTTTTGTAATTATGTTTTCTTCTTAATTTGTTGAATAATAGCCTTTTTGTAGGAAATTTGTAGCAACTGCTGTTAATTTGCTACAAATTTCCGACAAACCTATCATTTTATTTTTAAAAATTATATATTTTTCTAAAATTGATAAATAACAAATAAAATTACTTTTGTTAGTAGGAAATTTGTAGCAACTGGTATCAGATTGCTACAATTTTACGACAAATCTAACATTTTATTTTTTAAAATTGTAGGAAATTCTGTAGCAACTAATATTCATTTGCTACAAATTTTTGACAAACTTAACATTCTTAGTTTTTTTTCTATAAACAACTGTTTTGTAGAAAATTTGTAGCAATTTGTGACAAATTTCTGACAATTTTTTTTTAAAATTATCTTTGTTTCTAAAATTGATAAATAACAAATAACATAACTTTTATTTTGTAGCAAATGTGTAGCAACTGTTGTCAATTTGCTACAAATTTCTGACAAATTTGGTATTTTGTTTTTTATAACTATGTTAATTTGTTGAATAATAGTCTTTTTGTAGGAAATTTGTAGCAACTGCTGTCAATTTCCTACAAAGTGCCGACAAAATTATTATTTTATTTTTTAAAACTATAATATAACTTTTTTTTTATAGCAAATGTGTAGCAACTGTTGTCAATTTGCTACAAATTTCTGACAATTCTAGTATTTTGTTTTTTGTAATTATGTTTTCTTCTTAATTTGTTGCATAATAGCCTTTTTTTAGGAATTGTGTAGCAACTGCTGTCAATTTCCTACAAAATGCCGACAAAATTATTATTTTATTTTTTAAAATTATAATATAACTTTTTTTGTAGCAAATGTGTAGCAACTGCTGTCAATTTCCTACAAATTTCCGACAAACTTGTCATTTTATTTTTAAAAATTATCTATTTTTCTAAAATTGATAAATAACAAATAAAATTACTTTTGTTTGTAGGAAACTTGTAGCAACTGGTGTCAGTTTGCTACAATTTTCCGACAAATCTCACATATGTATTTTTTTAAATTATGTTTTCTTCTTAATATGTTGAATAATAGCTTTTTTGTAGGAAATTTGTAGCAACCGGTGTAAATTTGCTACAAATTTCTGACAAATTTAATATTTTATATTTTTTAAATTATTTATTTTGTTGTAGTTACAAATTATATAATATTTTATAATTTTTGTCGGAATTTTGTCGAAAAGGTTATAATTTTTGTGACGAAATTGCTACAAATGCTTATTGTGTGGCAATTTTGTAGGAAATTTGTGGAAAAGTTTTGGGTTTTTTTTTGTTTTTCTTTTTTGTCAAAAAATTGTAGGAAAATTGTAAAAAATTTGAGTTGTGGGAAATTTGTAGGAAACTTTTGTAGGAAAAAATGTAGTTTTCTAGTAGTGAAAAATCGCCATTCAGGAAAATATACACCGTAATTATTTGTTATTATTGATAGTAATTGTATGAAGGAGAATTTGACCATTAACTAAAATTATTGAAGATGAATAAATATGGTAGTTGTGTGTTTATTAGTGGTTAATGATATGCGTACCATAACGTGGTCCAGTACGTAGTCGGGTCTTTTACTTTATTAACATTTGAGTAGCCAATTTATTTAGTTATCAATAATACACATTTAAATCTGAAAGCTATTAGACTTGGGAGGCCCGGTTTAAGAACTTTGTGTAAGGTAAATTTTTTTTTTTTTTTTGTATATATTATAGTTGGAAAGTTATAAAATAAATATATACTTTATTTTGTTATTCAATTTGATAACTATACTTTGAGAGAGTGAATAGA
Organism: Helianthus annuus; assembly: GCF_002127325.2. Taxonomy (NCBI): domain Eukaryota; kingdom Viridiplantae; phylum Streptophyta; class Magnoliopsida; order Asterales; family Asteraceae; genus Helianthus; species Helianthus annuus. Next base: position 153,443,938 of record NC_035449.2, on the reverse strand, counting down.
TTTCTTTTTTTATTGATCATCTTTTTATAAAATGTTTATATATATATATATATATTAACAACATATTGATGATATTTACAAAACTTTGAATTTGTAACCTAACGAGTTGATGCTACCCCGCGCGTTGTTGCGGGATATAGAGGAAATGAAATTATATAAATGAATATGTCATTGATTTTATAGTTAATTATCTCACTAAAGGACTATTATATGACTTCAACAACTATCTCATTTAATCGATTTTCCTATCAGTTTGTCAAGTACAATTTATAAATATTCTTACTAAGGCCAATGAGCTTGTGGTGGAGTGGTAAGGGTGAGACTTGGGTTTCCAAGATACGCAAGTTCAATTCCTGCTTCTCCTCAGTAGTTTTCAGCGGCACCTGATGATGATGGGAGATTAGGTGAGTAGGCGACGATTGCTAGTTCGATCCTTGAACTGAATGAGTTTTTTACCTCACCGCACTGTCGTGCCTTTGGGCGAGTGTTCACGGGTTTCTTGCCTAGGTGAGAGTTTTCCCTAGTTCGGAGACAAGTGTATTCCGATATGGTGAATTTCGCCAGTAGCCCATTTGAATGATTCGTTGGCTGTTAAAAAAATATATTCTTAATAAGATAGCTATGTCGTTTTACCATCAAACTCAAGTATGAAATCAAGGGTAGAACTTTATTTCAAGCTGGTACATCATTTGGATGGTCAAAAAATTGTAAACGTAAAGTTTAAAATAAAAGGTAACAATACATTAATATGTTTACGAATTCTCTCCACAATTCATTTCCATATAGTTTTTTCTTCGTCTTTTTCGAAACGGTCGGTCTATCTAATGATTTTGAATTGCGAAGCAAATTTGTTCGGAATGCCTAACTGAACTGACACCTCCTTTTCCTTCACCATTCATAACCGTAATGATTGAAAAACCGAAATGATTTGGTACTTATTAATACTATTTATACTAATAACAAAAATAAACGACGCAACTCTTGCACCTTAAATTTATTTCTTTGACTATGACTTTTTATTATTTAAAAAAAAAAACAAACCAATCCGTCTTGTTGAAAACAACACTCGTAGGATTATTCAAATTAATTGTGCATCTAAATCATCTCTCCGTTGTTATGTTAATCATACGGTTACAGATAAAGGAAACAATCAAACAATTTCACATCTAAATAAATAAAAAAACCACAATCAACAACAACTCGTATAAAACCACTGGCCATATCTACAATAAAAACACGATTCCGTCTTGTTGAAAACAAATACTTGTAGGATTTTTTAATCAATTATGCATCTAAAAACTGTAAACCATCTCTTCGCTATTGATAATAACCTATTATGCTCATCATATGGTTACGGATCCAATCACACAATTTCACATCTATACAGATCAAATTATACAAAAACAACTATAATCAAGAACAAATATGGAGAAAAAGGTGACACATACATTGAAAGATATGAAGCAAAACAGGAAAGATAAGAATATGAGAGAAGATTGCTTTGAATTGTTGTTGAAAATGGTGAATATATCACTTATAAATTCAAACTATCACTTTGTTTTCAACTTTTACAATGGAGAGAAAGACGATGACTGATACGAAGAATACCGGAACCAAAAGATTAATCGGAATGCCATCCCCAGCGGCAGTAATAACAATCATCCCACCACCAAAATAATGGTGACCATTGATCCAATATTCCAATGCCCCAACCGTATACAATGGTTTCCATATCTTCTTCCTGTATTTGTCAGTAATTTGGTTTCTTCGGTCCGGCGAGTGATTATCATGTGAATCTCGTTTGAACGTGTGCATGTAAGTTTATGTATGTATATGTTCGGGTATGTGCCTATTCGCAGGGGTACGATGGGTGCATGACAGTTTTTGCAACGGTTAGTAAGTTAATTGCAATAATCCGGTGACATGTGAGTTTAGCGGGTATACGTTTGGAGTGCAAAACACGTGGCTTGTAGCCGGTGAATGGTAAGCAAAGTTGCTTTTTGTATAATATATAAATATAATTAGGGCAACAAATATCACCAAATAAGAATAATGACATATAGTGAATGTTAACTAATTCAAGTTGCATCCGTCCCTCGACTCTTCAGTCAATAATTCCCTTCGCTATCCTCTCTCTAAATCGATAGAGACCAACTTAACTTACAACAATGGTCATCAAAAACTTCTATGTAACTATACTATGTGTCTATGTTAGATATTACTAAATACGTCTTTCCAATCTACCTTAATGACTATTATATAATCTTGATACACATCACTAATGATTTTTCTAGTATAGATTCATCATCATCATCATACTTAGCAAATCCCATCAATAGCAAAGTTAAGGTAGGGTCTGAGGAGGGTAAGATGTAGACAGCCTTACCTCTACCTTGTAGAAATAGAAAGGCTGCTTTCAGTGAGACCCGACTCGAGTAGTTTTTCTAGTATAGATTAGCACTCACAAATATTAAAGTGTTTGCAACAATGTCTCAATTTACTTACTCAACATTCATTCTCTTGCTAGTATGATCCTTGTTAAAGATCAAGAGATCACTTATATAATATGCATTGCCACATCCATGAACCATTTTTTTTCATCATTCCGATGTTGTCTTGTCTCTCTTTTCATTAAGTCTTCTTTTGTGTAAAGATACTCATTTCTTAAAAAAAAAAAAAAAAAAACAAAACAAAAAAAACAAATGTAGTTTCACTAGAAGAGGATTATTATCGTTATATATCATCCCTTAAAATTCAAGTATACATATGTATACACTACAAAGTATTAAAAACAAATGTATACGTATAGTCCTATACAAGTATTATCATATAATATGACCACACAATCCACACGGGTCTTCTCATTCGGTTTTCGATCCGAATAAACTGGATAGTGTAGGGAGTTTAATCTCACCTACACTATTCACCGGAATGTTGAGGTTACCAACGACCGGGAGATCAACAGTGAGAATAATATTGAGTTCATAGTCTATGTCCCAATCCGCACCAATGTCCTTCACTAGGCTCACTAACACGCTATGCGGCACCTTAACCCCCACATCTAGCATCGTGTCGCCTTTTGCCTTTAACGAGCCAGGGTCTGGAATCGTTCCTTCAGCTATGACCCTAGTTTCAACGTCATTTCGTCCAAAAATTAGCAGATTCAAACATTAATTATCACAGATCTGAAATTATACATAACATTCACATCGATCAAAAGTAATAATCACGATCAAAATTAGCAGATTCAAACATTTATTCTCAGAGATCTGAAACTGTATGTAACATTTGCATCGATCAAAAGTAATAATCACGATTGAAATTAACAGATTCAAACCTTACGATCACAGATCTGTTTTTGGGTGGGAAGGAGAGAAACACGCGTGTATCGATTTGACAGGTGTGTCCCCCCTCGTTGGGCTAAGGGACCACGGGTTTGTGGCGGGCCAGGCGATAACCAAGGCAGAGGCAGGCAAAGTAGCTAAGCACGAAAAAGCTTGCATAGAGAATAAGCACATGTTCGTCCCGTTCGCTTTGGATACCTTTGGCGCTCTCGCCCCTGACACGGTGTGGTTCCTCAAGCGTGTTCAGCAGGTGGTAAGCAGTAACACCGCGCATGTTAAGAGGCAAAATTTTGTGTTTAGCAGGGTAGGGTTTACTATTCAGAAGAGGTTAGCGGCGCAACTTGTTGCTGATCTACCTGCCATTAGTCTGTAATCGTCTCTGTTTTAAGTTGACTTTAAAATTCTTAATAAAAATGCCCACAGATGATTTGATAATCACGATTAATTCGTTTGGATTGATCATACTGAAATAATCAGGCATTGATCCGTGTCTATCGATCTATCTATGCATGTGCGATTATGTGTAGATCTGAGGTTGTATACAACATTCGCATCGATCAAACTTATAATTATGACGAATTTGTTCGTATCTATCATATTCAAACGAGGATGCATCGATTTCATGAAACTGTTTTCAACATAGAGAATAATAATAGTGTAACAATTATGCATGTAACATATAACAACAACAACAGGAGCAAGTTGACGAGATTGGAAACAGACGAACCTGCCGGCGCTTTTGAAGGTGTAGGAGATCTCGCATATAGGAATGGGAGTGCTGTACGGATTCGAAACATTGACGTCGGCTTTGTAGGTGATGCACTCGGTGCTGACGCCTTTCAGATCGACGTTTTTGACGGCGGCTTCCGGCTTCTCCATGTTGGCGATCTTCTCCGCCACGAATTCCTTCGCCTTATCCACCAATCCTGCCATTGTTATTGTGAGATTGAAAGATGTGAGATTTCGTTAGGTTTTGAGTTTTGAGGGAGAATGTGTTTGATCTGAGGGAGATATATATCTTTAGGATGTGCATGGGGATTATCCGTGGGTGAGCCGTGTAACCTGGAATGACGCGTGATTAAACGCTTGTTGCTTTGGAATTACAAAAGTTCGTTATTTTTTGGTTTGGTACCAAAAGTTTGTTGTACTTGTTGCATATGGCAACCTTTTTTGGGTACCGGTTTTTTTTTTTTTTTTTTTTTTTTTTTTTTTTTTTTTTTTTTTTTTTACGTCCGGTTCTATAATCATAGAATACCGTTGTTCCAAAAAAAAACTTGTTGCATATGGTCGATGGATGATATATACCTAGGGCTACGAATGAAGTGAACGAACACGAACACAACCTTCTTTGTGTTTATTCATTAAGGAAATAATGTATACACGAATTATTCATGAACACTTACCAAATGGAATTTTTTGTTCGTGTTTGTTCATTAAGGAAATGAACATGTTTGTGTTTTTCATTAAATTTAGGTACCGAACAAAAATGAACACACACGAATATAAATGAAAGTTCATGAACACATATGGATACAAATGAAGACAAACAAACGTTCATGAACATAAACAAACACAAACACAAACCACCCCTATATCTTGTACTGAGAGTGATGAAGAACACAAGCGCAAAAACCCTAAATCAGAGACTGGAATGAGAGCGGGGTCGTAGTTGCGTCGCGTCTGCTTAGAATATGAGCTGGAACGGTAATTTTTAATTAGGGTTCTAGCAACTAAGGAGTAACCCTAATACTTAATACATTATATTTAATAAATAATATATTAGTCGGAATTTTGAAGTACTTAAATAAAAAATAAAAATTAAAAACCCTAAAAATTATTGAACACAAACGAACATAAATGAGCACGTTGCCGAACATTCATGAACATAAATGAACGAACGCGGCCTCAGTTCATGTTCGTTCGTTTAACTAAACGAATGAAATTTCTTGTTCGTGTTTGTTCATTTATTAAACGGACGAATACAAATGAACTTCCCGCCAAACGGTATACGAATTGTTCGCTAGTTTGCAACCCTATATATACCTATCTATCTATATTTATTTATCTATTTATCTATCTATGTATATATTATATAATAAAAGAAAATAATGGGGGCATGTGTGTGTCATCCACTAGAAGTATTACTTTTTGGTTTTCTCGCCTACTTAATTATGGATCCTTATTTTTTTTTAATTTAATACAGTTATATTATAATCAACCAAATTGAAACTAATAATTCTTTATAAAAACTTATATTTTTTTATTAAAAAACTTCACCAAATCCAAAATTATGTTGGTTAAAATATCTTATAATTGTTTTTATAGTGATTTCTAAAAATTTTCAAATATTTAATATAATTGGATGGTAAGAATAGTAAAAATACAATATGTTAAATAATAATAAAATATAGGTGGTATTAAAAACACACAGTTCATACCCAGTTAAAAGAAATATTATTTTAAAAAAATTAACTTAACAAAATTTATAATTATCGCGTCAATGTTTATTCTTCAATACGTATTTTGACGAATATATATATATATATATATATATATATATATATATATATATATATATATATATATATATATATATATATATATATATATATATATGTAGGGGAAGGTTCATTTGAGAAGAATTTTAATGTGAGAACAAAAAGAAGAAAGGGCATATTAGTAAAATAGTATTTCATTTATAACTCATATCATTAATTTTTCTCTCTTTAATTAATTAGTTAACAAATCATTAATTATCCTACATATAATTTACAAAACCTACACATATCAACATTCTCCTACATATACCCTACACATTATAGAATTTTATCATACACAGTCGAAATTTATCAAAAACACCTCGAAATATATCCTACACAACTCGTAATTTATCCGGCACAACTAGTAATTTATTTTACACTTTAAATTAAGTTGTTTTTTTTTAATTTGGAAAAAGTATATATTTTGAAAAGGAGTTACAAATTTAATTTAGTTATTAAAGGGGAAGAATACAAATTAATGATTTATGTAGGTTTACCAATATACCCTTATATTAAAATTAAATGCAAATATTAAATGAAGTAAAATGAAGCATTCTTATTGGTTGAAACTTCTTCTTTTTTCTTCTTACAATATATATATATATATATATATATATATATATATATATATATATATATATATATATATATATATATATATATATATATATATATATATAGTGGAGGGTTCAAATGTCACGGCCCCCGACCCGGTTTGACCCGTTTCAGGTGCCGCGGGACAGGAATCCTGTGGTATTTCAATTTAGGCGACAACGGAAGACTTTTTAAAACAGGATCTATCAATATTTCAAACTGCCCGTTTACATAATTTAGAGATATAATCCCATAATTTACATTAAGCTGATTTCACAGGGAAATCTTTATTTCTCAAAACATGTTTCGTTATTTATTTACATTGAGCCACTTTTCTAAGCTGGTAGTGCTTCACTGCATTTTTCTTTGCTCACAACAGATCACCTGAAACATGTTTGAAAAAGGTTTTTGTCAGCGGGAAATACTGAGTGAATCATTCATTTTACTAAAACGACACATTTGTTATAATTCACAGTATTAAGAGCGATTACAATGTTTCTGATATCAAACCAACTACCCACGGTACTTTATCACTCGACCCACTGGCCCACTTGTCCAGTGGTGTCTGTGATTATGGTCATATCACCCAATGGCTGCCCCAATAGTGAAGATTATCAAGTAATGTATACAAAACCCCACATACCGGCTGTAATTGGTGATTACAAAGACTTAATCCCTGTAATTATAACTTTGAAAATAATTTGGAGTTTTGTAAAACAGTTGATAAAAAGAGAATGACTCACTTTGCAGATTTTACGAGCAGAGTATAAGCTTTACTGATTAGCCTTTTAACCTAATTTAAATAACAATGCACACACAAACGGGGTTAGTAACTAATTCAGCAGTTACGTCAATTGACGAGATTAAACCCTCACAACGATTAACAAGGTGCAATACTTAATAATTCAGCGGATTCACAACGAATGACAGAGTATAGTCCGAGTTCGAACAGCACTCAAACATTCAAGTCGAAATCACGATGAATAACAAAGTATAAACTCAATTTGAGCAACACTTAAACAATCGTTGGATAGTTTCAATCGATCGGACGTTGAATCGTAATAGCGATCGAATTATTACCCTGATTGCGGCAGCAGTGATTCGTGATTAGTGTGTGTTGTGAACGATTTCTGCTATAACTCAGTGCATAATGTGAATTTGGACGTCGAAGTAACAGAAAATTTCAAGTGCCAACATCCCCTATTTATATCTGAAAAATGCCCCCCTCGCGTGTCGCGACAGGAACAAGGGCACCCGTCGCGTGGTGCGACGGGTCTACTTTCTAGCCTAGGGTGTTTCGTGTCCCAGATAGCCTAGATGAGTTGACAAACAAAACGAATTTTACTTCTACAGCAAGAATTTTAAGATAATTATCAGCTAGGGTTTACCCCCTGAGTTTTAGAGGCCCTGATCCTGATTCCGATTGTTATGAAAATTTTAGGGTTTATACAGAATTGCTTGGGTTTCTCAATTAGGGTTTCTTTAATAGATAATTAATCTACTAAGTATTAATTTTAGTGTGAGTTGTTACATCCTCCCCACCTTAAGAAAAATCTCGTCCTCGAGATTTACTGGAATAAATGAGGATATTTCCGCTTCATTTCTGATTCCAGCTCCCAAGTGTATTCTGGTCCTCTCTTTGAATTCCATTTGACTTTGACTAGCACTAGTCGTTTGTGTTTGAGAAACTTGACTTTCTTGTCTTCTGTTTGTAGGGGTTTCTCTATGAATTTTAACTTTTCGTTTACCTCTACATCTTGAAGAGGTACTACCAGGGATTCGTCTGATAAACATTTCTTGAGATTGGATACATGAAATACATTATGTACTCCAGCTAGTTCTTCTGGTAGTTGTAAGCGATAAGCAACTGGTCCGACTCGTTGTAGTACTGAAAATGGTCCTACGTATCTTGGACTTAGTTTTCCTTTCTTACCGAATCGTACTACTCCTTTCCAAGGAGAGACTTTCAAAAGTACTTTGTCTCCGACTTGAAATTCTAGTGGTTTGTGGCGATTGTCTGCATAGCTTTTCTGGCGATCTCTAGCATTCTTCAGTCTTTCCTTGATTTGAGTTATCTTGTCAGTGGTTTCTTGTACAATTTCTGGACCTGATAATTGACTTTCTCCTATTTCTGCCCAACAAACTGGAGTTCTGCACTTGCGTCCATACAGTGCTTCGAATGGAGCAGCTTCGATGCTTGAATGGTAACTATTATTATAGGAGAATTCAATTAAGGGTAAGTGGTTATCCCAATTACCACCAAAATCAATTACACATGCTCGGAGCATGTCTTCCAGGGTTTGTATTGTCCTTTCACTTTGTCCATCGGTTTGAGGATGATATGCCGTACTTAAATTTAGTTGGGTTCCCATTGCTTCCAGGAAACTAGTCCAGAAATGGGAAGTGAAACGACTATCTTTATCCGACACAATGGAGAGTGGGACTCCATGTAAAGATACTACTTCATCTACGTACAACTTGGCTAGCCTTTCCATGCTAAAGGTTTCCTTTATTGTTAGAAAATGAGCTGATTTGGTTAATCGATCTACAATTACCCAAATTGCATCATTACCTTTTCTGGTCTTGGGTAACTTAGTAACAAAATCCATTGTTATGAGTTCCCATTTCCATACAGGCATTTCTAACTGTTGTAGTAATCTTGAAGGTTTCTGGTGTTCAGCCTTGACTTGTGAACAAGTATGACACTTAGATACATAGTCAGCTATATCCTTTTTCATTCCTATCCACCAGAAATTATTTCTTAAATCTTGGTACATCTTATTGTTTCCTGGGTGTACAGTATACCTAGATTTATGAGCTTCTTCTAAAATTTTATTTCTTAATTCTCGCTGCTTAGGTACCCAAATTCGTTTCTTGTGGAATCTCCAAATTCCATCCTTTCCTTGCTCTAATTCCTTTAGGTAACCTTTCATTCCTTCAGAATCGTCCTTGATTGCTGTTTCCTGAACGTTCTTCAATGGTTTCATTAAATCTATTTGTAGATTTAATCTAAGAGCACGGACTTGCTTTTGCTTTTCATGATACTTACGACTTAAGGCATCTGCAACTACGTTCGCCTTTCCTTCGTGATATTGAATATCACAGTCGTAATCGCTTAGGATTTCCATCCACCTTCTTTGCCTCATATTTAGCTCTTTTTGCCCAAATATGTACCTTAAACTTTTATGATCTGTATAGATAGTAAACTTACTTCCATACAGATAATGTCTCCAGATTTTAAGGGCAAAAATTATGGCTCCTAATTCTAGGTCGTGCGTCGTGTAATTTTCCTCGTGCTTCTTCAACTGCCTAGAGGCATACGCAATTACCTTCTTGCGTTGCATCAATACACATCCAAATCCTAATTTTGAAGCATCACAATATACTTCAAAATCTTCTGTTCCTTCAGGTAAAGCTAAAATTGGAGCATTTGTCAATCTGTGCTTTAGAATTTTAAAAGCTTCTTCTTGTCTATGTCCCCATTCAAACTTAACGGCTTTACAGGTCAATTTAGTTAAAGGTACAACTATCTTAGAGAAATCCTTAATAAATCGTCTGTAGTATCCAGCTAAGCCTAGAAAAATTCTAATTTCCATAGCTGTTTGCGGAACTTTCCATTTGGTGATTGCTTCTATTTTAGCAGGATCTACGTGAATTCCTTCGTGATTCACCATGTGCCCTAAAAATTGTACTTCCTGCAGCCAGAATTCACACTTCGAGAATTTGGCATAAAGCTTTTCCTTTCTTAACAAAGTTAAGATTGCATGCAGGTGCTTACAATGTTCTTCCCGACTTTTGGAATAAATAAGTATATCGTCGATGAATACGATTACAAATTTATCCAAATAGGGTTTACAGATTCTATTCATCATGTCCATAAATGCTGCTGGGGCATTTGTTAGTCCAAAGGGCATAACTGTAAACTCATAATGTCCATACCTAGTTCTAAAAGCAGTTTTAGGTATGTCTTCTTCTTGTACTTTTAATTGATGATATCCGGAGCGCAAGTCTATCTTAGAAAAATATCTAGCGCCTTGCAATTGATCGAAAAGATCATCAATCCTAGGTAATGGGTACCGATTCTTAATTGTAACCTTATTTAGTTCCCTATAATCGATACACATTCTCATAGATCCGTCTTTCTTTTTCACAAACAACACTGGTGCTCCCCAAGGGAATGAACTAGGTTGTGTAAATCCTTTGCTTAGTAATTCGTCTAATTGTTTTTTCAATTCTAGCATTTCGGTGGGTGCTAATCGATATGGTGCCTTGGCTATCGGTGTAGTACCCGGAATTAGATGAATTCTAAACTCTACTTCTCTATCAGGTGGTAACCCAGGTAATTCTTCCGGAAAGACGTCTGGGTATTCTGAAACTGTAGGGATGTCCTGGAGTTCCTTACCTTTAGTGTTAATGATTACCGAAATCATATACACCATTTCTTGTTTTCTTGAATAACTAGCCAACTTCATTACTGAAATGAATTTCATTGGCTTTCGAGGTCTATCTCCTATAATTAAAATTACTTCTCCTGTGGGGGTACGGATTTCTACGGAATTCTTATCACAAAGGATTCGAGCATGGTTGGCTACTAACCAATCCATTCCTAACACTACATCGAATCCGGCTAATTTCATAGGTAACAGGTTTGCAGAAAACTTATGGCCTAGAAGTTCTATCTTTCCTTCTTGCAGGACCTTATCTATGTTAATAGAATTCCCATCTGCCGTTTCAACAGTAAAGATCGGCCTAAGGGTGGTTAAGGGTAAGTTAAGAGCTTGGCAGAATGAAGTATTGATAAAACTTTGGTTTGCACCAGAGTCAATAATACTTTTGCATAAACGTCGTGAACTAAAAACGTACCGGCTATGACGTCAGGAATCAGTTCGGCTTCCTGAGTAGTCAATTGAAATGCTCGGGCGTTCTTCTTGGTTGTTCCTTCAGCTGGTTTGCCTTTATTATCTGTGGTTTTAACCAATTTAGGACATTCTGTTTTGTAATGCCCTGCTTCTCCGCAGTTAAAGCAGACTATGGTTTTCTTTTTGCAATTTTCTTCACTATGTCCTACCGATTTGCAAAAATTACAAGTTGCATTGCATCTTCCAAAATGTTTTTTTTTTGCAATTCCTGCAGAACGGCGGGTTTGAGGATTGCCCTGTTCCTCTTCTTTTGAAACGGTTATTATTACCCGTACGAAATCCTTGGGTAATTTTCTGAGCTACTTCCATCTTTCGATCTTCTTCTCTTGTGCGTACCAGTTCATCTGTTAGGGTATTTGCTAATTCCACAGCATCGTCAATAGTGCGTGGTCTCGCAGCTTTAACATTGTTACGGATTTCTCCGATTAATCCCCAAATATAACGGGAAATAAGTACCGGTTCTGGCGAAGCCAGGGTAGGTACCACTCTCGCATATTCGAAGAATGTCGAAGTATATCCTCGACAGTCTACGCCTATCATATGATGACTCAGAAACTTGTTGGCCATTTGTTCCTTCTCGTATTCAGGACAGAATTTTCTTTCTACAAAACTCTTAAATTCTTCCCAATTCATCGCATAGGCCACCCTTCTTCCTTTTGCTTGTAGTACTGTGTTCCACCATTCTAGTGCCCCTTCTTTGAACAGATTTGACGCATACATCACTTGATCTTCTTCAGCACATTTACTTATTGCAATTACTGCTTCGGTTTTCTCTAACCAACGCAGTGTTGCAGTTGCCCCTTCATTACCTGCAAATTCTGCTGGTTTACAGGCAATAAATTCTTTGTAAGTGCAACCAAGCGTTGCAGCTTTCATTTTTTTAGGGAGTGGGGCTTGTCGTGGTTCCTGATCATCATGATTGCTGCCTCCATTTATGCTGTTACTGCCGTTATCTTCCGAAGTACGTTTACTAGGGATTAATTGTTGGGGTTCGGCAGGTTTTTGAGCAGCAGCCATAATTTCTGGAATAGCATTGGCTATCCCTTGAGCAACAATGTTCTCAATATCTTGCCTAGTCATATACTGATTTTCCTGATTTTGCTCAGATTGATTTACTTCATTAACTGGTTCATTATTAGCGTTTTCCATCTGCTAATTAGTATGAATTATTAGTATCTAATGGTTGATAACAAATAATCACACAAAAACATATAAAATCTTACAACACACATCTATAACCAAAATTGTCGATGCCTCGACTTCTATTTTGTTTTATAGATTATATATGCTTCCATACACTCTGTTTATCTTACAATGTTTTATTTCCCATTTTACAGAGTTAGATTTTACTACTATTATACAGACACACTTTCCAACCCCCTATCTTTTGGTCCACTGGCAGTTTCAGTAGCGACGCTCCCTCTCATCGTACTTCCAGGAGATTTGTTCTCCCATTTCCCGGATCCTATTCCCTGTACCTATCAATTCTTCACCAAACTGTCGAAGTTCGGCTAAGTTTTCATAGCTCATCGGCGGATTGGGGATAGGTTATGGATCAAACTGTGGAAGGAAGGAATAAGGACTGTTAATCATATTTTGGAATTGCCAGTCATTTGTCCACCATTCTTCCATTTGGCCTAAAGGTCGTGTGTGGATTAGTGGGTCTGGAATAGCTGGTTCTAAGTTTATTGGGAGTTGGGCTGTGGCAGGGTAAGAATAGAGATTATTGTTGACCGGTTCTATGACATCACAATTTGACAGTAGACGGTCTATTTCATCTTGAAATGTGATCTCCTCGGTTTGTTTAGAGCTTTCTCCGATCTCGATTCCCTTTTGCTTAATATCTTCCCTTATTTCTATCTCTGCTGGTTTGGAACTCTCTCCGGTCTCTATTTCTTTTCCTTTGCTCACAGGGTTTTCTATTTTAGGAAGTTTCCTAGTGGCTGGCTTTCTCCTGCGTACTTTCCTCCATCCTACATATCTTCTTCTCTTTTTAGGTTTTGCTTTTTCCAGCGGTGGAGCTTGGAATTCCAGAGGTTCCTCTATGTCAGCAACATATCCAGTAAAGTCGTGGGAGACTTCAATTGGTACTGGGTAGAGGTTAAGATTCTGGAATGCTTCAGATAGCTCACTCATGCTGTGTAGCATATATGCAAAATGCACAAAAATGCTAAGTTAAAACTTTGGAACAAAGTTTAACAAATAAACATTGAAGTTTTATTGCACACTACTTTGTACAAAGGATAACAGGAAAGAAAACACACTCGGATTTATTTATTTACTGGGTAGGAATTTGTCTACTAGAACAGGCTGATTGATAGTTTAGAGGTTTGCATTTTCTGCTACGGTAGCTAGCATATAAAGATTTGCCCATTTTTCATCTAAATTGTCTTCCCAAGGTGGACTATTGCCTAATTCCTGGACTTCTGGATTAAACCTCACCTTCTTGGCTTGGGTTTTCTTTTTCTCTTGACCCTTTCTAAGTATTGAATTTCTTTTCTCTGGGGTAAGAGGATTTTCATAGTTTGCCTTACGGACAAAAATCCCTTCTTCTAAATTAACTGGACATTTGGAAGAAGAGGTTCCCTTTTCTTTAGGTGTACTATCTAATTTGTGGTAGATAGCGGAAAGCTTTTGTTTACCCATACTATAATTTTAACAAATAAATCAGTTAATAATTCACAGAATAGTAATCAGAATTCCTAAGTATTTTCCAATTACTTTAATAGGCTTTAAAATAGTGAGCTTAAATCAGTAAGCTTAAAACAGTGGCTCTGATACCACCTTTTCCTGTCACGGCCCCCGACCCGGTTTGACCCGTTTCAGGTGCCGCGGGATAGGAATCCTGTGGTATTTCAATTTAGGCGACAGCGGAAGACTTTTTAAAACAGGATCTATCAATATTTCAAACTGTCCGTTTACATAATTTAGGGATATAATCCCATAATTTACATTAAGCTGATTTCACAGGGAAATCTTTATTTCTCAAAACATGTTTCGTTATTTATTTACATTGAGCCACTTTTCTAAGCTGGTAGTGCTTCACTGCACTTTTCTTTGCTCACAACAGATCACCTGAAACATGTTTGAAAAAGGTTTTTGTCAGCGGGAAATACTGAGTGAATCATTCATTTTACTAAAACGACACATTTGTTATAATTCACAGTATTAAGAGCGATTACAATGTTTCTGATATCAAACCAACTACCCACGGTACTTTATCACTCGACCCACTGGCCCACCTGTCCAGTGGTGTCTGTGATTATGGTCATATCACCCAATGGCTGCCCCAATGGTGAAGATTATCAAGTAATGTATACAAAACCCCACATACCGGCTGTAACTTGGTGATTACAAAGACTTAATCCCTGTAATTATAACTTTGAAAATAATTTGGAGTTTTGTAAAACAGTTGATAAAAAGAGAATGACTCACTTTGCAGATTTTACGAGCAGAGTATAAGCTTTACTGATTAGCCTTTTAACCTAATTTAAATAACAATGCACACACAAACGGGGTTAGTAACTAATTCAGCAGTTACGCCAATTCACGAGATTAAACCCTCACAACGATTAACAAGGTGCAATACTTAATAATTCAGCGGATTCACAACGAATGACAGAGTATAGTTCGAGTTCGAACAACACTCAAACATTCAAGTCGAAATCACGATGAATAACAAAGTATAAACTCAATTTGAGCAACACTTAAACAATCGTTGGATAGTTTCAATCGATCGGACGTTGAATCGTAATAGCGATCGAGTTATTACCCTGATTGCGGCAGCAGTGATTCGTGATTAGTGTATTCAGCAAGTATATAACACCATTTAGTAAGTATATAGCACCATTCATGGACTAAACATCTGATCGAAACATATTTTTTTCTCTATATAAGTATAGCAATATGGTACTCATATTAAAGATAAAAAACTCTCGTTATTATGGTGTAATTTTTTTTTTAAAAAAAAGTTACGTATAAAGGTTATTGACGTTTAAAAAAGATGTGGGGAAGTTACATTTGCATTAATGTTAGTTTCTTAATTTAAAAATGTTAAATTTACATATATACCCTTAATCTAGAAAATTAATATGTTTCATAGTAAACATTATTTACAATTTTGCCATTATGATCTCAACCATTAGATCAAAGATCTAATGGTGTAGATTCTTTCTTACATTTCTCACAAAAAAACCCTTTTTTAAAGGAACCTCTACCTATATATATATATATATATATATATATATATATATATGTTAATAAGTTACATTATATTTTATTATATTTGTATAATACACGGTTTTATTCAACCATGCAACGTATATTCTTTTTAAAAGGTGAGTTCTTAATTACTAATTTAATAACATTATATTTATCAACCCGTGTAATACATAAGATTGTAACCTAGTTAAGATATATAAGCATATATTTTGTTTGTGTTGTGTTTTTGAATATAAATGTGCAATTACAAGAAACGATTTATTTATCTCTTCCGGTCGTCCTTTGATTTAATTTCCTAAATTCTTTTTACAGTAAAATGCCTGGATAGGCCGTGTGGTTTGTCAAAAATTCACCTTTAGTCCTCAACTTTTTAAAATTACACTCTTGCTCCCTATGGTTTGACTAGTTGTTACTCGGATAGTCCCTGAAGTTGATGAAGGTTTGTTTTCTCAGTTAAATGGGTATGAAAAGATAAAAATACCCTTATTATTAAAAAATAACAATTAACACAATAAAAGAAATATACCACCACCACCTAGAATCATACTGCCACTAAACCACCATCTCCAATAACATCGTTATCATAACCACCACCCGCCACCATGACCACCACCTAGAACCATATCGCCACCAAACCACCACCTGCAACCAGACCTTCACCATAACCACCACCTTGAACCATACCGCCTCCAAACCACCACCTGCAACCACACCATCACCATAACTAGTACCCTCCACCTTTTTTCTTCCAAATTCATCAAACAACCTACGTTATTTCCAATAGATTACCTGATACCCATTGAACCGAATTCTCATCGAATCAAACCACCATCACCAATCACGCATCACCAGTATCTTTTCCCCAATCTCGTTCATCCTTATTCTTTTTTCTGCTCATCATGTGGAATATTATACACTGAAACAACGTATGTTCGGTTCAGATAATCCAAATCACCAATATAATCAATCGAAGTGTTGTGTGGAGTCCGATGGTTTGGTTAAGGTTTTGTTTGCGATTGCACTGGAAATAGTGATTGGGGTGACTTTTGGAGCAACGAAAGCCAAAGGATTCTATCGAAGTGTCAGCGACTTTTGGGGTAGCGAATTTGGGGGCGATTGAGAGGCGTGTAGGGGAGGAATCAGGTGATGATTGACCGGACATCCAGTGATGTCACCGTCGCATGCCTGCAATAGATCCACGATTGGGTGGAAGTGAAAAAGGAAACCCTAGAAATATAGTAAAAGGAAGATGGTGGGTGAGGGTGGTATGGGGTTGTTTTTTCATCTTTAAAAATTAAAATGCGAGCCCCATCTAAAAATCTATTTTTGTTATAATGTTTTAAATGTCAGTAATAAGGGTATTTTTTATTTCACACCTACTTAACTGAGAAAACTAACCTCTATCCATTTTAGGGACTATTAGAGTAATAACTAGTCAAACCACAGAGAGCAAGAAGATAATTTTAGAAAGTTGTGGACTAAAGTTGAAATTTTGACAAACCACATGGACTATCCATGCTTTTTACTCTTCTTTTTACAATTATATAAATGTTTATTTAAAATCTTCTTTTATTAATACCATGTTAAAAAAATCATAAACTAATCAAAATCGATATAGGTTAAAGTTTTATCCTCTTCGTGGGTTGCACTTTTTGGTGAGGATACTATGAGAGTGTTGGTGGCTAAGCACCTCATCCTGCCCCCTCCGGCTATGCATGTATTCTTACTATCGGAGTCTCCTCTTGCTGTGGATATTGATAGCATGCTTGAGTGCCTTAAATCTTTCCCCAAAGGGACTTCTTATGGGAGAAATGGGTTGAGGGCCCAACACATTGTGGATGCTCTCTGTGGAGTGGGGTCGATGATTACTGGTGAGCTGATCAGGGCTCTTGCTGAGGTGGTTAACTTATGCTTAGGAGGGAGGTACCCTGGTGAGCCGATCAGGGCTCTTGCTGAGGTGGTCAACTTATGCTTAGGAGAGAGGTACCCTGGGGCCTTGGCGGAGTTTGTTGCATCTACTCACTCACGTCGTTGCTTAAACTGGACAAAAGGATTAGGCTTATTTATGCATGTGTGATTTGGAAGAGGTTTTTCTCTAAGGTGGCTATGAGGGGTGTTGGGAAAAAGATGGCTAAGTATCACGATGATTTTCAATTTGAGGTGGGAATTCCCAATGGGGCTGGGGCTGTTTATCGGAATGTCGCACCCCGGTCAAAGTTAATATTTATTTACCCAAATTACCTTAACTATGAGTTAGTGGTAGTAAAGGGTCGAACCACGAAGAGTTTGTGGTTTGAGTCATGGTTGTAAAAGTCCCGCCTAGGCTTCGAGTACTCCCCGAGTACTCGCTACAAGGTAGGCTGCCGAGGCACGAGTACTGGTCTCCCAGGCCAATTACTCCCCGAGTAGTCTCCGCCTAAGCCGAGTACTTCCCGAGTACTCCCGAATCCGACTAGGGAGCGCCTAGCGACTTTTGCAACCATGGTTTGAGTCGGGAGTTGGTTGATTATTTAGTTGAGACATTTATGAAGCTTGAAAATTGACTTAATTCTTTTTTTTTTTTAGCAAATGGGTGTCAGGTTGGACAGGCAATGTTACTTTGAAATATTAAATGAGATTACTCAGACTATTGCAAAATTGATTACTTGACTAAAAACACTAATTTGGAACAAGGTTCACACCTAGTTCGGTAATTGTAAAACCTAGGGTTCCTGTACTTTTTAGATTCAGTTTAGTTGAATTTAGTTATTAACGGATTTAGTGTCACGTGGCTTAGGTTCTAAGAGTTATCAACATCATAGACAACGGACCGCACTGCACTTCGTTACCGAGAACATGTAAATCTTGTCCTATGATAAGACATAATTTCACATATTCGTTTCACAAATTCAAATTTCATAACTTACTCGACAATTCTTGAATTCAATATAAATGCAAAACTTTTATCAAAAGATTCAAATAATTACATAACTTGTCAAAAATCAAATCATAAACATAATGTTGAAACCCTAGAAATTCTTACAAAAACCTACACCGGGGTGAAACCCGATAGATTAGCCGCTCATGGATGATGGAACGAGATCACTGAAAGAGAAGCACACGAACTTTGACATCTTGATTCTTAAAGCTTGACCTTAATGATGATGATGCTAGAATTAGGGTTAGGGATGTTGATTGTGAGTGGTTGATTGGAATGGTGATGATTGGATGATGATTAGGTTTTGAACGTGAATGGATGATGGTTGTGATCGATGGTAGTATTGGATGGATTGTTGATGAAGGTGATGAAGGAAAAAAAGGCTCTAAGAATGTGTGTTGTCTTTTAAAATTCGTAACCCTTGATAAATCCCCCTAAAAACTGGTCAAAACTCGGTCAATAATCCTCAAATTGCGAAAGTCCGCGCTGCAGTAATCCACATTGCGTCGCCGACGGCCCACTAAGGCATCGGCGACGCGACTTGTAAGTCCCCTTTTCCTCCGATGCTTTAAAATACTATATATAGCCACTCTTGGACGACGGGATGCGTCGGCGACATGAGCTTAGGCCTTACTGATGCAACCTCTGGCTATAGCTTCCTGTTTTCTTTGCTTCTCTAGTTCGGTTGGTCCCCACCGCTTCCCGATGTCCCGTAAAGCTCCTGAATAGCTCCTTAAACTCCGTTGGACTTGCAAAACATCAATTCTATCAAAGTAGGCTATTCAAAACCAAAATTCACGTAAAAACACAAAATTAATATGGTAAAACAACGGGTTTTCAACCGTGTATCAGTTGTGCTTCATAACGCGAACAGATTCTTAAATGAATTCCACGCTGATGGGTTGTTGGCTATGCTTACTGTCGATTTCTTTGGTGCCTTCAACATGGTGGATAGGAGTTCCCTCCTACAAGAGGTTCGGACCCGACGCCCATCAATTTCCCTATGGGTGGATGTTTTATACAGGCAGATAGATTATATATCGAAGACAACCATATTTGATCCGCCACCAGGGTTCAGCAAGGGGACCCCTTGAGGCCTCTTTTTTTTGTCTTAGCTTTACATCTTCTCATTCACCTGATACAGAATAGATGCAAGTTACTCTTCCATCCTTGGTACCTGGATGATAACACGGTTATAGAACATGCTAAAGAGGTGGCTAAAGCCTTATTAGGTCAGAGGGACTCTAATTGGGGCTTGAACTTAACATCTAGAAAACAAAAGTATTTTGGTTGTCATGCAAAGAAGTAAAGGTGGGGGAGGGTTTGTTTCCTCGCGGGACTAGAAAGTCAGTGTTGGGTGTGAAACTCCTTGTGGGCTTCGTTAGCCGGGACGTGGGATTAATTAGAAGTTTGGTCGTGAAAATATCTTGTGTATTGGATTTGATGAGTTGTCTTCCACGTCTGCGGAACCCTTTGTGCGCGCTACTCCTGCTCTGCGCATGTATGGGTGTTGCAAAGTTGTTCGGCCTCAAAACATACCAACCTATGTATGTAGGGGAGGTTTTTTACGCTTTTAATAAAGGCCTTCAAGGAGTAATCGAGAATATTGTGGTTTGTGGGGAGTCCGTTTTTTAGGGGATCTTCAATGGAGGTTGGCAACCTTTCCGATCTGTTTTGGGGGTTTGGGTTTATGTTCAACTGAGGATGTATCTACATACACTTTTGTGGCCCTGGGGGGGGGGGTGCAATTTTGGAGTTTGCAGAACAACATTCTTCGAGACTGTGGTATTGATGGGTTAGATTCTAATTATGGGCGTGTGTTGGATTTCTTGTACCGGTCCCGTTCCAGTTTCGATCTTGGTGGTTTCTCTAATAAGGAGACCACCCCTTAAAGCCCAGGATGCTTTTGGCGAGTACCTTATTTAATAGAACCGTCCAGAGTTTGGGAGATAAGTTTGATTGTCCCCTAACCAAAAACGGGGTTTAAATGTCTCCGAGCCCCTCATACTCAGGAATTCTTGGTAGTCATTTTCATTTAATGATTGGGCCAATACATGTCGGTTAGGGAATGCCTAGATATCCTTAAGTACCGGCTATTGGTCGATGTGACACCCCAGGAAAACAAGGCAACCAACGCAACTTAACTAGCTTCCTCAGTTGTGACAATCCAAACTCTCAAGGTTAGAGACGTTTAGCCTTGTGATTTAATTTCTCGTTATACCTTCGGACGTGTTAAATGCTCGGTGTCGTTATAACTCTGTTACACTTAAACTTAACATGTGATAACTCCGTTAATTAATATACGCTTATGTTTTGGGCCGCAAACTGCCATGGGCCGGTCGTTAATATTAGTGTATAATGAGCCCACTCCTTGTACACTTTGAATGTGTTTAACTAAGATCTTGTAACCCATTGTAACCCACTTTAAATCCTGGTTTCTAAACTCTCGGCCAAACTTGTACTTAGCCCAGCCCACAGCCTATTGGGTCTGCAAACATGATTAGTTTAGAATAGGTACCGGCCCAGTCCTGAAATCCCTATAGGTATGGGGAATACGTAATATACTCAAAATCAGATTGTGGATAGTTTAAAAACATAACAAACCCCTACCATCCTCCATCTTCTTCGTGCGGCTCCATCTTACTTGTTCGGCAGCAGGAAACCACCCCATCGGAGCTCTTCCATCTTCGAATTCGTATCTCTCGTGTGCTTATAATTGCCCGGTATGTTAACTGGATATTAGTAATAAGTGATGCTTGATTGGTTATTTGCTTGAATATGAAGTGCATGCGAAACAAATCCCGAACCTGTGTATTCGTAAACGTTCAATATGTTGATCTTGTTATTGTATAATAAGTTGCTGGTAATGTAATATGAGATGAATAATATGTGTGAATTGTAATTGAAACAACGATGCATGTGATTTAAGGCTTAGGATTGGACCAAAATTAGTATGATGGTCACCGTCCAAATTGTGATAGGGGTTGTGAGCGGTCCAATGGTTTTTCTTTGAATGTTTTAAATATTGACTTAGTGATAATATGGATGGCTTTTGATGCTGACGTTAAAAGGCTACACTTTTTATGTAAATTAATTAGACAAATCATAATAATATGGCCACCACATGAATTTTTATTGGACCGTTCAATGCTCTAGAGTATTAGCAAATGTCTATAGATGATGATTCGTTTATTAATTGGCGGCTACTACCTTAATATTATGCATATGACTTTTGATGAGTGGGGTGGTGAGGCCACAGGTGTTGATCGCTTATAGGGCCGAGCAAAGGTCCAATAAGGGGGCGGCCAAGTGTATAGTCTTATTTGGTAGTGGGCCGACCTTGTTAATGGGTTGTTGATTAAAATAAATATCAGTAATTAACTGGGCCGCACATAATGATGAACTGATATAGTCTTGACTTAGTGGGCTGTAAAACGTTGTTATGTATGGTGAACACTGGATGTAGACTTATTTGAAAACTGAATGCTTGATATGTATTATACTATGATCTTAGCTAAACCCAATCTGTAACAACACGTGAATCGATTGTTACGAAACTGGTACCATCGGTGACTACTGTTAGGAACATGAACGTGTGATGTAAATACGTATGAAATCTAAACACTTACCATGTGCTACGTGACTTACTGTGTACAAATGTGTAACTTGTCGATTTATGTGACTGATGTGGATTGGTAACCACGATAGGGTTTGGTTGACCAACTGGGAACGGGTAACGTAACGTAACCTACCGAGCAAATCTAAGGTGAGTTCACTGCACTTTTCTCAAGCATGCGTCCCGGTGGTTTGGGACAACTGGTAAACATTTGGAAGGGAAACATTGGGTAAACAACTTAATCGGTTTGGTTATTGCCTGGAGGGCAATGGGGGTGATTAGTTGATAGCGCTATTAGGTGGGAAACCTCACACCGGGCCGTAAGGACGGGCGTGAACTAATTATCTGGGTATGGCTATGGTTGTTAGAGGCACACTCCTCGGATACATATGGGCACTCTCCCTAGGGTATCTAACGATGGCAACATAGCAAACGGTCGTTAAGGGGTACCCACTCCCCGGATACTTATGGGCACACTCCCTAGGGTATCTAACATGAGCAACATCGTAACGCAACATTAAATCGCATTAACATACATATGGTAACATAACTTGTTAACAAAACCTTGAACTCACCAGCGTAGTCTGACACACTTGTTTACATGCTTGTAGGTGATTATTGAAGGAACTTGGGAGCTTGCCGTCTGATGCTGCTGGAGTGGTTGTGGTCATGATAAACAATTATATTGATTTGGTTTTCATACATTTATACGCTTATACATTTATGCTTCCGCTCAATACTTTGGTTTTGGTTAAACTTTTCAAACGTTAAATTTATTTCAATTGGGTATTTTAATACCTTATGACTTGTGTTTGATATGATTGGTGGCTCTTTGTTGAATCGTTACACCTCCATTAGGGATGCGCCCTAGGTGGTAAATTGGGGGTGTGACATCAGTAACCACGAGCTAAATTTCGGGACGAAATTTTCTTAACATGGGGAGAATGTGACAACCCTCAAAATCCCATGTATTCCGTACAATTAATTATTGATACTTAAAGTGCTTGACGACTGTGTGGAATTACTTAACTGCTTTCTGATATCTGTGTTATGCTTATATGTGCTTGTTAACATACTAGTAGTATGCAGAAAAGTCACTAAATGGTCTGTTATAATTTCCTAAGTGTTGAAAATTAAAAACGTTACAAAAGTATATATGTATGACACTTTACGGATTAATTAAGCACTTTAAAGGAACAACAACAAACCGAACAACTGGACTTTACCCGGAACATAAAAATATTGCCAATGACATTATTTCTACTTTTCTAAGCTAGTTAGGGTCCCCGAACACCCTAACACCCTTTATATTAAATAACATACTTAACATACTAACTAAACCCATTACAATCCAACTAGTTAGTAACTTAACCATTACACCACCCAACCCTTACCCCCCCTCTCTTGCGACGATTCCCATGGGTGGGGACACACCCACGCTTTCTTGATTATTTTATTTAGCCATGTTTGGTATCTAGATAACACTTTACATATTGGACAATAGTGAATTAGGATTATAAATTAACTCAAGGGACATTCATCATCTCTCATTCAAACAACATCAACTAGCTTCATCCTTTCCCTCTACACCACCATTCGGCCGCCACCCTCCTCCACCATACCACCACCCTCACTTCACCTTCCAAGCAATCTACATACATCTAGAGGTGCAAGAGATCATACAACGAAGCTTGGCGCTCTCAGAAGTGGAAGGACCTTCTCTATTCGTTATTAACCACCACTTTTCTACTCTCGAACTTCCCTAGCCTTGAGCTAGTGGTAAGAACTTAGATCCGTTCATTCTTCATGTTATTTAAGTGGTTAATAGGTGATTTAATGATTAAAATTATGAAACACTAAAGAACTTGCACTAAAGTCTTGAACATATGGAATAAAAGATGGATAAAGAGAAGATATGTGTGTAAATCATGTAGATCTTGTGTTGTTATGATTCTTGTTGATTTTCTGATGATGTTTCTGGTTAATATTGATGTTTGATGTTGTTGTAATCACTAAACATGTTAACGGAATCGAACACAAATCAGAGAGTTAAAAGCTGAAACAGAAAGCTGTTTGGTTTTTACAGCCAACTTCAGTTGGCTGTAATAGGACCATAACTTAACGAAAAATGTATTTTCTGAAGTCTAGAATTATGTACTATGAAATACGGTTCTAATGGCACCGGAATCGTAATTTTTGGACTTCGTTTACTATTTTTAAAGACCCGATTTATAACAGCAGCTAGAGCTGCATTTTTCTGCAGAAAACGGGCGAAAGGTTTTTAGTCATAACTAGAGTTCTGTGTCGAATCAGCCCTTGAAATCTGTACAGTAGATGGACACTGATGTCATAGTAATTGTCCACTGGAATTTTGTCAATCCGACTTACAATGAATTTTTAGTGAATTATTCCGTGGACAGCAGTCAGAAAAAGATAAATCTGAGTGCAGTCCGGAAAATGATTTTTATTAAAATATTGGTAATGAATCGGATCCCAAGATTTTTACAAAATAATATTTGGATCGTTTAGCACCTTCTGTAAAAAGTTGGGAATTTTTAAAATAAGATAACTATTTTATTAAAATGCTCGAAAACAGCCCAGTTTTGGATATTTAAGTTGAAATGACATAAGTAGTAATTTGCGTGTCTAAATGTCGAGTATGCTATCTGTGAATGATCTAACATGTTATGTGTCAATAAAAGTGTTATGTGCAATGTCGTATGTTTATTTGTGAATGGGAATAGATGGGGAGGTTACATGGGCATAAACCGTTAAAGTAATGCATGTTATGTGATAGATACGTGTAGAAACTTTGTGCTCTATTTGAAAATGTTGGACCGAGTTCCGACCCTAAACAGTCAGTTGAGATAGTTCATCTTCACGTATAAAGGCGGAATCAATATATGCGAAGTAACACAGCTTTTCCTTTTCAATTCCTTCTCTCTTATTGCATTCTGATTACAAATTGACAAAGTTTTTGTACCAAATGCTCTCAACAGTTTCGCTTCAACGTACATGAATCAGTAATCTAGTTTCGCTTCATCTGCCTATATATAGTCCAAGTGGTTTCGCTTATAGTGCATGACACATAAGCGAAACTATCTAAATGACAACCAAGCGAAACTAACAACTGACACACAAGCGGAACCTCTTGTACATACAAGCGAAACCTTAATATAAAACCTAATTTTGACTTTCTAGACCCTATGTTGACCTATCTTGACCTAAGACGTGATGTAAACGAAGTCAACAGACATTCCATGCATCAACAGACTCCCCCTTGGATGTTGACGTAGTCTTCAGCTCCCGAGTCTTCAGTCTTGGTCTTTTCTCCAACTCTCTGTCTTCACATCATAAGCATTCTTCACAAGTTTCAGGATCATTTCCTGACTCTAACTTCCATCTTCCCTTTGACTGTTAATCCAGACTCCCCCTTTCACAGACTCCCCCTCTCTGTATGCTGGGATCTGAGAAATTTGGTTCAAGCTTTGACAGTTAGCTTCCATTGGGAATAATGAAGTCCAAACCTGTTACTCAACCAATAACATTACAATCTATCTTTTCAAAAACAATCACAAACTCAATCAGCTTTAGAAATCCACTCAAGTACTCAGGTCCAAATTAATGACCCTAATTACTCAATTAATCTACCAAGTTCAATTTAATGACCTTGGTTGATCATTTGACGAATCAAACTGATTTTATAAAAACATTTTCACATTTTCTAAAAAACAATGTAACAAGCATCAACTTAATGAACTTGTTTTAACTTTGAAAACATCTTCAAACTCTAACAAAGTAAGCTCTCCTCATTTTACAGTCCAGAATCTCCTGCATCTGCTTCAATCTTCTGAGAATCCAACAATCAACTCTCCACTTTGGTTTGTCCAAAATAAAGCTAAAATGTAAAATCTTTTTGGATTTTTAAAGTGTTCTAAACTAAGAAATGAAACATTGAAAACTTAAATTGCAGAAAATAAAGAAATTGAACTATATACAAACTTATTTTTGGCGAGCGTGTTAGGGAATCATATCAGCTTTTTAGACAAATTACCAGTACCATTAAGCTTAATTACATGCTCAGACTTAAACAATTCACCTCGATTGTCGATATACTGATCCATCTTAAATTCTCACATAGATTTCAATCTATTCAGGATACGATTTAGATGACTTATGAACTTAGCTCAATTCATGTGTCCCACCTCTTGAATATACTCCCGTATCCAGAATCCCAATATTCAGTCTTACAGGTGAGTATACTACAATGATATCTGTACATAAATTAGGTATGCGAGGGCCGAGGGATCTCAGGTCGATACTTCCGTATACGCAGAGAGATATCAGCTTCGACTTTTCAGTATGTCCCCTTTAGAGGATCTTTTAGATACAACAGCAACGACTATCAATTTTATTGTTTCATCTGCATGCTGAGGGTTTATGCTATGTTTCAAGCATTTGGTGAAAGTATTAGCCAAAGACTAGGTCAGAACTTCCGTTCAGCAGAAGTCCCGGAATAATACCCCAGACATCATTGAGTATAAAAACCTAGTATATCAGAATACGAGACCTTTCAAACGAGATCTCAGGGGTTACCTATATATCCAAGTAGTGTTCCCCATGAATTTCGCAAGTTTGAAATTTTAGGTTTATATCCCGAATAAATCTACTAAATGTACGAAAACCTACCGACACATCATTAGTGAGACTGTTTAACTCATTTATACTTTACAAATCTTTAGCATACTGTAATTGTCTAGCCGATGTACTATCATTTTCCCTATATACACAAGCTCTTTTTCAATTTTATCATGTTTTTGTATTTTTGCATTTTTTATTGTTTTTGTATTTTCTAAAAATAACCTATATACAACTAACTATACTCCCCCTAAATACCAAAACACGTAAAAAATCGACAAACCATTGCAGATTGTTTCTCGTCTTCATCTGCAACAGTACTCTCATCAACGCTTACAATTCCATCCGACACTGAAAGCAATTTTATACCATTAAGTTTTAACAAATATTGAAACCGATTTTCATCAAAAGCTTTGGTATGCAAATCAGCTTTTTGTTCGTCAGTGTGGATTTTCTCAATTCGTATCAACTTTTTCTCGAAGCAATCGCGAATAAAGTGATGACGAATTTCTATATGTTTAGTTTTAGCGTGATGTACTGGATTCTTAGTTATATTTACTGCGCCCTCATTATCAACAAACAAAGGTGAGTTAAGAAACTGCAAACCGTAGTCGCGCATCTGTTGCTGTATCCACAGGATCTGAGAGCAGCAACTGCTAGCAGAAACATACTCCGCTTCACATGTACATAACGCCACAGACGTTTGTTTCTTACACTGCCAGGTAACCAATCTTGGTCCAAAGAACTGGCATCCTGCAGTTGTCGATTTGGTATTGACTTTGCAGCATCCGAAATCCGAATCGGAATACCCTTCGAGCATAAAATCGCCTTTTCTAGGATACCATAACCCCAATGACGGAGTACCTTTCAGGTAACACAATATTCTTTTCACAATACTCATGTGCGATGCTCTCGGGTTAGACTGAAATCTTGCTGCGAGGCACGTTGGGTACATGATATCAGGACGTGAAGCAGTTAGATACATCAAAGAACCTATCATGGAACGGTAGAACGTTTCATCAGCCCTGTCTCCGGTGAGATCTGGGTGAATCCCATGATTAGTCGCAAGTGGGGTAGCAGCTGGAGTAGAACTTGACATTCCAAATTTCTCTAGAATATCATGCACGTACTTCGTCTGGTGAATGAAAATTCCCTCAGGAAGTTGTTCAACTTGTAGACCCAGAAAGAATCTCATCTCCCCCATTGATGACATTTCAAAATTTTGCTTCATCACCTGTTCGAAATCTTTGCACAATTTCTCATTTGTTGACCCAAAAATTATATCGTCTACATAAATCTGAACTATCAGAAGATGACCATCAACGACTTTAGTGAAGAGAGTGGCATCCACTTTTCCACGAATAAACTTGTTAGCGAGTAGGTGTTGAGACAAAGTCTCGTACCAGGCTCTCGGGGCCTGGTGTAAACCATACAGCGCTTTGTCCAATAAGTAGACCTTGTTCTTGTGGATTGGGTCAGTAAAGCCCGGTGGCTGACCGACATAAACCTCCTCTTTGACCTTCCCATAAAGAAACGCCGATTTGACATCCAACTGATAAACTTTGAAGTTCTTCCAAGACGCAAATGCTAGGATAATTCTGATAGCCTCTAGTCGTGCTACAGGAGCATAGACTTCTGTAAAATCAATCCCCTCCTGTTGACTAAAACCCTGAACAACGAGTCGAGCTTTGTTCCTTACAACCACTCCTCTGTCGTCTCTCTTACACTTGAATACCCATTTCGTATTGATTTCCTTTGACCATCCGGTAAATCCACTAACTTCCACACTCCCAACTTTTCAAACTGACTTAACTCTTCTTGCATTGCTATGACCCAAGAGTCTTCAGTAAGCGCCTCTTTGTAAGTTCTCGGTTCGATCTGCGAGATAAAACAACTTAATGAAAATTCAGTTTGTAAAGGTGCTACTGTAGAATAAAAACATGTAAGGCCCTGGTCTATTTGACGTCTTGTACGAACGCCTGAATGCAATTCTCCTATGATCAACTCCTCTGGATGATAAGAAAGAGTTCGCGGCATCACTTCGCTTGGAACATCTACATTTCCCTCCAGATTAGTAACATTTTGATCTGCATCTTGTTCACCAACTTGGTTTGTTTGTCTGGATATCTAGACCTGCTCCCCCCTCAGAATCTGAATCACCATGGTCAAATATTGGCATGTTGTCAGCTTCTTGATTATCATTCACATCCGACTGATTACCAGGAGCAACTTCATCATCATGTTCACCAGCATTGCTAGGACCTGCTTCATCATCATTTGAAGTTTCCCGAGGTCTCCTAGAATACTCCGCTGGGAACCTGAGCTGCGACTCATAATCTCGCAAAATATCCAGCTCATCAAAGAAATCTTCATCTTCCTCTGATTCTTCTCTCATGTCAAACGAATCCCAAAGTTTTTCATAATGATAACGCCATGAATCACCAGGATTCTGTGGCGGCATGGTATAACCTTGACATTCAACATTCGCTGCTTCAATAATCCGCTTCTCACTTGGAACGAAGACACGTCGCATTGGATTTGCATAACCAACAAATATTCCCTCAATGCACTTCGAACCAAACTTTCCATTAGGCTCTATAACTGTACAGGGTAACCCGAACAGTTCTAGATACTTCAAATTCGGTTTGCGGTTATTGATTAGCTCCAAACATGTCTTGTTGAACTTCTTGACAGTAAGAACCCTATTTAGCGTATAGCATGCGACGGAAATAGCTTCAGCCCAAAAATTAATCGGTAACTTTGAATCTGCAAGCATAGTTCTAGCCGTCTCGATTAGCGTCCGATTCTTACGTTCTGCTACTCCATTCTGTTGTGGAGTGTACGGAGCACTAAATTCATGCAGTATACCTCTTTCATCACAAAATTCTTCCACCTTACTGTTTTTGAATTCAGTACCATTATCACTTCTAATTCTGCTGATAGGCCTCTGGTACAGATTCTCAATTCTTTTAAACAACGCCATTAAACTGCCAAATGTTTTGTCTTTCGTTTTCAAGAATGAAACCCACGAAAATCTGGAATAATCATCAGTCACGACCAAACAGTAGTAATCTCCTGTAATACTCTTAACGTTCACTGGACCAAACAAATCCATGTGAAGTCTTTCCAATGGTCTAGAAACTGAATTGACTTGGTTAGTAGGGTGTGACTTTCTCTTCTGTTTGCCTTTGACACAGCTTATGCACTCCCCTTCCAGATGAAAACCTTTGACATGAACTCCTGTCACCAAATCATTATGCACCAAGTGATTCATCTTCCTTAGGTGAATATGCCCCATTTTCCGGTGCCACAATCTTGATTCTTTCTCAGTTGCTCTGGACACAAAACAATGAGCCTGACCCGTGGTTGTAGTAGCAACGCTCATGTCCAACACGTACAGATCATTGACTCTTGGTGCCCGCATGATGATCCATTCCTCAGGTATCACAAATCCAGGTTTCAAGATCAAACATTCTTTGTCAGTGAAATGAGTAGTATACATCCTGTCACAGATCTGCGAGATACTTAGCAGATTGTTCTCCAGCTCAGCATGTAGTCAACTCTTTTAAACGTTACGATTCCGTTGGATAACGTTCCTTCACCTATAATCTTTCCTCCTTGATTACCAGCAAAACCCACGTAACCACCATTTATATTTCTCACATCATACAACAATGCGGTCTTCCCTGTCATATGTCGTGAACCTCCACTATCCATGATCCATCTGGATACAAGTTTTGGAAGATCCTGCACATAACAAACTTTGATTTAAACAACTTCAAGAAAGATGCCGATTCATGCTTCGCGATCCAGGAAGCTCCGGCAATTCAAACTGTTTAGTCAAACATCGAGTCCACCCAGGCCTCATCAGCCTTAGGTGTAACCTTGACTCTCGCAATTTGAATTTTGAAATTTTCAGCCTTAAGAGGTGGAAAATTTGCATCATAATCAACCGTAATTGATTCTTCAGACTTTTTCACCTTAGAAGTTGAAATTTTCTTCTCACTTTTTGGCTTCCAAACTTGTTGAGATAGTGCAACCCTTTTGTAAAATTTGTCGTTTTTAGTTACCAACTTCTTTACGGGTTCATTTTTCACACTCTTTTTCTCAACAACGATTGGTGTTTTACCCTTCACATCAACTTTCTTTTGTTGAATCTTCACAGTGTTAGTCTTAGGCTTCACATTGGTACACTTTCGTGCAATGTGACCAACTTGATTACATCTAAAGCAAGTTCGAGTATCAAGTACCCGACTTGTGCCTTCAGACTGAGACTGAGAAGCTCTTTTCTCAAAGAATTCTTTGTTTGATTTTGAAAAAAATTCTTTTTCTTCATCAGCAAGTGAACTCGAGCTATTCACAAACTGTTTCTTCTCGACAAACCTCTTGTTTGGAATATTTCTTTTCTGATAAGACTTACCCCACTGATAACCACCCGACCAATTGTTTCTGTTGTTATTGTAAAAACGTGGTGGATTAACAGATTTCTTGTTGTAAACTTTTTCTTTCTCAAAACTCATTTTTCTCTTTGTTTGACTCAGATTGTTCACTTCTGACAATTCGACTTCGACCAACTTGAAAACATTTGTCAATTTGTTCATGTTAACATTCTCTATCGGAAACTTTGAATCCGAAAACAACTTATCTGAACCCAAATCTTGTACATGACAAGATTTGATTCTTCACTTAAGTTGTTCTTGGACTTTTGTTTCGGAATGTATTTATCCAAGAAACACCCATCTTCCTCAGTAGTGTCACTATCTATTTTAAGCACATTTTCAACAACACCTTTTACCACATCATTTTGGACACTATCGTTATCGGAAGATGTGAACGTGACATCAATGTTCTCCGGAAGTTTAACTTCACTTTCTTCCTCGAGTTCAACCAACCCAGATTCCTTTTTCATGTAATTATGCAAAATCGGCGGTGGAACTTTGTGAAAACCCACCCTGGTTCCATCAGAATACACGTCTTCGCCAGCTTTGTTTTTGCCTATGGGTTTTGGAACAATATGTTGCAAAACAAAGCTTGCGGAGCTATAGCTGTTAAGCTTCAGCTGGATTCGCTCGTTTTCAATTTCAGCCTCTTGAACTTTAAGTTTCAAATTAGCGATTTCATCAAGTTGTTTGTTGATTGATTCTTCTTTTACTCTCAGCACTGCTTTTAGATGTTCGTTTTCTTTAAAAGTTTTACCATTTCGATCATCACTATCTTTCACAGTGCTTTTGAGTTTTTCAAATTTTTCAGAAATCTGACGGTTTTCAAGAATTAACTTTTCATTTTCTCGTTTAACTTTTTCATGTTCAATTTTATCAGTTTCAATTTGAGCAGTTAATTCTTTAATCCGTTCAGTTGAAGCTTTAACTTTTTTGTCACGACCAAGAATTTGATCCTCAACACTTCTGACCTTTGCTGTCAGATTTTTAACTTTTTCACTGTTGAGATACGTGACAGTGTTACAAAATTTGCACTCTTTGTTGCAATTTTTGCAATCAGCATTTCCTTCGATCTTTTTACCTGAAGCATTCGTTGACGAGTTTGGACTGACCTGGCCTTTTGACTCAGACACGGAGTTAGAGTCTACCTCAAGTGCTTTAGCAGCTAGCACTTTGTCAGCCATTTTTCCCAGGTTCTCTGCAGTCAACTCTTGCGTAGTATCGATAACTCCAGTATCAATCTTCTTTGATTTTTCGATCTCTTCTTTTTCCTTTTTCTCTTTCTCTTCTTTCTCTTTCTTCTCTTCCTCTTTCATTTTCTCGGTTGGAGTTCCCCACCATTTGTTCTGCCAATACTCATCCTCATCTTTCATTTCCTTGATTAAGGCTTCCAGATCAAGAGTTTTGTGGTCGATGGCAATATTTCCATACGGATCAAGATAACACTCCCTGTCCGGATCCCATCTTTTCGCTCTATTCGCTTCCAGATAGATACCAGAAAGTCTAATTATTTTGTTTTCAGAAATCATTTTTCTGTATTTATACTTCTGCTCTTCAGTACGATCGTCTTTCCACGGAATAGGTTCATTTTTCGCCATGAATGCGTAACCGACCGCATCTTCTTCTGGTAGGACCTCTTTACTCCAATCATACCCCTCATTATCATAAATCACTGCAAGAGCTCTAGATTTCTCTCTGTTGTCTTCACTCTGCTTCAATCTAGGCGGCTCAGATTTATTCTAATGGTATATTGCCTTCTTGTAGTAATCGTCTCTGAAAGGATTCTCCAACTCATCAGCATACGCGTTTCTACATTCTCGTTTAAAGTGACCCTTCTGCTTACACTTGAAACACGTCACTTTGGATTTATCAAAACCCAATTTTGTAGACGGACCACCAATTGATTTTCTGCCTGTTATTTCCATGAAACACTGTGCACGACGAACAGCACTGGCCATAGCCCAACGAATATCGATTAGCTCCATTTCTTCAGGATCTATTTGGTCATAGTCCTCTTTCGTTAGGTTTGTGTTGCCTATCTTCCCAGCTACTAACCCTTCATACGATTCCAACACCGACGCCAAGAAAACCATCTGCTGCTTAGCCGACTCCTCGTCAGAATTCTGTGCATTCTTCAAATCTATTGCAATATTGCATTGAAACTTCGCATCAGAATGATTTGCAGATGATGAAGATCCACTATGATAACCACTATGACTTCCACTGCTTTGACTGCTTTGACTTTCTTTGCTTGCTGTCGACACATTCTCAGCAGAAAATGCAGTTTTAGGATAAGTTGCTTTTGGCATCATGCTTTTCGGATAGTACAGATCCAAATTCTGTTGATAAGATGAATGATTGACTTTGTATGTCTTCTTCAGTTCCAACTCGTGACTTTCAAGTCTCTTAATCACCAAATCTGGTTTCAAATTTTCAGGAGCAATAGTGTTCTTCAACATCAGCGCATAATATCTCCAATCCATCTCGTCTAGTAATGAATCGAACAGTTTGTCAACAAGTTCTTCATCAGAATATTTGATACCATGTCTTGCTAATTCCAGCTTCAGATGACCGAACCTTTCTATCATTGTACAAACTGACTCATTCTTAAGACAACCAAACATATCAAACTCTTTCCTAAGAAGTTTCTTTTTACTTTTTACGATTTCAGTACTTCCTAGACATTTCTTTTCTAGCTTTTGCCAAAGATCTTTTGCATTTGTATAATCGATCAAAGAGATAATGTCTTCCCGGACAGACTGGAACAATAAAGCCACGCATTTTTGCTCAGCTACAAAGGATTCAATCTCATCAGCTGAAGATAGAGTTTCACCATTTTTGTTTCCTTGATCATAACCGGTTTTCAAACTCTTCCAACTGGGAAATGCAAATGCCATCATCCAATCTTCAAACTTTCTGGACCATCGACTGTACTCCTCAATAACCATTAGCTTTGGGGGTTTATTGAATGTTTCGAATGCACTTTCCGATTCCCAAGCCTCCTTTTTCTTTTCTTTCGGCGGGTTCTCATTCACATTGCTTGACGATGTATCATCATTTCCGGAATTTCCAGCAAACGCGTACATATCGCTGAACGGGTTCAAGAAAATATCATCCATCTTGAATGTACCTGCAAAACCAACCAACACTTAGAAAACTTTTCGAGATTTTGAAAAATGTGATGAATAAGCGAAACAGTGTATGACTGATAAGCGAAACCAGCTTGTGACAAATAAGCGAAAGTATCACTTGAACAAATAAGCGAAAGTCACAAGTTTGTTCAAGCGGAACTAGATATGTCAGAATAAGCGAAACCAACAAGTCCGGATAAGCGAAACCACTTAAATTGTCACTGCAAGCGAAACTACTATGTTCCTTCAAGCGAAACCTATGAGCAAAACTGCACAAATAAGCGGAACTACTTGTCTGAATAAGCGAGACTATCAGTTCGTTTCAAGCGGAACTTATAAGCGAAACTAGGTCTTTCAAGCGGAACCTCGATGTCCGAATAAGCGGAACCTAGTTCTAACCAGTTTTCACCATGTTTTAGTCCGAATTTTAACTTGAAACTTTCTAGGGATTGGTATTACTGAGTTTCACACTTTATAGTAAAAAATCAGGCCATTTCAACCGTAGAAACCAGTTCAAACTGAAAAAGTATGAGAGAAAGTGAGTAGAAATGAGAGATTTCTGCAGATTCAAGCTGTAGTAGTATGAACTCCTCGTCCTGAGCTCTGATACCACTTGTTGGACCGAGTTCCGACCCTAAACAGTCAGTTGAGATAGTTCATCTTCACGTATAAAGGCGGAATCAATATATGCGAAGTAACACAACTTTTCCTTTTCAATTCCTTCTCTCTTATTGCATTTTGATTACAAATTGACAAAGTTTTTGTACCAAATGCTCTCAACAGTTTCGCTTCAACGTACATGCATCAATAATCTAGTTTCACTTCATCTGCCTATATATAGTCCAAGTGGTTTCGCTTATAGTGCATGACACATAAGCGAAACTATCTAAATGACAACCAAGCGAAACTAACAACTGACACACAAGCGGAACCTCTTGTACATACAAGCGAAACCTTAATATAAAACCTAACTTTGACTTTCTAGACCCTATGTTGACCTATCTTGACCTAAGACGTGATGTAAACGAAGTCAACAGACATTCCATGCATCAACAGAAAACCACTAAATGACTAACTGGTAATCATATTAGGACGTGATTGACTCACCTTGACTATTAGCTATATTTGAGAATCTAACCGAGCAAACCAAGGTGAGTTCACACACTTTCTAAGGCATGGGATTCCCGGTGGTTTGGGAATGGGTTAAAGAATTAAAACGGAATCTACATATCTTACTTAGGTAGGATATGTACGGCCATCCTCCTCGGGTAGGATGCCAGTATTAATCCTGCGTATTCTCTTTGGGAGAACTACGTACGTTCGTCCTCCTTGGGTAGGACAACAACCTTAAAACTTCCTAGACAAAACTCTATCATAAGTCCCTCATTTTATATCGACTTAATCGCCGAGGCCAATGGCGAGCTGGTCATTAGTTAATAGCGCTATTAGGTTTAACAAACCTCACACCGTGCCAGTCGGATGGGCGTGTACTAATGGACTATGGCAAACCATCAGTGATGATAGACACTGATGTAGGGCACAACTTACTTGCGTAGTAGTCGATATCATACGGTCTAGTAGTTTACATGGGGAAGCCCCCACTAATCATAAACATGGTCTGGGTAATAAAGAATGAACTGGTTAATCTTACTTTCAACTACGGGGTAACCCCCACGGTAATTACGCCAACGAAAGACAAACCACGTTTTCAGAAACAACTTAAAACTAAACAACCAAACGTGAACTCACTCAACTTTGTTGTTGACTCGTTGTTACATGCCTTACAGGTCGCTAAATGCTTGGAGCTTACACGAGGAAGGAGTCATTGTGGTGTACGGACTGTTATGTTCCGTGCTTAATATTCAAATCCTTATGAACTTATTAAACTTGCGTTTTGAACTTTAACTTATAAACTACGGACTTATGTTTTTGGATTTACGTTTATGCTTCCGCTGTTTAAACTAAACTTAGTTAACTAGCTTTGGTCATCAATCGTATTGTGGTTGATTTCATTTACCTAATTACATTGTTCAATATGATTGGTGGCTCGATCCTGGTCACGTCACGCCTCCAAGCGGTGGTACTCCGCATGGTAGATTTTGGGGGTGTGACAGATTGGTATCAGAGCCATTGGTTGTAGTGAACTTGGTTTTAAAAATGGGAAAAGCTTTTCGATAAAACCAGACTATAACCGGTACAGTGCTCAACGATCCACAACGACGCTTCGCTCCATGTGCAAGACTCGACACAATAGGTGGTATGACTTACATTTATATTGTCGGTTAGATAGTTCACACTGTGCATTAGATAATGTGATAATTGCTATTTGAAGCTTGTGTGCTTACTCTCTCCTGTCGTCCCACACTTACGCACTTTCACGACACTTTCCTCACTTACGTTGCTTCATTGTGAAGATCATGAACGGACGCGGAGGACGTATCAACCTAACTCAAGCCCAGCTAACGGCTTTGATCAATGAACGAGTTGCTGAGGCACTCGCAGCTGTTCCTGCAGGAGGTATAACCTGCCCTATCAACCCATCTTAGGACGTTTAGATCCTACTTTCGCAAACCAACCCTCGTGCTTAGCCTTGTCTTTTATTCTCGCGCAACAGGTCAACATGCTCAGCCTCCTGTGTGAACGTTTAAAACCTTCATGGATTGCCGACCTAGTACTTTCAGCGGCACAGAAGGAGCTGTAGGTCTTCTTCACTGGTTCGAGAAGCTCGAGTCTGTTTTCGAAATGTGTGAATGCTCTGAAGATCGTAGGGTGAAGTACGCTACTGGAACACTTGAAGATGCTGCGTTAACCTGGTGGAAAGCACAGGTTCAACTGCTTGGGTTGGCGGTTGCTAATGCCACCCCATGGAACGGTTTCAAAGAACTGATCAAAGAGGATACTGCAGTCGTGACGACATCCACAAGCTGGAGGTGGAATTTTTCAATTTGAAGATGACGGGGTCCGAGATCGAGGCATACACGAAGAGGTCAAATGAGCTAGCTATCCTGTGTCCTACAATGGTGGACCCTCCCATCAAGCGAATCGAGCTGTATCTTAAAGGTTTGGTGCTAGAAATCCAGAGCCACGTAACCTCAGCTAATCTTGGCACCATTTAGCAAGTCGTCAAGTTGGCTCATCGTCTCACCGATCAGGCAGTTGAGCAGAACAGGCTGCCCAAGCGTATTAGCACTACTACTTCTGATGCTCCCAACGATAATAAGCGCAAGTGGGATGGAAATTTGGGCATGGGTTCTGTTTCAGCTCAATCCCAGCAGCGAAAGACAGACGAGTACAGGAGCCCCAGTCAGCAGTCTTCTGGGAATCAAGGACAGGGTGGGTAGATGGGAAATCACCCTAAGTGCAATCGATGTAACCTGCACCACAGCGGCTAGTGCAACAAGGGTCGTTGTCAGATATGTCACAAGCTGGGTCACGAAGCCAAAGATTGCAGGAGCCCACGCCCTGTGAATCAGAATCGCCAACAACAACAACAAGCTCCACAGAACCACCAGCAGCAGCAACAGCAAGGCAATAAAGGATGCTTTTAGTGTGGCGCTGAAGGCCACTTTAAGAGGAACTGCCCTCAGCTAAACCAGAATCCGAACAACCAAAGAAACGAGAACCACAATGGAAACAACAATGGAGGAAACAACGGAGGTAACAACAATGGCAATGGCGCCCAAGGTCGTGTGTTCGTGATTGGTCAGGGAGAAGCAAGGAACGATCCCAATGTTGTGATGGGTAAGTTTCTTCTGGACGACTTCTTTGTTACTGTGTTATTTGATTCGGGTGCCGATACTAGCTACGTGTCCTTAAAAGTTAGCCAAATGCTTAAACGCACTCCAACACTTTTGAACACCAAGCACATCGTAGAGTTAGCAAATGGTAAAAGTTTAGAGGCTACACATGTAGTTAAGGGTTGTAAGCTTGTCCTTGCCGATCAGACCTTTTCTATCGACCTAATCCCTATCATTCTGGGTAGTTTTGACGTCGTCATTGGGATGGATTGGTTATCTCAACACCAAGCGAAGATTATTTGCAAGGAGAAAATCGTCTGTATCCCTCGTTCTGATAAAGAACCGCTCGTGATTCGTGGCGACAAGAGTGGTGCTGTTGTAGGCATCATCTCTTTCCTTAAAGCCCAGAAGTGTTTGCGAAATGGCCACACCGCTAATCTAGCCCTCGTTTCTGATTCATCCTCGGAAGAAAGGAAGATAGAAGGCATTCCTATTGTGCGCGACTTTCCTGAGGTATTTCTTGAGGAATTTCCTGGACTTCCGCCTCATCGTCAAGTTGAGTTTCAAATCGAGTTGGCTCCTGGATCAGCGCCCATAGCTCGAGCACCATATCGCCTAGCTCCATCAGAACTCGAAGAACTGTCTAGCAACTACAAGAACTCTTGGAAAAGGGTCTCATACGTCCTAGCTCTTCGCCTTGGGGAGCTCCAGTGTTATTCGTGAAGAAGAAAGACAGTACCTTCAGAATGTGTATTGACTACCGCGAACTTAACAAGGTGACCGTGAAGAATCGTTATCCTCTTCCACGCATTGATGATTTGTTCGACTAGTTGCAAGGATCGAGTTATTACTCTAAGATTGATTTGAGATCAGGATACCATCAGCTGAGAGTCCGAGAGGAGGACGTCTCCAAAACAGCTTTCAGAACTCGTTACGACCATTATGAGTTTCTGGTTATGCCTTTTGGATTAACGAATGCACCTGCGGTCTTCATGGATCTCATGAACCGAGTGTGCAAGCCTTACCTGGATAAGTTCGTTATTGTATTCATCGACGATATCCTGATCTATTCGAAGAGTCAGGAGGAACACGAGCAGCATCTACGACTTATTCTGGAACTTCTCCGAAAAGAGCAGTTGTATGCCAAGTTTTCGAAATGTGACTTCTGGCTTCGCGAAGTCCACTTTCTAGGCCACATAGAAAACAAGGATGGGATTCATGTTGATCCATCCAAGGTTGACTCGATCAAGAACTGGCCTGCACCACGCACACCAACAGAAATCCGCCAATTTTTGGGTTTGGCGGGCTACTACAGAAGGTTTATCAAATATTTCCCCAAGATTGCGCAACCTCTCACTTCACTGACTCAAAAAGGTGTCACCTATCATTGGGGTGATGCACAGGAGTCCGCATTTCAGCACTTAAAAGATAGACTTTGTAGCGCGCCTATCCTCTTATTGCCAGAAGGCACAGAAGATTTTGTGGTTTATTGTGACGCTTCCATCCAAGGACTTGGTTGCGTGTTGATGCAACGTGACAAGGTCATTGCCTACGCATCGCGCCAACTTAAGGTTCACGAAAGGAACTACACTACGCATGACCTGGAATTTTGAGCAGTTGTTTTCGCGCTTAAGATATGGAGACATTACCTGTACGGTACCAAGTGCACCATTTACACCGATCACAGGAGTCTCGAGCAAATCTTCAAGCAAAAGGAGTTAAACATGCGACAACGCCGATGGGTCGAGCTCTTGAACGACTATGAATGCGCTATCAAGTATCATCCGGGCAAGGCCAATGTTGTGGCTGACGCCCTCAGCCGAAAGGATACTATACCTAAGCGTGTACGTGCGTTACAGCTTACCATTCAATCCAATCTTCCCGCTCAGATTCGCGATGCTCAGGTTGAAGCATTGAAGGCAGAGAACATCAGGGCTGAGTCTTTACGAGGATCGAGGCAACGGCTAGAACAAAAGGAAAACGACACCTACTATGTTAACGGACGCATCTGGGTTCCACTGTATGGAGACATATGCGAGCTTGTGATGGATGAAGCGCATAAGTCTCGTTATTCAGTACATCCTAGTTCGGATAAGATGTACCATGATCTCAAGACTACATACTGGTGGCCTGGTATGTAGGCCAGCATAGCGACCTACGTCAGCAAATGTTTGACTTGTGCTAGAGTCAAGGTCGAATACCAAAAACCATCAGGCCCACTTCAACAACCAGAGATACCTAAATGGAAATGGGAGCAAATTTCCATGGATTTCGTTACTGGCCTGCCTAGATCTCAACGCGGTAATGATACCATTTGGGTAATCGTGGATTGACTGACGAAGTCTGCACATTTTCTGGCCATCAAGGAAACGGATAAGTTTTCTACTCTAGCAGACATCTACCTAAAAGAAGTAGTATCAAGGCACGGAGTGCCAACCTCCATCATTTCTGATCATGACGCGCGTGTTACTTCAGAACTGTGGCAAGCTATGCACAAATCTTTTGGCTCACGTTTAGATATGAGCACCGCTTATCATCCACAGACGGATGGGCAATCTGAACGCACCATCAAAAACCTTGAAGACATGCTTAGGGCATGGGTAATCGATTTTGGTAACGGCTGGGAAAAGCATCTCCCGTTAGTGGAGTTTTCATATAACAACAGCTACCACACCAGCATCCAGGCCGCT
The DNA here is from genome assembly GCF_002127325.2 of Helianthus annuus. NCBI lineage: Eukaryota > Viridiplantae > Streptophyta > Magnoliopsida > Asterales > Asteraceae > Helianthus > Helianthus annuus. Next base: position 153,403,152 of record NC_035449.2, on the reverse strand, counting down.
CCGTTCGAGGCATTGTATGGACGCAAGTGCCGATCACCTCTCTGTTGGGCAGAAGTTGGTGACAACCAAATCACTGGCCCAGAACTCGTAGTAGATACAACCGAGAAAATTGCTCAGATACGACAACGAATGGCGGCAGCTCGTGACCGTCAGAAAAGCTATGCTGATAAGCGAAGAAAGCCATTCGAGTTCCAGGTTGGGGATCGAGTGCTATTCAAAGTCTCACGTTGGAAAGGTGTAGTTCGTGTTGGCAAACGAGGCAAACTCAACCCGCGATACGTTGGACTCTTTGAAGTCATTGAGAAGATTGGCAAAGTGGCCTACTGGTTGAATCTACCTGAAGAACTCAGCGGAGTTCACAATGTTTTCCACGTGTCAAATCTGAAGAAGTGTCTGTCAGACGAGACCCTCATAGTTCCTCTCAAGGAACTCACTATCGACGACCAGCTGCGATTCGTCGAGGAACCAGTAGAGATTACTGACCGAGACGTTAAGATTCTCAAGCACACAAGAATACCTCTCGTCCGAGTCCGTTGGAATTCCCGTCGTGGCCCAGAGTATACCTGGGAACGAGAAGACCAAATGAAACTCAAGTATCCCCATTTGTTTAAGAAAAGCGCAAACACAACTGAGACTGAAGCTACTGCAGAATTTCGGGACGAAATTCCAAATCAACAGGGGGATGATGTGACACCCCAGGAAAACTAGGAAACCAACGCAACTTAACTAGCTTCCTCAGTAACCACGAGGTAAATTTCGGGATGGAATTTTCTTAACAGGGGAGAATGTGACAACCCTCAAAATCCCATGTATTCCGTACAATTTATTATTGATACTTAAAGTGCTTGACGACTGTGTGGAATTACTTAACTGCTTTTTGATATCTGTGTTATGCTTACATGTGCTTGTTAACATACTAGTTGTATGCAGAAAAGTCACTAAATGGTCTGTTATAATTTCCTAAGTGTTGAAAATTAAAAACGTTACAAAAGTATATATGTATGACACTTTACGGATTAATTAAGCACTTTAACGGAACAACACCAAACCAAACAACCGGACTTTACCCGGAACATAAAAATATTTCCGAAGACATTATTTCTATTTTTCTAAGGTAGTTAGGGTCCCCGAACACCCTAACACCCTTTATATTAAATAACGTAATTAACATACTAACTAAACCCATTACAATCCAACTAGTTAGTAACTTAACCATTACACCACCCAACCCTTACCCCCCCCCCCTCTCTTACGACGGTTCCCATGGGTGGGGACACACCCATGCTATCTTGATTATTTTATTTAGTCATGTTTGGTATCTAGATAACACTTTACATATTGGACAATAGTGAATTAGGATTATAAATTAACTCAAGGGACATTCATCATCTCATATTCAAACAACATCAACTAGCTTCATCCTCTCCCTCTACACCACCATTCGGCCGCCACCCTCCTCCACCATACCACCACCCTCACTTCACCTTCCAAGCAATCTACATACATCTAGAGGTGCAAGAGATCATACAACGAAGCTTGGCGCTCTCAGAAGTGGAAGGACCTTCTCTATTCGCTATTAACCACCACTTTTCTACTCTCGAACTTCCCTAGCCTTGAGCTAGTGGTAAGAACTTTGATCCATTCATTCTTCATGTTATTTAAGTGGTTAATAGGTGATTTAATGATTAAAATTATGAAACACTAAAGAACTTGCACTAAAGTCTTGAACATATGGAATAAAAGATGGACAAAGAGAAGATATGTGTGTAAATCATGTAGATCTTGTGTTGTTATGATTCTTGTTGATTTTCTGATGATGTTGCTGGTTAATATTGATGTTTGATGTTGTTGTAATCACTAAACATGTTAACGGAATTAATCGAACACAAATTAGAGAGTTAAAAGCTGAAACAGAAAGCTGTTTGGTTTTACAGCCAACTTCAGTTGGCTATAACAGGACCATAACTTAATGAAAAATGTATTTTCTGAAGTCTAGAATTATGTACTATGAAATACGGTTCTAATGGCACCAGAATCGTAATTTTTGGACTTCGTTTACTATTTTTAAAGACCCGATTTATAACAGCAGCTAGAGCTGCATTTTTCTGCAGAAAATGGGCGATATGTTTTTAGTCATAACTGGAGTTCTGTATTGAATCAGCCCATGAAATCTGTAAAGTAGATGGACATAGATGTTTTAGTAATTGTCCCACTGGAATTTCATCAATCCAACTTACAATGAATTTTTAGTGAATTATTCCGTGGACAGCAGTCAGAAAAGACAAATCTGAGTGCAGTCCGGAAAATGATTTTTAGTAAAATATTGGTAATGAATCAGATCCGAGATTTTTACAAAATAATATTTGGATCGTTTAGTACCTTCTGTAAAAAGTTGGGAATTTTTGAAATAAGATAACTATTTTATTAAAATGCTCGAAAACAGCCCAGTTTTGGATATTTAAGTTGAAAATGACATAAGTAGTAATTTGCGTGTCTAAATGTCGAGTATGCTATCTGTGAATGATCTAACATGTTATGTGTCGATAAAAGTGTTATGTGCAATGTCGTATGTTTATTTGTGAATGGGAATAGATGGGGAGGTTACATGGGCATAAACTGTTAAAGTAATGCATGTTATGTGATAGATACGTGTAGAAACTTTGTGCTCTATTTGAAAACCACTAAATGACTAACTGGTAATCATATTAGGACGTGATTGACCGACCTTGACTGTTAGCTATATTTGAGAATCTAACCGAGCAAACCGAGGTGAGTTCACACACTTTCTAAGGCATGGGATTCCCGGTGGTTTGGGAATGGGTTAAAGAATTAAAACGGAATCTACATATCTTACTTAGGTAGGATATGTACGGCCATCCTCCTTGGGTAGGATGCCAGTATTAATCCTGCGTATTCTCTTTGGGAGAACTACGTACGTTCGTCCTCCTTGGGTAGGACAACAACCTTAAAACTTACTAGACAAAACTCTATCATAAGTCCCTCATTTTATATCGACTTAATCGCCGAGGCCAATGGCGAGCTGGTCATTAGTTAATAGCGCTATTAGGTTTAACAAACCTCACACCGTGCCAGTCGGATGGGCGTGTACTAATGGACTATGGCAAACCATCAATGATGATAGACACTGATGTAGGGCACAACTTACTTGCGTAGTAGTCGATATCATATGGTCTAGTAGTTTACATGGGGAAGCCCCCACTAATCATAAACATGGTCTGGGTAATAAAGAATGAATTGGTTAATCTTACTTTCAACTACGGGGTAACCCCCAAGGCAATTATGCCAACGAAAGATAAACCATGTTTTCAGAAACAACTTAAAACTAAACAACCAAACATGAACTCACTCAACTTTGTTGTTGACTCGTTGTTACATGCCTTACAGGTCGCTAAATGCTTGGAGCTTGCACGAGGAAGGAGTTGTTGTGGTGTACGGACTGTTATGTTCCGTGCTTAATATTCAAATCCTTATGAACTTATTAAACTTGCGTTTTGAACTTTAACTTATAAACTACGGACTTATGTTTTTGGATTTACGTTTAAGCTTCCGCTGTTTAAACTAAACTTAGTTAACTAGCTTTGGTCATCAATCGTATTGTGGTTGATTTCATTTACCTAATTACATTGTTCAATATGATTGGTGGCTCGATCCTGGTCACGTCACGCCTCCAAGCGGTGGTACTCCGCATGGTGGATTTTGGGGGTGTGACAGTCCATTTGTTCCCGATTGATGAGTCGTGACAAGTTTGCCACAAGGCTTCTTTAGATACCTTTAGCGATCATGCGGTCCATTGCAAGTAGTTACCTACGTTTAAATACAGACATGATTTAATTGGGGATGTTCTAAAGCGAGCCAAGGATTCTGGCAAAAAGGATTTTTTTGGGATCTTCAATGGAGGTTGGCAACCCTTCCGATCCGTTTTGGGGGTTTGGGTTTATGTTCGACTAAGGATCTACATACACTTTTGTGGCTTTGAGGGCGCAATTTTGGAGTTTGCAGAACCACATTCTTCGGGACTATGGTATTGATGGGTTAGATTCTGGCTTGCGTTGGATTTCTTGTACCGGTTCTGTTCCAGTTTCGATCTTGGTGGTTTCTCTAATAAGGAGACCACCCATTAAAGCCTAGGATGCTTTTAGCGAGTACCTTATTTAATAGAACCGTCCAGAGTTTGGGAGATAAGTTTGATTTGTCCCCTCGCCAAAAACGATGTTTAAATGTCTCCGAGCCCCTCATACTCAGGAATTCTTGGTATTCATTCTCATTGAATGATTGGGCCAACACATGTCGTTTATGGAATACCTAGATATCCTTAAGTACCGGCTAATGATTCATTTGTTCCCGATTGATGAGTCGTGCCCAGTTTGCCGCAAGGCTTGTTTAGATACCTTTGGTGATCATGCGGTCCATTGCAAGTAGTTACCTATGTTTAAATACAGACATGATTTGATCAAGGATGTTCTAAAGCGAGCCGTGGATTCTGGCAAAAAGGATTTTTTTGGGATCTTCAATGGAGGTTGGCAACCCTTCCGATCCTTTTGGGGGGTTTTGGTTTATGTTCGACTGAGGATGTATCTACATACACTTTTGTGGCTCTGAGGGCGCAATTTTGGAGTTTGCAGAACCATATTCTTCGGGACTGTGGTATTGATGGGTTAGATTGTGATTATGGGCGTGCGTTGGATTTCTTGTACTGGTCCCGTTCCAGTTTCGATCTTAGTGGTTTCTCTAATAAGGAGACCACCCCTTAAAGCCCAGGATGCTTTTGGCGAGTACCCTATTTAATAGAAGCGCCAGAGTTTGGAGGATAAGTTTGATTTGTCCCCTTGCCAAAAACGTGGTTTAAATGTCTTTGAGCCCCTCATACTCAGGAATTCTTGGTAGTCATTTTCATTGAATGATTGGGCCAACACATGTCGGTTATGGAATACCTGGATATCCTTAAGTACCGGCTAATGATCCATTTAGTTCCGTAATTAATAAAGATTTGCCAAAAAAAAAACATATAGGTTAAAGCCGATTTATAAATTAAGTAGTATTGGTTTTGAAATGAAAGTTATAAAGGATGAAAAATAAAATTTGTCATCTACATAGATAATAGATGTGAATTTATATCGATTTAAAGACTACTATTTACCATCAAACAGTATTTAAAGGACAAATTTGGCATTCATTGCCTGTTACCAAACAATATATTTTTTGCGTGTATCACATTAAAAACTGATAAATGTGTACTTATGACACTTTGTATTTTCACATATAAAACACATAATACCAAAAGTTAAATAATTTGTCGGTTGTTTAAAACTTAACACGTTGGTCAAATTATGTAAAACACATAATACCAATTACCAAATACCAGTGTCTAGTGATATCTATCGTGTTGAAAACTTTAGGTTTATAACCGGTGGTTTTTGTAAATTATGGGTCATAAGAAAAAGGTTTATATCATATCTTGCATTGTTTATTTGAATTAAGTAATCTATAATTGCATTGTTTGCCTCTAAGGGGGTTAGAGATGATTATCACCATCACTCATTATACCATCAAACTCAATTACCATTTGACATCACATTCTATCACATATCACTCATCACACTTACAACACCCATCACTAATTATACAATATTTTTTTAAATAAAATATAAAATTAAATAGAATAAAAGCAAACATTTCTAGAATACATTAAATTAATTAAATAAAAATACAACAAACAAGAAAAATAAATGCGCATATTTTAATAAAGTAAAGGGAATTTGAATTTTAATTATCTCAGCTAAACGTCATTGGCCATTACCAGTCACACCTTTGAAACTTATAAATAGTGTAATTTCAATGCACCCTTGTTAAAAAAAACCTAACGGATTTAAGCTTTTTTTCCGAATTTCAAATTGATTCTTAGGGCTTTTGATCAGAACGATAATACGAGTCGATTCATGTAAAATTTACCTTGAAACGGTGCTCCGATTCAGGTGTTTAAACTTCCAATTAACAAAAACCAAACTGTTTGGAGCACCGTTTCGAGTTAAGTTTTACATCAATCGACTCGTATCATCGTTCTAATAAAAAACCCTAAGATATCAGTTTGAAATTCGGAAAAAAGGCTTAACTCCGTTAAGTTTCTTAAATGGAGGGTGCACTGAAATCACACTACTTAAAAGGTAAAACTGCCAATGAAAATATTCAAGGTAGGATCGGTAATAGCCAATAATGTAATAATGTATAGTTAGGATTCTTAAATCTAATTTCCCTAAAATAAAACCCAATATTTTTAAAACACTTCACATACATCATATGGTCTCTCAACATAATATTTCTTCTCTGACGCGTCACTACGATAAACATTTTTGTCTGGAACTTATTAGGATAACTAGATGTTTTGATCATCAAGATTTTCTATATAATTATTTGGGTAAATTACACTTTTCATCCTTTATGTTTGTATCGAATTGCAATGGATACCCTTTAACTTAAATAATTACAGTTACAATCCTTTATTTGGAAAACTCATTACACCTTTCGTCCTTTAACACTAACTAGATTAAAATTTTAAGTTAAGTTCTATAACATAAGGGTAATTTAGTCTTTTTACCAATTTAATAAAAAACAAAAACCTAAAATATATGTATACACACATCTACCTCTTTAACACACACCTGACCCCCCCCCCCCTCTCTCAACCCTTTCTTCCCCATTCAAATTCCCCTATTCTGCAATATGATAACCCACCAAATCCACATCCCCTCTCTTAACACACGCCCCCCCCCCCCTCTCTCAAAACACACGAAATAGTCACCACCATCGCCATTTTTCCGACAACATTTTTCCGGTGTAGTCACCATTACCACCAATTTCATAACAACCACCACCATAAAGGACGAAAATGTAAGAAGGTCTCCACATGATTGTAATCCAGTACAAACATAAAGGACGAAAAATATAATTTACCCTAATTATTTTTATGTTCTTTTTTAGAATTTTTGATAAGTTAAATGTATAGAAAGACATCTAAAGCAAACTTCATAAAAAATAAAAAGGCATAATAAATAATTTGTGACTTTTAACGTTATAGTTTTAAGTAAACTAGGTTCAAAGAAGTTCGCCGCGTTGCGGCGAATTTCTTTTGTTATTTAGTCTGTGTTTACATGTGTTTTGAAACCGCTACGAGCGTGTTGCGAACGGAACTGCTGACAAGAATAAAAATAAAATGTAGAAAAAAAAACACTAAAAGATAACCGAAAGAAAATCAACCCAAAAAGTTGTATGGTAACGATGTTGTTCGTATGAAACCCGTAGTCAAAGATGAGCAAATTGTTCTGGGTACCGGTACCAAATTTGTCAAACCGAAAGATCTTAAGTACGAATTCGGTACTGACTTTTGACGTTCCTGGTACCGGTTCACTATCATTTTTTACCTTCATATACCGGTACCGTAACCGGTATTTTCGGTATCAGTACCGATTCTGTATCGGTTGACACCGAACTCATCCCTACCCCTGAAACTAAAAAAAGAAAAAATTAAAAGTTGAAGAAAATCAACAAAAAAAAGTTGTACGATACCGTTGTTCGTACGCTAATCGTGATCAGGGATGAGTAAATGGTATCGGGTAGCAACACTGAATTTCCCGAACCAAAAGATTTCTAATATCAATTCGGCACCAATTTTTGGCTTTTTCTGTATTAGTGCCGGTTTTTACATTCATGTACTGACACCGAACAGGACCGTATCGGTAGTACTATTTATTAATAAACGAATTGAAAGGGATAGTTATTTTAATATTATAATAATATGTAGTTTTTTAATACTTTTATTATTTTAATATTATAATTGTGACAACTCTCATAAATCCAGGTATCCGTACAATTAATTAATATTGATTTGTGCTTAACGACTGTGCTTAATTACAACTGATGACTTAAACTACTTTCTGATTTCTGTAACATACATACATGTGTATCACATATTACATACTGTCACATCATTTCACATACAGACTTTAGTGACATAAACGATGCACAAAGCACGGTTAGCACAGTTAGCGGATAACTCAGAAAAATGCTGACAATGTTCAGTACATAGACAGACAGTGTTTTGGGGCCCAGTATGAGCCAGAGACAAGGTACTACACTAGTATGGAGTGTAGGGAAGTAAGAAACATAAAACTGCGTCACTAGGTGATAGTTTAAGTGCCGGACAGTGCCTAAAACCCACTAAAAGTGCAGAATTCTGCATATTTCAACAAAATTCAGCATTTAAGTAAGCTAGTAATGTGTAAAAATATGGCAAAATGGTCCTGTATGCTTTTCTAAGTGTTGGGAATTAAAAGTGTCACAAAAAGTTACATAAAGGACACTATACGGTATAACATAGCACTTTAACGAACCGGTGTCTAACCGAACAACCGGACATTACCCGAAACACCAAAATTATACTAAAAACATTGTTTTATTATTACTGAGCTTGTCATGATCCCCGAACACCCTAACACCCACTAAAATATCTAGTAACTAATTACACTAACTAGATACTTGGAATTTGATTACAAGGTAACTACATGGTTCAAACTTACATCTAGACCCCTCCCCATATCCTAACAAAATCGACCCACATGCCTAATTACAAGATTTTATTGGATTGTTTATTGGATTGTGTCTTGTTCTTAAGAAGACATAAAACCTAATGGATAAACACTTGTTGGACATAAGCTTATATAAACCACTAGACTCACCATAATCTTCATCTACATCTCATCACCTCACTCTCTTCTCCCTCTCCTTCAAGTCTCGGCCGAACACCCCCTCCCCACCATCATCACTTCCATTTTGCTTCCATCAATTCCAAGCTTATCTCAAGGTGTTAGAAGGTGTTTTACGAAGCTTGGAACTCTTGGATCTTGAAAGACCTCCATCAATAACTTTTATCCACTCCATCTTCACACTTGTTTCTTCCCTAGCTTAGAGCTAGTAGTAAGATCTTTGTAACCCTTTGATACTTCTATTTTTGATTGGTTAAAAGATGTATTATGTTGAAAATCACTAGAATATTAAAAGACATAAACATGGATCTTAAACATAAGCTAACATATGATGAAATAGTGATGAAACTATGTTGTTAGTGTATGAATGATGTTTGATTGTTATTTACTTGAGATTATGATGTTGATCATCACGAGGAGCTTGCTAGATTGTGATTAAACACATGATCTAGCAAGAAGGAGGATGATTATGTAAGAAAATAAGATGATCATCCTCATGTGTAAACATGAACTTGAAAATAAAATGATTTCTTGAAAGATGATAATCAAGTGAGTTGTTAAACTTATAGATCTAAGACTTATGAATGGTTTTCCTAAAAGAACCAAGTCCAAAAGATGATTTCTACAAGATCTTGGTTTTTACTTAAACTTACACTATATTTGGTGATAAAATAAGTGTAGAAACACTAGAGAAACAAGAAGCTCTAATAAATAAACATTTTTGTAAAATATGTTTACAAGTTGTAAACATCTAAAACTTTCAAGAATGAAGTTTATCAAGAAGTAAATATATTTTGGAGGGTAACTAAGGCTACTAAACAAACCACCAAGTTACTACAAATTTTTACGAAAACTCAAGTCCATGATCTTGGTGTAGATAGCTTGTTTTTGCACTTGGTAAGTATAATATTGTTTAGAGTTGATTGTTGATTATTGTGTGTTGATTTTGAAAAGAAAATGATATGCTTGAATAGCATGAACACCTCCATTTTCAAAGGAAACTATAGCAAAATTTTCTAAAAATACAAACACTTAGAAAATATTCCTAAACAAGTATTTACAAGTATGTTTAAACTATGTTTTTTCAATATAAATTTTGCCATAAATTTTGTTACAAAAATACAAGTATTGGAGGTTGGTTTTTGTAAATAAAAATGGGTAAATATATATTGAGAATATATATTTTATATTAAAGACACTTGTGTGAATATTTGTATACTTTGTGGAATAGTTATATTATTTTAGGGTAAAATAATATAACTTAACAAATACCATGGAATTTACAATTCCAAAATAATACCAAAGATCACAAGGAATAAATATATAAGTTACACACTTAATATTGTGGAACCGAACGCAAAAACGTAACTTATGAAATATTCCGGAAAATACCATTACAAATATATTTTTGATAAATATTATTTTGGATACAAGAAGTGAAAATATGATTTTTGTAAATATTACTAAGTTATATCATATTTTCAACAAGAAGAAAATATATTATTTTTGGGAGATAAAAATATATTTTCCTAGTATATTTAGGAGATATATAATTTTTGGGAAAATATATATTTTCTTGGAATACGTTATTCTGACAAATAAGTTATATATATTTTCTAAAGTGAGACTTGAAAATATATTGTTTTAAATATATTATTTGGAGAATACAAATACAAGAATACAAAATACATGTATAAGATACCCCCATCGTTGGGAAGGAAAATACTTGAGAAGTATTATTACAGAAATACTGTTAAACAATTATTCCAAAATTTAAATATACTTTAAAGTTAAAATAATTTATTTTAACAAGAAATTATAACTTGGAATAATATTGGGAACATAGAAGAAACGTAACTCAAAAGGTAAATACAAAGGCAAGGCAAGGCACGGCCCGTTCGTCTAATAGACATTAGTACGTTGTAGGTAGTCGGATTTGCTGAAGAGATTTTTGGGTTACGATTCTGAAGACGCATTACTGTGAGTTCATGTCCCCCTTTTCTTTTAACTGTTTTCTTTTTTATACTTCGGGGGTGAAATACATGTTACAGTTATTACCAACGTTTTATACATGGTATGATTAGCTTAAGGAGGGTTACTGCTTGATCATGTGAAAGGTGGGTATAACACTTAAGGCCATTAATCCTCGTCGTAGAACCGAGAGACATGAGTGATAGATCTATTTGGGTGTAGCGAGCCCACACCCATGGGGACCAGGGTGGCCCATAGGGTGACTATGTCTTCCAGCCGTAGGCCCGGTATAAATTTGCTAGGTTTGAGTCTTCCTACACCATTTCACACATACCATTGGCTTTGCAACCCAATGGTGATCTGTTTCTCCTTATTTGCTACATACCAGGGACTTATATACATACAGACATACTTCAAAGGTTTACTCATACACATACACATACACATACACATGAACTCGCTCAACTTTTGTTGATGTTTTTAAACTACATGTACTTCAGGGAACTAGTGGATCTGGCAAGTGTTGCATGTTTTTCAAGCTGTGTATAAATAAAAGATGTCATCCGTGGTCGTAGAGTTTAGGGGATGTATCCTACTCCTGGACGGGATACATGTTTCTAAGCTCGGGTTTGTTTAAGTTCTTTCGTTGAGTCCTTGTGAACTCATTTAAACATGTTATGGTTTGTAACTTAAATTGGGTGTCAATGTTTTCAGACAATAATGTTGTGGTATTTTCTAGACTTAATTAATGGATGAACATCTCATGTTTTTATCATATAGCATTGTTATGATTGAATGCTATGGTATTAAGAAGTCACACCAATAACCACGCTTCCGCAAAAGTAAGGGTGTGACAGCTTGGTATCAGAGCCTCGATCGTAGTGAACTAGGATTCTTTCTCGAGTCTAGACTATGATCACTAAGGCTCTCACGAAAATGCTTTCAAACATGTTTACATTGCATACACAAATGTCCAGATCCAGGAAATAAACATTTTTACAAACAAAAGGCACAAAACATATTTCAAGGTTATGTTTATAATTCAGTCTTAGAGACTGGGGGAGTTCAGTCTTAGAGACTAGGGAGGTTCGGTCTTAGAGACCCTGAGGTTTTTACATCTGACACCACGAGTAGCGACGATGATGATTTTCAGCCGTTTGCTTTACCAGAGTTTGGAGATGATATACCACTAGCTGATGGTCTTCCTGGCGAGGATCTACTTCTTGTTCAGATCCCTGCTACTTTTCCTCTTGCTGCATTTCCTCTTGAGGATCTGCCTCTGGATGCTATGTCCGACGATGATATCGATCTATTTATTGAGGGTCCCCCTGAGGGTGCCCAGGATGTTGGAGTTCCAGTCGCCGATGTCATCGTTGTCCCGCTTGTGGAGATCCCTATTGATGAGATTCCTTCTGATTCTTCTGGTCCCGATTCGTTTGAGTCTGTATCATCTTCTACACTGCACGCACTGGGATTACAGCATTATCCCACTGACTCTGACTCTGACACTGCTATGTCTGCTGCACCTGATCCTCCACAGGACTTCGAGTTTGAGGATGAGTTTGATCCTGTCTTTCCTCACGACTTTGACCCTGACCATGAGATTGAGTTTGTCCCTGATGAGCAGCCTTTTGAGGCACCTGTTGATCCTGACATGGATCCTGAGCACGAGGTCGATTTCCTTCCTGACGATCAGCACTTTGATGTACCCACTGATCTTGAGCTTGCTCCAGCTGACCCGGAGCCTATGATTGCACCAGAGCCTGTGCCTGCTCACGACCCCTTGCCTGAGCATGATCCTGCCCCCGTTGATATTCCAGTTGTTGCACCACCCTTGCCTGACCCGATCCCTATACTTGTTGATCGAGCTCCTTTTGCTACCCATATAGATCCCAGATATGCACACACCCGCAAGGGGTGGATCGAGGACGACGACGACAATCCTCCTTTTGTTAGACCTGTCACTCCCCCACCTGCACCTGTACATGCACCTATTGATATCGCTCAGTTTCACCCTCATGAGTCTGACGTTCACCGCACGGATCTACCAGTCATATTCCTTCAGGATATCCCTCATCCCCGTCCCGGGGAAGGACCATCGAGTCAGCAGGCCGGTCACATACCACCTGTGTCAGCAGCCGATCATTTCATGCCACAGTTTACACACACTACTCCTTTTTCTGCACCCACGGGCGAGCCACTGATTTGGTTTCCGCCCAACGTGATGCCTATATCTGATCCATACCATCCCTTCCACATTGGATACTCGAGGGATGAGTTGCTTTTGTCCTTGCAGCTCCAGCAGGAGATGCTGTGTAGGAGAGTCATGGAGTTAGAGAGGATCCCGCGTCCTCCGCCTTGTCCTTGTCAGTCACCATTTGCGGCTCCGCTTCCTCCACTCCTGCCATACCCTGATTTTGATGTCCGTTTCCTCACTATGGAGCAGCAGGTTAGCTATCTGATGCGTATTGTTCATGCACTCGAGGAGGATTTAGCGCATTTGCGCAGGTTGCTTTTTGTTCCTCCACCTCCTCCTCCTCCAGCATCAGCATAGGGGTTTTTGGTTTGATGCAGGTAGCATACTTTTGATGAGAGTGCAGCTATTGAGCCAGATTGCACAGCCTTCTGAAGACCACACTTTTGACTTATTGACTTTTGATTGTTGTAGTACGCTGGATATTACAGGGGTGATGTGACCCTTAGTCTCTTTTGATGTATGATATATTGTGGAACGTGTAAAACTGTACTTGTGGTCTTGATATATGATAGCTCAATCGCAACATTCTCATTACATGCATTGTTGAATTACTTGTTTACATTATGATTGGGATGTTACTAAGTAAACACATAACATCCATGAGGTTACAAATGATAAAAGATATTATCCAGTGTTTACTTGCGTTGATAGACATTATTTCATGTGCATGCTATGTACTTACTATACTTATTATAACCTGACCGATGCGATCTTCTTATAGAAGATGCCTCCGCGAAGGGAAAATCGTTTGCCCACTACAGAGGCAGAGATACAGGAACATATTTCACAGGCTATTGCACAGCACGAGGCCCTGCGCTCGGAACATCACGGGGGTACCTCTGGAAACAACCCACCCCATGGTAATGTTAAGTCACTATAGATACATTACGTTACATCAGTTCTTAGAATGTAAGCCGTTGAATTTCGACGGCACCGGGGGTGCTGTAGCTTTTGTCAGATGGACGGAGAAGACGAATTCTTTGATAAGGATGAGCAAGTGTGCTCCTGAACATCAAGTCACCTACATCTCAGGACTCTTTCTAGATGGTGCCTTATCCTGGTGGAATCTTCAAGTCCAGACCTTGGGGGAAGAAGCTGCTTACGCCATGACATGGGATGAAATGAAGGAGCTCATGCGAAAGAAATACCGCTCCAGGGCTGAAATCCAAAAGCTAGAAACTGAGTTTTGGCATCTCCAGATGGACGGCCCAAAAATTGCTGAATATGTCTAGAGGTTTCACGATCTGTCTCGCGTGGTACCATACATGGTTGATCCAGAGTTTAAACGCATCGAGCGGTTTATTTGGGGGTTGGCACCCCAGATTATGAGTATGGTGACATCGTCAAAACCTGCAACAATTACTGAGGCAATTGACCTGAGTGTGTCACTAACTAAAGAAGCTATCAGGTTAAACAAGTTTTCGATCTCCGACCAGAAAAAGAAGGAGACTCACGTTGAGTCCTCGGGAGAGAACAAAAGGAAGTTCTCAAACTTTAAGAAGGGTACCAGCAGCACCAGCAAGAAAAATGAAGTGAACCCACCAGCTGAAGTTAAAACTGGTGCTAAAGTCAAGGGAAAAGGATACATGGGCGCTCTGCCCAAATGTGATGTATGCCAGTACCATCATTCCCGCCAATGCAGGTTAAGGAAATGTGAGTCTTGTGGGAAGACTGGCCATTTGAAGGAAACATGCTGGGCTAGTACTGGTGCAGGTCGTGGTGGTCAGAGAGGTTATGGAAATGGTAATGGAAACCGCCCGCAAGGAGGAAATGGCGGAAATGGTAATCATGGAAATGTTGGGAATCAAGCTGGTAACCGGGGAGCAAACAACAATCGAGGTGGTAATGGGAACAGTAATGGTCGAGGACCAGGTTGTTTTAATTATGGAGACATGGGGCATTTCAAGCGAGAATGCCCAAAGCTCAATCAAGCACAAGGAAGGGTTTTCAACATCGGCGCGGGGGAAGCATGCCAAGATCCAAATGTGGTTACTGGTACGTTCCCTATCAATCAACGCTTTGCATCTGTACTGTTTGATACTGGTGCCGATTATAGTTTTATGTCGCTAGAATTTAAGAATATGCTTGGGTTGGTAGCTAGTAAGTTAGACAATCTGTATTCGATAGAACTAGCAAATGGAAAGCTAGTAAAAGCAAATGAAGTCATCAGAGGTTGCGTGATAGAACTGGGAGAGCACGAGTTTTCGCTTGATCTTCTGCCCGTCGAGTTGGGAAGCTTCGACTCTTAGCAGATATATTATTGTGTATAATTATCTAGTTTCCATATTTATAGGATAGGTTGTCATATACCTGTCATGTAATTTACCCTATATAATGGGTCCTTATTCTTGAATGTAGAACACACAGAAATACACAAACCTTTATGGTATCAGAGCTACGGTTCTGCAAACCCTAGCTCAGCCGTCAACAACCTACCTCTCTTCGATTTTTTGTCACACCCCGACCACGATAAAACAACAAAACGTGGCGGAAACATCGGGGAGTGTTGTAACAGAATCATTGTTTCAAAACACACAGAAATTTGAAGTTTCGTTTTATTAAACATTAAACATTTACATCGTCTTGAAATCTAACAAACAAGTTAAACATAGTCTATCATTGTTATTAAGTCACTAAGGCCTCGTCCCGTCCTATGTGAGTATGCATCCTATCAATCAACATCATTCAACAATACCTGAAACATATGTGAAAACAAAGTCAACAAAGAAATGCTGGCGAGTATATAGGTTTTATGAGAGTGTCGGATTCATGGCTAGTTTATATGTTGTAGTACCTCGTTAGACTCGAAGAGTCAAAACACATACCTTGTTTTGAAAAGTGTATTACAACATAAATAACCAACTCAAATCAAATTGGTTATAGTTTGTTATAAAATCTCGTAGCCATGATTCTTAACCCAAAACATTTAGTTAAATCAATTTGTAAAAAATCTCGTAAAAACTCGTTAACAAAACTCGTATGGTTTATATCATTCAAAAACCCCGTTTGTGTGACATCATATCAAAATTGTTTACCCAAGTGAACTAAATAACGCCACGGTATGTAATATGATGAAGACACTTATATATAGGAAGTACCAGCGGCGTATCCACCATGCTTTCATTACATTACACCCGTCCCGTTATCTAAACACTAACCAAAAACCAATCGTTTATCCAATTCGTTTAATTCGTCAAAAATCGTTTCAGTCGTTTAAATCATTCTCGTTTTAATTGTGAAACTACTTTTGGTCACCTCGCTAATAATATCCAAACCTTCGTGACTCGCCTATCGCCAATCTCACATTAACTAACCACCAAAGGGTAAGTTAACAATCATCTCGCATTAACTAACCACCAAAGGGTAAGTTAACAATCATCAGATTCGGTCGTTACCCACCTAACCCACACATAACCATGGGTGCAGTCTGATAACGGGATTTGTAAGATCATATGGTACCATAACCTAATACTGGTCGGTTCGGCCAAAATTAATGGATATTATTCGTTATGTAAATACAACCAACAAGCTTGTTCATATTATCAAAATCGTTATTAGTTTTAATATAAACCATCTTAATCGTTTTTGGAAAACATCGTTTAAACATTGAAATCATTTAACACATATGGATCACCCCAAAACAATTGAAAACAGTAAAATAGGGGAACTATGTACTCGCCTGAGAATGCTTAGCGGTCTTTGAACAACAACCAAGCAAAGCTAGAGAGAGCACGAAATCAATCGGCAACCTAATAACTATATAAATAAACCGGACCTAAGTCGGAGGATCGGATAGGATGAGGTCTTGTAAACCAAATGAGTTATTGGAACTCATATGACATGGTTTAACAATGCCTACATACTAAATTGAAACCTAACCTAAGTGCTTTCGACCCGTTACGACCCACTAAGGTAGCTTACGCTACTTTAACGCGTCATGCGCGCAAACGCGCGTTCGAGAAGTCTAACTAGTCCTATGACAAGTATTATATGCCTAAACATGTTTAAATAAGTTGCATAATCAGTTTAGGTGAAAAAAGTTAGGTTACATATGCTTAGAGTCCAATTATGCATGAAAAGGGCATTTTGGTAATTTACCTAAGGCATATAATCTACCTATCATACAACTACTTAAACTCGGTGACCGTAAGGTATAACCTCGGAAGGTTATTCCCTATGCAACTATGGTTACTAAACATGCTTGGTCGGATCCTAAAGATCGACCAAACGGGTCGAGTTCGAAAGTCTAAGCGGTGGTTTAGACCGCTTGACTTACGACTCTAAACAAGCACTAAACTAAAAGTGACGAGCTAAGCACGTTAAAACATGCTTAACTAAGTTAGAAAACAGGTTTTGATATCAAAACAAAGTGTTTTGATACCAAGAGTAGTTTGGTTGCAAAATACGCTTTAATGCGCATTTTGACCGAAACTACGACTCGTCACTACGCCTAGTCAACGTGGTAATCAGTGGGTATAGTCACTAAGGACTATAATCAACGTGATTACGCTCACGTTGTGAAGTTCAAACGAACTTCTCGTTGACCATCTCGTGGTCAAAGCTGAAAGTCAAACTATATTTGACTTCCAAACTAGGAAAACAATAAAAATAATGAAAGAATGCTCAGAATGGGTCCTTGCTATCTTTTCTACAAGAAAACCAAGTTCCCAATGAGATTAGAAAGCTCCAAACACTTGAGGGAGCCTTCCAAATCAGATGGTAGAGAGGAGAAGAATGAATGAGCAAAGAATGAGGAGGTGAGCATGGCTATATATAGTTTTTCGCAAACCGTTAGGATCGTTTCTTGGAGAGGAGGGCATGATCCAAGCCATACAAGTGTCAAGGAAAGATTGGGGGACTTGTTCCCCACACAAACCAGCCCCTAGCTTTGAAACCCACTGATCAAAACCAGCAAAAACGAGCTAAATGACCAGATTCATTGTTTCTGTCTGATAGGCTCACGCGCCCCGCGTAAGAATAAGGCTTGGGCTTACGCGGGCCGCCTGGCCAACTTTGGCAGATTGACAATTTCAGTCCCTACAGCTTAGAAATTTGCATTTTGGCCCATTTTTGACACGTTTAAGCCTCGTTAACCTCATTTCAAGGCTCTAAAATGAAGTTAAAGTATTGGGAACTCAAAACATGCTCAAAAATATCTCGGATGTCGGTTCGTTTGGTCGTACGGTTGCGTTGTTTGGTTAATTACGACGGAAGTCGTAACGAACGCAAAAACGATCCAAATTGAGCGACAAATGGAATTTTATCATGCCAATCACTAAAATATAATATTTTAATGATTACATAAATTTTTGGAAGTCCGGATATATTCAGAACGTAAGATATGCGCGAAAATGCAAACTTGTGCACTTTTTGACGCTTTTAGTCCCTGAATGACCAATAAGTTTATTTTTGCACACCAAACACCTCAAAGCCTATTTCTAAGCTATGTAAAGGATATTTAGGGCATGTTTAACTTATGATCAAGTTCCGGAATGTTCGTTACAGTAAAAATCAGCATACTTTCGCAGTTTGTCAAAATTAGTCCCTGTAAGCGAATAAACTTGATTTCGACACACCAAACCCTCCAAAACTTATTTCTAAGTTATGTAAAGGTTATTTAAGGTATGTTAAGCCTATGTCACTATTCCGGAGTGTTTGTCGCGTTAAACTGATTACGTTTACGCATCAGTTCGCGTATAACTTTCCAGAAAGCGATTTAGAGCTTGAAATCGAACGAGAATTGATATGTGCAAATGATACACATATTTATACAAATCCCAAGTATGAAATACAGTATTTCATTGATTTGGTATTTGTTTGATGGCCGTGGAGGCACAGATGTCACATTTTTCTTTTCTTCTTCTTCTCAACCCTAGCTCAGCCGTCGACCACCATGAGTAAGACAACCGAATCATCTTTTGAACCACCCAAACCAACTTCCCTACACCCAGCCTACTCTGTTACAAATATTCATACCAAAATCAGAACCCTAGATGGCACAACCATAACCTATTCAACCTGGACCAAACTGTTCAATCTTCACGTCGTAGCCTATAAGGTTGCGAACCACATTGATGAGACACTAGCCCCCGATAAAACCAATCCTGATTACCCGCTGTGGAAAAAGTTGGATGCTCTCGTGCTCCAATGGATATACAGTACTGTTTCAGATGATCTCTTGGACCGGATCTTGGAGACTAATTCAACGGCTCGTGATGCATGGGTCAAGTTAGAAAAGATATTTTTAAGCAACAAGAAGGCGAGGGTTGCAGCCCTCGAAACCCGTTTCTGCAACCTAACTCTTACAGCATGTTCTTCATTGGATGACTATTGTAAATAGTTGAAAAGCCTGGCCAATCAACTTGCTGATGTAGATCATTCAGTCTCCGATTCCAGACTTGTTCTCTAACTAGTTCGTGGGTTACCAGCTGAATACAGTACCACGTCCTCCTTCATCAACAACCGTGATGCTGACTGGGATCTGGCCATTAGCCTGTTGCACGATGAAGCTATTCGGATTGACGCTCAGAAGGGGTCATCAACCTCTGTCCTTCTCGCACCAGCTACCGCAGCCCCAGCCCAACATTCTGCTCAGCCTTCGGGTCATTCAGCCGTCGCCGACCAGTCCCAAGACCCGGGCCAGTCTTCATACCGAGGTCGGGGCCGGGGTCGTGGAAGAAACAACAGAGGCGGTCGATCGCGTGGTGGCCGGTCCTACTAATCTGGGAACGGGTATTCTCCTGCACCATCTTACCCAAATTGGGCCTGGTGGACTCCACCACCCCTGTCCTTACCCGACCCAGAATACATGGAGGCCAAATACTACTTTCTCACTACATCAGCCTGCTACTCAGCAACCACAGGCTAACTTTACAGGGTCTCCACAACAGTATCAGTCACCGGGTCTCACTTATGATGCCCTCAGTCCATCAGACCTAAGTGCAGCCTTTGCTCAGATGCAGCTTCAGCAACAAAATACTTCTTGGAACCAAGATATCATGGACACCGGGGCTGGATCACACGTCACCCGTGAACAAGGTAAAATCATTCTCCCTGATTCATCTACTGTACGCAGTTCAATTTTAGTAGGCAATGGCAATTGTGTACCAATCCAAGGATCCGGTACGGGCTTTCATACACTACCTAACCGTACCGATATTTTACCCAACGTCCTTTACAGCCCTCATATCATTAGAAACCTTATTTATGTTCGTCGTCTTACACGCGATAATAATGTTTCCATTGAATTTGACCTGTTTGGTTTTTCTTTGAAGGACCTCATCACTAAACGGACTCTCTCTCGCCATAACAGCACCGGGGATCTCTACCCATTCACACCACCTCAACTACATCCTCAAGCTTATTTTATTGTATCACCTGCTCTTCCTTGGCACGATAGGCTTGGTCATCCAGGGGCTCAAGTCTTAGACATTTTAGGTCGTACTTTTCATTTTTCTTGTAATAAAGACAATATGTCTAATCTTTGCAATTCTTGTCAATTGGTGAATAGTAAACGTTTACCTTTTGATGCATCTAATTCATTTACTTTTGCTCCTTATGACATCATACACTGTGATTTATGGACCTCACCTATCCTAAGCAAATCCGGTTATAAGTATTACATGGTGCTTATTGATAATTTTTCACATCTTGTGTGGGTGTACCCGTTGAAATTTAAATCTGAAGCTTTTCCAACCTTTATTAAATTTCACCGACTAATTCTTACCCAATTTACTCGACACATTAAAACTTTTCAGTGTGACCTTCGGGGTGAATTTGACAATCACGCCTTCAAGAGTTTTGCATCTCATCATGGCCTTTTATTTCGGTTCTCTTGCCCACAAACATCCTCCCAAAACGGGCATGCCGAGTGGATGATTCGTCGCCTAAACGACATCATCCGAGCCTTGTTAATCCATGCCAATCTCCCACCAAGTTTTTGGGCCGAAGCCTTACACACCGCCACATACCTTCACAATATTCTTCCGACCAAACGGTCAAACTTTTATACGCCCACCTTTGCTCTTTACCTCCGCCATCCAGACTACGAGCACTTACGTGTGTTCGGGTGTGCGTGCTACCCTAACACCTCCGCCACTCAGCCTCATAAGCTTCATTCACGGGCTATTCGGTGCATCTTCCTCGGTTATCCTCCCAATTTTCGAGGCTACCGGTGCTTTGATCCCACAACCGGTAAAGTCCACAATTCTAGACATGTCACCTTTGATGAACATGTCTTCCCCTACTCCATGCCTCTCACCCCCGCTACCTATAAGTTCCTTGATGACCAACTTCCCCTCGGTTTCACTTTCCGACAACCCATCAAACCACCATCACTAGTTACCCCCTTCCCATTCCACTACTCTCGTAGACCCAGGCCCAACCCACCACCTCAGCTCGCTTCTACCCAGCCCAATCCACCATCTCAGCCTAACCAACCTATGGCCAGCCCCGCCTCTAGCCCTCAGCCATCACAGCCCGCTGCACCGGGTAACCCACCACCTCATCCAAATCAACACCCAATGACTACACGTTCCAAATCTCGTTATCCTTATCCACCACCTCACCACATCCTTACCACCGATACCATCTCACCCGTGCCAAAGACCTATGCCAAAGCCCTTGCCGATCCTAACTGGTTACATGCCATGCAGACTGAATTTTCTACATTACAGGAAAATGAAACATGGGAGCTTGTTCCCCGGCCCACAGATCGACCCATTATCCGTTGTATGTGGCTGTTCAGACATAAGTTTCGCTCTGATGGGTCGTTAGAACGATATAAGGCTCGATTGGTAGTTAATGGCAACTCTCAGACGGTTGGTGTTGATTGTGAGGAGACGTTTAGCCCGATTGTTAAACCGGTAACTATCAGGACAGTGTTATCATTGGCAGTTTCTAAGTCGTGGCCTATTCATCAGTTAGACGTCAAAAACGCTTTTTTTACACGGGACTTTGAATGAGACTGTCTTCATGCATCAGCCTCCGGGGTTTGTTGATCGTCGGTGCCCCGATTTTGTTTGTCGGCTTAAGAAATCTTTATACGGCCTCAAGCAAGCTCCTAGAGCGTGGTATACACGGTTTGCTACATTTATTACCTCTCATGGCTTCAAAAGTAGTGCTTGTAATCACTCTGTTTTTGTTTATCAGCAGGATCCCTCTAATATTGCTTACCTGTTACTATATGTTGATGATATTGTGTTAACCGCATCTAATGAGAAATTGTTACAGTCTATCATTGGCAACCTCTCACGAGAGTTTGCCATGACTGACCTTGGGCGCCTCCATCACTTTCTAGGCATCAAGGTTGATCAGCTAAAGAACGGAATCTTCTTGTCTCAGCAACAATATGCAAAGGATATTATCTCCCGTGCTTCTATGACTGCTTGCAAACCATGTACTACTCCTGTTGATCTATCCTCCAAGTTGAGTGCTTCGGATGGTCCTCGATTCTCTGATCCGACTTTATACAGGAGCCTTGCAGGTGCTTTACAGTACCTTACGTTTACTCGCCCGGATATTTCTTATGCTATGCAACAGATTTGTTTATTCATGCATGACCCTCGGGATGCTCATTATTCGTTTATGAAGCGCATCATTCGGTACATTCAGGGTACCATTGACTATGGTATTCGCATGGTTAAGTCAAGAACCAATGAGTTGGTTGAATACTCTGATGCATATTGGGGTGGTTGCCCTGATTCAAGAAGGTCAACTAGTGGGTATTGTGTTTTCTTGGGTGACAATCTTATTTCTTGGTCGTCTAAACGGCAGCCTACGGTTTCCCATTCAAGTGCAAAGGCAGAATATCGGGGGGTTGCTAGTGCCGTGGCTGAGGCCACGTGGATACGGAATTTACTGCTAGAATTACATACTCCGCTCCGTCAGGCATCCATTATCTATTGTGATAATGTCTCCGCTGTTTACTTGTCTGATAATCCGGTGCAACATCAGCGCACGAAGCATATAGAGATCGGCATTCATTTTGTTCGTGACAAGGTCCGCGTGGGTGACATTCGAGTTCTTCATGTTCCTTCTTCATTAAAATATGCGGACATATTTATGAAGGGTCTCTCTAAACAGTTGTTTCAATCATTCCGGACCAGTTTGAGCGTTTGTCCTCCTCCCGTTCAAACTGCGGGGGAGTCTTAGCAGATATATTATTGTGTATAATTATCTAGTTTCCATATTTATAGGATAGGCTGTCATATATCTGTCATGTAATTTACCCTATATAATGGATCCTTATTCTTGAATGTAGAACACACAGAAATACACAAACCTTTATCGACGTGGTAGTGGGAATGGATTGGTTGTCCAGCAATCGCGCGGAGTTCGTTTGTCACGAGAAGGTCATTCGCATTCCAATGGCGAATGGAGAAACAATAGTGGTTCATGGAGAGAAGCACGATACACCTCTAAGGATCATTAGTTGCTTGAAAGCCCGCAGATGTTTACAGAAGGGATGTGTTGCCTTCTTGGCACACATTGTGGACAAGGAAGCCGTTGAGCCAAAGTTAGAAGATATTCCAGTCGTGAAGGAGTATCCTGAAGTCTTTCCAGAAGACTTGCTAGGATTGCCGCCGCAAAGGCAAGTCGAATTCCACATTGACTTAGTTCCAGGCGTCGCGCCTGTAACTAAGGCACCCTATCGACTTGCACCATCAGAAATGCAAAAACTGTCAACACAACTTCAGGAGCTATTGGATAAAGGATTTATCAGACCAAGCTTCTCACCTTGGGGAGCTCCAGTTTTGTTCATTAAGAAGAAGGACGGTGGTTTCCGCATACCGCGAGCTGAATAAGTTGACCATTAAGAATCGGTATCCTTTGCCAAGGGTTGATGACCTGTTCGATCAACTGCAAGTTCAAGTTTTTACTCCAAGATTGACCTTCGATCAGGTTATCACCAGTTGAGAATACAAGAGGAAAGTATTCCAAAGACTGCCTTCAGAACTCGATATGGAGATTACGAGTTCCTGGTTATGCCGTTTGGTTTGACGAACGTGCCAGCCGTGTTTATGGATTTGATGAACAGAGTCTGCAAGCCCTACCTCGATAAGTTTGTGATCATGTTTATTGATGATATTTTGATCTACTCATAGACGAAGGAAGATCATGAACAACATCTAAGAGCCATTTTAGAGCTGCTTAAGAAAGAGAAGTTGTACGCGAAGTTCTCGAAGTGCGAGTTCTAGTTGCGTGAAGTTCAGTTTCTTTGTCACGTGGTTAACGGAAATGGAATTCATGTGGATCCCACAAAGATCGAAGCGATCAAGAACTGGGAGACTCTGAAGACGCCAACCGAGATTCGACAGTTTCTAGGTTTGGCAGGTTATTACCGGCAGATTTATTGAGGATTTTTCAAAAATCGCTCAACCTTTGACCTCCCTCACTCAAAAGGACAAGAAATATGAATGGGGAGACAAACAAGAGGAAGCTTTTCAGCTGTCGAAGAACAAGCTTTGCGACGCACCGATCTTATCTCTACCTGAAGGTACTGACGACTTCGTGGTATATTGTGACGCCTCGCGTCAAGGTTTAGGCTGCGTGCTGATGCAGCGACAGAAGGTTATAGCTTATGCTTCGCGTCAATTGAAGGTTCACGAGAAAAATTACACCACGCACGATTTGGAATTCGGCGCGGTGGTGTTTGCATTAAAGATCTAGCGACATTACTTATATGGTACGCGCTGCACAATCTTTACTGATCACAAGAGTCTACAGCATATATTCGATCAGAAAGAGCTTAACATGAGACAGAGACGATGGGCAGAGTTGTTGAACGACTACGATTGTGAGATTAAGTATCACCCAAGGAAGGCGAATGTGGTCGCCGATGCCTTGAGTCGGAAGGAAAGAATCAAGCCCATAAGGGTTAGGGCTTTGGAAATGATTATTCAAACGGACCTCTCGTTGCGCATTCGTGCCGTGCAGAGAGAAGCTCTTAAAAAGGAAAATCTGGTGAATGAATATCTCCGTGGGATGGAGTAACAGTTGGTGCCAAACGAGGAAGGAACGTTGTGCTTCATGGGAAGAATTTGGGTTCCTCTCTTTGGTGGTTTGAGAGACGTTATTTTTTATGAAGCTCACAAGTGACGGTACTCGATCCATCCGGGATCGGATAAGATGTACCAAGATCTAAAGGATTTCTACTGGTGGCCAAGATTAAAGGGCGATGTTGCAACGTTTGTTGGCAAATGTTTAACTTGTGCCAAGGTAAAGGCCGAATATCAAAAGCCTTCAGGTCTTCTGCAACAACCAGAAATACCCCAGTGGACATGGGAGCAGATTTCCATGGATTTCATAACGAAGTTACCAAAGACACCAAGAGGTCACGATACGATTTGGGTAATCGTAGACCGTTTAACGAAATCTGCACACTTTTTTGCCGATCAAGGAGAAAGACAACACAAGCAAGCTAGCCGAGCTATACCTCAGAGAGATTGTTGCACGTCATGGAGTGCCTCTCTCAATTATTTCTGATAGGGATGGAAGATTCGTGTTAAGGATTTGGCAATCCTTTCAAGAATCCTTTGGCTCTCAGCAGAATCTAAGTACTGCATTCCACCCACAGACTGATGGCCAGAGCGAACGAACGATTCAAACATTGGAAGACATGTTGCGAGCTTGCGTAATGGATTTGGGTGGTAGTTGGGACACTCACTTACCCTTGGTAGAATTTTCGTATAACAACAGCTACCATGCAAGCATCCAAGCTGCATCGTTTGAAGCTCTCTATGGATGCAAGTGTCGATCACGTTATGCTGGGCAGATGCGGGTGACAGACAACTTGTTGGTCCCGAATTGGTCCAAGAAACAACAGACAAGATTACATAGATTCAAGAGCGCATTAAGGCGGCTCGTGATCGACAAAAGAGTTATGCGGACCGAAGAAGGAAACCTTTGGAGTTTCAAGTGGGAGATATGGTTTTGTTAAAAGTTTCACCCTGGAAGGGTGTAGCACGCTTTGGGAAGCGTGGGAAGTTAAACCCAAGATACATTGGACCATTCAAAATCCTGGAAAGGATTGGTCTTGTAGCTTACAAGTTGGATCTACCTGCAGAGTTGAATGGCGTTCATGATACATTTCATGTATCAAATCTGAAAAAGAGTCCAACTTAAGAAACAGTTGTCATTCCTACCGACGAAGTTCATATTGACGACACACTCCACTTTACTGAAGAACCTGTTGAGGTTGCCGATTGGAAGGTTAATAAGACGCGACGGAGTAGTGTCAAACTCGTCAAGGTTCGTTGGAACGCACGACACGGCCCAGAATTCACGTGGGAGCGTGAGGATCGCATGAAAGCAAAATATCCACATTTTTTCCCCAAGACCCCTGCGTCTAGTAGCAGAACTAAAATTTCGGGACAAAATTTTCTTAACAGAGGGAGAATGTGACAACCCTCATAAATCCAGGTATCCGTACAATTAATTAATATTGATTTGTGCTTAATGATTGTGCTTAATTACAACTGATGACTTAAACTGCTTTCTGATTTCTGTAACATACATACATGTGCATCACATACTACATACTGTCACATCATTTCACATACAGACTTTAGTGACATAAACGATGCATAAAGCACAGTTAGCACAGTTAGCGGATAACTCAGAAAAATGCTGATAATGTTCAGTACATAGACAGACAGTGTTTTAGGGCCCAGTATGAGCCAGAGACATGGTATACACTAGTATGGAGTGTAGGGAAGTAAGGACCATAAAAATGCGTCACTAGGTGATAGTTTAAGTGCCGGATAGTGCCTAAAACCCCACTAAAAGTGCAGAATTCTGCATATTTCAGCAAAATTCGGCATTTAAATAAGCTAGTAATGTGCAAAAATATGGCAAAATAGTCCTGTATGCTTTCCTAAGTGTCGAGAATTAAAAGTGTCACAAAAAGTTACATAAAGGACACTATACGGTATAACTTAGCACTTTAACGAACCGGTATCTAACCGAACAACCGGACATTACCCGGAACACCAAATTTATACTAAAAACACTGTTTTATTATTACTGAGCTAGTCATGATCTCCGAACACCCTAACACCCACTAAAATATCTAGTAACTAATTACACTAACTAGATACTTGGAATTTGATTACAAGGTAACTACATGGTTCAAACTTACATCCAGACCCCTCCCCATATCCTAACAAAATCGGCCCACATGCCTAATTACAAGATTTTATTGGATTGTTTATTGGATTGTGTCTTGTACTTAAGAAGACATAAAACCTAATGGATAAACACTTGTTGGACATAAGCTTATGTAAACCACTAGACTTCACCATAATCTTCATCTACATCTCATCACCTCACTCTCTTCTCCCTCTCCTTCAAGTCTCGGCCGAACACCCCCTCCCCACCACCATCATTTCCATTTTGCTTCCATCAATTCCAAGCTTATCTCAAGGTGTTAGAAGGTGTTTTACGAAGTTTGGAACTCTTGGATCTTGAAGGACCTCCATCAATAGCTTTTATCCACTCCATCTTCACACTTGTTTCTTCCCTAGCTTAGAGCTAGTAGTAAGATCTTTGTAACCCTTTGATACTTCTATTTTTTATTGGTTAAAAGATGTATTATGTTGAAAATCACTAGAACATTAAAAGACATAAACATGGATCTCAAACATAAGCTAACATATGACGAAATAGTGATGAAACTATGTTGTTTAGTGTATGAATGATGTTTGATTGTTATTTACTTAAGATTATGATGTTGATCATCATGAGGAGCTTGCTAGATTGTGATTAAACACATGATCTAGCAAGAAGGAGGATGATTATGTAAGAAAATAAGATGATCATCCTCATGTGTAAACATGAACTTGAAAATAAAATGATTTCTTGAAAGATGATAATCAAGTGAGTTGTTAAACTTATAGATCTAAGACTTATGAATGGTTTTCCTAAAAGAACCAAGTCCAAAAGATGATTTATAGAAAATCTTGGTTTTTACTTAAACTTACACTATATTTGGTGATAAAATAAGTGTAGAAACACTAGAGAAACAAGAAGCTCTAATAAATAAACATTTTTGTAAAATATGTTTACAAGTTGTAAACATCTAAAACTTTCAAGAATGAAGTTTATCAAGAAGTAAATATATTTTGGAGGGTAACTTAGGCTACGAAACATACCACCAAGTTACTACAAGTTTTTACAAAAACTCAAGTCCATGATCTTGGTGTAGATAGCTTGTTTTTGCACTTGGTAAGTATAATATTGTTTAGAGTTGATTGTTGATTATTGTGTTTTGATTTTGAAAAGAAAATGATATGCTTGAATAGCATGAACACCTCCATTTTCAAAGGAAACTATAGCAAAATTTTCTAAAAATACAAACAGTTAGAAAATATTTCCTAAACAAGTATTTATAAGTATGTTTTAAACTATGTTTTTTCAGTATAAATTTTGCCATAAATTTTGTTACAAAAATACAAGTATTGGAGGTTGGTTTTTGTAAATAAAAATGGGTAAATATATATTGAGAATATATATTTTATATTAAAGACACTTGTGTGAATATTTGTATACTTTGTGGAATAGTTATATTATTTTAGGGTAAAATAATATAACTTAACAAATACCATGGAATTTACAATTCTAAAATAATACCAAAGATCACAAGGAATAAATATATAAGTTACACACTTAATATTGTGGAACCGAACGCAAAAACGTAACATATGAAATATTCCGGAAAATACCATTACAAATATATTTTTGATAAATATTATTTTGGATACAAGAAGTGAAAATATGATTTTTGTAAATATTACTAAATTATATCATATTTTCAACAAGAAGAAAATATATTATTTTTGGGAGATAAAAATATATTTTCCTAGTATATTTAGGAGATATATAATTTTTGGGAAAATATATATTTTCTTGGAATACGTTATTTTGACAAATAAGTTATATATATTTTCTAAAGTGAGACTTGAAAATATATTGTTTTAAATATATTATTTGGAGAATACAAATACAAGAATACAAAATACATGTATAAGATACCCCCATCCTTGGGAAGGAAAATACTTGAGAAGTATTATTACAGAAATACTGTTAAACAATTATTCCAAAAATTAAATATACTTTAAAGTTAAAATAATTTATTTTAACAAGAAAATATAACTTGGAATAATATTGGGAACATAAAAGAAACGTAACTCAAAAACGTAAATACAAAGGCAAGGCACGACCCGTTCGTCTAATAGACATTAGTACGTTGTAGGTAGTCGGGTTTGCTGAAGAGATTTTTGGGTTACGATTCTGAAGAAGCATTACTGTGAGTTCATGTCCCCCCTTTTCTTTTAACTGTTTTCAGTCTTATACTTCGGGGGTGAAATACATGTTACAGTTATTACAAACGTTTTATACATGGTATGATTAGCTTAAGAAGGGTTACTGCTTGATCATGTGAAAGGTGGGTATAACACTTAAGGCCATTAATCCTCGTCGTAGAACCGAGGGACATGAGTGATAGATCTATTTGGGTGTAGCGAGCCCACACCCATGGCGACCAGGGTGGCCCATAGGGTGACTATGTCTTCCAGCCGGAGGCCCGGTATAAATTTGCTAGGTTTGAGTCTTCCTGCACCATTTCACACATACCATTGGCTTTGCAACCCATTGATGATATGTTTTCCTTATTTGCTACATACCAGGGACTTATATACATACAGACATACTTCAAAGGTTAACTCATACACATACACATGAACTCGCTCAACTTTTGTTGATGTTTTTAAACTACATGTATTTCAGGGAACTAGTGGATCTGGCAAGTGTTGCATGTTTTTCAAGCTGCGTATAAATAAAAGATGTCATCCGTGGTCGTAGAGTTTAGGGGATGTATCCTATACTCCTGGACGGGATACATGTTTCTAAGCTCGGGTTTATTTAAGTTCTTTTGTTGAGTCCTTGTGAACTCATTTAAACATGTTATAGTTTGTAACTTAAATTGGGTGTCAATGTTTTCAGACAAGAATGTTGTGGTATTTTCTAGACTTAATTAATGGATGAACATCTCATGTTTTTATCATATAGCGTTGTTATGATTGAATGCTATGGTATTAAGAAGTCACACCAATAACCACGCTTCCGCAAACGTCAGGGTGTGACAATAATAATAGTTATTTTCTTTACTTTTTAACTTTAATCCTTTTTTTAATATCAGGGGTTAGGATAAACTTGGTGTCAACCGGTATCGAACCAGTACTGGTATCGAAAATAGCGGTACAGTCCTGTTTGGTGTCAACCGGTATCGAACCAGTACCGGTATCTAAAATACCGGTACGGTCCTGTTTGGTACTAGTACTGGTTCGATACCGGTTGACACCAAGCTTATTCTAACCTCTGATATTAAAAAAATGATTAAAAAGTAAAGAAAATAACTATTATTATAATATTAAAATAATAAAAGTATTAAAAAAATTAGTATATATTACTATAATATTAAAATAACTATTCCTTTCAATTCGTTTATTAATATATCTATATACTACCTTATTAAGCAAACTAAGTTTTCTACCCTTATGGTAATTTTATATTGTATACACATTTTGAAGCAACATGTACAAGAGAGTCAAACTATTCTAGAGGGGTAAACTTATGAATTATCCAAAGATTTAAGACACTTTAGTGTATTTTAGAGATTTTCACACCTTTATAAAGTATAATCAATGTTTTAAAAACCGGTTTTTAGATCAAACCGGATTAGGCTAAAAAATGGTTCAACCGGTTGAACCAGGTTGTACCGAGCGGTTCAACCGGGTTGACTAGCTAACTCTATAATTTCATAAATTACAATATCAACTCAAAAGTTAATCCAAAAATGAAGGATTATGTATTAAAAGATGATCCAAAAGTAAATCCATAATAAAAAATAATCCAAAATATAATCGAAAATCATTCAATTTTTCAACAAGCTCTTTTAAATGAAAGTGTACGATATGTTTAAGCCATTTGAGTGTTGAATACATCAACTATTTTCGTTTCATACAATATTAAATTAGAACTTTTAGTTACGAATAATAATAATATATAAAAATTACATAAGATAAGTAACATATATTTTGAAAATAAGTATCAATTCAAACTAAAATAACCATGGTCCGGTACCGGTATTATGTTTCAAACCGGTATACCGGATTTTACCGCCGGTACAAATCTTATGTCATTTCACTTATCGGGGTGTTCCGTACCGAATTTACATCTGGAAACGGTAATTCCGGTATAACCGGCCAATATTTACCGGTTTTTAAAACATTGAGTACAATTATGAAAGCA
Organism: Helianthus annuus; assembly: GCF_002127325.2. NCBI lineage: Eukaryota > Viridiplantae > Streptophyta > Magnoliopsida > Asterales > Asteraceae > Helianthus > Helianthus annuus. The sequence goes on along the minus strand of NC_035449.2, from coordinate 153,371,838 downwards.
CCAGATACAATAATGCAAAATGTAATCTATAAGACGCTATTTAGACGGTTTTCATCACCATCGCCTGCAATTGAATGCCAATTGAATGCGCTCTTCATCACCACTGGTTCGTTTTCTCATCAACAATCAATGAAATCATTGTGTTTACTGGTGAATTGATTAATTGAAACTGAATTTAAACTTGAATTGAAGCAGCCCCTTCATATCTAGACCCACCCCCTTATTACTCGGCAATTGAACGCCTTTGTTGGTGAATTTCGTCCCTTTTCAGTTAGATTCATCCTCGACCTACTGAAACCCTAAAATTGGATTCCCTTTTCACTTTGCTATAAGTTGTATGTTGTTATCATATATTGCTGTAATTTAGCATTTAATTTCAGATGGAGAGGGTTTGTTTTGGGTGAATAATGTTGTTATCGACGAGCGGTGGTTTGGTTCATGCTTGGTTTTCGGTGGCTACAAATGAAATTGGGAGTGATGGTCAGACATTAGCATAGATTCAGGCCAGTTCCGGTACGCCAATAAGTCCAGCGGAATCCATTCCGGTGACCTTGAATTTAAGAACCCTCAAAATCCAAAATCATCCCTGACGCGATTAAGGTAACCGAAGTTTTCAGTGTTAATAAACTTTTTTCAATTATAGTTAGGTAGATGCAGAGGCTAAAATATTTCCTTTTTTAATAAATTTGCATTGAGTTTCTTACTTATATGCTATTTCTTTTGATATAGTTGTTTTTGTTGTTTCTAGCATTCAACTTCATCATGCTCATAAGACTTACAGATTTTGTGGTTCCGCAATAAGGTAAATTTTTTTTTGAATGGCCAACAAAACATTATATATATATATATATATATATATATATATATATATATATATATATATATATATATATATGGGAAGGATGTATAGAAAACCCACTTTAATTTAGAAAACCCGGGAAACTCAAAGCTCCCAATGTTTTTTTTTCTTGAAAAAATTTACACATGCTATATACATGTTTTTAAGGGTTTTGGGTAAAAAAAAAATCAAAAAAGCGCTGAGTAGATATTTAGAAAAAAATAAACAAGTTTTGGTGTAACACATGTTACATTCATCTAACATATTTGTAACATGTGTTACACCAAAACTTGTTTATTTTTTTTTAAAATATCTACTCGGCGCTTTTTTTGATTTTTTTTGCCCAAAACCCTTAAAAACATGTATATAACATGTGTAAATTTTTTCAAGAAATAAAAACATCGGGAGCTTTGAGCTTCCCGGGTTTTCTAAATTAAAGTGGGTTTTCTATAGATACTTACATTATATATATATATATATATATATAAGGGGCTAACGGTTAATTAGCCCACCGAGAACATCCACACAAACAACCGAAAGAAACAGAGGAACAATACATCATATTCCTATACAAGAGATATCAAAAACTCTCCATTTCTCCCAGGTCAACGCACCGATCTTCGCCCGATTCTTTAACCTTAAAAAAGACATAATCTTTATTTCTTCAACCAACCTATCCATATTTGCACTCTTACCATTGAAAGTTAAATCGTTCCGAGCCTTCCAAATACACCAAATACCCGTTTGGGTGATCGTGTATACCGCCTTCTTCCACTTTCTAGATCCTCGCATTTCCGTGTGCATATTTAACACATCTTTCGCCCCAAAGAAGAACGTCGGATGGATTCGACACCATTGAAGCACATAATCCCAAACCTGATGCACTAGAGAACATAAAGCAAAAATGTGGTACGTGGACTCTTCATACTGGTAGCAAAAAACAAAAGAAAGAGACTGAACCGAAATATTTCTTCTCACGAGCATATCCTTTGTCGGAAGCCTATCCAGAAATAACCTCCATGTGAGAAAGTTAACCTTTAATGGCGACCAACTATTCCATATATGGTGATCATTAGGGCCTTGGTTGCTACTAGTCTTTAAACTATTTCGCAAACTTCGTACTGAAAAAACGCCCGACTCCTCCAACGTCCAAGACCAACTGTCCGCTGAGTTCGAAAGCGATTAAGAGCTGAGCGAAACAGTTAACCTGTTCAGCTCTGAGATTTCATCAGCAGTCGATGGTACTCGCATCCAGCAGAACTGAAAGGACACTGTACCACCAGTCTCTGTGATCCGGTCCGCAAGTTTCACGTTTTTCACCCGTTCAAGAGCAAATAAGGCTGGATATTTAGTGCTTAGGATCCCCTCAAAATGCCAAAATTCTTTCCAGAATGATACTTCTTCCCCATTGCCCATTGTAGCCATAAAGAAGCTTGATAAATTCACACCAAAATCTGCAAGGTCTTTTTCTACTCTCACGACTTGTTTCCACGGGCCCGGAATCGTTGGTTTTGCCGGAATGAATGACCAAGATCTCGCATTTTTGTGTATGCTCCAAATAACCTTTCGCCAAGTATTGTCTTTTTCTATCTTAAAGCGCCACCACCATTTCGCTAACATGGCGATATTTGCCTTTTTTAATGACCCAATACCAATTCCGCCCAAATCCTTCGGCTCCGACACAATATCCCACTCAACCCAGCTAACCTTTTGGTGACCCGTCTCCATACCCCATAAGAATTCCCTTCGCATCCTTTCCAACTCCTTGATTACTTGGTTCGGTGCCCTATATAGCGAAAAGTAGTATGTAGGCAAGGAGTTTAATACGGACTTAATTAAAGTGACCCTCCCACCATAAGAAAGAGTATTTGCTTTCCAAATCGATAGACGACTTTTCAATGTGTCGATAACCGGTTTCCAATGCTTCACCAAATTCATGTTCGCACCCACTTGAAGGCCTAGGTGTTTAAACGGAAGAGATCCCACCCTACATCTTAGAAATGTAGCCATATCCAATCTTTCTTCCTCCCCCACCCCAATACCATATAAGCTACTTTTAGCCAGATTCACCTTCAACCCTGAAGCAAGAAAGAAGCATCGCATAATTCTATTTAGATTCATCACATTCGTGTGTGACCATTCCCCAACAAAAATAGCATCATCTGCAAAGAAAAGGTGAGATAAAAGAGGACCGTGCGGGGTGCACTTGATCCCATGATACAAGCCGATTGAGCATGAGCGTTTAATCATTTTAGATAACGCCTCCATAGCAATAATGAATAGAAAGGGGGACAAAGGGTCTCCTTGTCGTAGGCCCCTGTAACATTGAAATTCTTGAGTCGGTGACCCATTAACCAAAACGGAAGCCCGCGCCGTTGTAACTGTAGCCATCACCCAACCCCTCCATCTATCTGGAAAATTCATTTGACACATGATGGAATTCAGAAAATCCAATTTAGCGAATCATATGCTTTTTCGTTGTCTACCTTAAACAACATCCCGACCTTTTTCGACTTTTTAACCAAGCTATAACTTCATTTTGGATCAAAGGGCCATCCAAAATGCTTCTACTTGCCAAAAAGGCCGTTTGTTCTTCCGAGATTAGTCCATTAACGACCGGTTTCAACCGATTGACCAAGACCTTCGAAATCACTTTATTTATACAACCAATAAGGCTAATCGGACGGTAGTCCCCTAACACCCCCCCCCCCCCGGGTCATTTCGTTTAGGGATTAGTGCTAAAAACGATGAAGTACAGCCCCTGCAAACGGATTGATTATGATAAAATTCTTCAAAATTTTTGTAGAAGTCGCTTTGTAACCCGCTCCAACATTTTTTAATAAACGTAGAGTTAATCCCGTCCGGGCCTAGAGCCCTATCCCCTTCGCAATCCCAAACCGCGTTTTTAATTTCCACAAGAGAGAATGGTCTAACCAATGCATCCGCATCCATCGACGAGATCCGGGCTATGTCGGGGCACACCAAGGTGGGCCGTGATTCAACGGGTTCCTCAAACTTCTTAGAGAAAAAAGCTGCTGCAAAATCCTTTATAATAGGAGGTTGATTTACCCACTCCCCATCAATCCACAGACCATTAATACAGTTGTTGCTTGAGTTCGCCTTAACTACCCCATGAAAATAGCCGGTATTCTCATCACCTTCAACTGCCCACCGAACCCGAGACTTTTGTTTTAGGTGCATATTTTTCATTTTATCCGCTTCAACGATTTACACTCCGCTCGAGACTCAAGTTCATGCGGCATCAAGTCTCGAGATTCGGCTTCAAAATCTAAAGTTTCAAGAATCTCCAGTTTTTGACTATACTGGGCACTCTGCACCTTTTTGAATTCATCCACCCACTCCCTTACCCGAAATTTAATCCATTTTAGCTTCACAGCGAGGCCTAAATCTGCCTTACCCTGAAAATTAAAAGCCCTGCACAAGTGGTCAATGTAGTCCAGCAGACCCGGTATCTCCAGCCACGAGTTGAACACTCTGGTTGGGGTGGGGCCATAGTCTACTGGAATCGTGGATAGTAAAACAGGGCTATGATCTGACACAACATTTGACAGGGCGAGCACCGACGCATTAGGCCAGTTATTCATAAACCCCCTGCAAACTAAAAAGCGATCCAGTTTACTCAATTTTAACCCATTGTCCGACCGGTATGTGAACAAACGACCTCCGATATGGTATTCCAAAAGATAAGCTTGCTCAATGAATAGGTTAAAATGGGCCGCATTTAACGCCACAAACTCCGAATTTTTCCTCTCATCTGGACTCCGAACATCATTAAAGTCCCCAGCCATCACCCACAAGCCAGAGCCGTTGTTTTTTATCTCCGCCAATTTACCCCAGACGAGTCTTCGAGCAATCGGGTCATTAGTAGCGTTAATGTTGACCACGTTCACCAATTCCCCAGTTGCTCTAATGTTACCAGTCACAACTAAAAAGTGTCTTTCTTTAATCGAACAGACTTTATCAAACACAGTAGGATTCCACAGTGCCAGCAAACCCCCGGAAGTACCCACTGCATCGACCGCTTCGAAATCGAAGGCCGATCTCCCCCAAAAGCTGCTATACACGACTCTCCTGCCCCTACTCAGTTTCATTTCCTGTATCGCCATAAAATGAGTCCCGTGTGTAGTTTTGAGACCCCGAACCCACTCCGCTTTCTTCGGGTTCTGAACCCCCCTCAAATTAATCATCAAAAAATTCATTGGCTAACCTCTAATGCTCTGGGCAGCATCTTTGAGACTCGAGAGAAAGTATTACCGGAGAAGTGGTAAACTTATGTTTCTTTCTGCCTTTAATCATCTCTTTTCTTCCGATCTTCTTGTTGCTAATGGCCATTTTCACCCTTTCGGTTCCAAACCTAGCTGATTTTGCTTCCTGTCTTCAGTCAATATTGATTGATTAGAATCCCATTGGTTTATCACTTTGAACTCTTGTGGTTCCTCTTTTTTGGACTGCGTGGAAACAATGACGCTTTCATGACAAAACTCCAAGAAGACTCACCTTTGACCGAAACTGAATCTTCTTCTTTTGCTAATTCATCATCATTCATCACATATAAACCCCTGGAAACACACTACATCACACATGATATTGAGCTTAGCATATGTTTTTGTTCTTCATCGCTTCTACAATCACTAGGGAGAAAGAAGTCCATAACGAACTCAGTGGGTCCCGTGTAGGTGCTTTGTAAGCGTATTGCTACCGCACCACCAAGTCCAAACACCTTGGCATGATCTGCTAATGGGTATTCACTCTTACAAAAACCCGTGATGTCCGTGGCAAAGCATGCTTGGTTTGTGCCAATTGCTTTACCAACAATACCTTTACCATGAACCACATGTAGCTCAGTGCATGCCTTGTACAACCCTGACACATTAGGATTAAACAAGTAGGACGTAGAACTTATGATTGACATGCAACCAATAGATTGCTTTTGGCATCCAAGTCGACCTTGTTGAGCACACGGGCTCCATGTTTGAGCCAAGGGTAAACAATGCGCGTCACACACCGATTTCAATACTTGTTTGATCTTTGTCAGAGCCAATTCATAGGATCCATTGCAGAGATCCTCATATATAGAATAAGCCACAAGTTTTGAATTGGCATGGGTAGCTGTTTTGATCATTAAAGAATGTATCCGTTAAAAGATAGTCGAAACGGTTTACATCCACTTCATCTTCACAAGACCTCTCGTGAGAAAGGTTCTGGTATAAACATGTGAGTTAGGTTTCTGAGGAATTAAGGTACAACGGAGACGATTCTATATCGTATGATCTGTCATCCAAAGCTGTTAGATCACTTTCTTTAGTCGATCCAAACATGGAGGCTAGACGATCATTCATATTAACCGTCTTTATGCAGGATTGATTGCAGAAAAATAAGAAGGAAATGAATCATGAGCTTATCAGAAAAGTTGATATGCAGGGTTGTTCAACAGGTTGTTTCCGCGGGTTGGTGGGTCTAACACCACTCGAACCTGAAATTTTTATAGGAATCCTAACCCGTAAATCATGGCATACTCACGAATATTCCATATGTGTGAAATTTTGTCTTCGTATGCAACTTTCATATATTCTAGATACATATGTGATTCTATTTAGAAATCATATGCTGTTATCTCATCCTAACTGTTATATACTGATGTACATGTCCAAAATATTCCTCTATTTGTTGGTAGTAATATATAGTGGGAGATTGAAAGACACGTAGGAAGTGATGGCATAAGCAACCGCTGTTAAGATGAAGCTGCAACAAATATCTTTAATCATATTAGAACAATGGAAGACAAATAGAATAGAAGAGTATTTCTTTATGTTGATCAGCAAGAGTTAGATGTATCAAATTAGTTGCATGTGGTTTTACACATTCAGCCAAATTTTACTTGTTATTAGAATGGTTATATGTGGATGTGTACTGATGTGTAGTGTTCCCTTTTCACATCTTAGAAGATTGTACATATTTGTTGAAATATTTAGTAATGTTCATGTAATGTTGGTGATCTTATGTCCAAGTTATCCACAATTAAATTGTCATCTTTATCATAGAGACCCACAACACAAGAAATTAGCAAGTGATTATAACAAATACGGACAGCTAATGCATTGGGTTTGTCAATGTGCGCCCCACCGTACCATTGCTCTTTTTGTATTTGTATTGGTATTTTCATGTGGTATAGTGTCATACTCTCTTACCATAGGATGTTGCTATTGAGTAGAAAACGAAGCAGGTTTGACTAAGGAAAGAAAAGCAAATAACTTTTTAACAGGCTGGCGAGGTGTTCAAAGCATCCGTCTTGCATACTGGCCCATCCCTTTAGTGTTGAAATGAATTGTAATGGAACTTACCCGCGGCAACGCGCGGGCATTCCCACTAGTAGTAATATATAGTAATTGATTTATTTAAAAAAAAAACTTAAACAAAAAAAAAACAAAGAAAACACTTCATCACCAATGTGATATACATCACAGAACGAGACCATCACCAAGAGATACACCCACCCACTTGCGATGGTGTATCATGCAACTTCTAATATAAGACGGCTACACAGGCACAACCAGACTATGATACGTATATGGGTGCAAACGAGCTGAGACTACATTGAAGCTTACTTAATAAACAAGTTCGAGGCCGAGCTTGAAAGAGGATTCACAAGCCAACCTCAGACTTCACATATAGAGCTTGAAACAAGTCAAGCCCTACACCGAGTGTGTTGTTAAGTTAGAAGAGCCAAGCAGTTTTACAAACAGAGCTCAAGCTAATACAAGTTCGAGCCTGGCTCAACTCGACTCGTTTAAACCCCTAAATGTGCATATGCAAGTGCAAAACACAAGCACAGGCCCATATGGAACTCAAACAAAACCTCAAATTCTATTGCAAAAACATGGCCCGTTTAGAGCATCAAACGATCCAACTACAAACTGACCGGTATAGAACTATTTAACAACTAGAAACAGAAACAGGTAAACCCAGGCAGAACTTTGGATTCAGAAAAGCGGCTTTTTACCGTTTAACAATCCCATCAGGTGATCCAAAACATGGCCCGCACCATCACGTAGACCCGAGTGCATGTATTCATTAGTTACCCACAGCCGAATGCCTGCTATCTCAGCAGCCGTCTCTGTTGGGGGTGGTGGCTTAAACAAATAAAAAGAAAGGATTTATAACAAAATGTTATCGTTGTTAAAAAACCTCAAAAGGCCTCTCAATGTTGTTTTGTGAAAACTTTTATAGTTTTTTAAATATTGTCTTTTTATATTGAGCGTTTCAGTAAACGTTTTTACAATATTCGAATACTCCGGACGTATACCATCGGCCAAAAAGTATCGACGTGTGTAGTCATTTCCATTTGCATGAAACATGGCTTTCGACATCGTACCTGAAATGTAACCCTCTAGCAATGGTAAACACTCAAAAGTATTTATGTCGTTCATACACCCGACTGTAAGATTAAATATATTATGTTTTAGTATTTAATCTAGTAGCCATTATAATCATTTACATAATATAGATCAAAATATATAACAACCTATTAAATAATTAGTTGGTAATTGTTGATGGACCATATTACCCTTATTGATTTATGTAGAGGTTCTAAGGTTAGACACATAACCTAATTCTCATAACATCATAATCAAATAAATATTGTTCCAATTCTAAGGTTCCGACAACTCAGATTTAATTATTACAAAACCAAATAAATATTGTTCAAATGTTTCTAAGACCCGTCTAGACAAGATCTACATACAGCTAAGTCCTAGACTCCTGCTCAGAGAACTATTTGTTGGGGGCCTCTAGAAACTTATTCTAGCCTCGCTTTCCTAGCAAGCGAATACCTTAAACACCTGTCACATACGTTAAAATAAAGTCAATACATAAAATGTAAAGGTGAGTACACAAGTTTGATATAGCATATAGAGTTTGAATAGTTTACGCATAACCAGCACGTACACAGAGGAAAACGAAGCATGTTAATTATCGACATGGGACCATTGGTACCAACGACTGCGGGTTGACTGTCCGAGACAGTTCGCAATACATGACTACCACCGTAATCCATGCAAGTAATTGTCCTTAACAACCCCCGTGTGAACGGGTGCTGAGTCCAAACTATAGTACTATGTTGCTAAGGCAGGTAGACAGCATTCCATGTGTAAACATAATAAACAAGCATGCATTCAGTCACGTAGTACATACAATCAGTTAGCGTTCAAATAGTTTGTGTTTGATTGTGATTTGATATGTAACGTATGTAACACCCAAAAGTGCTAAAGCAAAAAGGGATCGAGTATACTCACAGTGTTTGATTATGGATTGAAGGGAGCGCTGAGAGTAGGTTAGCCTGAATAGTTCGATAGTATAACGATGAGTAACACGGAAATGTTGACAAGTATAATGGATCGAACGGTCTGGTCGATCGAACGGTAGGTTCGATCAACAGCCCTATCCGTTCGGTTGGTCTAACCGTTCGGATAGTCTGCTCGATCGGCCGGATGGCTCGATTGGCTTGGACAGTTCAAGTGGATTGTTTCTTCCTTTAGGAAGGATGTGTTTGTGTATGATGGTTTGAACTTTTGAAGTTTTAGTTGCAGCATTTGGAAACATTGAAGTATTCTTACCTTTCAGGTCGTTCGATCGATCGAACGGGTAGTTCGATCGGTCGGCCCAACCGATCGGTTAGTCAACTTCGGTTGCAAGTCCTCAAGGAATGGTTACTCGATCGGGCGGTGTATCCGATCGAACAGCAATCTAAGGCTTGACTAGTTTGAAAAACGATTAAGTGTTGAAGCATAGTATCTCATGATCCGAAGAGTAATGTTTACCAATCGAGTGGCATATTCGATCGAACATCGCTTCGTCAATAACATACTTCACGAAATTTGAAAAGATGTGGGACCATGTGTCAGCCGATCGGCTGGCCCGGTCGATCGGCTGGTAGGTCCGATTGGCTGGACTGTTCGTTCGAACAGCCTAGCCGTTCGGCCAGCATTTCTGACCTGGTCGGCCTTTCGTCTAACACTTGGCTGTTTTGGTTTGTTTTGATATGATTTTGAGGTATTTTGACGACGAGTTGAACCATAGAACATGGGTTCTTACTTGTTTCACTGGTGCGGTGTAATGCCCATAAATTTAAAATCATTATGCTAGAAATAAAAAGAATAATAGTAATTTATAAATTAACCACTAGAAAACCCTAATTAAGACACCCAAGCATGTCAATCAAGCAAGTAGGTAGGCATGTCAATCAAGCAAGTAGGTAGGCATGTCAATCAAGCAGGTAGGTAGGCATGTCAATCAAGCAGGTAGGTAGGCATGTCAATCAAGCAGGTAGGTAGGCATGTCAATCAAGCAAGTAGGTAGGCATGTCAAGCAGGTAGGTAGGCATGTCAATCAAGCAGGTAGGTAGGCATGTCAAGCAGGTAGGTAGGCATGTCAAGCAGGTAGGTAGGCATGTCAATCAAGCAGGTAGGTAGGCATGTCAATCAAGCAGGTAGGTAGGCATGTCAATCAAGCAGGTAGGTAGGCATGTCAAGCAGGTAGGTAGGCATGTCAAGCAGGTAGGTAGGCATGTCAATCAAGCAGGTAGGTAGGCATGACAAGCAGGTAGGTAGGCATGTCAAGCAGGTAGGTAGGCATGTCCCAAAAATTAGTATAAATAGAGGACATTGGGACTTGATCTGGGAAGGTGAAACGACGCTCATAAGTTCTGTGTACGTCGAGTTATAGTTAAATCAGTCCACAACACACACTAATTCACGAAGTGCTGCCACAATCAGGGTAATAACTCGATCGCTATTACGATTCATTTTCCGACTGATCAATATATCCAATGGATGTTTAAGTGCCGCCCACATTAGGGTTATACTTTGTCGTTCGTCGTTAATTCGATGGATGAGTTTAAGTATCCTACTTTGTCGTTCGTCGTTAATTCGATGGATGAGTTTAAGTATCGTACTTTGTCGTTCGTCGTTAATTCGATGGATGTTTAAGTATCGCACTTTGTCGTTCGTTGTGAGAATTTGATCTCGTGAGTTATCGTAAATGCTGTATTAAGTTACTAACCTAGTTTGTGTGCATGTTATTTAAATTAGGTTAAAAGATTAATCAGTAGTCTAAACTCTGCCCATATAAATCTAAAATATTAGCACAAGGTAGCTTCACTTTGGAGTTATTAAGGTACGGATCCTTACCCCACTCTTTATTGCTTCATATTCAAATTGTTATAAAACCACTAAATTACTATATCTGTTAAAAACTCCTCACGTCTTTGATTATCGATTCATTTGACAGTCCGTTCGATTCCTATCCTAATCATTTGATTTAGCTTTCATGTCATGCGATAATATTATGTTATATTCATTATCGCATGTTCCAATATATGTTCCGTTTTGTTATGAAAATAAGTTTTATAAGTTATGTGAATAAGACCATTTGTACTCTGATACCCTGAGTATCGCTTCTCATGGAGTGTCCCACGAGCATGTTGTTGTGGCATCAACATCATGTGCTCCATCCGTGACGGAGAGATCAGTTCACGGCGTCTCTTAAGTACAAGTGTGGTACATAAGGCTATTAGGAGGCGTATGGATCGATCCTAGAATTTAAGTATAAGGAGGTGGATAACGGGTATGCCAATTCGCCATCTCATGTGATAATTATGCAGGAGTAGCTACCTGTGTATTGTCACGTTTTAAGTTTGCTCATGGGTACATCCGTAAGATATAATTATGAAATTATGTTCTTGCATCGTATCATTTTCGCATAAAGTTCCATCCGGGTAAGATTTCATATAAAGCGTTATTTGTTATTTGAGCCTAAAATTCCGTACTGAGCATTCGGCTCATTCCGTAAACTTTTTGTATATACAGGTCCACAGATTATTTTGGGAGGGGAAAAGAGAGAAGAATAAAGCCTAGGAATAAATCTGAAGATGTTAGTTAATTAAGATGAATGTTTCCGCTTGTATATTAATCTTAATTTTAATGGTCGTGTGATGTTACCGTTATTGTGACACGTCTGCCCTTCCGGGTTGGGGTGTTACAGCTATGGTATCAGAGCAAAGGCTCTTTCCTGTAGAAAACTTAAAGATAGTAATTGATGCGTGTGTAGTGTAATATATTTTTAGATATATATTTAAGCCCTTTTTACACTTTTAGCCAAGTTTTAAATTTATAAAACACGATATTCACTAACACTAAACACACATATGGGCAATTGCACCCATCGTGGACGTAGTATAGTGTTGGTAAGATACCGAGGTCGTCCAAGGACACAAGAGCTTTTAGTACCGGTTTATCCTCAACGTCTAATCAAATCAAAAAGGTTAGAAAAATGTTTTAAACTAAGAAAAGTAAAAACTAACTAAATGCTGAAAATAAAAAATAAAATAAAAATAGATAGACAAGATGAATCACTTGGATCCGACACGTGTATTAGTATAACCTTTGATTATTTTCGCACTTTTGCACTTGTTTAAGAGATTATCTTAGTTATTGTAGTAGGCCCCTCTTTTGAAGGCGACGTTACCCTCAACCCAGTAGTTTGAGTCAGCAAGGATACAATCCTAAAGGGTCGGATTATTGAAAGATAATGAATTAAGTTATTAATGCAAATTGTGGTAGGCCCCGCTTTTGGCGGTGACGTTACCCTCGGCTAAGTAGTCTGAGTCAGCAGGGATACAGTCCTAAATAGCCGGGTTATAGTATTAATAGTAGTTAACTTATGAGGGGGTCAAAGAGTTTGGATCCCCGCCATCCAATACCTATGGGCATTGAAGGAGATCCTACTAAATTTGACCCAGGTCCCAAGCAGGACCTCTAAACGCTGAACAAGGGCAAGACCCTTACCAAACCGTTCCCTTAACCCCCGACCAGGTAGCCAACATACCTCCATATAGACCGTGGAGATATGAATGGTGAAAATCTTTTATTTTATATAGACAGTAAAATAATGCCAAGACACCACGGACAAACGATAAGGAAAGATCACCTTCAACATAAGTAACTAGTTATTAAAGTCATTAATACAAAACCAAATAAAAAGTGCAAAAGATTAAAAATAAAAAGTATTATACTAAACACTTGTCTTCACCAAGTGATGTAAGAGACTTAGGCAAACATGGCCTTGATTGTCAAGAACTCTTACGATCAATCTTGGATCCCGAGACGACTCACACACTCTACGATGGACAATGGATGATGGTGGTGGATGATGGTGTTATGGTGGTGGTGGGTGGTGGATGAGGTGTGAGAGAGGTGGTGTGCCAAGGGATGAGAGAGAATGAAGCCAAGCTCCTCTATTTATAGGCTGAACAGAAGGCTGGACACGGCCCCGTGTCCGCTGGACACGGCCCCGTGCCCGTCTGACACTCTCTCTCCTCATTAATTGTAATTGCGAATTACAATTAATGCGCCTGCTGTACTTTCACCACGCCCCCGTGCCCGCTGGACACGGCCCCGTGGTGGGCAATGGAAGCTTCTACTGGTTTGTCTTTTCTGCTGCTTCCTGGGCACGCCCCCGTGTTCGCTGGACACGGGGCGTGTTCAGACTCTGTTTCTTCTCCTTTGCCTTGGGAGGTGCCGTTGAGGGTCCGGGCAGTCTACTTTTGTTCCTTTTCTTGTATTTATGCTAGAATTAGTTGTCTTTTTGCTTCTTTTGTGATTTTGAGCTCATTTAATCCTGAAAATGCAAAAGGAAGACAAAAACACTATTTTTCCAACATTAGTACTCAAAAAGGGTTAGTTTTATGCCTTAATTGATGTGATTTATATGTTGCATTTTACACACATCAAATACCCCCACACTTGAACTTTTGCTTGTCCTCAAGCAAAACTCTTTAAATGTGGCTTACACTCCCAAATGGAATAGGTAGAAGAGAAGTTTTTTAGCTTGTCCAAGGTTTTTATAGGTTTTATTTTTATTTATTTACAATCCTATTCGTTATGATTTATTTTGAACGTTTCATAAGATAAATTACTTATTTGGGCATAGCATGCCTTATTAAAATTCCATTTATATACAAGTTCACATACCTCACGGGAGATCACTCAACACTCGGCCGAAGGTGTACATTTTTAGTGAATCACTCGAGAGCGGCATGGAACTTACGCCTTCCATAGGCTTGCCAAGCAATCAATCCACCTCCTTTTTAACTTTTTACCTTTGTAAATATCAAGAGGACTTTTTTGGGGTGAAGGGTTAGGCTTGGGTTAAAGGTGGGTGGTTGGTTAGTGGTTAGTAAAAAGGGCGAAAATCATAACAAGCGTCGGTTTTCGTGAAATATCTTGTTTTTAGTGACTTTTTATTTTGAAGTATTTCTCCAAACAAGCTTTTGTTTGTTTTTGACTTCATCATCATTTTTTTTTTCGTCACATAAAAAGGTGAGTTTACGAAAAAGCGAGCTTGTTACTAAAATAAAGGGTGAAAAATAAAAAGGTTTTTGGTGGGTAAAAAGGGTTTTGGGGTAATGAAATGAAAGGTTTAGGCTCAAAGGGGCTATCTAGGGGGATTTTGGGTAGGTGATAAAAAAATGAAAAATAATGGTTTTGAAAGAAAAATGGTTAGTCCTAATGCCTCCATCATTTACTTACTTGGGTTTAAGTTGGTAAGGACCGGGAATGTATCGTCGTGGCAAGTTCTAGATTTGTAAGAACCAAGCGGCTATTCACACAAGAAACGAAAAATGAGTATTTAGTCTAAATATGTATATTTTTATGCTCAATAAAGGCTCAAAACTCACTTTTGTGGGAATGGGTTTTTAATGTGATCAAGTATATATAATCGAATTTTTAACTAAGCTTGTCATGCCGTTTCATAATTTTCTTGTGTTGGTTCTTTTTATCATGACGCTATCGGTTGTAAACTTGTAAAAATATAACCTTTTTAGAACTTGTTATTCCCAACTTAAACTAAGACAAGTAAATAAAAAAATGAAAAAGTTTTTGAAAAAATTTGGGGTGTTTAGCGGTTCCAATAGAGTTTTGTGTAAGGCTTGTGTTTAGGATTTTGCAAAATTTCAAGGTTTTAGCATCCCCCCCACACTTAAATTACACATTGTCCTCAATGTGTCCAAAAATAATGTTTTTGGTTGATTAGAATGTGTAAAAGTGTGTTTAAAAGCAAAGGTTTATGTCACTGGCAGTCTGGACACGGCCCCGTGTCCGTTGGACACGGCCCCGTGGTGAACTGCCAGTAACGAAAACTTACAGAAGGTGAACACGGGGGCGTGTCGGCTGGACACGGCCTCGTGTCTGGCAAAAAATTGCAGGTCAGTAGCCAAACAGCAGATCTGGGAGATGAACACGGGGGCGTGTCGGCTGGACACGTCCCCGTGTGGACAGTCTGTTAGCCTGAAAAACAGGTTTTGTCTCCCGGTTTCTCCATCATAGGGCTGCAAGTGCTAATGTTTAGCACTCTAACCCTCGCATTGCACCTGTTTAAACACTAAATACCAACCAAACAAGCACAAACCATCCTAAATTACCATCGTCAAGCATCATCCAAACATAAAGTAAAAATAAAACAAAGATAAAAAGTAGTTAGAGAAAGTAAATTGTTCGACAAATGGCACGCAGGCCATGAATTGTTTGATAGATAGAAGGGCACTTAAACCTGTGGGCTCATCACCATCCAGCCCCTTGTTCCTTCATGCCTCCTACTCCATGTCTTCATCACTACCATCACCTCCATCCCCGTGCCTCGCCATGTACTCCCGGATGCTACCGATATCATCTTGTATATCGTTAATGTTGCGTTTGATAGCTCCAACCCGGTGGTGTGTGTTGTTGGCGAGATTGTAGGTGTTCCTGGTGCACATGAGGTTTTCCTGCAAAAGATCATGTAAACTTTGAAAGTTAGGAAAACCACCTCCTTGAGAGGAGGATTGGCCCGGATCGCCTTGGGGTGGGTACTGAAAATGGGGATGTGGTGCATGAAGAACTAGAGCCTCTTGCGGGTTCCATGCATAGCCTTCGTCCTCTGAAAGCTCACCGTCCCGTCCTCCGCTTCATAAAGCAAGTTCATGGATCGGCAAATGTGATAATCGACCCGTCCCGACCATGGACTCCTTTCGAAGGACCTTGGGATATTCGTGAAGTGCTTGAAAAGACGGTACACCCATCCTCCGAAGAAGATCGGTGTAGGAGCATGAGCAAGGCGGTTTAGGTGCATGTTTCGCAGTAGGAGGTACGGAACATCGAGAGGCTTCTGGTTGTGGATGCAGTGAAGGACGACCAAATCTTTCAACCCAACAACGCCACTACTGTCGTGGCGTTGGTTCAGCGAGTAGGAGAGGAGCCTGTGAATGTATCGGTATAGCGGGTCCCTCAGTTTGGTGCTTTTGGTGCTGCTCGGGTTGTAGATTCCTTCACCTATTTGAGCCCATGCGGCTTGGCGTTCAGTTGCATCCAAGTCTCGTAATCCCCCAGTATTCTCTTCATTCCCCGCTTCCTCTTCACTATATAGCCCAATGATGGCTCCAAACTGTGCCATGGAGGTTCTAAACGTGGTCCCTCCACATCGAAATTCGACCGCCTCATGGTCAAACGGTTCGCGTCTCGAGTTGAAAATGAAGGTACTGTAGAACTCCATTGTGCATTAATGTACCGACCGTAGTCGGGTGGTCAATGCGACATGCAGTGGACCCCTCACAATGTTGTTGAAGCGGTCAAGTTGATTCACCATGGTTAGCAAATCGGTACACGCCCGCCTTGGGTACTCTTCCGGTCTTGTTTGTAGAACCTCGTATCGTGCCCTAGCGTCCAGTTCATTTGCGTTAAACCTCGTGAATTTCGACATCTGAAAAGAATACATCAAAAGTTAGTACGAAACAAGGAAAATCAGAGTGAAACTGCAAACAGTGGGCTGGACACGGCCCCGTGTTCAGCGGACACGGCCCCGTGTCCAGGCGTCTGTAACCCAAAAATTCCATTTTTCGTCCCGGTTTCGAAAACCTGAAAATTTTTAGCCCAATAGTAGCGGTTTCCCCCGAAAATGAAACCCTAAGTGTCATTTTTCCCAAAACAAACCGTTTACCCTTTCAATTTCGTGTTTTTCGGTTCAAGAACAAGGGTTTGGTGTTTTAGTTGGAAATCGGACAAATCTATCAACAATATTTGTCTATTTACTTTCTATTACTCTATTCTAAACTACTACTAACAAATTTCATCAAAAATTTTGGGTTCGATCCGGATGAACATGAAGAACCCTAGATTTTTCCCCAATTTTTGATGTTTTAACTACATGCAAGTAACTAATCTAACTACTAAGAAGGATAGAATCATACCTTGACGTTGTTAGATTCAGTGGTGACGTTGAAAAACTGCAGAAAATCGCCTCAAACCAGAGCGTTTTCGGCTAAACGGGGCGTGTGGAATGGTGTAACTGATAGGAAAAGAGGGTTTTATCCCGACAGTCGCCTCGACACGGCCCCGTGTCCAGCAGACACGGCCCCGTGCCGGGCAAAGTTTTTAATTTTTTTTTTATATGTGCTCGTGTGCATGCCCCTTATTTCCGAAAAAAATGGTTAGAAGATTTACCGGCTTTTAAACGTACACTTACCTGTAACATGTCTGGTATGAGTTTATTCGTTAACCGTTTGAAGTGAGATCTCCTCTTCCTCATCCTCAATGGATCCTCGGTAGAGTTTCAGCCGTTGGCCATTGACTTTAAATGGTGTCCCATTTCGAGTTTTAATTTCTACTGCACCGTGTGGAAAAACATGGGTGACTGAAAAAGGTCCTGACCACCTAGATTTTAGCTTACCAGGAAATAACCGAAGTCGTGAATTAAACAATAGAACTTGATCTCCAACCCGAAATTCATTAGATTTAATATATTTATCATGTAAATTTTTCATTCTTTCTTTATAAATTTCGGAGTTAGAATATGCATAATTCCTTAGCTCGTCTAATTCATTTATTTGATAGAATCGATTTTTTCCTGCATTTTCTAAATCTAAGCTTACGTTTTTTATTGCCCAGTAGGCTTTGTGAGCTATTTCTACTGGCAAGTGACAACTTTTTCCATAGACGAGTTTATATGGGGTTGTGCCTATAGTGGTTTTATAAGCAGTTCGAAAAGCCCATAAAGCGTCGTCTAATTTGTCGGCCCATTCTTTTTTATTTATTCCTACGGTTTTTTCAAGTATTCGTTTTAAACCTCGATTAGTCACTTCGGCTTGCCCATTTGTTTGAGGGTGATATGCTGTTGAGACCCGGTGATAGACCCCATACCTTGTTAATATTTTTTCGAGTTGATGATTGCAAAAATGGGTACCTCTATCACTTATTAAAGCTTTTGGTGTCCCGAAACGAGAGAACAGTTTTTTCAGAAATTTTACCACTACTCTTCCATCATTTGTTGGAAGAGCCTCGGCCTCCGCCCATTTAGACAAGTAATCGACTGCCACAAGTATATATTTGTTTCCCTTTGAAGGTGGGAAAGGTCCCATGAAATCGAGTCCCCACACATCAAAGATTTCACAAACGAGAATGCCGTTTTGAGGCATTTCGTTTTTGGAAGAAATATTACCTGATCT
This sequence comes from Helianthus annuus, assembly GCF_002127325.2. Lineage (NCBI taxonomy): Eukaryota > Viridiplantae > Streptophyta > Magnoliopsida > Asterales > Asteraceae > Helianthus > Helianthus annuus. The sequence goes on along the minus strand of NC_035449.2, from coordinate 153,353,449 downwards.
TTGGCAGACATCACATGTCTTTACAAGGTTTTGTGCATCCTTGTAAATGGTCGGCCAGTAAAATCCCGAATCAAATACCTTTCGTGCGGTACTTGTGGCACCATGATGTCCTCCGTATGGACCTTCATGACAATGACGGAGAATTCTTCGTGCTTCATTACCATGGACACACCTTCGGATGAGCTGGTCAGCACACATTTTGAAAAGATAGGGGTCTTCCCAAAAGTAATGCTTTACATCAGCAAAGAATTTCTTTCTTTGATGATGTGGCCATCCTTTGGTGACTATACCGCTAGCTAAGAAATTAGCGTAGTCGGCATACCATGGTTCTTGTCTAATTTCCATCATTTCCAAGGATTCCGTGGGAAATTTCTCGTTGATTTGCTCGTTTCTGGTTGTCTCCAAAGCTGGGTCTTCTAAGCGCGAGAGATGATCTGCAGCAGTGTTTTCTGCTCCTCTTTTGTCCTTGATTTCAATGTCGAATTCTTGGAGGAGTAGAATCCATCTGATCAAACGGGGTTTTGCGTCTTGCTTCTTGAAGAGGTACCTGATGGCTGCATGGTCTGTATAGACTACTGTTTTAGAAAGAACAAGATAAGAACGAAATTTATCAAAAGCAAATACCACTGCTAGTAATTCTTTTTATGTAGTTGTATAATTTTCTTGTGCGTCATTAAGAGTTTTACTAGCATAATAAATTGGGTGGAAATGCTTTTCTTTTCTTTGTCTCAAGACTGCTCCAACAGCAAAGTCACTTGCATCGCACATGATTTCGAAAGGAAATTTCCAATCTGGCGCTATCATGATAGGTGCATTGACTAGCATTTCCTTGAGGGTTAGAAATGCTTGATTGCATTCCTTGTCAAAGATGAAGGGTGCATCTTTTTCAAGTAATTTTGTTAGAGGCCTTGAAATTTTTGAAAAGTCTTTGATAAACCTTCTATAAAATCCGGCATGTCCTAGGAAACTTCTGATTGCTCGCACGGAGGATGGAGGAGGTAATCGAGAAATAGTCTCTATTTTTGCTCGATCAACTTCCATTCCTTCGCTTGAGATTTTGTGACCGAGTACTATTCCCTCTGTTACCATGAAATGGCATTTTTCCCAGTTAAGGGCGAGGTTAGTTTCCTCACATCGGGATAGCATTCGTTCAAGATTATCGAGGCATTGGTCATATGAGTCTCCAAAGATGGAAAAGTCATCCATGAAAACTTCCATTGTCTTTTCGATCATATCATGGAAAATGGCGACCATACAACGTTGGAATGTTGCAGGCGCATTACATAGACCGAATGGCATGCGTCGATATGCAAAAGTTCCGTAGGGACATGTGAAAGTTGTTTTCTCTTGGTCTTCTGGTGCTATCGGTATCTGAAAGTAACCTGAAAAACCATCTAAGAAACAATAAAATTTATGACCGGATAATCTTTCTAACATTTGATCAATGAAGGGCAAAGGAAAGTGGTCTTTCCTTGTCGCTTCATTTAATCGCCTATAATCTATACAAACTCTCCATCCTGTGACGGTTCTTGTTGGTATTAATTCATTTTTCTCGTTAGTTATTACCGTCATACCTCCTTTCTTCGGGACTACTTGAACGGGACTTACCCACGGGCTATCGGAGATAGGGTAGATTAGTCCGGCGTCGAGTAGTTTGATGACTTCATTCTTAACCACTTCTTGAACATTGGGGTTCACTCTTCGTTGTGGTTGAATTACCGTTTTGTAGTCATCGTTCATTAAAATTTTGTGCGTGCACATGGAAGGGCTTATTCCTTTAATATCTACAAGCTTCCAAGCGATCGCGTTTTTGTGTTTTTTAAGTAGGTTAACTAATTTTTCTTTTTCTAAATTACTTAATTTAGATGAAATAATTACAGGTAAACTACCATCTTTGCCTAGAAAAGCATATTCCAAACCTTTAGGAAGTTCTTTGAGCTCAACGGGTGGTTCTTTGGAAGACACCTTATTTTGTGGCTCATCTAGGTTAAGAATCTTAAAGGTTTGTTCTATGGCTATCTCTTCCTCGACAAAGTGGTCTTCTTCGTTGGTTGTATCGGGTGGTTCAGCTTCATCTTCAATTAGGGGGTCATTGTTACCAAAAGGATATTTCATTGAACGCTCAAGATCTATGCTCCTTTTGAATGCCCCTAATTGAAGAGGTAGATTGTTGAATTTCCGGTTTTTCAAAGCTTTATGAGTTTGTACAAAAGGTTTTCCCAAGACTAAGGGGGCGTCATCAAGGATGACGAAGTCGGTTGGGATTACCAATTGATTTGTTTGAACCAAAACATCTTCAACTACACCGATTGATTTCATTACTTTCCGATCGGATAGAAAAATGGGTATTTGAAGTGGAGTAAAATCACTAACACTTAATTTTTCAAAAATGTAGTTAGGCATTATGTTAACACAAGGATCTTTATCAATGGTGATATTACTAATAAATGAATTTTGAAAGAAACATGGAACCGGTGTAATGTTAATTTCAAAAGGATCTTCTTTTATTAGCGAGGTTTGATCATTAGTTAACTTAACACTTACTAAGTCTTTGATTTTAGCACTAGTGTTTAACTCTTTTAAAAACTTGGCATGAGGGGTTATTAAACAATGATTTTCGAAAGTAGGTGACAAGAGAGTAATTTCCTCAAAACTAGTCTCTTCTTGAATTTTAACATTATCGGACTCACCATTTTCGTTGTTTAACTCATGTGTCGGTTTTTCACTTTCTTGTTCTTCCATTTTTACACTTTCAACTATCTCTACGTTATTATCACTTTTTAGTTCTTCTCTTGCGCGGGATTCCTCTTCCCTTGCGCGAGATTCTTTTATATAATGTTCGATAGTTTTAAGTTTTTCCAATATCCTATTAGTTACTTCGGTGAGAGAAAAAGAATTTGGATCCTCAAAGCTTGAATCCGGTTGTTCGATCCTTGGCTCCTCATAATTCTCATATGAAGTAGATGGTTCACACCATTGTTCTTCATTATAAGTATATGATGGATAAGGGTCGAAACTTTGTTCTTCATAGTACTCATATGAGGTGGGTTGTTCACGCCATGGTTCCTCATAATAAGAGTATGAAGGTGGTGGCTCATATGGTGAATCTTCAAAGTATGAGTATGAAGGCTCATACCTTGGTTCATCAAAATATGAGTATGAGGGAGTAGGTTCATACCTTTGGTCTTCATAGGATGTGTATGAAGTTGATGGCTCGTACCTGGGCTCCTCATAATGGTTGTATGAATTGGATGGTTGATATGAGTTATTATATTGAACCGAGCGTGCGTTACGACAATTAGTGCAATAATTACCCCTATAATCATCCTCATCATAGGTGTAGTTGTAACCTCTTGAGTATTGATCCATAAGAATCACTCAACAGACCACAACTGAGTCTCGGGACCAGAAAACAAAAATAAGACGGAAACAGAAGCTGGACACGGCCCCGTGTTGAGTGAACACGGCCCCGTGTTCAGGGTCTGTATCTGGGCGTTTTAATTAAATTTACTGGTCACGTTGAGCACGGGGGCGTGTTCAGTGAGCACGGCCCCGTGTTCAGACTCTGTATCTGGGTATCTACTCTAAAAATATGCAGCACGGGGGCGTGTTCAGCGAGCACGGCCCCGTGTTCAGGCTACTGTAAATGCAAAACTAAACTAAAATGCAGAAAAAATGCGCGCGTTTTGAAAAGGTTTTTGAAAAACTGATTAGGCCGTCGATTTTAAGCTTTCTTAAAATCCTTGTGTCCCCGGCAACGGCACCAAAAACTTGATGCGTGTGTAGTGTAATATATTTTTAGATATATATTTAAGCCCTTTTTACACTTTTAGCCAAGTTTTAAATTTATAAAACACGATATTCACTAACACTAAACACACATATGGGCAAGTGCACCCATCGTGGACGTAGTATAGTGTTGGTAAGATACCGAGGTCGTCCAAGGACACAAGAGCTTTTAGTACCGGTTTATCCTCAACGTCTAATCAAATCAAAAAGGTTAGAAAAATGTTTTAAACTAAGAAAAGTAAAAACTAACTACATGCTGAAAATAAAAAATAAAATAAAAACAGATAGACAAGATGAATCACTTGGATCCGACACGTGTATTAGTATAACCTTTGATTATTTTCGCACTTTTGCACTTGTTTAAGAGATTATCTTAGTTATTGTAGTAGGCCCCTCTTTTGAAGGCGACGTTACCCTCAACCCAGTAGTTTGAGTCAGCAAGGATACAATCCTAAAGGGTCGGATTATTGAAAGATAATGAATTAAGTTATTAATGCAAATTGTGGTAGGCCCCGCTTTTGGCGGTGACGTTACCCTCGGCTAAGTAGTCTGAGTCAGCAGGGATACAGTCCTAAATAGCCGGGTTATAGTATTAATAGTAGTTAACTTATGAGGGGGTCAAAGAGTTTGGATCCCCGCCATCCAATACCTATGGACATTGAAGGAGATCCTACTAAATTTGACCCAGGTCCCAAGCAGGACCTCTAAACGCTGAACAAGGGCAAGACCCTTACCAAACCGTTCCCTTAACCCCCGACCAGGTAGCCAACATACCTCCATATAGACTGTGGAGATATGAATGGTGAAAATCTTTTATTTTATATAGACAGTAAAATAATGCCAAGACACCACGGACAAACGATAAGGAAAGATCACCTTCAACATAAGTAACTAGTTATTAAAGTCATTAATACAAAACCAAATAAAAAGTGCAAAAGATTAAAAATAAAAAGTATTATACTAAACACTTGTCTTCACCAAGTGATGTAAGGACTTAGGCAAACATGGCCTTGATTGTCAAGAACTCTTACGATCAATCTTGGATCCCGAGACGACTCACACACTCTACGATGGACAATGGATGATGGTGGTGGATGATGGTGTTATGGTGGTGGTGGGTGGTGGATGAGGTGTGAGAGAGGTGGTGTGCCAAGGGATGAGAGAGAATGAAGCCAAGCTCCTCTATTTATAGGCTGAACAGAAGGCTGGACACGGCCCCGTGTCCGCTGGACACGGCCCCGTGCCCGTCTGACACTCTCTCTCCTCATTAATTGTAATTGCGAATTACAATTAATGCGCCTGCTGTACTTTCACCACGCCCCCGTGCCCGCTGGACACGGCCCCGTGGTGGGCAATGGAAGCTTCTACTGGTTTGTCTTTTCTGCTGCTTCCTGGGCACGCCCCCGTGTTCGCTGGACACGGGGCGTGTTCAGACTCTGTTTCTTCTCCTTTGCCTTGGGAGGTGCCGTTGAGGGTCCGGGCAGTCTACTTTTGTTCCTTTTCTTGTATTTATGCTAGAATTAGTTGTCTTTTTGCTTCTTTTGTGATTTTGAGCTCATTTAATCCTGAAAATGCAAAAGGAAGACAAAAACACTATTTTTCCAACATTAGTACTCAAAAAGGGTTAGTTTTATGCCTTAATTGATGTGATTTATATGTTGCATTTTACACACATCAGTAATTAAGACCTGTGAGGAATGGGTAGATATCTATGATAGGATTCAACTTGATCTCTTATTTGGTTTAACTCCTATGTCTATTCTTATAGATGCCTCCTCATCGTCCGCCACGTAGGAAATATCAGTACTAATAGTCACTCTAAGTATCCGTAAGTCTCTATTGACTTTTCGTACTTTAAGATATTTTATTAAGATACGTTATAAAAGGACCATTAGGGCACATATATAAGGTAATTGACAAGTATAGTCATGACCTTAGTTATGAATTTCAGATACACATGTGTGGTTAGGAGATTCTGGTTATATAAGTTAGTAACTCTGCTATGAAAGTTTCGTTTCTGTTACTTATACGATAGGTTATATTCTTATTTGAAAAATTTCGAGGACGAAATTTCTTTTAAGGGGGTAATAGTTGTAATGCCCATAAATTTAAAATCATTATTCTAGAAATAAAAAGAATAATAGTAATTTATAAATTAACCACTAGAAAACCCTAATTAAGACACCCAAGCATGTCAATCAAGCAAGTAGGTAGGCATGTCAATCAAGCAAGTAGGTAGGCATGTCAATCAAGCAGGTAGGTAGGCATGTCAATCAAGCAAGTAGGTAGGCATGTCAAGCAGGTAGGTAGGCATGTCAAGCAGGTAGGTAGGCATGTCAATCAAGCAGGTAGGTAGGCATGTCAAGCAGGTAGGTAGGCATGTCAAGCAAGCAGGTAGGTAGGCATGTCAATCAAGCAGGTAGGTAGGCATGTCAAGCAGGTAGGTAGGCATGTCAAGCAGGTAGGTAGGCATGCCAATCAAGCAGGTAGGTAGGCATGACAAGCAGGTAGGTAGGCATGTCAAGCAGGTAGGTAGGCATGTCCCAAAAATTAGTATAAATAGAGGACATTGGGACTTGATCTGGGAAGTTGAAACGACGCTCATAAGTTCTGTGTACGTCGAGTTATAGTTAAATCAGTCCACAACACACACTAATTCACGAAGTGCTGCCACAATCAGGGTAATAACTCGATCGCTATTATGATTCATTTTCCGACTGATCAATATATCCAATGGATGTTTAAGTGCCGCCCACATTAGGGTTATACTTTGTCGTTCGTCGTTAATTCGATGGATGAGTTTAAGTATCGTACTTTGTCGTTCGTTGTTAATTCGTTGGATGAGTTTAAGTATCGTACTTTGTCGTTCGTCGTTAATTCGATGGATGTTTAAGTATCGCACTTTGTCGTTCGTTGTGAGAATTTGATCTCGTGAGTTATCGTAAATGCTGTATTAAGTTACTAACCTAGTTTGTGTGCATGTTATTTAAATTAGGTTAAAAGATTAATCAGTAGTCTAAACTCTGCCCATATAAATCTAAAATATTAGCACATGGTAGCTTCACTTTGGAGTTATTAAGGTACGGATCCTTACCCCACTCTTTATTGCTTCATATTCAAATTGTTATAAAACCACTAAATTACTATATCTGTTAAAAACTCCTCACGTCTTTGATTATCGATTCATTTGACAGTCCGTTCGATTCCTATCCTAATCATTTGATTTAGCTTTCATGTCATGCGATAGTATTATGTTATACTCATTATCGCATGTTCCAATATATGTTCCGTTTTGTTATGAAAATAAGTTTTATAAGTTATGTGAATAAGACCATTTGTACTCTGATACCCTGAGTATCGCTTCTCGTGGAGTGTCCCACGAGCATGTTGTTGTGGCATCAACATCATGTGCTCCATCCGTGACGGAGAGATCAGTTCACGGCGTCTCTTAAGTACAAGTGTGGTACATAAGGCTATTAGGAGGCGTATGGATCGATCCTAGAATTTAAGTATAAGGAGGTGGATAACGGGTATGCCAATTCGCCATCTCATGTGATAATTATGCAGGAGTAGCTACCTGTGTATTGTCACGTTTTAAGTTTGCTCATGGGTACATCCGTAAGATATAATTATGAAATTATGTTCTTGCATCGTATCATTTTCGCATAAAGTTACATCCGGATAAGATTTCATATAAAGCGTTATTTGTTATTTGAGCCTAAAATTCCGTACTGAGCATTCGGCTCATTCCGTAAACTTTTTGTATATACAGGTCCACAGATTATTTTGGGAGGGGAAAAGAGAGAAGAATAAAGCCTAGGAATAAATCTGAAGATGTTAGTTAATTAAGATGAATGTTTCCGCTTGTATATTAATCTTAATTTTAATGGTCGTGTGGTTGTATCCTTATCAAATAAATAAATGGAATTATGACTTTTGGTTATGTTACCGTTATTGTGACACGTCTGCCCTTCCGGGTTGGGGTGTTACATGCGGGCAGGAATCACCCAAGTCCGGCCAGTGAACTGTTCGGAACGGTAGCTTAACGTTTAACCCGAAATCGGTGAACCTCGTAGTTAGAATCCGAACCTTGAACCACTTGATTGTTAGAATGATTTGTGAGCTGGTTCAAGCTCCGTTTCTACTGGTTCTACTGTGTCGAGTGTAAAAGAGTTGAAAGAAAGTCGGAAAATCCGTCTTTCAATCTTTCACACCGTGATATGTTAAGATCTATGATAGATTTTAGTTTGTTAATGTGGAAATCGGCTAGATCTAAGCTATTCATGGTTGAATGAGGCCAAAACATGATGTTCTTGAAGAACACCATGATGACATCATCCAAGAACTCCTAGATCTTGGTGATTTCACGGTTAGAAATCAAGATTTGAAAGATAGAAAGGTGTAGAATCGTATAATGAACAAAAACGTACAAGATTTAGAGTGAAAACTTACCGGAGCTGAGAGAAATCTGAGAAGAGGTGAAGAATAGGAGCTGGTCGGTCAGAGCTTTCCAAAAGTGGAAATGAAGACAATGACAGCCCTATTTATAGTCTTCCAAAAGAGGAAAGGGTTAACCGATCGGCCAGGATTCCTGGTCGAATGGGTTGCTTGATCGAACAGCATGTTCGATCGGCTAGCCTGTTCGATCAGTGACTCCTGTTCGATCAGGAAGTCCCCTTTTGAGTGTTTCGCGACGATTTTTGATATTTCGATTTCGATGAACGATGATTCGAGTACGATAGAGTTTCCTAATCAAATTACTTTCAGTTCCAACTACTATATCTAACATAAGCATCCTAGTTTCACATTTCGGTTTCGATTTTCGATTGAGTTCGATTGCTTTTCGAGTTTCGATTCGATTCGATTCGATTGATCACCACACATAACAACATAAAGTAACACGCACAAGTAACACATAAGGCACACACACGTATAACATCACCAAATTTCGCATAATTCGAGGTTCGAGTTCGATGATTGATTCAATTAGCTTGGTCATTGATTGATTAACTTTATCGCATTGATACTTCCTAGCATTCAAAGTCGATTAACGATTCGCATCCGATTAGCATTCGATTCATTTTGATTAGACAAAACTTACTCCACATAATACAAAAATTAAAATAGACTAATTACAATAAAAGTCAACCTTTGACTTTGACTTTGACATTCGAAAACACAGGGTGTTACAGCCTCCCCATGTTTAGGGAATTTAGTCCCGAAATTAGGCCGAAGGCTACAGAACGCCGTGATTTACCAATTTGATGCTTCAGATCTATTTATTTAAACAACTGCGGGTACTTGGCCTTCATGTCGCGTTCGAGTTCCCAAGTGAACTCCGCGCCTCGTTTACCTTCCGATCAGACTTTCACGATAGGGATGCGGGAGCGCCTGAGTTGCTTGGTTTGGCGATCCATGATTTCGACAGGCTTTTCCACGAAGTGTAACGTTTCGTTAACCTGAAGATCGTCGAGCGGTACGATTAGATCATGATCAGCTAGGCACTTTCGTAGGTTTGACACATGGAAAGTCGGGTGGACGTTACTAAGTTCCTCCGGTAGTTCGAGTCTGTAGGCGACTTTTCCGATCCTTTCCAGATTCTTAAAAGGTCCAACATCTCGAGGCGCGAGCTTCCATTTCTTGCCGAATCGGACTACACCCTTCCAAGGTGATACCTTTAGGAGTACGTAGTCACCAACTTCAAATTCCAGGGGCTTACGTCTTTTATCGGCGTAACTTTTCTGTCTATTCCGAGCTTTCACCAAGTTGTCTCGTATCTGGTGGATTTTGTCAGTCGTTTCTTGTAGAATCTCGGGACCGGTTAATTGAGAATGACCGATCTCGTGCCACACAATAGGCGAACGACATCTCCTACCATATAAGGCCTCGAATGGTGCCATTTGGGTGCTGGCATGATAGCTGTTGTTGTACGAGAACTCGACTAGTGGCAGGTGCTTGTTCCAACTACCACCAAAATCTATAACACACGCACGAAGCATGTCTTCAAGAGTACGGATCGTCCTCTCAGTCTGTCCGTCGGTTTGAGGATGGAATGCGGTACTCAGATTAAGCGACGTGCCAAGCGCTGCTTGAAATGTTTCCCACAATCTCGAGGTAAACCGAGCATCACGGTCTGAAATAATGTCACGAGGCGTACCATGATTACAAATGATCTCGTCAGTGTAGATTTGGGCTAGTCGTTCCACCTTGTAGTCTTCTCGTATTTTCAAAAAGTGGGTTGATTTCGTCAGACGATCAACTATAACCCAAATACTGTCGTGACCTGATGGCGTGGTCGGGAGCTTAGTTACGAAATCCATAGCTATACTCTCCCACTTACATATAGGTATCGGCGGTTGTTCGAGTAATCCAGAAGGTCTTTGATGTTCAGCCTTGACTCTTGCACAGGTTAAGCAGCTTCCAACATATAGGGCGATATCTCGCTTCATGCCAGGCCACTAGTACTAATAGCGAAGATCCTGGTACATTTTGTCAGCACCGGGATGAATGGAGTATCGGGATTTGTGGGCTTCGTTCATGATAATCTTTCGCAAATCGGTCCGCTTAGGGATCCAAATTCGGTCCAGAAAATAGAAGATCCCATCGGATTTACTTACAAGCTGAGCTCCATCGTGATAGATTCTCTCTCTCTTCAATGTACGCTCGTTGAAGCAAGCATGTTGAGCTTCGCGGATAAGGGATTCGAGATTATGCTGGGCTTGAACGTTTCGGATACTAAGCACGTAACTCTTTCTGCTGAGTGCGTCGGCAACAACATTCGCTTTGCCTGGGTGATAACGAATCTCACAGTCGTAATCGTTGAGAAGTTCTACCCATCGGCGTTGATGCATATTAAGTTCCCTCTGATTGAAGATATGTTGTAGACTCCTGTGATCAGTGAAGATCGTACACTTGGTACCATACAGGTAATGTCGCCAGATCTTTAATGCAAAGACAACTGCGCCTAGCTCGAGGTCATGGGTTGTATAGTTCTTCTCATGGATCTTGAGCTGTCGAGATGCGTAAGCTATAACCTTGTCCCGTTGCATAAGAACACAACCAAGACCGAGGTTTGAAGCGTCACAATAGACAACGAAGTCGTCGCTTCCATCGGGCAGCGTAAGAATCGGAGCGTTGCACAGCATATGCTTGAGGGTTTGAAAGGCAGTCTCTTGTGCAGTTCCCCGCACAAAAGGCTTGTCTTTATGGGTAAGAGCGGTAAGCGGCACAGCGATTTTGGAGAATCCTTCGATAAATCGTCGATAATAGCCCGCTAGTCCGAGAAATGAACGAACTTCAGACGGGTTCTTAGGCGTAATCCAACTTTTGACTGCTTCAATTTTCGCGGGATCGACGTGTATACCCTGACTATTCACGATGTGACCCAGAAACTGAACCTCCTCCAGCCAGAATTCACACTTGGAGAACTTGGCGTAGAGTTGGTTCCCCTGAAGTAACTCGAGAACCAAACGTAGATGTTGCGCGTGTTCGGTCTTCGATTTGGAATAGATCAAGACATCGTCAATGAACACGATGACGAAACGGTCTAAGAAGGGCTTACACACGCGATTCATTAGATCCATGAAAACCGCGGGTGCGTTAGTTAAACCAAAAGGCATAACAACGAACTCATAGTGGCCGTATCGGGTTCGAAAAGCGGTTTTGGGATGTCTTCCTCTTGAATCCGCAATTGATGATAGCCTGAACGCAGATCGATCTTCGAGAAACACTGGGCACCTTGCAGCTGATCAAATAAGTCGTCGATTCGGGGTAGAGGGTATCGGTTCTTGATGGTTAGCTTATTCAGCTCCCGATAATCGATGCACATTCGGAACGACCCATCCTTCTTTTTGACGAAAAGGACTGGTGCGCCCCAAGGAGAGGTGCTCGGGCGAATAAAGCCTTTTTCAAGCAATTCCTGGAGTTGGTTCGATAGCTCTCGCATTTCGGATGGAGCGAGACGATAAGGAGCTTTGGCAACAGGGTTGGCTCCAGGAATGAGGTCAATACGGAAGTCGATATCACGACTTCGCGGTAATCCAGGAAGATCATCAGGGAACACCGAAGGAAATTCACGGACCACTGGAACATCTTTGACTTCAACTTTCCTTTTCTTTTCCTTCTCCGCTACTACAATGTTGGCCAAGAAGGCTCGGTATTCCTTGCGGAGATACTTGCTGGCTTGAATACACGACATGAGCTTGAGACCTTTCGACGCTGTTTCACCGTACACACATAGCAGATCTCTGTTTGCGAGCGAGAATCGAATCATCTTATCAAAACACACCACTTCAGCATGGTTTTCGCGAAGAAAGTCCATGCCTACTATGACATCGAAACTTCCGAGTTGCATCGGAATAAGGTCGATTGGGAAGATGTGATTGTTGAGCTCGAGAGTAAAATCACGGAGCACAGAATTAACGGCGACAGTTCTTCCTGTAGCAACTTTGACTTCGAATGACGACGAAAGATAAGAGCGCTTACGACTAAGGAGCTTCTCGAATTCAAACGGCACAAAGCAGTTATCGGCTCCAGTATCAAACAAACACGATGCATAAATACCATTCACAAGGAACGTACCATTGACCACATTGTTGTCAGCTTGAACCTGATGGGCGTTGATGTTGAAGGTTCGGGCATGGGCTGCTTGCTGTTGCTGCTGAGGCTGCTGCTGTTGCTGAGGCTGCTGGGGCTCTTGTTTAACCACCCTGTTTGGGCACCGGTTTGCAAAGTGGTTGGGATCACCACATGCAAAGCAGACTCGAGCATTGACTGCGGGTGCTTGAGCTGCTGGTTGGCTTTGAGGGGCAGGGAGTAGAGCTTGGTTGACAACGGCTTGAACTGGGGCTTGACGAGGACCATAGCGACAGTTCGAAGTGAAATGACCGTATAGATTGCAGTGAGCGCAAAAACGACAGGCTAGACCCACTGGATGATGGTATGAGCATGTCGGGCAGAGTGGGTGAGGACCTGTGTATGCACGCTTAGCTGGCGGTGCATTGATCACTGGAGCTGAGCGATGGTGCTGCTGCTGTTGAGCTGGTACGGATTGGAGAGGAGCAGCAGTTGTTGCGGCTGCACAATTCTTGTTGCTGGAACTGTTGTTGTTGTGTTTCTTCTTCCTTCTTGAAGACTTGGAGGATTGAGCAGAGGCGGTGTCGGTGGATGCTATTGTGGCTTGGTGTAGAGACTTGGTTTGCTTATCCCAAAAACCAGACTTGACCCGCTTGTCGTTGATCTCAGCGGCAAGTAGGTAAGTCTCTTCGATTGTTTCTGGCTTGGCGGCTTGAACAAAATCGGCTACGCAATCTGGCAAAGCTCGAATGTACTTCTTGATGGTTTGATCCGGGGTCTTGACTTGGTCGGGACATATGATGCTGAGCTGCTTGAAGCGAGCAGTGAGAGCAGCGTTGTCTCCATCCTTCTGCGTGATGGTCCAAAATTCATCCTCCAGCTTTTGGCGTTCATGAGGAGGGCAGAATTCGTCGATCATAATAGCTTTCAACTCCTCCGATGTCAGCTCGTAAGCTGCATCATTCCCACGCTTGTTTCGTTCGGCCGTCCACCAGTCTAGAGCACGGGACTGGAAGACGCCTGTAGCATTGAGAGTGCAGAGATTTTCAGGACAGCCACTTTGGCGCAGAGTGACTTCGACCGAGTCAAACCAATGAAACATGGAAGTAGGGCCATCTTCGCCGGTGAACTCTTTGGGTCCGCATGCTTTGAATTGCTTGAAGCTAAAAGCAGTCTTGCTTGAATCCTTAGGGGTGTCGGCTTGAGATCCCTCAGACGACTTGCTGGCGTTTTCATACACTTCACTCACAGCTTTAGCCACTGATTTGGAAATGATAGCAGCGAGACGCCTGTCTCTCTTCTCTTGGCGGGTCAGACGTTGTCGGGATCCAGACGACGACATGGTCTGCAACAGACATCGTCACAGGACTCAACACAACGAAATCGAATCTCACCTCACACGTCTAGACTACTAAAGCTTAGGAACACGTCGAGGCACATATCATGTAATCTCATAGGCACAAAAGCACAGAATCCACATAACCACAGAAGCACATAAGCAAGTAGAGCACAGGAACACATAGTCACGAAAGGCACATACGCATTTAATCACAGAGGTAGTCAGAAAACAGAAACCTATCCTTCCAAGTCGAGTGTCGTTCGTATAGCGATCATGTACGGCATATCGAGTAGCATAGTATAGTATAGCCTAACTTAGTCGTATAGCATAGCATAGCATAGTATCGTATCGTCTAGATCGCAACTGAATATCGAATTGAGATAGAATAGCAATGCGAGTCGTGTGTGTCGGTCAAAATAGCAGCAAAATCGAATAATATCCCAGAAATATAAACACGTAAACAGATAAAGCACATAAAATCACATAAAAATCAACGAGTCATCAGAGTACACGGTTGCGGTTCTCAGAATCGAAACACATAAGGTCGAGGGATAGATTGTCTGCGGCTACTAGACATCGACTACCCAAGGCAACTCGACTATTCACAGTAGACTTGTCATCACTTTCGAATCTAGAGGTCGCGTTTCTGCCTCGATTCTTGGGTATTCCACACGCGTTCCCTAGGTCATACTTGTGAGTTCGGGTCATTGGAGTCCGTCAAATGCCTTGGTGAGATGAAATAATATTTGGAATAAATTGTCAAGGTTAGGGTTTCACCCCTGGCTTGGCAATTTCTTCCTTGTTTTAAGAAAATCTAAGGAGAATTTGTATCAAAATGCGGATTTCACTCCTGGTTAGATATAATTCCCCTCGTTTGTTAGTGAAAATAATGAGATAAACATGAATAAATGAATAAAATCAGCATAAGCTACGCAATTTGGCCAGGAGTTTGCGGTTTTCACACCTAGTCCTGACTAGATTGCTGGCTGTGATTGAAATTCGAGTGCAGTGATAGCGAAGAATAGCATAAATAAGCACATAAACTTGGTCTGATGGTTCCTAGCTATAGTCTAGGTCTCTAAGACAGCGACCCGGACTAGGTCGTGTCTAACCTAATTCCCTATAGTTATGGCTCTGATACCAATCTGTCACACCCCAACCGATAGCGGAATCATCGGGGCGCGGCACTGAGCGAAACAGATTGTCCAGAAGTTTCCACAACAACTATCATACAAATTCAGTTGAATGATACGTCCCATACCGTATCCCAAATAAATAACAAGTCATTACAGAAAACATCTAGTCAATAAATCCTGTTCCGACAACTCAGATTTAATTATTACAAAACCAAATAAATATTGTTCAAATGTTTCTAAGACCCGTCTGGACAAGATCTATATACAGCTAAGTCCTAGACTCCTGCTTAGAGAACTATTTGTTGGGGGCCTCTAGAAACTTATTCTAGCCTCGCTTTCCTAGCAAGCGAATACCTTAAACACCTGTCACATACGTTAAAATAAAGTCAATACATAAAATGTAAAGGTGAGTACACAAGTTTGATATAGCATATAGAGTTTGAATAGTTTACGTATAACCAGCACGTACACAGAGGAAAACGAAGCAAGTTAATTATCGACATGGGACCATCGGTACCAACGACTGCGGGTTGACTGTCCGAGACAGTTCACAATACATGATTACCATCGTAATCCATGCAAGTAATTGTCCTTAACAACCCCCGTGTGAACGGGTGCTGAGTCCAAACTATAGTACTATGTTGCTAAGGCAGGTAGACAGCATTCCATGTGTAAACATAATAAACAAGCATGCATTCAGTCACGTAGTACATACAATCGGTTAGCGTTCAAATAGTTTGTGTTTGATTGTGATTTGATAAGTAACGTATGTAACACCCAAAAGTGCTAAAGCAAAAAGGGATCGAGTATACTCACAGTGTTTGATTATGGATTGAAGGGAGCGCTGAGAGTAGGTTAGCCTGAATAGTTCGATAGTATAACGATGAGTAACACGGAAATGTTGACAAGTATAATGGATCGAACGGTCTGGTCGATCGAACGGTAGGTTCGATCAACAGCCCTATCCGTTCGGTTGGTCTAACCGTTCGGATAGTCTGCTCGATCGGTCGGATGGCTCGATCGGCTTGGACAGTTCAAGTGGATTGTTTCTTCCTTTAGGAACGATGTGTTTGTGTATGATGGTTTGAACTTTTGAAGTTTTAGTTGCAGCATTTGGAAACATTGAAGTATTCTTACCTTTCAGGTCGTTCGATCAATCGAACGGGTCGTTCGATCGGTCGGCCCAACCGATCGGTTAGTCAACTTCGGTTGCAAGTCCTCAAGGAATGGTCACTCGATCGGGCGGTGTATCCAATCGAACAACATTCTAAGGCTTGACTAGTTTGAAAAACGATTAAGTGTTGAAGCATAGTATCTCACGATCCGAAGAGTGATGTTTACCAATCGAGTGGCATATTCGATCGAACATCGCTTCGTCAATAACATACTTCATGAAATTTGAAAAGATGTGGGGCCATGTGTCAGCCGATCGGCTGGCCCGGTCGATCGGCTGGTAGGTCCGATTGGCTGGACTGTTCGTTCGAACAGCCTAGTCGTTCGGCCAGCATTTCTGACCTGGTCGGCCTTTCGTCTAACACTTGGCTGTTTTGGTTTGTTTTGATATGATTTTGAGGTATTTTGACGACGAGTTGAACCATAGAACATGGGTTCTTACTTGTTTCACTGGTGCGGGCAGGAATCACCCAAGTCCGGCCAGTGAACTGTTCGGTTCTGAAGATGCTAAAACCTACTTGGCTTCTATGGAGGTGTCGTTCAAGGGGACATCTAAAGCACACGCTAGTACCCTTATCCTCAAGCTAGTGACAACTAAGTATGGTGGGATGAGCGGCATTCGCGAGCACATCACGATGATGAATGACATGGCCAATAAGCTGAAGGGGCTAGAAATGGAAATCAGTGATGGTTTCCTCGTTCATTTCATCATTACTTCGCTTCCTTCATCCTTTGAAGCATTCAAGATCAATTACAACACTCATAAGGACAAATGGACGATGAGTGAGCTGGTCACTATGTGCGTAAAGGAGGAAGAGCGTATGAGGATGGATCGCACTACTGATGTTGCTAACTTCACCACTTCCAACTCTAAGAAAAGGGAGAACAATCATCAGAGGAAGGATACTTCAAAAGTCCAAAGGCCCAATCCTAATACAAGTGCACCTTCCAGCTCTAAGAACTCCTTAGGCGGAATCCACTGCAAGTTCTGTAAAAAGGCAGGACATATGCAGAAGGAATGCCTTGACTTTAAGGAGTGGCTGGCTAAGAAAGGTAACGATTATTTTATGATACTCGAGTCCTATAATTTAAATGTTCATGCTAATTCTTGGTGGTTTGATTCTAGTTCTATGGTTCATGTTACCAATTCAATTCAGGGATTCCTTACAATCCGGAAGCTGGAAGGAAACCAAAGAACGCTTATGGTTGGGGATGATCGAGAATTAGAAGTGAAGGCCATTGGAACATTACAATTATTTATGAAAACTGGTTTATGTATTAAACTTTATGATACCTTATATGTTCCTGAGGTATCTCGGAACCTTGTATCAGCACCAAAGTTAGACATGGACGGTTTTATTATTTCCCATGGTCATCGCAAACTCTCTATCCTCTATGATTCTGTTCTTTATGGTACTGGTATTCTGGATGGTGGACTCTATAGATTAGAACTAGATGATAATTATTCCAAATCTTTTTTGTCATATAACATTAATGAATCACTCACAAAGATGAAAGAAAAACGAGACTTAGAGACTTCGTCCATGTCGTGGCATCAACGCTTAGGCCACATCTCAAGAGAACGATTGAATCGTCTCGTAAAGGATGAAGTCTTACCTCCTCTCGATTTCTCTGATTTTGGAACATGTGTCAAATGTCTTAAAGGTAAAATGACATTAGCGAATAAGAAAGGTGCCACTAGGAGCTCTAATTTATTAGAACTCATTCACACTGACATCAGTGGTCCCTACCAAATCACTGGCATAACAGGACATACTTCATTTATCACTTTCATTGATGATTATTCTCGTTACTTGTACATGTATCTTATTAAGGAGAAGTCTAAATCTCTTATGTGACACCCGGCTTTTCAAGCCGTACCGTATAACTGTAACACATGTTGTGAATAGATAAAAGGTTGTATTTGACTGATTATGGTGTTTATATATGATATTTTGTAACACCTCGTAAATTCACGTCCAATGATGTATTGACACGTGTAATAAACTCTAATGAAGTCAAACATGGAATTTAAGGGACTAAATTTTTCGAAAAATCGAAAACTTTGATAATGAAAGGACTGGAAGTGTTAGCATACCTAAAATAAGTTTCTGAATAACCTCTCACGGTATTTATATTCACAAATGAGACACTTATTGATCAAGTGCAGTCGTTTGCGTAATTAATTGAAAGTTTGCGCAATGAAGGGTTAAAAGCGTCAACATGTTAATTCTTACCTCTGAGTGACCTTTTAACAAATCGAGAGCTTCATGATATTTGATTATACTCTCGGGAATGCCAACTATTGGCCGTCCAAGGTTTTTATGCCTATAAGTAAAGTTACGCGCAACTTTGCAAGTTAGAGGGACTAAAAGTGTCAATATGTTTAATTATACCTCTGAATGACCTTTTAGCGAACCTGAAGCATCGTGATGTTTAATAATACTCTAAAGAATGCCTAATATGGATTAGATGAGGCTTCGATGCTATTAAATGATGATATGCGCAAGTTTGCGCATTAGAGGGACCTTAAGCGTCAACTTTTGAATCTACGCCTTTTGGTGACCATTTAAATGATCGGGAGCATAGCGATAATTAAACTCATGCTTGGGAAGGACCATTATGGGCCATGGAAGGTTGGATGTCAGTAAACGACATTTCGCGCTATTTTGTGCGATTAAAGGACTAATTGCGTCAAACTGCTAAAGTATGCCGATTCATATCGTAACGGACCTTCCGGAATATGACCATGAGTTAAACATGCCCTAATTATCCTTTATGTAGCTTAGATATAGGCTTAGAGGTGCTTGGTGCACAAAAATAAACATTTACGTCATGGAGGGACTAAAAGTGTCAAAAAAGTGCACAAGTTTGCATTTTCATGCATATCTTGCATTTTGAATATATCCGGACATCCAAAAATTCATGTAAGCACTAAAATATTTTATTTTAGTGTTTGGCTTGATAAAATTCCACTCGTCGAGTAATTTGGATCGTTTTTAGCGTCCGTTCGTATTCCGTCGTAATTCGTCGAACAACGTGACCGTACGTCCAAACGAACCGACATCCGACATGTTTTTGAGCATGTTTCATGTCCCCTATGTGTGACATCATTATAGAGCCTTAAAATGAGGTTAACGGGCCTTTAATGTGCCAAAAATGACCTTTCATGCAAACAGGGACCAAAACTGTCATTTCTAAAACTTGTATTGCTGGTCTGGACTGTGAGGCGGGTCGCGTAAGGCCACACAGAACCTACGCGGGCCGTGAGGCCTGCACAGATGGAGAAAAGAGCTGCTGAACTTGTTTTAGTTGCTGGTTTTACTAAAAATGGTTTCTATACTCACATATTCGAACCTAGGGACTTGCCCACTGATTATTAAAACCACTATACACTTGTAATGATCTGAATTTAGCTCCCCGACACTTGTCGTGATCCTACGAGGTCCCGAAAAGTATATAAGGAGGTGGGTTTTTCACTTTCACCTCACACCTCCATTCCTTTCTGCTTTGGCTCTTTGAACTCTAGGGGATCCTGATCAAATTAGGAACCTCCTTCAGCCCATAGGACCTCTTATAAGTGTCCCTTCGTGCTTAGTATTAATCGTTTAGCGTTTATAGCCGAAAAGTAAAGCGTTTTCGATAAACGCTTTGACTTTTAAACGGTTGAGCCATTGTTCGCAACGAACATGGCTACGTGATCGTAATTAGGTAGGTATTAAACCCTTAATAGGGCACCTCCTAATTACCACGTTTACTTAGTTAGATTGTCGGGTCAAATAAAAGTCAAACGGGTTAGTTTTAAATAAAACTCATAACTATTAATATAGAAACCATAAAATCAGTTTTCTCACTTTAATAACTTGGTAAATATTAGTTGAACATGTCTAAAGCATGTTCAACCCGACAATTCTAAGTATAGGCTCGGTTCGGAACCGAAAGTCGCAAAAGTTGACTTTTGCTTTGACTTTCAGTTCTGACCCGATTTAGCTTAGTTTAGATATGCCTTAGGATTCCTTTAGGACCATGTTATAGGTTAGTGTAACCCTCTGAGGTTATACAACTTGGATCCTTAGTTATCCTATTCATGTTTCCGTTGTATGCTAAAATGTTGACCATTATGCCCTTTTGACCCTAAAACGAGAAATTTGAAAATGTGAGAGGACAATAATCTTTATTACTTATTTATAAACTTGTCCCTAAAATTTGACATCGGTTTGAGGTCTAGATTAGGAGTTATGCTCATTAGCGTAAATGATAAGCTTTTTATTAGTTAAACGGCGTAATTAGCATAAAGCCTATCTAGACCCAATTTTTGATACCAAACTTTTTACCTACTGATATAAAATAATATTTTGGGATTTTTGAAGATTTTTATTTATTTTTAGGCTGAGCATAACATAGGGTTCTAGGCTTGATTCGGTAATTACCGGTTTTGCCCTTTTGGCTTATAAATTGAGTTTTACAAAACATTTTGACCCCAAACCTTTTGATACTGATTTTATAAGATAAATAAAATATTTTAAGCTTTCTGGAATGATAAAAATATCAGCTTTTCTTTAAAAACCCGAAAATCGCTTAAAACCGCCTTTTTACGCGTTTTAAACGCATAGTGTGTATAAAAACCATTTTAAATATATAAGACTTATATAAGACTTAATACCTACTGATGTTTTAAGTAAATTTATATATTTTAACAGTAAAGAAAAGTTTTAAACTCAGATTCTCTAATTTTTACCTTTTAAGCTTATGTGAAATTACCAAAATGCCCCTACAGTGCATAATTTGGTTATAAATAATAAATTTCACATATATGCTATACCCTACTGTTATAACTTATTAAATTAAGTATTTTTACTGATTATATCAGACCTGAAACTCAGATGAATATTTAAACTCTCTTATAACCTTTAAAATGACCAAAATACCCTACAAGGCATAAATTGGTTTTAAATTCGTTTTGGGCATAATGGAAGGTATCCTACTTATATCACAACATATTTAAGGCATATTAACTTAGGAAACCTGTTCATGACTCTTTTGGTTACCCGTTACGCACTTTTCGCGTTCGGATCGGCTTATGTAACTAGTTTGCATAAATTAGCTGAAACGGGTTAAACCTTATCATTTTTATCTCAAAATCCAGAATGTGTTTAGTTTACCCTTGCTACACAAGTATACAAGCTTGTTGGGTCTAAACCAAATTCTAATCCGGTTCTCGCTTATCATGCGTTTTGAACCGTATCCTCCTTTAAAACTAACCGGTCTAAGCATAAGCTTAATTAAGACCCGTTAGGAATCTAATAGGTTATTAAAAACCTTCGTTCCAGATTTAGGAGCCCAGTAAAAGCTATCTGTACTTGCTGATTTGATATACGGCTGGGATTGAATTTATATTCAGCTCGGGTAAATACTTTTAACTTATTTTCCTATACGGGCTTGGGGTACGGTATATAAAATACCGCTTGGTCGGGCATTGAATCTTTAATCGTATGATGGTTAATTTATTGAAATGACCCGTTTAAATTGTTTTGTTTGCTTAAAACCTTTGGGGGTTAATGACCATGTCCCGGATATCCTTGGCATCATTCGTTGAATGGCCACGACCTTAGCACGGGGTGTAGGCGTACACCTGCCGGTGCATATATAAATAATAAGGTATAACTGCCGGTTATGAGAATAACTCTCCGCAGGACTATACCATGTGGTGTGTCAATTAATCTTTAACCCGGTATTCAGCCCAGGCTACTGAACGTATAACGAACATGTAATTCTTTTACAAGTTTATATATAAATAATTATCCCAAGTTATAAAATGTTTTGTGCCTTGTGCATTAAAATCAATTTTCTAAACCTTTTTTTCAAAATGAGTCAGTTAATTGTATTTACCAGTGTAAACTGACGTATTTTCCCAAGAAGGCTAAGTGCAGGTACTAATCGAAATAGGCTGGCCTCTCCTATCATCAAATAAAAGTCTCGCAAGCTTAGATGCCTTAAAGTCTGTTGAACAATTATCTTTTATTTGATCCGCCTGTGGATCCGTTACAATCCGTTTTGTGATACTTTGATATTACTAAATATTCGGTTTGTAATATGATTCATCTTTTGCTTCCGCTGTGCATTTAAATTTGTGTTGTTTGACTATGATGATATCAACTACGTCACGATACTCCCCACCGGGCCCACTGGTAATACGTGGAAATATTGGGGTATGACATATTTAATGAGTTGGTAAATTTAAACCTTGGTAAAAATTATGGTGGCAACGATAAGATAAACGCTTATCGCGTAACGGTTAAAATGCAAAACGAACGTCGGTGACCACCCAATCAGTGTTACAATCCTAAAAATAGTCTGTTATGATCAGAATAGTAATTTTAATCATATTCGTGAGGAAAAATAAATTCAAACGCTAAGAAACTCTATTTTTCGAGTTTGAGCGCGTACCGCGCAATACTGCGCGCATTAGACAAAATACCGTCAACACAGCCAGTCAAGGCAACTGGTAATTATTTCAGTAATAATTTTGTGTGATTATTTTTATAGAATGACAAAAATAATTTAAAACGCACTAAAACGGGATTAAAACGCTAGATAAAATACCCGGTATCCAGTAAAATACTTGTTTTTACACTAAACTATATACAGCCAGTCAAGGCAACTGGTAATTATTTCAGTAATAATTTTGTGTGATTATTTTTATAGAATGACAAAAATAATTTAAAACGCACTAAAACGGGATTAAAACGCTAGATAAAATACCCGGTATCCAGTAAAATACTTGTTTTTACACTAAACTATATATATATATATATATATATATATATATATATGGGATGGTTCAAATGAAAACCACTTTTAGTGTGAAAACTCGAAAACTAATTAAAAAAAGCCTAAAAAACACACAAAAAAACATTTTTTTTTCAATTTTTTTATAAAAATCGCTGGTTTTTATATAATAAAAAAAACTTTTTTTCAAAAAAAAAAAAAAAAATTGTGTAGTGCACATGTGTAATAATACACATGTGTAGTACAAAAAAAATAAAAAAAAAATCTTTTTTTATATAAAAAAACTTGCGAAATTTGGTTTGCAAAAAATATAAAAAAAAAATTTGTATGTTTTTTTGGCTTTTTTTAATTAGTTTTCGAGTTTTCACAATAACTAGTGGTTTTCATTTGAACCTTCCTCTATATATATATATATATATATATATATATATATATAGGATTAGGTTCAAACGTGAACAAAATCCCCAGCGTGAACTGCGTGAACTAATCTGGGCCCTTGATTTTTATCATCTTGAGATTTTAAGTCAATGGCATGATGGTAATTATTTGATTAATTGTTACTAATTAATTAAATGATTAAGGGTATATGTGTAATTTCTATTTTAAACTGATTCCATAAATTTCGTTCTCTCTCACAAATCATCATATTCAATCTTTCTTCATCATCCAACTTTCTCTCACCTTGCCCAGATCCAGATCGAAGAAAATCATAACATTCAATCTTTCTCTCTCACATATCAAAGCCGACATCAAAAAAATCCCATTCCACACAGATCTGTCGGCCAAAACCACCACCGATTGATCGATTTTTCTTGTCTCTCCATCTCAATGATGAAACAGAGTGCCGCCGATGATGAAGTAGACGATGAAAACTGGGTTCTATCTCTGATTATTTGTGTGTAAATGTTCTATTTTGTAACCCATTTTTTTCCGGCGAAACTGGTTTCTTAACCGGAGAGAAGGAAAGGTTTCATGATGAAAAGAAAGAAAATAAGGTAATAGAATATTTTTAAAAAATTGAGCATATCTCGAATCTCTCTCTATATTGCAAGATTTTTTGTATCTTTAATTGTATACATCATTTTAATTGTTAGATAACTAAAGAATTTCATTTGTCATAGTTGAAAATACTTAAAGGAACATTCAGATTCCATACGTTCAATATCAGTTAAAATTTTAATTATATGATTGAGAAAAACAGAATTACTAGTTTTTGATTTTTTTACTTATTTTGTTAAAATGGTTTAACCTGTTTGCTAATATAATAATAGAAATATTCCTGTTTCTTTTAGTTTGCAAGATTTTTTTATCTTTAATTGTATACATCATTTTAATTGTTAGATAACTAAAGAATTTCATTTGTCATAGTTGAAAAATACTTAAAGGAACATTCAGATTCCATACGTTCAATATCAGAATTATAGTTGAAAAATACTTAAAGGAACATTCAGATTCCATACGTTCAATACTTAAAGGAACATTCAGATTCCATACTTAAAGGCGATGTATACATGTGTATTCTGATTTTGCTTGTTTTTAAGGCGTTGTACACATGTGTATTCTGATTTTTGCTCTGGTTTTAAGGCGTTGTACACATGTGTATTCTGATTTTGCTCTGTTTTTAAGGCGCTGTACACATGTGTATTCTGGTTTTGCTATGTTTTTAATGCGATGTACACATGTGTATAGCGTCTGTTTTTGTGATATCTCATATTTTTTGTGTATTGAATGTGTAAAGTTGTTGATGTACACTTGTGAATTATGCAAAGTACTAATTGCTGAGTTTTTTGTGTTATTATAGGAGACGTCGTAAACGAGGAAAGTGGAGATGGAAGGTCGATAAGGATGATTCACGTATGTTTGTTTGCTTGATCGATAAGGATGATTCAGCATACAACGCGGCGAATAGTTGTAAAAGACTATGTCTTTATTATTTTTCCGATTATGTTGCGTTTTATTGTTTTCACGAAACTGGAACTTGTAATTGTATGTTTTTTTTGGTTTGGCGAACATTATGGAAATTGTTATTTGCTTAATATAAAATAGGTTTACAAGTTTTGTTTATATGTATGTATTATGTAGCTAATTACACATATGTACCATGCTGAGTACACATGTGTACTGTTCAATTCATATCAAAGTACACATGTGTATACCGTTGAAATATGAAGGTTACGTGAATCTTAGAAATCATAATCCGAATTCTGTTGGTGAAATCTAAAAAATAACAATGAAATAAAAGATAATGTGGATAATGAATTTAAAATAGGAAAGATGTAACTTAATTCAATTATTAAAATAATGATTTAAATATAATTTTTTATATAATTACAATCATACCCTTAACAACTAAAAAGGAAATCAATGGTCCAGATTAGTTCACGCAGTTCACGTATGGGATTAGGTTCACGCTGGAACCCTACCCTATATATATATATATATATATATATATATATATATATATATATACATGTATATGCGTGTGCATGTGTGTGATATGAGAGGTGGCAGCTGCATAAGGCCCTCTCTCTCCTCTCTCTTGACACTTGTGGACATGGGGAAGCTACATGTTGTACCCAAAGGCTTCCATAATCACTCAAAACCCAAGAAACCCTTTCACCATTTTCATCTTCTCTCTCCCTATCCCTCTCTCTCTCTAGCTCGGCCGAACACGCCCATAACACACACATTCAAAATTTAAAACCATTTCTTGAAGAATCAAAGGCATTCCAAGGTGATTCCAAGCTAATATGGAGGTTTAGAAGTGATTCCAAGAAGGTTCAAGCAAGAACAAGGCCCCATATCATCATCTTTTTCAAAAACCCACTAAGAAGTCTTGAAGGTATAAACTATAACAACCCTCGGAAAGACCATAAACAAAATCCGAAGTGTGCGTGACGAAACTTGAAAACTTGACGTTAATGAATTAAACCGCACAAAAGTACCTTTAGAAGATTGTACATATTTGTTGAAATATTTAGTAATGTTCATGTAATGTTGGTGATCTTATGTCCAAGTTATCCACAATTAAATAGTCATCTTTATCATAGAGACCCACAACACAAGAAATTAGCAAGTGATTATAACAAATACGGACAGCTAATGCATTGGGTTTGTCAATGTGCGCCCCACCGTACCATTGCTCTTTTTGTATTTGTATTGGTATTTTCATGTGGTATAGTGTCATACTCTCTTACCATAGGATGTTGCTATTGAGTAGAAAACGAAGCAGGTTTGACTAAGGAAAGAAAAGCAAATAACTTTTTAACAGGCTGGCGAGGTGTTCAAAGCATCCGTCTTGCATACTGGCCCATCCCTTTAGTGTTGAAATGAATTGTAATGGAACTTACCCGCGGCAACGCGCGGGCATTCCCACTAGTAATAATATATAGTAATTGATTTATTTAAAAAAAAAAAAAAAAAAAACTTAAACAAAAAAAACAAAGAAAACACTTCATCACCAATGTGATATACATCACAGAACGAGACCATCACCAAGAGATACACCCACCCACTTGCGACGGTGTATCATGCAACTTCTAATATAAGACGGCTACACAGGCACAACCAGACTATGATACGTATATGGGTGCAAACGAGCTGAGACTACATTGAAGCTTACTTAATAAACAAGTTCGAGGCCGAGCTTGAAAGAGGATTCACAAGCCAACCTCAGACTTCACATATAGAGCTTGAAACAAGTCAAGCCCTACACCGAGTGTGTTGTTAAGTTAGAAGAGCCAAGCAGTTTTACAAACAGAGCTCAAGCTAATACAAGTTCGAGCCTGGCTCAACTCGACTCGTTTAAACCCCTAAATGTGCATATGCAAGTGCAAAACACAAGCACAGGCCCATATGGAACTCAAACAAAACCTCAAATTCTATTGCAAAAACATGGCCCGTTTAGAGCATCAAACGATCCAACTACAAACTGACCGGTATAGAACTATTTAACAACTAGAAACAGAAACAGGTAAACCCAGGCAGAACTTTGGATTCAGAAAAGCGGCTTTTTACCGTTTAACAATCCCATCAGGTGATCCAAAACATGGCCCGCACCATCACGTAGACCCGAGTGCATGTATTCATTAGTTACCCACAGCCGAATGCCTGCTATCTCAGCAGCCGTCTCTGTTGCCAGGTTGAAGTTGACAAACATATCTTCATAATAAACTGCAGCAGCAACCGGCACCTATCCAATATTTCAAGTTTCATTAAATTTAATAATTAGAATACCGAAAATATAGAAAACAATTTAAATATAAAAAAAAAAAAACAGGTAATTTTATATGTACTCCTGAAAAGTGAAAACTTGCATAATATCATACTTACCTAACCGAACAAAATTATATCAAAAATACCATTCAAAATACTTAATTTCATATTTACTCATTTATTTTGATACAATTTATAATATGACCATTATACCCTTCTCATTCACCTCACACCCTAAACTCTCATTTTCTCGCATACCCTAATGTATTAAATTTTTAAAGTTATAAAGATGTTCATGATTATGATATAAGTTATATAACACATATGCGTAACTATGTATTCGAAAAATAAAAACCTATATAAATAGTGAAAGTTCAGCAGGCACTTCAGTTTACATGGCTGGTTCCAAGTTCCAAACCTACCGAACCATCAAAACCAAACTGTGAACCAAACCGTTTGAATCTCAAACCAGCCGACTTGCTTTGGTTTGGAAACTTCGCTCAATTTCAACGATTTACGAACACCCCTATTTGATATTATTACTTTTTGTTGGGTAATAGGATATTGATATTATACCAAGTTTTGAACGAGATATATGAAATTATCCCTAGAAAAACATACTGTGTTCTTATTTAGTGCCGTTTTGTTATAAAGAGGAGGCCAATCTTCCTTCTCGGCCAACAAATTAGCCGCTTCCTTAAATGGCTTCAACGCATGAATTTCATCGAACATCCACGGAAACACCATCTGAATTAAGCAAAGCGTAGAACAGTCAAACGGGTTTAAGTTTAAATACGTTGCAAATAAACTATAAAAAAGTGTTTAACAATTACCTCTCCTGTAAGATAAACAGGCCGGCCTTCTTTAGCAGCCTTTACAGCATCTAGTTTATGTTCGTGTTCTGCCCTTACTCTGTGAGCAGCCCATCGTGATGCAGCCCCCTTCGCGTACAATCAAGACAAAGTTAGAAACAAACGTTTATAATAAAACTGGGAATTTATTTATTTTCTGCACTCACCTGACAGTATATAGACTCGTGCATAAGAGCATATAATGGGTTTGTATCAAACGACAGCCACCTCTCGAACTGCAAATTTGTGAGATATGTTAGCGAAAAACGATTTGCAGACATAAACGACAGAAATAGAAGAAAAAGTGTTGTTAGTTGTTACAGCGTTCAAGAAGTAATAGCTGATTTGCTTCTTTGCTCCTGGAACTATGACCGGGTCCCATACTCTTTCGAACCTAAACAAAGAACGCAACATCAATTTAAATCCAACATAAACCAATAAACTTACAAAAAATCTAATTTAACGTAGTTAGGTAAAAATACCTTTAAAAAGAGTAAAGTACACGGATAGTCCCTGTGGTTTCTCAAAATTTTGGATTTGGTTCCTAGCTTTTCAAAAGTACACAGATGGTCCCTGTGGTTTGCACTTTGTAACGCATTTAGTCCCCAGCTTTTTTCCAAAAGTACATGGATGGTCTCCGTTATTTGCACTTTGTAACGCATTTAGTCCCTAACTTGGACATGCTAAATACGTTACAAAGTGCAAACCACAGGAACCATCCATGTACTTTTGGAAAGCTAGGAACCAAATTCAAAATGTTGGTAAACCACAGGGACCATCCATGTACTTTTGGAAAGCTAGGGACCAAATCCAAAAAGTTGGTAAACCACAGGGACCATCTGTGTACTTTACTCCTTTAAAATGTTGGCTTTTTCTTTGACATGGGTCTTATCAACCGTTTACCGGATATCAAAGTTAAAATTAACCTCAAATCTAAACATTTAGAAAAGATTTGAGGATTTGCATGGGAGAAAATAAAGTTTATTAATTTTTTTAAGCAATTTAACCCTTTGATTAATAGTCAAAAAACACTTTATCTAAACTATATGGGAGAGTCAAATAATGCATTTATATCAAGACAAACAAGAATTTAAGAACATAAGTGAGTGAATGGAAGCATACAAGTAATGCAAGCGCTCGAAACCCGCGCTAGATCCTAAGCCTGTAAGGCCAAGAAGTTGTAGACCCCTCGGGGTTAATATACCACCAGATGGAAGAGGAACCTATAACATACAAAAACGCACGGTGAGAGACAATGGGGTTTATTTATTTTCTTTTTTATATGATCTAGTTTCAGAATTGTTGATAAAACTCTCACCCCGCCTCCCTCAGACTCCTGCAAATGATTTACAACATCACGAATGATCTCAATGTCCTGAGGGTATCTCTTGTAGTATTTCTCATTCTGTGTAATGATTGGACCAATGCAAGCCTTGTATACAGCCTCTGCTGTACACCCATCACCAATTGGCGGGATTCCACCCGTTAAGTAGACTTCTTTCAGCCCGTTTGGTGCAAAGCTTAGGTAGGTCACTCCACAAAAACCACCAAAACTCTATGCACAAAAATAATTAGTCGACAAATTATAAAACAAACATAAAGAACAATAAAAAAATATATACCTGACCCAAGACTTTCCAAGGACCCTCTTTAGGAACAAGATGTTTACGAATAAACTCAGCATCATTCACGATGTTATCTGCCCGAAAGTATTTCAAGTAACCAACCAACTCTTGTGCGGATTTCATTTGAAGCATAGATGACGTCGTCAGAGGAGTCGACAGTCCTGTTCCTCGCTGCATTTGATCACATCAGAAGACAGTAAAAAAAAAACTACATAGTAATGTATTGATTTGTAGTAATAAAGAAGAGATCACAAAAAACAAGCATGCCTGATCCAATAGAATAACACGATGTTCTTCGCATGCTTTACTCAACCACCCGCTTGCTTCAGTTGGCCTCGGTGACTCAAAACCCGGTCCACCTTGTAAGTATAACAGGTATGGCATATCTTGATTTTCCTTTCCAACTGCACCACACAATTTTCATCAGATTATTTAAAAACTAAACTCAAAGAGTATAATAACTATGTTGTCAAAGGCGCAAGGCTCACTTAAGGCGCATAGGCCTCGCCCGGAGCCTAGGCGCAAGGCGCTTAAAAAGCGAGAGCTTTTTTAAGCGAGGCGCATAGTATAAATATATTATTTTTAGAGGTTTTAGACATGTTCTATACTTATTTAGGGCTAGCTTAATAATAAGTAACAACCATTATTACATAAATATTGTTTTACAAATGTAATAAAAATCTAATATGTATATATAATTCATATAAGAAAAAGGAAGGTGTTAAAAAAAAAGTATAAAATATAAAATCTGTACATCAAAATTTAAAAGGTAATAATAATAAATTATATCAAAACAATATTTTTAAGCAGGAAGGAATCGTGTATGCAAATTATCAATAGCAAAAAAAGGAAAGCCTAAAAAGTCAAATATAACAAAAATAAAAAAGGAAGCCCAATAATAAATAAATAAACCATATAATAAAACTCTAATCTGTGAAAAGAAAAAGCGCCGCTCTTGCAAACAGAAGAAAGAAACACGAATGGGAGAAAAACGTAGAAGCAGAAGGTTATTGTTGCAGTTCAATAGGTTCGTTACTTCTCTTTATCTTCTTCACTGCGCCTGAGTCCACGCTTTTTCTCGCCTGCGCCTGGCGCTAGGCGCTCGCCTGAGTAGCGTTTTTGCAAAAAAAAAAAAAAAAAAAAAAAAAGCCCAGATTTGCGCCTGAGCAACAACCAGGCGCTATAGCCACGCCTCGCTGCGCCTGAGCGCCTAGGCGCGCGCCCGACGCATTTTTGACAACATAGATAATAAATTCATTAGATTATTTTAAGACTAAACTCAAAGATTATAACAAATTCCATCACATTATTTATTAACTAAACTTAAAGACTATAACAAATTTCATCAGATTATTTTAGGAATAAATTCAAAGATCATAAAAAATTCCATCAGGTTATTTGTCAACTAAACTCAAAGATTATAACAAATTCCATCAGATTATTTATCAACTAAACTAAAAAATTATAACAAATTTCATCGGTTTATTTAAAAACTAAACTCAAAGATTATAACAGGATTGGAAATATAAAATTACAAAAACCCTAAGCATCACTCTAATCATTTTTTCTAGCTTCAACTTAGCATCAAACTCCATATCCAACAAGTTTTTCACACTGAATCATGGAATTTATACAAAATTCAACTTAAAAAAAAAAACCTATAAACTCTGATCAAATGTTAATCTATTTGGGATTGTAGTTCAAGTAAGATAGATCAGTAAATTGAGGTAAAATGATGCTTAATTTTCAACTTACAAGATGATAATGAATCTAAAAAAAATAGAAACACTAAGTTGAATATATTAAAAAAGTAACTTACATTTGCAATAATCGGATTGGTTTGACCTTACAATAATTCATATTGAAAATAGAAACAAATAAGTAAATTCAGTGGTTTACCAGAAACAGCCTCACGAGCGAAAACAGAGATCTTATGGGACTGAGATTGAGAATAGTCGAGTGGAACAGTGAAGCGGTGGTCACGAAGACGGAGTTCGGGAACGGAGTACCATGGTCCGACGACGTGTTCTGAGGTGTCGTGGTTCATTGTGGAGAAACTTGATCTGATTAAAGTGCAGAAGTGACGAGGTTGTTTTCTTGGGAGTGGGTTGCGATGCAAGAGTTTTACGGAGAAGGATAGTGTAAGCATCGTGAACAGATTTTGATTTTGCTGATGGGTCCATTTTGAATTTTTTTAGAATATCACGGGAATTAAAGTGATAAAAATATGATAGTGATATAAACCAAAGAGAATTAGGGATAAAATTTTAATTCTCATTATTTTAACATTACAATATATAGATATAGATGAACATAGCTATAAACCCTAAAGCCCATAAGTAATGGGTTGGGCCTAAATGTTTGGTTTATAACACTCCCCCTCAGACATTTAGAATTATACACAGTTTAACAACGTACTTCAGGATGATGTTAAATAGGTACTTCAGGACCTGAACAAATAAACTGATACTACTGGATCAACTATGCTGCCTCGTTAAAAACCTTACTAAGAAAACCCAGTGGGACAAAACTTAGTTAAGGGAAAAAGAGTACAGCGTGTATAATTCTCCCCCTGAATTCAACAAACATCTTTCAATCTACGAAGACCGATCTTGTGTGATAGCTGCTCGAAACTGCTTCTAGGTAAAGATTTCATGAACAGGTCAGCTAGATTTTCACTTGACTTAATCTTGCGAACATCAATTTCCCCTTCTTTTTGCAAGTCATATGTTGAGAAAAATTTTGGTGAGATGTGCTTTGTTCGATCACCCTTGATATAACCTTCTCTGATCTGAGCTATGCAAGCAACATTGTCTTCATAAATAATTGTCGGCTCCTTCTTGATCTGTTCTAATCCGCATGCTTCTTGTATGTAATTAATCACTGATATCAACCACACGCATTCTCGGCCAGCATCATATAGTGCTATCAATTCGGCATGGTTTGATGATGTTGCTGTAAGTGTTTGCTTAGTTGACTTCCAGAAAATTGTTGTGCCACCGTATGTGAATACGTAACATGTCTGAGATTTTGCTTTGTGAGGATCTGATAGATATTCGGCATCAGCATACCCAACAAGCTGGGACTTTTGATCTCTATGATAGAAAAGACCTAAGTCTTGTGTCCCGCAAATATACCGGAATATATGTTTTATGTCATTCCAGTGTCTACGTGTTGGATTCGAACTGTATCTCGCTAGTACATGAACTGCAAATGATATATCAGGTCTTGTGTTATTTACGAGATACATAAGGGCACCGATCGCGCTTAAGTACGGTACTTCTGGACCAAGTACTTCTTCGCCTTCTTCTTGAGGGCGATAAGGATCCTTGTGTGGATTTAGAGATCGGACAACCATAGGTACGCTAAACGGATGTGCTTTATCCATATTGAAACGTACTAACATCTTCTGGATGTAGTTTGAAAATGTGCCATTGCACAGATACTCAAATTGTAGTCTGATGCATAATTTTGTCATACCAAGATCTTTCATCTCAAATTCCTTCTTTAATAACTGAGCAGCTTTCTCTATCTCTTCAGGAGATCCGATGATGTTGATATCGTCAACATAGATTGCTATTATAGTGAAAATTGAGAGTGATCGTTTTATAAAGACACATGGACTGGTTACATCAGACTTGTATCCTTTCTTTTCGAGATATTCACTAAGTCGATTGTACCACATACGACCAGATTGTTTGAGACCATATAAAGATCTCTGGAGCTTTATAGAACACATATCTCGAGGAGTTGAATTTAATGCTTCAGGCAATCTTAATCTTTTAGGGATTTTCATGTAGATGTCATTTTCAAGTGTCCCGTATAAGTATGCGGTGACGACATCCATTAGTCTCATATGAAGTCCTTCAGAGATTGTGAGGCCGATTAGGAACCTAAGGGTTGTCGCATCCACTACATGGGAATACGTTTCCTCATAATCAACTCCTGGGATTTGGGAAAACCCTTGTGCTACAAGTCGAGCCTTATATCGTACAATCTCATTCTTTTCATTTCTCTTTATTGCAAACACCCATTTATAACCTACTGGTTTGACGTCTATGGGCATTCAGACTACAGGTCCGAAAACATGTCGCTTTTCGAGCGAATTCAATTCGGCGTTTATGGCATCTTGCCATCTTGGCCAATCATTTCTGTGCATGCACTCTTCTAAAGTTTTTGGTACGTAATCATTTTCATTGATTACATCCGTTGCTATAACATATGCGAATATATCATCAACACGTGTTTTATTCCGGTTCCACATTGTACTATCTTGTACATAATTAATAGAGATCTCATTTTCGTTCGGTACCGGTGTTTCTTCTGAAACTTCATTTTCCTCTGGATTCATAGTTGTCTCTTCTGGGACATTTACCTCTACCGGGGTTTCACTTATAATCTTTTGGGAGTTTTCACCAACTGCGTTACTTTGCTCTTTTCGTTTCCGTGGGTTTTTGTCTTTGGAACCGATTGGTTTCCCACGCTTTCGTTGTATAGTAATCGCTTCTGGGATTACTTCAATTCGAGCAGGTGCATTTGATGCTGGTACATGTGACTTTGTCACTCTATTCGTGTCTGTGAATGCATCTGGTAATTCATTCGCTATTCTTTGCAAATGTATGATCTTTTGGACTTCATATTCACATTGACCACTTCAGGGGTTGAGATTTGATAGCGACGATGCATTCCATGTTATTTCTTGTGTTACCAGTCTTTCTTTGTCCTTATCTCCCCCTAAGACTGGGAACATTGTTTCATCAAAATGACAGTCAGCATACCGTGTTGTAAACATGTCTCCCGTCATTGGTTCTAAATATTTAATTATAGACGGGGAGTTAAAACCAATATAGATACCCAGTCTTCTTTGGGGTCCCATTGTATTACGTTGTAGTGGTGGTATTGGTACATATACCGCACAACCAAAAATTCTAAGGTGGGACAAACTTGGTTCTCGTCTGGAGACCAGTTGCAATGGGGAGTATTCGTGATCAGCAGTTGGTCTCACTCTAATCAGTGCAGCTGCATGCAAAATAGCATGGTCAAATATCCCATTGGATTCTTTCAAAAAATGAGGGACTTTCATGTATTAGCTTAGTTTGTGAAGGCCGAGTTATAAGTTTGCCCAGAGAGCATGCTGCACATTATAAGTCTTGTGGTAGCAAAACTTTTAAGTTTTTGAGAGGATGCCCGATTGCACTTTTGATTATTCGTCTCATCATTATGCTACCAGGGTGACCTAGACGGTCATGCCATATATTGAATGTCTCTTTATCTAACAGCTTTTGGTTACTCACCATGTATGATTCGATATTAGTACAATATAATCCAGAGGATAAGGCTTCTAATTGTTCAACAATGGTTTCTTGGCCATTTTTGTTTGAAGTAATTTGAAGATATTCAATATTATTTTCAGATATTGTCTTTAGGTGGTAACCGTTTCTTCGAATATCTTTAAAGCTAAGTAAGTTTCTTCTGGATAATTCATTATCAATAATGAGTTGGGTACTCGAAGATAATGTTATGTGTGCTCTGTCGGAGCCTTCGATAAGGTTACTGATACTAGATATAGTACCAATCGGTGTCTCTGCTGGAGACAACTCAGAGAAAAATTTCATATCTTTGAGAATAGTGTTAGTACTACCGCTATCTACCAGACATTCATCACCCATAATAGCTCTACTAGAGCTCGTATACATATTTATTTTTAATGAAATCACATGCATCCAAATGAACGTCTGGTATCGTGGCTGGTGGTGCATCCCCAATCAAGATTAGTTTCAGCATTCTTTCATTTTTTTTGTTTATTGGTGCGACATGTGCCAGACCAATGATTTGGCATCCCACATTTATAACAAATGTTGCTTTGGTTCCGCAACTTTTCCATTTCGAAGGTCGCCCCGTATTGTGTCGACTCGATTCACCACCGCTATTTTTAGTGTTCTGGGACTCTCGATGCCATGTATATCCCCGTCCTCGACCACTACCACGACCTCTGCTGGGGTCGCGGCCTTTACCTCTACCTCGTCCGCTTTGATAATTGGCCAAATTCGCTTCAGGGAGTGGGCTTGCACCGGCGGGTCGCGATTAATGGTTTTGTAGTAGGACCTTGTTGTTTTGCTCCGCGACTAGAAGACATGATATCAATTCAGAATATTTAGTAAATTTACGTTCCCGGTATTGCTGCGACAGGAGCATATTTGAGGCATGGAACGTTGAGAAAGTTTTTTTTTTTCAAACATGTCTTTATCGGTAATTTTCTCACCACATAATTTTAACTCAGAGGTAATGCGGAACA
Organism: Helianthus annuus; assembly: GCF_002127325.2. Lineage (NCBI taxonomy): Eukaryota > Viridiplantae > Streptophyta > Magnoliopsida > Asterales > Asteraceae > Helianthus > Helianthus annuus. The sequence continues at coordinate 153,317,663 of NC_035449.2, read as the reverse complement.
AGGCAGAATTATACTCACTGACAGTGGTAAAATCCTGTAGTCGTAAATGAAACCATTCATAGCGAGCTTTGGGGAGTAAGACCAACTTCTGGTGGTCAAAACGTTCTTTGATATTTGTTCATAATTCAAGAGGGTTCTCAATAGTTAGATATTCCCACTTTAGATCTTCGTGAAGATGATGGCGGAGGAATATCATAGCTTTCGCTTTATCTTGAGGTGAAGTTTGATTACCATCAATAATTGTCTCCCCCAAATTATTTGCCGTCGAAAGAATTTTAGTATCAAGAGTCCACGGGAGGCAGGGGCGGACCTATGTGGTGACTAGGGGTTGCCCGGGATACCCCTGAACTTTCTTGACGGAATACAAATTTTTTTAAAATTTTCGATTGTTTGTATCAGGATAATCTAAACAAATATTAGGATATCCCTGAGTGTAGGTGAAATTGAAATGAGAAAATAATTTCCGGTCAACGGAAACGAAATTTCCGAAGAAAACTTAAGTTGCAGCGTCAGTTCGAAGAAGATGAAGTTCTAATGTCGAAGAAGATGAAGTTCTAATTTATTATTATAATAATATTTAGTATTTGAAAAGTCAAAAAGTAAAGCCTGCAAAAGTGTTGTGTCAATTTTAAAACTTTAGTTAATATTCTTACCATTTACCTTTTATTTTCGTTCAAGAAAAATGTTAATGCATATTTAACTATTAATTTTTTATTTTGTTTTATTAGTGTAAACGTTATCCATTTGTTTTTTTACTTTTTTTAGTTTATCATTTTATTAGGTATTATATCTACTTTGTTAATAATTTTCGATCTTTTTTGTTGTTATAAGATATTTTTATTACAAACAAAATATTATCTATAAAACTTCAAAATAACATTTAATGTTTTACAAAAAAAAATGATAACATTCCCGTGTGTGTTTGATACACCCATTAATAAAAAATGATAATCAACGTATGTTCTAGAATATAAAACAAAATTATATTTGGATCCTATAATTAATTAGTTTTCATTCTCTCACTTTATTAGAGAGTGAAACTCAATTTGATTAACAATTTTACTTTAAAAATAGTTTACAACACACCTATCTATACCTAATCAATATGTAATTTCAATTATATCTTATCTCAAACTATCATATTATAATTTCTAAATTTTATTACTAACTTTTAATATTTTTTTTATTCAACGCGTGTAATACACGGGTTTGTTACCTAATAATTGTATATATTAAAGCTCATTTTTACTAGCCAACCTGGGTCTTTTAAAGATTGTTGAATTCTCACGGACGGGCCTAGGTTAAAAAAATAATAAGGGCCCATTTTTACTAGCCGCACCGGTCTCTTGAACTTTAAAGAGCGGCCCAAGCTAAAAAAAAATAGGATACCCCTAAATTTTTCTTCTAGTTCCGCCACTGACGGGAGGTAGTTGTTACCCGAGATGTCAAGGGCGGTAAATTCAAGTTTTGATAAGTACGACATATTATCTACAAAGGAAAGAAAAACAAGCCTTCCAATGAAATGTATATTGTATGAGAGCTTCGGGTTCTCTTTTGCTAGAACTGCAGGTTCTAAACTTTAAGCATGTTTATAAAATAGAGAAGATAAACAAACTCATTTATTAATTTTGTATTTTGTAATGTGGTTGTCTGGTAACATTATAATTGTTGGTTAAAAAAAATTGTACCATTAATAATATATTATATCAGTAATATCTTCAAATATGAAGTATAACATATTTGAATTCCAAATTTAAATATATTAAAACTAGATTCTTTACCCGCCGCGTGTTGCGGCGGCGCGCAACAGATAGGCAACGCGCAGCGACAACGGATAGGCGACGTAAGTAACTCGATTATTGAATTGCAATTTTATTTATTATACAAAGTCTCAAACCCATACACTTGTAGGTTCATGCTGTAGGTTCAACAGGTGGTGAAACAACCAAGCATTAGCATTGATGCTGGTAGATGTTGACTCGGTCTAGAGGATTGCACATTGTAGCATGTTTGAAATTGAAAATAACACTCTGTTTCAAGAGTTTACTATACAAAATCCATAAATGTTATGTAATATCCATAAAAAAAATTAGAGTCTAGCCAGCTTTCATGCCCAACAGATTACGCCAAAGTATTTCAACCTAAACCTGTGTTTTTTTTAACACCACCACTATAATTCGCCTTCTAAAATACACTTCAAGTATTGCCCGCCCTTCTCAATGCTTCTTCTCCAAGTTCGCAATCTCTTCATGGGTTCTTTTTCTTTGAAACCATCTCTCCATGATCATCATCTCTGCAAAACTAAACAACTTATTCAACCTCGATTGTTCAAATAAATGTGCGAAACAAAAGACGGATAAATGCTCCAAACAAAAAAAAACTTTTGGCCCGATAAATGACCCCCATTTGACCCATTACCCAACCCATCAGACACCCATTTTGCCACGTCCAGTCGGTAAAGAAAATGCGAGTTTCAACTGAGAAACACGATGAAGAAGATGCAAGTTTCAACTCAAAAAAGTGTAATCATACCTTTGATTCCATTTCCGATAACTATGTGAGTTTAATTGGATCAAGACCAAAAAAACATGATTATTGCCTTTAACATGTATTGCTCGTTTAATAATGTTCGAGTTTAGCTCGGTATTAAACAGGTTGAACAGTTAACCTGTTTAAATTTGTATGTTTTTTTAACATAAAGGTTTATAAAATTTGTTTTTTTTATTTTTTCAATCTGTGTTTAAACTTTTATTCAAAGCTACACATATACCTTACTCAAATGACAAACAACACGTAACTATTCATGCCAATTCTTAGATAACATGAACCTTTCTGCTTTTTTCCTTTTAACATAATTAAAATTTGTTATTCCTACGATAACATTAAACTATTATTTCATTTTTTTTACTTCATTTTAATTTTAGGCAGGTTATCTTTTATTGTACAGTTCCAACTTCCAACTACACAGGTCTTGAGCTAGGCGTTAATAAATAAACATGAGCAGTTTAAATCTTATTTTCCATGGTTGATTGCAAATGATTAATTCGTCTGATGCGGATACAATACAAAATAAGTGTTTTGTGTAGTCATTAATTTCTTTTACAATGTAATAATGCTTAGCAACCAATATCTCTTCATCAAAACTTTGATTTTTACCTATGTACTGTACTAATAACACGAAATCCGTTTTTTTTTTTTTTTTTTTTGCTAGTTTTTCTTTGATTAGATACGGGGAAACCAATATAAGATTTCATAAACTGTAGCAACTAACCAATTCACATCACACAAAACGAAAAGCCTTCGAAAGTCAAAGAAAGTGATGCAAACAACACTTATTCATCTAATGAAAGCAATAATACGAACAAATAATTCTACGGAGCATCTAAATGAAATCAAACGTACCGTGAGCATCTGCAAAGACTAATAAACAAATTCAGCAACAGCCGGCTAAATATGGATGGTTCTAGGTTCAGGAAATTCCAAGTGCTTGCAGCCTCTCCAGTATTTGCCCGATCGGAGTGTCGAGAAAATCTGATGCCACTGCCACCATCCAACAAAAAAAGTAAACTAAAATAAATAAACGAAAATAAATGTAAACTGAATCGAAGGAGAAACGCGATCTAGTTGTAAACACAATTGTTTTACAATCTCATCTCATCCATAACACAACTGAACCAGATGTGTGCGTGAAATATATGTCTCATTGAAGATCTTTTCCAATTACATTACAAAAACAAAATAATTTTGGATGGAAAGTCGTATTTTAGGAGTAAATCATTTTTTGAAGCAGGGTCACTAATTTAGAGTTCTTTGGCTTACTCCATTCCCTCTTTAGAGCATGTATTGCATTTTTTTTTTTGTTGCTTTTCCTTCTTTGTTAAAGAGGCTTAACACAGGTAATGCAGCCATACTTAGTAGACTTTTTTTGCACCAATTGTGCACATATGAGACCGTGGGGTATGGTGGGGCGGGGGTTTGGGGCATGGGTTGACACGTGGACTTCGAGGGGCACCGCTGGTCAATTGCATGTTGGGTCGGTATGGCGGGGCGTGGCTAGCCCGCGTGGGTTGGCCACGTGTTATAATTTTTTTTTCAATTATTATGGGTTTGGCTTGACCAAACGGTTGTTTTTTAAATTTAAATCCTAGCCACCTATAGCTTAGCCAACCCAGCCAATGAGAGCCGGCCACGTAAGACCGCTAGGCCCGCCCAATGCCCGGGCTGAAACCCCTGCCCAAGGGGCCACGCCGAAACCCAAGCCCACCCGGGGTGATGACTTGGGCGTTTGTACCCAACCCACGCCCCAACCCCGCCCCATACCCCATAGTCTGATTACAACTCTCTTTGAAATTGATAAAATCATAAAAGATAAACAACCTCCTTGTAATTTTGAAAAGCAACTAATGATCCTCCACCATGTAGATCCATATATTTATAAAGCCATTCTTGCTACCTCCATATATATGCTGTGAACCATTTGAGGAAAAGATTGCTCACTCTTCCATCCCACATGAATAAGAAGCAAGCACCCTATTCAACAAATCATTACATGTGCAATTATCAATTCAACTTAGTAAAACCACTACAAAAATAGTCAAAAATACATGCAGCAGTTTCAAAAATTTAAGCTAATAATGAATACTTCTTTTCAAACCTTGTGCCACCATTCAAAAGGGCTATCAGATAAATATTCATAGCATGCCTCCTTAGTACCTGTAGATTGATAAACAGGAGAAAATGGTGTAAATACCAAATGGCCTTAAAAAGCTCTGCTACAGATTGGCAACTAACTGACTTGCTAAAAAATGCGCAGTGTCATATGAGAAACTAAAGGAAAACATACTAAAACAGGAACCGTAAACAAAACTCAAAAGTAGGGCTTGCGTCAAGAACAGTGACTAATTCATCAACGGAACCCGGAGGATGTCACACCCGCTACTTTGTTTCCTTAATCCGTTACTCTTACACAACATCTGATGAGGTCATCTTAAATTCCACTCACTCAATTCGATGTTTTTTCAAGCCATGATCATCGCTATCTTCACAATCTAAAATTTCCAACAAACATCGATTCATTTCTATTTCTGTTTAAAATGTGAACAAAACTACCAAAAAACATACTTGTGGTCGGCAACAACCATAGTTCGCCGGGGTCGTGCTCGTGGAATTCTCATTCTCTTTTTGTGAAACAAATGAAGTATATATGATATATTAAAAAAATAAAAAACTTACCATTGTGGCATAGGTAGTTGAAGAACTCTGTCTTGATGCGCTTCCGTCTTCCATACCTAAGCTCAACTATAAACTAAACCCTACATCAAATTATTTTGCTCATATAACTTTAAACTGAAGAAAATTTATTGCAAATCAAATCAATATAATAATTGAATTTTAAAGTCAAATATAGTGAGCAAAGTGACATAAAACCTGTAAAACAGTTGCCTAAATCCAACCGTACCTACAAACAAACTTAAATAAACCGGAGTAGCAGGCGACAACAAATTGAAAAATCTCCAAGTTATTGTCTACCTGTACCGAACAAACACATGAATCGAAACAAAATGAGATCGATTAAGAGAAAAGTTTCGGTATATACAGACCTTCGCCGGAGAACTCGCCGGAAGAAATGTAACAGCAGCGGCAAGATCTAATCAATCAAAAAGCACACCACCAGATGAAGAGATCGGAAAAGTCCACAAACCCTCAACGACACCGCCATCACTGTGCCCCCGTCGTCTCTCCACCCCCTCCTTTCTGTCTCTCTCTCTCTCTCTCGCCGCTTGGTCTCTCTGTCGTGTACTGTGAAGCATCATGCGATGGTGGTGTTACCCGTCTCTTGCTCTGTCTCTGGAATCTTCTCTCATTCTTTGAAGAAGAAGAAGAGGAAAAGGAATTCTGGTATGAGTTTGATGGTCTTTCTTGGTTTTTATGTAAAAAAAAGGAAGGAGAGGGACACGTGTTTACCTTGCTATGCATCAGCCACCACGCGGCATTATCACAATAAAACTAAACCTTGAAAACCTAAATGCTCTAAGCAGATTAAAACAGGTAATGATGTACAACCAATAAAAAAAACAATACAGCAAACAAAACCAAAAACACAACCAAAGCTTAAAGTACAAATCCACAATGCATAAACATATTGCAAAATTATAATTTATAATATATAATATGTATGAAAACTTAATGTATGTGATGCACAGTATCTTATAAGGTATATATTTAATTATTGAAAGAAAAGAAAATGTCATCACATTCCCATTTACCCCACTAATGTCAAGGTTGATATGTTAATCGACTGAATCCATATTAAAAGGCCAATCTAATCTAACTACTATAATAAAAGAAACCAAGTTTTATACACATGTCATTTCATTCAAGGTATCCTCAAATTTATACTTATCTTATATTAATTAAATAAATAATAAATTAATATTAAATGTTATCCTAATTTATTAAAAATATTTTTTTTTATTATTTGGTATACAAAATTATATTCATTCAACTCATGTAAAATGCAGGGTTTTGAAAAATATGACTTTTTTTTTATTATTTGCTATACAAAGTTACATTTATATACCCGTGTAATACACGAAGTTTTTAAAGATATAACTTTTTATCATTTGATATGTCAAATTAGATTTATTCAACACGTGTAATACACAGGGTTTTTAAGATATATTTTTCTATTATTTGGTAGATTTTTCAACCCGACTATACAAGGGTTTTTTAAAGATACGACGTTTTTAGTATTTAATATACAAAATTACTTTTATTATATAACCCGTTACGGGATTTTTAAAGATACGACGTTTTTAGTATATAATATACAAAATTACATTTATTTATTATGTGTAATACACATGGTTTTTAAAAATATAACTCTTTTTTAGTGTGTAATACACGAAGTTTTTAAAGATATAACTTTTTATCATTTGCTATGTAAAATTTGATTTATTCAACACGTGTAATACATGGGGTTTTTAAGGATATATTTTTTTTTATTTTCAACCCGACTATACACGAGATTTTAAAAGATACGATGTTTTTAGTATTTAATATACAAAATTACATTTATTTAATATGTGTAATACACATGGTTTTTAAAGATATAACTCTTTTTTAGATCTATTCAACACGTGTAATATACGAGGTTTTTAAGGATGTTATTTTTTTTATATGGTAGATTTATTCAACCCGATTATACACGGGTTTTTTAAAGATACGACGTTTTTAGTATTTAGTATACAAAATTACATTTATTTAATCTGTGTAATACACATGGTTTTTAGAGATATGACGTTTTTAGTATTTAGTATACAAAATTACATTTATTTAACCCGTACAATACACATGATTTTTAAAGATATAACTTTTTTTTATTATTTGATATATAAAATTACATTAATTTAACCCGTACAATATACAGGGTTTATAAAGATATAACTTTTTATTATTTAATATATAAAATTACATTTAATCAACTCGTGTAATACACGGGATTCTAACCTAGTAGCCATTATATAATTATTATTAGCCCATTCTAAAATATGTGATGAGGAATGAGTTGCCCTAAAATTGTTTGAAGTTTACTGTCGTCACACGCGCAGAACATTCATCCCCTTCTATTTCTCTCTTTAGCCTCCACCCTTCTGGTATTTTCTTGTTAGTATCACGACCTTGACGTTCCCCTAAAAAATTGATGGTGTTTGTAAAACGGTTCTTCTCGAAGACTACCTAAATTTTCGTAGCCTATAATTCGCCGTCGTTGATTTTCAGTTATTCCTTGCTAAACCGTGGTTAACGATCCGCGGGTTCACCGGAAACCGCCTGCAACAGATGTGGACTTTCAGATCTTGCAAGATGCAGGGTCGATTGAGTTCCAGAGATCTAGTAAGATCACAAATCAAGGGGTAACTTGGAAGAATCGGTTCTAGAATCAGTCATAATCTCCGCCAAGCAAAATCGAATCGACTATGATTTAAGATCCATCAGAACATTGGTGGTGTGTAATGCCGGTTGTCGGTTTACGAGCGCCAGAGAAGCGATGTTTACGGGAATCTCCAAAGCGATTTTTAAGGGTCAGTTGTGAGAGTTTATAGATTGTGATCGTGGTTCTTTCACAATGTTCACGACGGCAGTGACCGCCAGATTGTTAGGAAAAAAAATTCAGTTCTTTGATTTCAGATCGATTCTTTAAATTATATTGTTTTCATAAGTACAAATCAAAGGAAAATCCTATGCTATTCTAAAAGCCATATAGAAAAACCTATTTCTGTTGATCCAAAGGATGAGATCTATAAACTGATTCGATTTTTTTTTTTTAAGAAAATAGAGGAAAAAGGTGATGCGATTTGTAATGTGGGGAGTGTTATGGTAGATCAGATGAATGAAAAAAAAAACGTTTTCTAATTTGCAATTTGTGAACCATTTTATAATTAGCACTTCATAAATTCGAAACTTATGATTCATCCTTTGGAAATATGTATGTATACTGTACTTCAATAAAAAATAATGGAAATATATTCAACACAGTGTGGAGATTTGGATGATGTGTACCCGGGTGGTGATGAACAATAAATTCTTGTTAAATCTCTGGTTAAAGATTGCTAGAAATTTCAGTGGAGAGTCATCGTGCTGATAACGTGATAAAAACCAAAGAGAATTAGGGATAAAATTTTAATTCTCATTATTTTAACATTACAATATATAGATGAACATAGCTATAAACCCTAAAGCCCATAAGTAATGGGTTGGGCCTAAATGTCTGGTTTATAACAGATAGGTTGTAGATAAATTATAGTGAATTATTTATTGAGACTTTATATGGATTTGTTAGTTTATTAGATAGGTTTATCTAATTAGTTATTTTTTATTTAAAATAGAGTTTGAGTCGGGTTAGGACTAGAATGAGTTTAGCATAAATAGATGGTCAGGTCTATTGTATTTGGTTTATTTTCATTGATAAAAAATAAAAAAGATGGTTCCTTAGCCTTGCTCAACTCGTTTCATGCAGATGGTTCCTTAGCCTTGCTCACTGTGGATTTCTCCAATGCTTTTAACACGGTTGACCGCACGGCCTTTCTCCAAGAGGTTCATCAGCATTGCCCGTCAATCTATCGGTGGGTCCAATTTCTTTACGCTCAGCCTGCTAGGTTGTATGTTGGTAACGAGTGTATTGGGGCTGCTACCGGAGTTCATGTCACACCCCCAAAATCCACCATGCGGAGTATCACCGCTTGGAGGCGTGACATGACCAGGATCGAGCCACTAATCATATTGAACAACATAATTAAGTAAATAAAACCAAACACAATACGATTGGTGACCAAAAGGAAGTAAACCGATTTTAGGTTAGCAGCGGAAGCATAAAACATAAGTTCAAAACATAAGTCCATAATTCATAAGTTTAAAGTCCAAACGTAGGTTTAATAAGTTCATAAAGTTTATTCATTAAGTACTGGACATATCAGTTCGCATCCCACAACGACCACCTCCATATGCAAGCTCCATAGCATCTAATGACCTGCAAAGTAGGGGTGTTCAAAAATATCCGTATCCGAAACTGAATCCGAAATATCCGAAATTCCGAATCCGAATTATCCGAAAGTTTGGATATTCGGATATCCGAATTTCGGATATCCGAAAATTCGGATTCGGATTCGGATATTGATATTGAAAATTTTTGGATATTTCGGATATCCGATATCCGAAAATATTAAATACTATTTTTTTTAATTTTTAAATATATATAACAATACTTGAAAACTCTCTTTTCTGAATCTCCCCGCTCATTCCTATCCAAATATTTCGTCTTCCCCGCTCATTGCTATCCAAATATTTCGATTTCTGCCGCCCTTTTTTTCCTTCTTTAAAGTTTGAATTCTCTGCTGCGAATCTACGATTCATCTTTTGATCATCGCTGGTGAGAGTTTAGGGCTCCTATTCACGTTCAGTTGATCATCGGTAGTGAGAATTGCAGCTCAAATGCTCTGCTGGGGTTTCTCTTCTTCAGCTCAAATGCTCTGCTGGGGTATGTATAAGATAATCAACTCCACCCCCTTCCCATACAATTGACATATTGATTATCTTCTTACTAAAGATTGATTTTTACTTATTTGTTTATTATTATAAGTGATGATTTGGATACCAATCTATCAAATATAATAGTGCTTTCAATCTGTTCTTCCATGATATTATCCTATTTTAAATAGCTTAAGCCAATCGTTCATATCTATTTGATTTGTAACTTTTTCATTACAATTTGCTGTCTTGGAAACGATTGTGTTTTATTTTTATTTAGGAACAATTTACTTTTAGAATTTCGGATATCCGTTTTACTATCCGAATCCGTATCCGAATTTTCGGATATCCGAAGTTCGGATATCCGAAAATTCGGATACGGATTCGGATAGTAAAATGAACTATCCGAAATTTTCGGATATCCGAAATTTTCGGATATCCGAAATTCGGATATCCGAACTTCCGGATATCCGATTTTGAACACCCCTACTGCAAAGCATGTAATAACGAGTCAACAACAAAGTTGAGTGAGTTCACGGTTGGTTGTCCATTTTAGAGTTGTTTCCAAAAACATAGTTTAATCTCATTCGGCTATCCAGCCGTGGGGGTTACCCCATAGTTTGAAAACGTTTATTAGTTAACCATCCCATGTCCACCTTCCCTGGCTATCCAGCCCGGCACTTTGGCCGTGGGGAGCTACCCCAGTATTTTAAACTACCAGACTCGTTTATCATATCGACTACTAACAAAAATCAATTGTGCCCTAGCGTCGGTGTTCTATCACCACCGACGTGCCATAGTCCATTAGTACACGCCCGACCGACTGGCACGGTGTGAGGTTTGTTAAACCTAATAGCGCTATTAACTAATGACCCGCTCGCCATAGCCTCGGCGATTAAGTCGATACAAAAGGGAGGGATTTCGCTGATAGAGTTCTAGTCCAGTAAGTCTAACACGTCCCAACAGAACGAGGAATTTACATTTCTGAACACGTCTCAAAGGACGAGGAATCCCTATTCCTGTACCCATTCCCATTCCCACCGGGAATTTACCATGCTTTGTAGAAAAGTGTGAACTCACCTCGGTTTGCTCGGTTAGATTCTCAAATATCGCTAACAGTCAAGGTCGGTCAATCACGTCCTAGTATGATTTACAGTTAGTCATTTAGTGTCTTACAAATAGAGCACAAAGTTCCTATACGTATCTATCACATAGCATGCATTACTTTAACTGTTTATGCCCGTATATATATATTTCCCATCCATTCCCCACTCATAAGCATACATACGATAGTGCACGTAACACATATAACATGTTAGATCATTCACAGATAGCATACTCGACATTTAGACACGCAAGTCACAACTTATATCAATTCAGCATTAATATTCAAAACCAGGCTGTTTTCGGACATTTCAATAAAATAGTTAACTTATTCCAAAAATTCCCAAATTTTTACAGGAGGTCTTAAACGTTCCATATTTTATTGTGTAAAAATATCGGGGTCCGGTTAATTACCAATATTTTATAAAAATTCATGTTCCGGACTGAACTCAGATTTGTGTATTTCTAACCACAGTCCACAGAACAATTTATTAAAAATTCATCGAGTGTCCGATTTACGAAATTCCAGTGGGGTAATTACAAATGCATCGGTTGTCATCTACTGTACAAATTTCATGGTCCGATTCATCACAAAACTTAGGTTATGACTGAAAGTATGACACCCATTTATTGCTGTCAAAATTCAGCTTAAGTTGCTGTTACAAATTAACACTTTAAAAATAGCAAACGGAGTCCAAAAATTACGATTCCGGTGCCATTAGAACCGTATTTCATAATAACATATTTTAGATTCAAAATATCGGTTTTTCGTTAAGTTTATGACCTGTTTACAGCCAACTGAAGTTGGCTGTAAAGTATGGACAGATTGCTGTTTTTGGTCTCTAGCTTACTAGTTTGTGTTCGGTTGATCCCGTTAATTATGTTTAGCGACCACAACAACATCACACGTCAATAATAATCAGCAAAACATCAAATAATCCACCAATAATCATAATCACACAAGATCTACATGAGTTACACACCTATCTTCCCTTTATTCATCTTATTCATCTTTTATCCAAGACTAATGTAAGTTCTTTTAGAGTTTCATAAGTTTTTAACCATTAATCATCTATTAACCATCATAAATATGTAGATCAAGAGTGTTAGAGTGTCTTACTACTAGCACAAGGCTAGGGAAGAAACAAGTCGGAAATGTGGAGGATAATAGCACACAAGAGAGGTCCTTCGAGTTCCAAGCACACCGGGCTTCCTACTTCACCTCCTAGCACCTTGCTATCACCTTGGATTGGATTGAAGTTGCAAGAAAATGGGTGGTGTGTGGGTGGTGTATGGTGGCCGGTTGTGGGTGGCCGGGAGGAGAGAGGGAGAGTTGAAGGAGATGGTGTGATCTAGTTGAAAGATATGAGATGATGGAATGAGATACACACCATACTTAAAGATCTTCATATCTAATATCTTGCCCACTAGATCAAGCAACAATCAAATAAAATCTAAACAAAATATATGAGGAGATCTAATAGAATCATGGTGATCTTGCAAAGGTACTTATAATCTTACACCATATATTTTGTTCATATTCTTAAGCAAGACATCAAATAATATCTAATAAAATATACTAAGAGATCTAGGAAGTATGGTCATGGTGTGGATCTTGTGGGTCCTCTTGTGACCGATTCGGTTAGGGGGGGGGTTGGTTGCAAATTTTGTAACTAATTGGTAAAGGTTAGTTAGGTTGTCAAGTATATACTTACATATATTAGTATGTTGATATTTAGGGGGTGTTATGGTATACGGGGATCATGACTAGTCAAAAATAATAAAACAATGTATTTGACAAATATTTGGTGTCCCGGGTAATGTCCGGTTGTTCGGTTAGATACTGTTCCGTTAAAGTACTTAATTAATTCGTAAGGCGTCCTATTTATATATTTTGTAACGTTTTTACTTTCTAACACTTGGGAAAATATAACGGACTATTTAGTGACCTTTCTGTACACTATTAGTATATTAACAAATGCGTGTAAGCATAACACAGATATCAGAAAGCAGTTAAGTAATTCCACACAGTCGTCAAACACTTTAATTATCAATAATAAATTGTACGGAATACATAGGATTTTGAGGGTTGTCACAGTTCAACAAGGAGATCCTTTGGGGCCCCTTCTCTTTGCCCTCGCCTTACACCCCCTTATTCTCCGAGTTCAGAACCGCTGTAAACTCCCGTTTCATGCTTGGTATTTGGATGATGGGACGATTATCGGCAACGCCTCTGAGGTTGCTAAGGCCTTAGACATCATCAACGAGGAGGGGCCATCTCTAGGGCTTTATCTCAATATTAAGAAAACAGAGGTTTATTGGCCGACATGCGACGACTAGAAAGTTCAGGACGGGCTTTTCCCGAGAGGGATCGGTAGACCAGAGAAGGGGGTTAAGCTCCTTGGTGGAGCTGTTAGTCGGGATCCTAGCTTTATTGGAGAGTTGGCAGGGCGACGGGCCTCGGGGGCGGTTGACCTTATGAAACTCTTACCCTGCCTGAGGGATCCCCAATGTGAACTCCTCCTGCTAAGGTCGTGCATGGGTGTTGCTAAGTTGCTTTTTGGGCTGCAGACTTGTCAACCCCATTTGATGGAGGATGCGGTATCTTGGTTCGATGATGGCCTTAGAAAGGCTATAGAAGACATAGTAGTGGGAGGCGGGCCCTTCTTTGGTGACCTCCAGTGGCGTCTAGCATCTTTGCCAATGCGTCTAGGTGGTTTGGGCCTCTTCTCAGCCCGAGATGTTGGGGCTTATGCCTTTGTGGCGTCTAGAGCTCAGTCTTGGGAACTACAGGATCATATCCTTCGAAACGGTGGGGTCGTCGGGCTTGACCCAGACTATCAACAAGCGCTCGAACGCTTAAATGTCTCTCTCCCAGACTTGGATATTGGCGGTTTCTCTAACAAGGACACCGCCCCCTCGAAGCCGCAAAAAACTTTGGCGAATGCACTTTTTAGCAAAATCGCTCAAAGCCTAGGAGAAGCTTTTGATTTGTCACCCCGCCAGAAGGCGGTGTTTGAGTGTCTGAAGGGTCCCCATGCTCAGGAATTTTTGACCGTTATCCCGATTGAGGGGCTAGGACAATGCATGTCGGCAGTACAATATAGAACCATTCTCAAATACTGGCTAATGATCCCTATGTACCCAGAAGATGAAACCTGCTCGATATGTCGTAAAGCTTGTATGGATAAATATGGGGAGCACACAGTTCACTGTAAAGAGCTCCCTGGGTTTAAATATCGGCATGACTGAGTGCGAGATGTTTTGGGGGACATCTTAAGAAGAGCTGGGATTTCTGCTAAGAAAGAGGCACCTGTGAATTTCCTCACGGACCCTATGGAAGGGAGATCTACTCTGCGACCAGCGGATCTGCTCGTCTTTGGCTGGGCTGGGGGGAAACATGCTTGTGTAGACCTCACGGGGGTTTCCCCTTTGGTTGGTTTAAGGGAAAACGGGTTTATAGCTGGACTAGCAGCAAGAAAGGCAGAATCAAAGAAAGTGGATAAGCACGCTAAAGCTTGCGCAGAGAACCAACATGTCTTTATCCCTTTTGCCTTTGATACTTTTGGCTCCCTAGCGCCAGAAGCCATCAACTTCTTGACGAGGGTTCCACAGGTTATCCACAGCAATTGTTCGACCCCAGGGGGGCAGGGGTTTGTGTTCGGGAGGTTGGGGTTTGCAATTCAGAAAGGATTGACGGCGCAGCTTGTTGCCCGTCTACATTCTGTTTTGATGTAACTTATCAGACTTTATATTTCAAAATAAAAGTTGACTGAAGAATTTAATAAAAAAAAGAGTCAAACGAGTTTGTTCATTTGGTGTTTTTGTGTTTTTACTATTCAGTAAAGTGTTGTATAATTGGTCTAGAACAGTGAATTCAAAGAATTAACAAACCTGGAATCCAAATTGAAATTGCAAAAGTTATGTTGAAACTTGGATTTAATCTCTGAATCGTATGAGAACTATCAGATAAACCTATTTTGGGTTACACGCAATGATTTATCGGATTAGACAGAGATCACTCTTGAAGGAATTAGATAGGAATTGGATTTGATGATTGAACTGTATAATGTAACCGTATACTTTCTGTTTTGTGCGTTCCCCCTTGTTCTTTTTGAGAGAGGTCTATCATCAAAGTCTGCCAAGACTTTCTTTTTATATGACCCTTATTAAAATAAAGTTTATATATTCTTTTTTCATCGAGAGTTTTTGAAATCTCCCATACTTCATAATATGGCCTCAATTAAAAAGAAAAATTTAGGGATTCTTTGTTTGTACCAAAATCAGTTTGTGACCCATCATCATCAAGACATAATGGTAAAATAATAGTATTGGGCTTTAACCATTCTAATGGTATTTATTAACATAACAATTGTTAATTACAGTTATTTACTAATAGGCTTTCAACAAAACATTATATTAATTAATATAAAATAGGTTAAGCCCAAACTATTATTTGACTAATCAAACTAATAATTAACTAACAAGCCCAAATAACATTCGTGTTAAACGAGCTCGCACTTTCACGTCACCTAACTCGTTTTATCACCGACGTTATTTCCCCGATCAACAGATTAATCCAATACCCTAAAATCCGTTGATAACACTAAAAGAACCAACATTCCTCCCCAATTTTAGTGGTTTCCATGATTAACTTAACCGTCCTCACAGAAACACAAACGCATGCATAATGAAAATGTCCTAAGGATTGAATTTTCACTTAGTATATTACACGATACAAATATTAGAATAACAGGGTGTCTCTATGGATTGAACCCATGTTATCCATTTAAATACATGTAGGTAACATACACACACATTTACCAATCCAAATTCCACTTGACACAATGTTTTACTAGCCCGTGTCCTAATCCTTCAAAGAATATATCAAAGCTCAATTCCAAAGCTTCTTGAAGCGGCTAAACTTCATATTCTTATAGGTAGTTCATTACTCTTGCACCTGCACTGCAATTTATCAATGAACTATTAAGAAGTTCAACTTCAACCTACTTTATCTTGCAGCCTGAACACATGAACACATACCTTGGGATGATTTGCTAATGTGTTCCAATATCGTTATGACAAGCTTTCCGCATTGAATTCTGCATCTAACGTTGTATTAGATGGGAATTGGGTGTCTTGACATAAGATATTCAAAATGGACTTTAAACCCATCCCTTTAGCTGATTTCTTCACGAGATCTCTTCATAACCCCTTGGTTAGATGATCAACTAAATTAAGCTCAGATCTAACAAACTCAACGAATATCACCCCATTCATGATTAATTCTCTAATCATACTATTTCTAACACCTAAGTGTCTAGACTTCCCATTGTACACTTGATTATATGCCTTAGCCAATGTAGCTGCACTATCGCACTTGATAGAGATTAGTGATATCGGTTTTGACCATAATGGAATCTCATAGATCAAATTTCTGAGCCACTTCGCTTCTTTACCAGCTGCAGCTAAAGCCACAAACTCAGATTCCATAGTTGAGTCAGTGATGCAAGTTTGTTTCTTTGAAGCCCAGGAGATAGCACCTCCACCAGGTAAGAACACCCATCCACTTGTGGAGGAATGATCTTCCTTATTGTTTATCCAACTTGCATTAGAGAACCCTTCTATAACTGAAGGAAAACCTGAATAGCATAAACCAAAGTGCATGGTTCCTTTTAGGTACTTAAGCAGTCTATTCACTGCTTGCCAGTGTTGAGCACTAGGATTGCTAGTAAATCTGCTCAACTTATCCACAACATAAGCTATGTCAGGCCTTGTGCTAATCATAGCATACATCAAGCATCCAATGACCTTAGAATACTCTAATTGTGAAACTGGATCACCAGAATTGGGCATCAACCGGATGCCAAGATCTAGAGGAGTGCTCACATGAGAACAATTATAATGATTGAATTTCTTCAACACTTTCTCAATGTAATGAGACTGTGTCATGGTTATACCATTGTTACTCCTTTTAATATTATTCCAAGGATCACATTCGCCTCTCCCATATCCTTCATTTCAAAATTAGAAGACAACAATTTCTTTGTCTTATTAACTTGATCTTGGTCAGTGCCAAAGATCAACATATCATCTACATATAGACAAATAATCACTCCTTTAGCAGAGGATTCAAACCTACTTAGACATACTTATCAGCTTGGTTTAGAAGAAAACCATGAGATAAGATCACCTCATCAAATTTTGATGCCACTGCTTAGGTGCTTGTTTCAAACCATATAATGATTTGACGAGTTTACACACCTTGTGCTCTTGTCCAGGTAATACAAAACCCTCAGGTTGTTTCATGTATACCTCTTCATCCAATTCACCATTCAAGAACACGGTCTTGACATCCATTTGGTGAATTACCAAGTTATGAATTGAAGAAAGAGCTAAAAGAAGCCTTATGGTGGAAATTCTTGTAACAGGAGCATAGGTATCAAAGAAATGTATTCCTTCCTTTTGTCTAAAGCCTTGGATAACCAACCTGGCTTTAAACTAATCTATGTTACCATCAACTTTCATCTTTCTTTTAAAAATCCATTTGCAACCCAAAGGTTTGCAACCAGGAGGCAAATCAGTCAATTTCCATGTATTATTATGCATGATAGAATCCATCTCATCTTGGATGGCTTCTTTCCTGAAAGCAACATCCCTAGATGCCATTGCCTGACTGTATGTCTTAGGATCTTCCTCAATATTGAAACAATATTGATACTGATGTTTAACCCCATTCCTGGTTCCTTCCACCAAATAAAGATGAAAGTCAGAGCCAAAAGACTTGGCTTTCCTGACCCTAGTACCCTTCTTATGTTCTGTACTAGTAGATGGTACATCTTTGGTACCAGCAGAGTTATTACCAAACTCGGTTACCAGGGCCGGCTCAACCATTTTGGTGGCCAAAAGCGAAGAACAAAATTGTGGCCTTAAAAAAAGTGGCTAAAAATTATTGACTTCTATTTTACCAATTATTTACCAATTAAGAATGAAAGACATACATGTTGTACTCACAATTCTAACCACCACACCATAGTCAAAACCATAAGGAGTCCTATAGCCAAGATACGGTTCAGAATCCGGAACCCATTCACAAACCTGTTCAGAATTTAGAAGCATATACCTAATGTCTTGATAAAAAACTATTTGATAAAAACCCTCCTCCTTTATCCGGGCTTGGGACCGGCAAAATAAACTAAAAAGTTTATAGTTGGTGGAGTTAATTTTTTTTTTTCTATATAACTATTAGACATTAAAGATTCACTAGTTGTAAATAAATTCACACAAAATCTAATTTGCGAATAACAATTATCTACAATTTAGAACCTAAGAAAGATGAACAATCAAAATTCACAGATGGCAAAAGTGTCAACAGTAACCAAAATCAACAAGAATCAAATTAGAGCAAGTATTGTAAGAGTACCTTAAAAATTAGAACCGCAAGTCAGAAATCAGAATCAAGCTCTGCAACTCTAAAATTGGCAGACACCAAAACAACATCCAACAACGGTTCCCTCAATCACCTGTATATTATATTTCGAATTTGATGGTCAGAAGAACTCAGAACAATTTTTTTTTCTTTTTGCAAAATCAACCATCACTTGATTCACTTTAGAGGAATAAATCTCAGATTAATGAATATATATACATATAATAAACTGAAGAACCAAGAAACGTTAATAAAAAAGACGTTATACCTAAATCGGCGCTGCAATTTCGCTTATTTCCATCTCCAACGCCTAAATCTAGCATCCATTTCCAAATCCATTGTCGCTTCGTTTCCCAAACCCAAACACCATCTTGACTGGTGATTGGGAGTCGTGTGCTTTTCTGCTAGTTCCAATTTAATTACCCTAAATTATTACATCAGACGTTTAATTCATGTGTGTTATTAACCTGTTGAGAAGTTACATCGTGGCCCAAACTAATCTTCTAAGCCTGCTTTGTTTTAAGCCCAAATCAAAAATAGCTTGTATAAAAAAATTGCTGGAGGCCCTATAAATTTTGTGGCCTAAAGCCCTAGCTTGAGTTTGCTGGCCCATGGCCCGGCCCTGTCGGTTACAATTGATGTTTTCAAACTATAAGGCATGTCCTTTAGTCTAGGCACAGAAGAAAATCTATCCTCATTGCCAAAATCAGCAGTTCTTGACTCAATCACAGTGTGAACAGAAACATAGTCATTCGGTTCTGTAACATAGAACCTATGAACAAGGGAATGCTCACCATACCCAATAAAGATGCAATCAATGCCTCTTTCACCTATGTTTCTCATTTTTGGTTCAGTAAGCTTTACAACAGCTCTACAACCCAAAACTCTAAGATGACTTAAGTTTGGTGCCTTTTTGTACCAGAGTTCATGTGGGGTAACTTTAGACTTTTTATTAGGAACTCTATTTAACAAATAACAGGCTGTTAACATAGCCTCACCCTAGAATCCTTCACTTAACCCAGAATAGGATAACATGGAATTAACCATTTCTTTCAAAGTCCTATTCTTCCTTTCTGATACACCATTTTGTTTTCGTGTATAGGGAGCAGTGCTTTGATGTATTATACCTGTAGACTGAAAGTAAACTGGATCATAATACTCTCCACCTCTATCTGTACGAAGGTTCTTTATCAAGCAACTTTGATGTCGCTCTACCTCTTGTTTATCAATTTTGAATTTATCAAGAGCTTTGTCTTTTGAATGCAACAAATAGACATAACAAAACCTAGATGTCACGGCCCCAGCCCCGGTTTGACCCGGTCAAGAGCCGCGGGACAGGAACCCCGTGGTATTTAATTGATGTGACAGCGGAAGACTTTAATACAGGATCTTTTAATACTTGAAATGCCCGTTTAATTTATTACATAATTAGGGATAAACCCTATAATTTACAATAAAGTGATTTCAATGGGAAATCTTTATTTTACAAAACATGTTTCTTTATTTATTTATATTGAGCCACTTCCTTAAGCTTGTAGTGCTTCACGACACTTTTCCTGGATCACATCAGATCACCTGAAACATGTTTTAAAAAGGTTTTATCAGCGGGGAAATACTGAGTGAATCATTCTTTTTGTCTAAAACGATGCATTGTTATAATTTACAGTATTAAGAGCGATTACAATGTTTCTACATGTCAACCATATACCCAGGTATTTGTCACTCGACCACCCATTGGCTATCTCGTTGTCCAATGGTGTCTGTGACTATGGTCATATCACCCCTTGGCTAACTCGTTGTCCAATGGTGACAGATAACAAGTAATGTATACAAAACCCCGCATACCGGCTGTAATGAAGACTACAAAGACTTAATCCCTGTAATTATAACTTTGAAACAAACATGATTTTGAAAGCAAATTTGGTAAAAAGAGAATGACTCACATTGCAGATTTATGCGGGCAGAGTTTAGCCTACTGATTAGGCTGTTAACCTAATTTAAATAACAATGCACACGAACTAGGTTAGTAACTAATACAGCATTTACGACAACTCACGAGATTAAACCCTCACAACAAATGACAAAGTGCGATACTTAAACATCCATCGAATTAATGACGAATGACAAAGTATAAACCCAATTTGAGCAGCACTTAAACATTCGTTGGATAGTTTCAATCGAACGGACATTGAATCGTAGCAGCGATCGAGTTAATACCCGGTATCGTAGCAGCACTTTGCTATTATGAAAGTAATTTTCGATTTTGAGCAGTGAGAATTCGTTTATGTTGGTGCACTTACGTCTGTCGACTACGTCTTTCATCAAGTCTTAGAGTGAGATAGATCAGTCATGACACGGAAACCTAGATTCACTAGTTTGTAATAGGTTTGCTCATGTGATTATGTCTAGATTCGCTCATGTGACCATGTTTAGGATAGGTTCGCTTTTATGACTAGCTAGGTTCGCATATATGGTCATTCAAGGTTCGCTTATATATACATGGGACAGGTTCGCTTATATGGTTGTACGTATAAGCGAACCCAGTCGGTCTATATATAGTAGATGTTTGAGCGAACCTAGAACACGTAGTGACGGTGTATTTGTTCCGGCATGCTGCTGAAGTGCTGTCTGACCGCGTAATTGTGCAATTGATCAATAATACATCAAGTTTAAAGTGAATCCAGCTAAGATAGCACCAAATCATTAGTTTCCGCCTCTTGATTTGGATAGGAATTTCTCTGATCGACTCAAATAGGGCCGAACGCGATCCTACAAGTGGTATCAGAGCTCAGGAGGAGGAGTTCTTGCCATTTTAGCTCGATTTCATCTATTTTTCTACACTTTCTTCACTTTTTCAAAATTTTTCACGGTAAAACCTGCTCAAAATCACACACTACACTCGGAATTATGAACTAGTAAATCCTTGAAGTTTTCAGATCTAAAATCGACCTAGAAAGTAGGATTTTTAGAGGTTCGCTTGTTCGGATTTGCGCAAAAAGTGACGTCAGCAAGATAAGTGGTTCGCTTTTAGTTACATCTTTGGGACAGGTTCACTCGAAAGTTTAAACTTGGTTCGCTTTTAGTGACAATTAGTGAGTAGATTCGCTTGAAATTCTATCTGGATTCGCTTGAAAGTTCACTTAAAGGGTCTGGTTCGCTCCAAAATAGATTGGTTCGCTGATTTGATCCATTTAAGGTTCGCTCGATTGGTTCGCTGATTTGATCCATTTAAGGTTCGCTCGACTGGTTCGCTGATTTGATCATATTGTTGGTTCGCTCAAACGGTCCGCTCATCTGATCAATTTATTTGATCCGCTTATCGGTCCAACTGGTCCGCTTATCTGGATAGTTTACCTGGTTCGCTCCAAGTGACAACATCTCTGGTTCGCTTTTAAGACACTTGATTGGTTCGCTTTTGGAACAATTACAGATCCGCTTTTGTGACAGTTCGCTTATTTGAACAGTGTGCCTAAATTTGAAAGTTGTGAACAATGGATACTGAATTCTATAACGCTTTTGCAACCCCGACCTCGATTACTCAGAATGCTTTGATTGACAATGAAACCGGAACGTCTCAAAGACCGCCTAAACTCATGGATATTGATGATTATAACGTGTGGTCTGAATGGTTTGGAAATTGGGTCGAGGCTTATCATTTAGATGCATGGGAACACATTGAGGAGCCATATGTTAAGCCTACAAAGAACGATGTTGTGAATGGTACTCCATTAACACTTAGAGAGATGAGTACTGCAGATAAAAAGAAGTATCGGAATGAGAAACTCATGGTGAGTCTGCTTCAGCAAGCTATAAAAGAGGATATCTTGATACCGCTTCAACACGATGGAACCGCATATTCAATTTGGACAGAATTGGAAGCAAAGTTTATTGGAAGTGATGCTATGCTCAAGAATAAGATGTCTCTCATGAAAAAGGAATTTGACTTATTATGTGGCTTAAAAAACGAAAACACCAAACAGATAATTGATAGATATTGCAATTTGGTGAGAAACATGTCAAAGCTTGGAGTTAAGAAAGATACTGATGAATTGATTGAAAAACTTGCAGATGCGCTACCATATGAAACATGGGGAACGTTTCTGATGATGCTGCAGTCCAACAAAACAGATTATAAGAAGATGACACTGGGAGATTTCATAAAGCATCTGGAAGCTCAAGAGATGGAGCAAAGGAAGATTGCGAGAATGAAGAATTATGATGGAGAACAGGATATCAGTTTGTACTACAAAAGTGGTGTTTCTGGATCAACAAATCATTCTCCGAAAATTGAAACTGCTTTTAGCGTTAAAGATTCTCCTGAAAAGAAGTCATGTCAGGGATCAAGCAGCACAAGATTTTCATCATTCGATCCAAACGTCTCTGTAACAAAGAATGGGAAAAAGCTTCAGTGCAATATTGTGCTTAGTATTGAAAATGATGAAGATTACACTGAAGAAATAGCAAAAAATCAGATGTCTTTGTTAGGAATGGTATTGGAATCTTACAGTAGTTTTGTTGCCGGAAAGATCGGTAATCCAATGCTTACAAAAGAGGATTACGATCAAATCGATGCTGAAGAAATGGAATTAATGGATATTAAATGGTGCATGGCTAGCGTGATGAGACGTGCTGAAAAGTTTAAACAAATTACAAGCCGAGATGATTTTCATGATGCTAGTGTTTCAAATTTAGGTTTTGATAAATCTAAAGTAACGTGTTTTCGTTGCAGGGAGAAGGGGCATTTCAAGAGGGAGTGCAAAAATCGTGAAGCTACTGGAGCCCAAAATCCTTTTGGAAACAACGATTATCACAAAAAGGCGATTTATCATCAAGTCACGTCACCAGCACAGCATCAGGCACAAACTGCTCATGGAAGAGATGTGATCGATAGTTCGAAAAGAGCATGTCTAAGTAAATATGAAAATTTTTCATGGGATAAATACATTCCAAAAGACAGTAAAGTGTGTTTGGTAGAGCAAGATGATGAAAAGTTGGCCGAAGGTTTCAATTGGGATGATTTTTGCGCGGATCAAGAATTTATGTCCAAAGAAATGTCTAACAATCTTTTCAATACTCATGCTTTCTTTGCTAATGCTTATGATTTGAAATGTGCAGAGAGGTGCAGAAAGGTCATGGAAGCTGCTGAAGCAAGACGGAAAAAGCTTGAAGAAGAGAAAGAAGAGGAAGAGCGATTAAAAGCTGAAGCTAAAGCTGAGAAAAGGAGAAGAGCTGAATTCTTACAACCATACAGGACCGTCAACGAGGTTCCTGAATTTGAAGTGAAAATTGATGCAGAACAAGTTGAAGTTCCTGAAAAGTGCATGAACTGTGA
This sequence comes from Helianthus annuus, assembly GCF_002127325.2. NCBI lineage: Eukaryota > Viridiplantae > Streptophyta > Magnoliopsida > Asterales > Asteraceae > Helianthus > Helianthus annuus. The sequence goes on along the minus strand of NC_035449.2, from coordinate 153,293,775 downwards.
TTCGTTAATCAAACAAAACAACGAGTTATTGCACAATATTCATAAATTGAAAGAATCGTATGATACGATGAACAGAGAGATCAACAAGTATACAGATTCGAGTGGTGAACAAGCTGAGGCAATGAATACATTGAAGATTGCGTACCTGAGACATCTTGATGATGCTAATTTTCATATTAAGAAGTGTGCAGATCTAGAGTTGGAGTTAGCAACACAAAAGATAGAAACTGAGAAAGTTAAAAAGTTATTAGATAGCTACTCATGTTCTTCTTTTGTTGTTGACAGGATTTATCCAGTTGTGGAGAATTTGAAGACGTTTGAGGAAGTGAAGACGTCTGAAGAAGAGAAATCTGTGACAAAAGATGAAGAAAAAATGAAAACTTCTGGTAAGAAATCAAGTGTGGTCTATAACAGATGTCCGCCCCCGGTCGAAAATGGATATTCACCTCGAAATCCAAATTCCGAAAGAGTCAATAAGGCAATCAATTTACAATGGGAGTCTGGGCCATCAGATAATTTGCCAGAAAGTATTGATGTTACGTATACGTCATCAGACACTGATCATGAGTCAAAGTTGATAAAAAGTGTGGTCGATCAAGTGTTAGATAAAGATGACAATGAGGAGTCAAAACCGGAGTCCAAACCCGAGTCAAAGTCTGGGTCAAATACGTCAAAGCCGACAAATAAAAAGGATAAACGGGTTTATGATAAAGAGTTTTTACTTTCGAAATCTAATTTGAATGATGAATTGGTCAAAGTGGCATATACTTTGAAAGGTTCTGACAAATTATATTCAGATGAAAGTTTTCCAATAAGAAGTGTCAGACTTGAAATGATTCAAAAGGTTTTCAAAATAACAAAAATTAATATTTCTGAAATAAAAGATTTAAATCTTAATGGAAAATCTAAGCAGTACACTTCAAGAGATCAACAAAGAATCAACAAGAAAATGGGTTACAATTGTGGTTATAGTTTCCAATAGAAATCAAACCATAATCGTAATTTCAAAAAGAAAGGTCTTGGTTTTGTTCCACCGAAAAACTATAAAAATGAAAAAATGTATAAACCAAAAAGTATGTTTGTTTCAGGGAAAACGTCAGAGGCTGAAAAAGAACAATCATTCAGAAAGCAAACAAATCAGGAATTCCTTGCCAAGAAGCAAGAAGAACTAAAGAAGAATGAAGTTCCGAAGAAGATTGAAAAGAGAATTTGTTTTCAGTGCAAGATTGCTGGTCATGTGGCAAAGGATTGTCCAAAGACATTCAAGCCAAAACAGGAAATTTCTGGTAAAATGAAAGAGAAGATTGTCGAGAAGACTGAACTGTCAACCCGGAAGTTTACTGGCTTTGAAAATTCAACTTTTGAGAAAGGAGAATGTTCAAAGAGTGCTTCAAAAAGAAAAGATAATGTGCCAATTAAAAATGGGTTGTGAAAGGTTCAGGTAATAGTTCTGGTGATGAATCTGATTCCATAAAATCAGAGGAGCCACGTGTTGAGAAAAAGGTTGAAAAGAAAGTTCCGATAATGGACGATGTGAATTTTCCGCCACTGAATGCTAAAAATTACAAATCCAAAATCGGAAAAGTTGAAATTTCAAATCAATTTTATTCTGACAAGAAGAAATTTGATGTTGAAAAACTTTCAATGGAAATGTAAAACGTATTTTTGGACAAATGGTCAACGGTAAGGCCAAAAGCATAAAAGATTTTTATGCTTCCAAAGGACGTGTTTACAAATCTGTTGACAGAAAAGATGAAGAAGATGTTGTTACACCCAAGGAAGGTCAGGCTTGGGTGGATATATTTTTGAAAGAATAAAAACCTGACTTGCCGGAGATCCCTAGTTAGTAATCGTGGATCATGAATCGGCATCCTTTTAAATCTGTGTTTGAAGTTTTGCAGGACTTGCCGGAACTCCCAGGTTTGTAAGCAAGGAGTAGGAATCGACACCTTGAGAATTCAACCAAAAGATGGTAATTGGTTGAAAAACAGGTTTGAAAAGTTTAATTGCTAAACCTACAAGTGGTTGTATGTTTGTGGTTGTTATAAGTGGTTCAGAATGAGAACCAGTTGATCTTACAAGTGGTTAAATCAAGGTCATTAAATTGAACTTGAGTTAACTATTATTCAGAAGATTGGTAAAACAATGCGATGATTTGATCCCCAATTTTACAAGTGGTAATAACAACTAAACTTATTTTCTGGAAAAACCATTCTAATTAAAACAAACTTAAGTGTTTTGAAATCATTATGGGAAAATAGTTTTGTTGTGAGGGGGAGTTCTGATTGTTTAAGCCAAATGGTTGGAGAATTGAGGCAATTCGATATCAGTTGTCATGTTCTGTACAGTTTTGTTTTCAATTTTCTTTAGATGTATTTGAATTTTAGGGGGAGTAAGAATTTTTAGAAAATCCAAAAACATCAGAAAATTTGAAAAAGACAAAAACATGATAAAATGAAAAATGAGTTTTATTGCATAAAAGAGGAAATGATAGTACATCAGTGAAATATCACAACATGCTAAAGAAATGTAATGTTTAAAAGTGATAAACAATCTTACTGTGGATGTGTCAGTAGGTTTTCGCACACTTAGTAAATTGAAACGAGATATAAACCTAAATTTGAACTTGCTTAATTCGTGGGTAACTATTCTTGAATATATGGGTAACTCCCGAAATCTTGTTTGAAAGGTCCCGTATTCTGAGATACTAGGTCTTTATGCTCAGTGATATCTGGCGTATTCTTCCGGGAATTCTGCTGTATGGAAATACTGACCTAGTCCTCGAATAATACTTTCTGCAAAAAGCTTTGAAATATAAGCTCGCCCTCAGCAATCTGATTAAACAATAAAATTGATAATCTTTGTTGTTGTAATAAAAGATCCTCTAAAGGGGACCCACCAAAAGTCGAAGCCGTCATCTCTCTGCGTATACGGAAGTATCGACCTGAGCTCTCACGGCCCTCGCACATTACCCCTTTACAGATATCAGCTGTGGTATACTCACCTGTAAGACTGAATATTTGGGATCTGGATACAGGAGTATATTCAAGTGGAGTGATACACAATTAAGTTTTAGTTTCTAAAACATTAATATCGTATCTCGAATCAATTGAAGTCTGTGTGAAAATTTAAGTGGACAAACATACTGACAATCTAGGTAAATTGTTTAGAACTTATAATGTAATCAAGCTTAACGGTGTTAGTGATATGTTTCATAACTGATATGATCCTCTTGCACGAACTCACAAAAATATTGTCTGTAAATATTTTGTTTTCTGCATTTACTTTCATTCAGAAAATTCAAAAAGATTTTTGGTATGTTTTAGCATAAATTTTGAAAAATCAAAAAGAGTTTCGACAACTGGTGTTAAGATGCTGATTTTCGAAATTCAAAGTGCTAAACTTGAAGAACTGGTTTGGGAAGAGTGTATGTGAAGCTGGTAAATTTATTTGATAAGAGCCAGTAAAAGATCTTGAATGTAAAATCATTAATATAGTTTCTGGTACAAGTTTCTAAAAAGTTTGAAGGTTTAATCTTTTAATAGAAACTTATGGTTGGGTTGAGATTGTGCAGGATTTGAACCAGATGACGATTTTGTGCTGAAGTGCCAGGTCATGATCTAAGAACCTGTGAAAATTGAATTTCAGTCTACGATCCCAGCTGTTTGTGAGGGGGAGTCTGAAGACACCGTGTAAACATCTGAGAGAGAGAAGTTTATTGATGATGAAGAAAGAGAACGAGGATTCTTGAAATGACAGATACTTCAGAGAAAGATTGAAGACTGATAAAGATTGTAGTTTGACGTTTTGTGAAGATTCGAAGACTCCGTCAACATCCGAGGGGGAGTCTGTTGGTGCACTTACGTCTGTCGACTACGTCTTTCATCAAGTCTTAGAGTGAGATAGATCAGTCATGACACGGAAACCTAGATTCACTAGTTTGTAATAGGTTTGCTCATGTGATTATGTCTAGATTCGCTCATGTGACCATGTTTAGGATAGGTTCGCTTTTATGACTAGCTAGGTTCGCATATATGGTCATTCAAGGTTCGCTTATATATACATGGGACAGGTTCGCTTATATGGTTGTACGTATAAGCGAACCCAGTCGGTCTATATATAGTAGATGTTTGAGCGAACCTAGAACACGTAGTGACGGTGTATTTGTTCCGGCATGCTGCTGAAGTGCTGTCTGACCGTGTAATTGTGCAATTGATCAATAATACAGCAAGTTTAAAGTGAATCCAGCTAAGATAGCACCATATCATTAGTTTCCGCCTCTTGATTTGGATAGGAATTTCTCTGATCGACTCAAACAGGGCCGAACGCGATCCTACAGTTTATGAAAGTTTTCGTCGACACAGAATGAAAGTCCCTGAGCTAGGCTATTTATAGTCTGAATTTGGGTTTTACGCGGCCCGCGTAAACCTAAGGTTAACACTTACGCGGCCCGCGTGGCCGCCTAGTCTACGTATAGGCAGCATGGGTCACGAGTTTAGGGTTGCCAGATGGGTTATACGTGGCCCGGATACTTATCCGGTCGAATTTCAAGTTAACGCAGCATGGGTCACGAGTTTAGGGTTGCCAGATGGGTTATACGTGGCCCGGATACTTATCCGGTCGAATTTCAAGTTAACGCGGCCCGCGTAAGGGTCTGGTCATCCTTTACGCGGCCCGCCTGAAGACCAGTTTCTTGAATTTCGTGATTTTTTATATGGATTAGGGTTTCAGGGGTCTGGGTTTTCATTTACGGGTTGTTTTACGGACATTTTTTGTGACACCACACCCAGATAAGGATGCACCATACACAATTGATACCAACTTACCAGTAAATACTTACGTTATTGATACAAACGGTAATGTACAAAAGTTGGAAACTTAAAGGTACAAAGTTTGGTCAAACTACTATTAGCTGATCACGCAAAATTTCCACCAGATAAGAAAGTTTGAGATACTTTATTTCACTAGTCACGCCTATCCAAGATAAACAACCCGCCCAAGACTAACCATCATTTCCTGTGACACATGCTTAAAAGACGTCAGATATTACACTGGTAAGTTTATGAATATACACAATTTACAATTCACATTATTTAATCATGACTTGTACCCGCCCATGTTATCATAACCCAACGTTACCACGTAACTTACATAACCATACAGTTAATGCCCACTACACCACAGGTGTAGTACCGACAAATCCCGTCGTAGCGGCACGTATAAGGGACCACAAATATCATGTGTATGTCATGCTCAGGTTATATACATGCGTACCACAGTCATGCCATATTATTACAGTTTAGGACAAACATGTTCACATTTGAAAAGCATTCATAAAACTCACCTCTTGCTAGTAGCTAACCGTTGATACTATTGCTAGTATGATCAGGTACTATCTCAAGGTCCTGACACAATTTACATAATCCTAAGTTAGGTAATGGTACACCTAACTAGTCATTATCATGGTTGGATATTGGTTAACCCTACCTTGTTTAAGCATGGTTGATCAGTCCATGCCTAACTAAGGCTAGGCTACCCAATACCCGCCCCTGACAATAACCCTAGTACCTAAAAATAATACTAACACTACTACCACTAATATATTATTACTAATAATAAAACTAATATTAACTACTAAAAATAAATAATAAATAACTAAAATAAACTTAAACGAGAGTATACCTCAAGACTATCTACGGCACGTTGATGTAGAGTTTCCCTACTCCTGCTCCTACTCGTGCTCCAAAAACGATTACCAACAACACCCAACGGGTTATCATATACGCGGGATTCTCAATACTAGAGCGTTCCCGTTAAAATTTTGGTGTATCTAAAATCCTACAATTTAACTCCTATATATATGTGAAGCAAGCAGGCACCTCAATTCCGCGGGATTGACGTGCTTGCTAGCTAGCTTGACGTGCTAGCTAGCTAGCTTAGTTATATTAATTCAGCTGCTTCACTCGTTTTTCTTGTATAACTTTTAAAATATGACGTTTTATAAAACGACGAATATGTCATTAGAACGAGCATATTTTTATCTACGTTTTAACCTAAGTTTCATTAAAAACGGAGTAAGGTAAATAAAATAATATATTTAATTATTAATATTAAACGGTCTCTTATAATAGCCAGGGTTTGTACAGATGTCTCATATTTCAACTAAATATTTCAACTAACCATTTTACTCGTTACTTAGTCGTTCAACAATATATAAATTATAAATTTTAAATATAATTTTATTGGTTCACAAAACAGGATGTTACAACTCTCCCCACCTTATAGAAATTTCGTCCGCGAAATTTAAGCAAAGAGATGTGGATATTTTTGTTTCATCTCGTCTTCTTTTTCCCATGTCTCTTCAGGTCCTCTCCTTGCATCCCATTTGACTCGTACTAGAGGAAACTCCCTGTTTCTTAATTTCTTTATGTGTCGATCTATGATCTGAATGGGGCGCTCTGTGAAGTTCAACTTGTCATTGATCTGGATCTCCTGCCAGGGTATCTTAAGTGACTCGTCCGCTAGACACTTTCTTAAATTTGACACGTGAAACGTGTCATGAATTCCTTGTAATTCTGTTGGCAATTTTAACCTATATGCTACAGGACCAACTCTTTCGATTATCTCAAATGGTCCAATATAGCGCGGACTTAGTTTTCCTTTCTTCCTGAAATGAATGATACCTTTCCAAGGCGAGACCTTAAGTAATACCTTGTCGCCAACTTGAAATTCTAAGGGTCTTCTTCGTCTGTCGGCATAACTTTTCTGTCTATCTCTAGCAGTCTTCATTCTTTCTCAGATTTGTATGATTTTATTGGTAGTTTCTTCAATAATTTCGGGTCCAGCTAATGGATTTCTACCAATCTCAGTCCAACAAACTGGGGTATGACACTTCCTTCCATATAGTGCTTCAAACGGAGCCGTCTTGATGCTTGAGTGATAACTGTTATTGTATGCAAACTCTATTAGAGGTAAATGCTCATCCCAGTTTCCTCCAAAGTCTATCACACATGCCCTAAGCATGTCTTCCAGTGTTTGTATGGTTCTTTCACTTTGGCCATCTGTCTGTGGTTGATAAGCCGTACTTAATTTTACTTTTGTTCCCAATTCCTTTTGGAAGCTTTGCCAAAATCTGGACGTAAAACGGCTATCTCTATCTGATATAATGGAGATAGGTACTCCATGACGGGTGACAATTTCCTTGACATAAATTCTTGCTAATTTATCCATTTTATAATCTTCTCGTATTGGCAAGAAATGAGCAGACTTAGTTAAACGATCTACTATAACCCAAATAGTATCGTGACCATTCTTAGTTCGTGGAAGTTTAGTAATGAAATCCATGGTTATCATCTCCCATTTCCATTCAGGGATCTCGGGTTGGATTAAACATCCTGCAGGCTTCTGATGTTCTGTTTTGACCTGTGAACACGTCATGCATTTTTCCACATATTCATAGATTGATTGCTTCATCCCTGGCCACCAATATTTATCTCGAATATTCTTGTATCTTTAACTGTCGAGATGCATAGGCGATAACTTTGCCTCTTTGCATCAACACACACCCTAGTCCATAATGAGAAGCATCACAATATACTACAAAATCTTCGGTACCCTCGGGTAATGCAAGTACTGGGGCACTGGATAACTTTGTTTTCAAAAGATTAAAAGCTTCTTCTTGTTGGCTGCCCCAGACAAATGGGGTATTTTTCTGAGTCAGTGTCGTTAGAGGCATCGCTATCTTAGAGAAATCTTGAATGAACCTTCTATAATACCCTGCTAGCCCTAGGAAACGTCGAATTTCTGTGGGATTTCTTGGTGCCTCCGAATTCTTAACTACTTCAATCTTTGTAGGGTCCACTTGTATGCCTTTTTCATTAACAACATGCCCTAAAAATTGGACTTCCCTAGTCCAGAATTCACACTTACTGAACTTGGCATAAAGTTTTTCTTCTTTTAGTAACTTAAGAATGGCACGGAGATGACCCTCGTGTGTTTCTCTACTCTTAGAGTAGATTAGGATATCATCTATGAAGACGATTACAAATTGATCCAAGTATGTTTTGCAGACTTGGTTCATAAGGTCCATGAAGGCAGCTGGTGCATTAGTGAGGCCGAAAGGCATCACTAGGAACTCGTAGTGACCATACCTTGTCCTAAAGGCAGTCTTGGGTATATCTTCTTCTCTAACCTTTAATTGATGATACCCAGATCTTAGGTCTATCTTCGAGAAGTAACTTGCGCCTTGTAATTGATCAAAAAGATCATCGATTCTTGGGAGTGGGTATCGATTCTTTATAGTGATCTTATTCAGGTCTCTATAATCAATACACATCCTCATTGAGCCATCTTTCTTCTTGACAAAGAGAATCGGCGCTCCCCATGGTGACGTGCTAGGACGTATGAATCCTTTGTCCAGTAACTCCTGGAGTTGGTTTCTTAACTCTTTCATTTCAGTCGGGGCAAGGCGGTACGGGGCTTTGACAATAGGGGTTGCTCCTGGGATCAAGTCGATTCTAAACTCAATTTGTCTGTCAGGTGGTAATCCGGGAAGATCTTCAGGGAATACTTCAGGGAATTCAGCCACTACTGCTACCTCTTCTAGTTTCTTTTCTTCCTTTGCCTCTAGTGCATATACTAGGTAAGCTAAATGACCCTTTTGAATACACTTGGATACTTTTATCATGGAAATAAAACTTATGGGTTTACTAGGTCTTTCCCCATCAATTGTTACAGTTCCCCCTTTTGGGTCCTTAATTTGAATTTGCTTCTTATCACACAATATTTGAGCTTGGTGACTAGATAACCAATCCATTCCTATTACTACGTCGAACTCTCCAAGTTTCAGTGGTAGTAAGTCTATGGATATTGGGGTCTTACTAATCTGGATGGTACAATCCTTTACCACACTCACAATTTCTTCTTCCCTCCCATCTGCTAGTTCTACTATAAATGGCTTATCTAGCTTGCAAGGAGTCTGATTAATCAAAACTCTAAAGTGCTCAGATATAAAACTTCTATCAGCACCAGTATCAAATAGTATTTTAGCATAAAAGTTGTTAAGGAGAAATGTACCTGTTATGACATCAGGGTTCCTAGGAGCCTCTTCAGTATTCAGAACAAAAGCTCTCCCTCTTGCTTTATTAGGTTCCTCATTCCTCTTAGGACAGCTATCACTATAGTGGCCAGTCTCTCCACATTTAAAACACTTACGTGGCTCTCTACAATCACGATAGTTGTGTCCAAGTTTCTTACACTTTCTACAGACTAACTGGTTACATGGACCGGAATGTCCTTTTCCACAAGTTGGGCACCTAGGTGGGGGTCCTTGTTGCCTCTTGAAATCTCTGTAATTGGGTTTCTTTTGTTCTTGGTAGTTTTCCCATTTCCTTTTTGTTGATGCATAGGATGTCTGTTGACTACGTCTACAAGAAGTCTGAGGTCAAGATTGGTCAACAGTGGGTTTAAACAATCAAAATCATGTTTGAATGTTGTAGGTCCGCTTTTAGGACATAATTGTATTTAGGTTCGCTTTTAGGGCTTAATGTGGTCCGCTTATGTGTCCAAGTGTAACAGGTCCGCTAATATGAAATGTCATATTAGCGAACCAGAATGTCATATCAGCGAACCACAATGTCTATATATAGTGGGTCGTATTAGCGGATCTCAGAGGTGTATGTGTGTGCTTAGGAGCCGAAACTCTGTCAAAATTCATTCAAAAAGCTAGTAAAAGCAGTGGAATTGAAAGGATAAGCTGTTGTTACATCATATGTACTGATTCCGCCTTTATATGTGATGATGAGCTACCTTGACTGACGTTTTAGGGTCAAACAACGGTCCAACACTTTTCGTGATAGTTTCTGGGGTTTTCTTTTGTTGGATCTCAGTGGCGATAGTTGCCCCAGCCTCTACCGCATCATGATAGGTAGTTGGTTTGGTAGACTTGATAAACGTGCGATATTCTGTGGGGAGTCCCCACAGGAATCTTCGAATACGATTTTCTTCAGGGTTCACCAAGTAAGACACTATTCGAGACATTTCATTGAATTTGGTGACATATTCCCGGTATGTCTTATTCCCGAGTTCAAGATGCAAAAATTCCTTTTCTATTCTGTCAGTTTCGCTTGGTGGACAGAAGTAATTTGTAAACAGTTCTGAAAACTCCTTCCAACTCAGGCGATGTGCCAGATCATCACCTCTAGTTTGCTTTTGTATCCTCCACCAACATAAGGCTTCGGATTTAAACAAATGAACAGCAAACCTAACTTTATTTCTTTCATGGCAATCACTGACGTCTAGAATGGCTTCTACCTCACTTAGCCATTCATGTGCCTCAATAGCACCTTTCTTCCCGTCGAATGAAGGAGGATTACATGAAATGAAAGTCTTGTAATTACATTCTTTAGAGATTTCTGTTTCTATAGCTTTAGATACTTTCGTATCATCTACCTTCTTTTCCGGGCGAGGTTCTTCTCGTGGAGTTGGTGTAGGTGTAGGTGTAGGTGCAGTGCTTCCCTCAGATTGCCCTGATTGTTCTGTAAACTGACGTTCGCATCCCTGTGCGTTGGCAAGGATTTGCGCAACTTGGACGGCAATCCAATCGATCATGTCATCTCCTAAGTTTACAGGTTCGCTATGACGAGCAGGATTAACTGATGGGTTAGGTTGACGATTGTTGTTAACCGAAGGTTCTGCCGACATTTTCTATATTTTTCATGAAAAATACTACTTCAATATTCTATTTATTAATGAGCACTTAGAATAGGTAATTCACATAATACAATATTTTTCAAATGTAACATGTTGAAAATATAACTCTACTATGAACATTTTACTATAATTAAATTTATAAATTAATTAATCATAGTAAAGATTTTTAATATTGAAACTTAAAAGAATTAATGTTTAACTAAACATACTACTAACCTGCTCATGTGCTTTATGTGCGAGAGAAGATTGTGTATGATTTGTATGAAGGAGGTTGGCATCTATTTATATTAACAATGAACTACGCTATTGGCCGCCTTCATTTTTTTTTATTATTATTTTTTTTTACTCTATGATACTTGATTGAGAAGAAATATTACTTACTCAAATAATACCCAAGTATCATTATATATATGCACTTCATGTATACAACATATACGTATTACATTTTATCTTTTAGATTTTATTATTATTATTATTACTATTATTTTCTCCTAACGAGTAAAGAAGACAGGATTTACGAGTAATTAATGTTAAGGGCAGTGTGTACAAAGTGGTAACGAAATGAGGATTTATAGATCGTAATTATTACTATGGGTATTTTCTAATGACTCTATATCCTTAGTAAGTTCATACCCGGATTTATCTATTATTCGTATTTCAAAGTCAGCCAGAGCATCCTAAAAGTTACATAAGCTGGCGTGTTCTCTTAGGTTGAAGCCTAGGTATCCATACCAAATACCTAATTCGCTAAAACCTTTGGCTCTGATACCAACTGTGACACCACACCCAGATAAGGATGCACCATACACAATTGATACCAACTTACCAGTAAATACTTACGTTATTGATACAAACGGTAATGTACAAAAGTTGGAAACTTAAAGGTACAAAGTTTGGTCAAACTACTATTAGCTGATCACGCAAAATTTCCACCAGATAAGAAAGTTTGAGATACTTTATTTCACTAGTCACGCCTATCTGAGATAAACAACCCGCCCAAGACTAACCATCATTTCCTGTGACACATGCTTAAAAGACGTCAGATATTACACTGGTGAGTTTATGAATATACACAATTTACAATTCACATTATTTAATCATGACTTGTACCCGCCCATGTTATCATAACCCAACGTTACCACGTAACTTACATAACCATACAGTTAATGCCCACTACACCACAGGTGTAGTACCGACAAATCCCGCCGTAGCGGCACGTATAAGGGACCACAAATATCATGTGTATGTCATGCTCAGGTTATATACATGCGTACCACAGTCATGCCATATTATTACAGTTTAGGACAAGCATGTTCACATTTGAAAATCATTCATAAAACTCACCTCTTGCTAGTAGCTAACCGTTGATACAATTGCTAGTATGATCAGGTACTATCTCAAGGTCCTGACACAATTTACATAATCCTAAGTTAGGTAATGGTACACCTAACTAGTCATTATCATGATTGGATATTGGTTAACCCTACCTTGTTTAAGCATGGTTGATCAGTCCATGCCTAACTAAGGCTAGGCTACCCAATACCCGCCCCTGACAATAACCCTAGTACCTAAAAATAATACTAACACTACTACCACTAATATATTATTACTAATAATAAAACTAATATTAACTACTAAAAATAAATAATAAATAACTAAACATAAACTTAAACGGGAGTATACCTCAAGACTATCTACGGCACGTTGATGTAGAGTTTCCCTACTCCTGCTCCTACTCGTGCTCCAAAAACGACTACTAACAACACCCAAAGGGGTATCGTATACGCGGGATTCTCAATACTAGAGCGTTCCCGTTAAAATTTTGGTGTATCTAAAATCCTACAATTTAACTCCTATATATATGTGAAGCAAGCAGGCACCTCAATTCGTGGGACATTGACGTGCTTGCTAGCTAGCTTGACGTGCTAGCTAGCTAGCTAGCTTAGTTATATTAATTCAGCTGCTTCACTCGTTTTTCTTGTATAACTTTTAAAATATGACGTTTTATAAAACGACGAATATGTCATTAGAACGAACATATTTTTATCTACGTTTTAACCTAAGTTTCATTAAAAACGGAGTAAGGTAAATAAAATAATATATTTAATTACTAATATTAAACGGTCTCTTATAATAGCCAGGGCATGTACAGATGTCTCATATTTCAACTAAATATTTCAACTAACCATTTTACTCGTTACTTAGTCGTTCAACAATATATAAATTATAAATTTTAAATATAATTTTATTGGTTCACAAAACAGGATGTTACATTTTTTTTGAAGGTCCTTACATCCTGCCCACCTTAATTAAAGTCTCGTCCTCGAGATTTATTGAAATAAGTGTGGATATTTGCGCTTCATCTCTGATTCCAGCTCCCAGTGTATTCGGGTCCTCTTTTCGAATCCCACTTGACTTTGACAAGCACTAGTCGTTTATGCTTAAGAAACTTGATCTTTCTATATTCTATCTGCAGTGGTTTCTCCACAAATTTCAACTTTTCATTTACCTCTATATCTTGAAGAGGTACTACCAGGGATTCGTCAGATAGACATTTCTTGAGGTTGGATACATGAAATACATCATGTACTCCAGCTAATTCTTCTGGTAGTTGTAAATGATAGGCAACTGGTACTATTCGTTGGATTTCTGGAAATGGTCCTACGTACCCTGGACTCAGCTTTCCTTTCTTACTGAACCGTACTACTCCTTTCCAAGGAGAAACTTTCAAAAGTACCTTGTCTCCGACTTGAAACTCGAGTGGTTTGCAACGATTGTCTGCATAGCTTTTCTGACGATCTCGAGCCGTTTTCAGTCTTTCTTTGATTTGAGTTATCTTGTCAGTGGTTTCTTGCACAATTTCAGGACCTGATAATTGACTTTCTCCTATTTCTGCCCAACAAACTGGAGTTCTACATTTACGTCCGTACAGTGCTTCGAATGGGGCAGCTTCAATGCTTGAATGATAACTATTGTTATAGGAGAATTCAATTAAGGGTAGGTGGTTATCCCAGTTACCACCAAAATCGATTACACATGCTCGAAGCATGTCTTCTAGCGTTTGTATCGTCCTTTCACTTTGTCCGTCTGTTTGTGGATGATATGTAGTACTTAAATTTAGTCGGGTTCCCATTGCTTCCTGAAAACTAGTCCAGAAATGGGAAGTGAAACGACTATCCCTATCTGATACAATGGAGAGCGGAATTCCATGTAAGGATACTACTTCGTCTACGTACAGCTTGGCTAACCTTTCCATGCTAAAGGTTTCTTTCATGGGTAGAAAATGAGCTGATTTGGTTAATCGGTCTACAATTGCCCAAATTGCATCATTACCTTTTCTGGTTTTGGGTAACTTAGTAATAAAATCAATTGTTATGAGTTCCCATTTCCATACAGGCATTTCTAACGGTTGTAGTAGTCCCGAAGGTTTCTAATGTTCTGCCTTTATTTGCGAACAAATAAGACACTTAGATACATATTTGGCTATGTCCTTTTTCATACCTATCCACCAGAAATTATTTCTTAAATCTTGGTACACTTTGTTATTTCCTGGAAGTATGGTATACCTAGATTTATGAGCTTCTTCTAGAATCTTATCTCTTAATTCTCCCTGCTTAGGTACCCAAATTCTTTTCTTATGGGATCTCCAAATTCCATCATTTCCTTGCTCTAACTCTTTTATTCGTCCTTTCATTCCTTCAGCATCGTCTTCGATTGCTGTTTCTTGAACTCTCTTTAATTGTTCCAGTAAATCAAATTGCAGATTTAATCTAAGAGCACGAATTCGCTTTTGCTTTTCATGATACTTACGACTTAGAGCATCAACGACTATGTTTGCTTTTCCTTCGTGATATTGAATATCAAAGTCGTAGTCGCTTAGGATTTCCATCCATCTTCTTTGCCTCATATTCAACTCTTTCTGCCCAAATATGTACTTTAAACTTTTGTGATCTGTATAGACTGTAAATTTACTACCGTACAGATAGTGTCTCCAGATCTTAAGGGCAAAAATTATTGATCCTAATTCTAAGTCATGAGTCGTATAATTTTCCTCGTGCTTCTTCAATTGCCTGGAGGCATACGCAATTACCTTCTTGCGTTGCATTAGCACACATCCTAATCCTAATTTTGAAGCATCACAATATACTTCAAAATCTTCAGTTCCTTTTGGCAAGGCTAGAATTGGAGCATTTGTCAACCTTTGCTTTAATATCTTAAAAGCCTCTTCTTGCTTAGGTCCCCATTCAAACTTAACTGCTTTACAGGTTAGTTTAGTCAAGGGTACAACTATCTTAGAAAAATCCTTAATAAATCGTCTATAGTATCCAGCTAAACCTAGAAAGCTTCTAATTTCCATAGCTGTTTGCGGAACCTTCCATTTGGTGATTGCTTCTATTTTAGAAGGATTTACGTGAATACCTTCGTGATTCACCATATGCCCTAAAAATTGCACTTCTTGCAGCCAGAATTCACACTTCGAGAATTTAGCGTAAAGCTTTTCCTTTCTTAACAAAGTTAAGAGTGCATGCAGGTGCTCACAATGTTCTTCCTGACTTTTGGAATAAATAAGTATATCGTCGATGAAGACAATTACGAATTTATCCAAGTATGGTTTACAAATCCGATTCATCATGTCCATGAATGTTGTAGGAGCATTTGTTAGTCCGAAGGGCATGACTGTAAACTCGTAATGTCCATACCTAGTTCTGAAAGCAGTTTTAGGTATGTCTTCTTCTTGAACCTTCAACTGATGGTATCCGGAGTGTAAGTCTATTTTAGAAAAATACCTAGCTCCCTGGAGTTGATCAAAAAGATCGTCAATCCTAGGTAATGGGTATCGATTCTTAATTGTAACCTTATTTAATTCCCTATAATCAATACACATTCTCATTGACCCATCTTTCTTTTTCACAAACAACACTGGTGCTCCCCAAGGGGATGAACTAGGTTGTATAAATCCCTTGCTTAGTAATTCATCTAACTGATTTTTCAATTCTAGCATTTCAGTGGGTGCTAGTCGGTAAGGTGCTTTGGCTATTGGTGTAGTTCCAGGAACTAGATGAATCCTAAACTCTACTTCCCTATCGAGTGGTAACCCAGGTAATTCTTCTGGGAATACATCGAAGTATTCTGAGACTACTGGGATTTCCTTAAGTTCTTTACTCTTTGTGTTAATGATTACTGAAATCATGTATACTACTTTTTGTTTTCTTGAATAACTAGCCAACTTCATTACTGAAATGAATTTCAGTGGCTTTCGAGGTTTATCTCCTGTGATTAAAATTACTTCTCCTGTAGGTGTATGGATTTCTTCGGAATTTTTATCACAGAGAATTCTAGCATGGTTGGCTACTAACCAATCCATTCCTAACACCACATCGAATCCGGCTAACTTCATAGGTAATAGGTTTGCAGAAAATTTATGGCCTAAGAGTTCTATCTTTCCTTCTCGCAAAACCTTATCTATTTTAACAGAATTTCCATCTGCCATTTCGACTGTAAAAATCTGCTTAAGATTGTTCAATGGTATATTAAGAGCTTGGCAGAATGAAGTATTGATAAAACTTTGGTTTGCACCAGAGTCAAATAATACTTTTGCATACACGTTGTGAACTAGGAACGTACCGGCTATCACATCGGGAATGAGTTCTGCTTCTTGAGTGGTCAGCTGGAATGCTCTGGCATTCTTTTTAGTAGTTCCGTCGGTCGTCTTAGCTTTGTTGTCTGCTGGTTTGACCAGTTTGGGGCATTCGGTTCTGAAATGCCCGGCTTCTCCACAATTATAGCAGATCCTGGTCTTTTTTTCTACAATCTTCCTCACGATGTCCTATAGCTTTGCAAAAGCTGCAGGTTTCATTGCATTTTACAAAATGTTTCTTTCTGCAATTCTTGCAGAAAGGAGGAGTAGAAGATTGTCTGATTCCTCTTTTTATGAACTTGCTATTATTACCCATACGAAATCCTTTGGTAATCTTCTGAGCCAATTCCTTCTTCTGATTTTCTTCTCTTGTACGTACTAGTTCGTCAGTTAGGGTGTTAGCTAGTTCTACCGCATCGTCTATAGTGCGAGGTCTCGCAGCTTTAACGATATTACGGATTTCGCCAATCAATCCCCAAATATAACGGGAAATAAGCACGGTTCTGGCGAAGCCAGGGTTGGTACCACTCTCGCATACTCGAAGAATGTTGAAGTATATCCTCGACAATCTACACCTACCATACGATGGCTCAGGAACTTATTTGCCATTTGTTCCTTTTCATATCCGGGACAGAATTTTCTTTCCATTAGCTGCTAATTCTTCCCAGTTCATAGCATAAGCCATATTTCTTCCTTTGGCTTGAAGTACCGTATTCCACCATTCTAGCGCCCCTTCCTTAAAAAGATGCGAAGCATACATAACCTTGTCTTCTTCAGCACATTTACTTATCATAATTACTGCTTCGGTTTTCTCTAACCAACGCAGTGTCGCAGTCGCCCCTTCATTGCCTGCAAATTCAGCTGGTTTACAAGCAAGAAATTCTTTGTAAGTGCAACCAGGCGTTGCAACTTTTATTTTCTTAGGGAGTAGGGCCTGCCCCGTGGATCATTATCGTAATTAGTATGGTTGTCGCCTCCATTTATGCTATTACTGCAGTTATCTTCTTGAGTACGTTTACTAGGAATAATTTGTTGAGGTTCAACAGGTTTCTGGGCAGCAGCCAGGATTGCTGGAATAGCATTGGCTATCCCTTGAGCAACGATATTCTCGATATCTTGCTTGGTCATAAATTGATTTTCCTGATTTTGCTCAGATTGATTCACTTCATTATCTGGTTCATTACCAGCGTTTTCCATCTGGTAATTATTATAGGTGTAAATTATTAGTGTCAAATAATCGATAATTAAATATAACAAAACAATTGCACATAATCACACCAACTTTTATAATACACATATAACCAAAATTGTTGATTTCTCGACTTCCATTTTTATAGATTATATTAGGCATCCGTACACACTGTTATTTTACAAAAGTTTTATTTTTAAGTTATTTTGCAGAGTTATATTATTATTATACAACTACAGCCTCCCAACCACACTATCTCTTGTCAACTGGCTTTTTAGAAGTGACGTTCCCTCTCGTCGTACTTCCAGGAGATTTGTTCTCCCACCTCACAAATCCTATTCCCTGCACTTACCAGCTCCTCGCCAAAATGGCGGAGTTCAGCTAAATTTTCATTACTCATCGGTGGGTTTGGTATAGGTTCTGGGTCGAACTGAGGGAGAAAGGTATAAGGGTTATTAAGGAGGTTTTGAAACTGCCAGTCGTTAGTCTACCACTCGTCCATTTCTCCTAAAGGTTGGGTGTGGATTAGAGGGTCTGGAATAGCTGGTTCCAAATTTATTGGAAGTTGGGTTTCAGCAGGATAACGGTAGAGATTGTTGGTGATAGGTCTAATAATATCACAGCTTGCCAGTAGATGATCTAATTCCTCCTGAAATGGAAATTCTTCAGTTTGCTTAGAACTTTCCCCAATTTCTATTCCTGTTTGCCTAGAATTTTCCCTGATTTCTATCCCTGCTGGCCTAGAACTTTCTCCAATCTCGATCCCTTTTCCTTTATCCATAGGATTCTCTATTTTGGGAATTTTCCTAGTTGTTGGTTTCCTCCTGCGTACTTTCCTCCATCCTACATATCTTCTTCTTTTCTTAGGCTTTGATTTTTCCGGAGGTGGAGCTTGAAATTCCATAGGTTCCTCCACATCAGCAATGTAACCAGTAAAGTCTTTGGAAACTTCTATTGGTACAGGATAGAGATTGAGATTTTGAAGGGCTTCAGATAACTCATTCATGCTGTTTAGCATATATGCAAAATGCACACAAAATGCTAAGTTAAAATTTTATAACAAAATTTCACAGATAAACATTTAAGTATTATTGCATACCGTGTGACTAATTTAATACAAAGGACAACTGAAAATTAAAACATACTAGGGTTTATTGTAACTTATTTATTTACTGGGTAAACTTTTCTTTAGAGCTTCTGGCTTGTAGGTAATATAGGTGCTAATACTGGTTCAGGGTACTGATATTTTTAAAGGTTGGTATTTACTGCTACCGTGGCTAACATATAAAGATCTGCCCATTTTTCATCTAATTTGTCTTCCCAAGGTGGATTATTGCCTATTTTCTGAGTTTCCTGATTAATCCTCACTTCTTTTGGTCGTGATTTCTTTCCTTTCTCCTAACTTTTCCTAATAATCAGACTTCTTTTATTGGGAGAAAGTGGCTTCTCAAACTGTGCTTTACGGACAAATATTCCTTCCCCAGTATCTATGAAGTGTTTTGAGGATGATGATCCCTTATCTTTTGGTGTACTATCTAATTGACGATAGATATCTGAAAGTCTTTGTTTATCCATACTGTAAACAAATATTCAAATAATAAAACATATAATTACAAAAATGGCAATCAGTAAAATTAAGTATTTTACTGAATACTTAATTGGCATAAATCAGTGGCTTTGATACCACCTTTTCCTGTCACGGCCCCAGCCCCGGTTTGACCCGGTCAAGAGCCGCGGGACAGGAACCCCGTGGTATTTAATTGATGTGACAGCGGAAGACTTTAATACAAGATCTTTTAATACTTGAAATGCCCGTTTAATTTATTACATAATTAGGGATAAACCATGTAATTTACAATAAAGTGATTTCAATGGGAAATCTTTATTTTACAAAACATGTTTCTTTATTTATTTATATTGAGCCACTTCCTTAAGCTTATAGTGCTTCACGGCACTTTTCCTGGATCACATCAGATCACCTGAAACATGTTTTAAAAGGTTTTATCAGCGAGGAAATACTGAGTGAATCATTATTTTTGTCTAAAACGATGCATTGTTATAATTTACATTATTAAGAGCGATTACAATGTTTCTACATGTCAACCATATACCCACGGTATTTGTCACTCGACCACCCATTGGCTATCTCGTTGTCCAATGGTGTCTGTGACTATGGTCATATCACCCCTTGGTTAACTCATTGTCCAATGGTGACGGATAACAAGTAATGTATACAAAACCCCACATACCGGCTGTAATGAAGACTACAAAGACTCAATCCCTGTAATTATAACTTTGAAACAAACATGATTTTGAAAGCAAATTTGGTAAAAAGAGAATGACTCACATTGCAGATTTATGCGGGCAGATTTTAGCCTACTGATTAGCCTGTTAACCTAATTTAAATAACAATGCACACGAACTAGGTTACTAACTAATACAGCATTTACGACAACTCACGAGATTAAACCCTCACAACAAATGACAAAGTGCGATACTTAAACATCCATCGAATTAACGACGAATGACAAAGTATAAACCCAATTTGAGCAGCACTTAAACATTCGTTGGATAGTTTCAATTGATCGGACATTGAATCGTAGCAGCGATCGAGTTAATACCCGGTATCGTAGCAGCACTTTGCTATTATGAAAGTAATTTTCGATTTTGAGCAGTGAGAATTCGTTTATGAAAGTTTTCGTCGACACAGAATGAAAGTCTCTGAGCTAGGCTATTTATAGCCTGAATTTGGGTTTTACACGGCCCGCGTAAACCTAAGGTTAACACTTACGCGGCCCGCGTGGCCGCCTAGTCTATGTATAAGCTGCATGGGTCACGAGTTTAGGGTTGCCAGATGGGTTATACGTGGCCCGGATACTTATCCGGTCGAATTTCAAGTTGACGCGGCCCGCGTAAGGGTCTGGTCATCCTTTACGCGGCCCGCCTGAAGACCAGTTTCTTGAATTTCTTGATTTTTTATATGGATTAGGGTTTCAGGGGTCTCGGTTTTCATTTACGGGTTGTTTTAGGGACATTTTTTTTTTTGAAGGTCCTTACACTAGAGGCATCATTAATAAAAGTAACCATATACTTTTTATTTCCAAGTGAGGGTGTACTATGAAAGTCACATAAATCAGAATGAATTAATTCTAATACCTTAGAATCCCTTTTAACATCTTTAAACGGTTTCCTATTAGTTTTAGTCAATTTTATAAGTATGACATTTACTACAATTTTGCATGTCAAATGCAGATGTTAGGCTCATTTTAGACATATCTTTCATCCTATAATAATTAACATGACCTAATCAAGCATGCCATAAACGTGAATCATTCTCAACATTACTAGAAGATGTAGATGCCATACATACAGATTCAATAGCAGACGGGACATTAATATTAAGCATGAACATGCCATTACTTAAATATCCAAATCCAACAAAGGTTCCATGTCGAGACAAGATAAACTTATCCGACTCAATGACCTGTTTATAACCACAATTGTTTAAAGAAGGCCTTATTTAAGCATGAACAAGGCCTTATTTGTGTTCGTAGTGGCGGCCCATCAGTTATTTGTTGGGGGTGTGGATGAGTGGTTCAAGCACATTTTCAAAGGGTGCGGTCGAGTTTTTGCCTAAAAAATACATTATTTTTTTCAAGGGGTGCGCCCGTACACCCATGCAGACACTTAGGTCCGCCTTTGTCGGTTCGTTTACAACCTTAATTTTGGGGGGTATTCATTACCAAGGGTGGGTTGATAAAATAAAAACTTGATTCACGTAAGTTGTTAGAAGCAGTGTCACATGTATTTTTACGATTTATTTAGACTACTTAGATAAAACTTACTTTTTAATGGATGTTTCTCTTATTATTGTTTTTACACACATAAATAAATAAATAAAATTATGAACCCAACCCAATACATAGAGGTGCACAATCGTAAAAAAAAACATTGCTAACTAACACTTATGCTAAAAAATCGATGTAATTTGTTTTATTTTTCACAGCAAGATCATTTAAAAAAATATCAAGCTAGCTCTAGCAAGTTACTAGAGACCAACACAAACAGGTACAAACGCAAATTCCAAACCACCAATAACGGAGATAGACTACACTATCCAGGTCCATTTATCGTTACCCTCATTTATGTTGACCTCATTCAAAAGATTGTTGCATAACTCAAAGTCGCGTACCTCCTCCGATTCGTATGGATCGTGAATCCACCCATAGACAAAAATGATGCTTTCTAGAGTGCTAGATGGGATTTAAATGTGTCAACAGGTTTCCATCCACTACAAGAAAGGGACACCTTTAGCGGCGACAGGTGTCGCCGGTATTGGTCCAATTTGTCGCCGCTATTGACCTTTACCGGCAACCTGTCGTCGCTAAAGGGTCGCCGGTATTGATAGGCCGCTATTGGCCACCTGTCGTCACTAAAGGTTTGCGTCGCCGGTATTACTTTTGAACCTTTAGCGAAGCGACGACAACTGTCGTCACTAAAAGGTCGCCGGTATTGGTCTTGGTCGCTAAAGAGTATATGTCAATAGCGGCGACACGTGTCGCCGCTAAAAGTCTTTTTTTTTTAATACAGCTGCTGTATTTACAACACCCAGCCATTTTTTCGGCCGAAAAAACAGAACCTGCCTATTTCAAACAACGCAAACATACGCCACGAACATATACTAAAGGTAATATAATTAAAACAACGCAAACATACGCAAACTACGTTTTAGTCGTACATTATAATCCTACAACGTTTAATTAAATCAAAATCATACATTAAAACAAGTCAATCTTCCTCGGATTCTCTATCGTATAAGTCGTCAGAATCGTAGTCATTTGACTTTCCTTTTCCTTGTGAAGCAAGATAGTTGTTAAGTTGGCTCAAAAATGACGGAGTTTGGAACAAGCTGTTAACAAAATCCTACAATAATAGATATCAAAACGTATATTAGCATATTAATTAACGCTACCAACATATATTTAACAAGGAAACATGCGTTCGTTTGTCATTTTATAAATTGTGTAGTTTACCTCGGAAAAGGGTTCTTGCGTCCGAGCTTGCGAAGACGACATGTTCAAGGACGTGTTCGAGGACGTGTTGGAAGAAGGTTTAGGCCCCATCCCGCGGTACCATCCTCGCCGCTCTCCCAACGCTTCTTGATACGGGGCAATTGGAGGACCATCGCCGCTCCATTCATCTGTGGCCTGTTGTATGTTCCGCTGTATTTTACGAAGATGATGATTAAATATATATGTGTATATATATATATATTTGTTATAGAGAATAATACTTAAAAGAAATACTTACGTAATTTTGTTCAGCAACCGGATCAACCCAATTCCCTTGATTGTCTGTGTGGGTTTTAGCATACGTAGGTACCCAATCCAAATTCTGTTTAACATTACACTTAGATTAGACATTAAATAAACAAAAGCTTACACACACGCACACATACATAAAACATTACATTTTTAGAGGCGGTGCTACCGTACGAAGATGTCCCCCCACGGTATGGGAATTGTTGTTTCTCGCGTACTTGCTTACATGCCTTGCTTTTTTTAATATATTTTTCTTGCCGGAAACCTTCGATGGTTCTCAACCAGTTTTCATAGGGCATATCCACGGGATGGTATGCCCTTGCCCTCTCAAGATCATCGTAACCTCCCTGACTATCAAATAATTGTCTAGCTTCATACTTGCGGTCAGAGTACCGCTTCATAAGCACAATCCTCATACCACCCTTCAAGTTTTTTGCCTCATAATCACGTTCCACTTCATCAAGATTGAAATTTTCCTACAAATTAAATAAAAAAGTTAAAATATCATATATAAATTAAATTTGCATGTGCTATAAAATTTTATGCATATAACTTATTTACCCGTAAGTGGTTCATGACGGTATCCTTGTAATGTTGTTCAACATTATCCCATCCAATTTTATCAAACGGGATGGTCCGTGTAACAACTCTCACTAAAATTAATACTTAGTAGGTTAATTATCTATTAAGGAAACTCTAATTGAGAAACCCAAGTAATTTCGCATAAACCCTAAAATTTTCAAAACAATCGGAATCAGGATCAGGGCCCCTAAAACTCAGGGGGGATAAACCCTGGTAGACATTTATCTTCAATATTTGCTGTAGAAAATGAAATTGATCATACAGTTAACTTAGCAAAGCTACTGGACACGAAACCAACCTAGGCTAGGAAATAGACCCGTCGCGCCACGCGACGCGTGCAAGGAAACCTTTCGCGTGGCGCGAAGGGTGGCACTTTTCAGATATAAATAGGGGATGTTGGCACTTGAAGTTTGCTGTTAGTTCGACGTCCAAACTCAATTTCTACGTTGAGTTATAACAGAAACAGTACACAACATACACAATTCACGAATCGCTGCTGCAACAAACAGGGTAATAACTCGATCGTTATTACGATTCAACGTCCGATCGATTGAAACTATCCAACGATTGTTTGAGTGCCGCTCAAATTGAGTTTATCCTTTGTTATTCATCGTGATTTCGACTTGAATGTTTGAGTGCTGTCCGAACTCAGACTATACTCTGTCATTCGCTGTGAATCCGCTGGATGTTTAAGTATTGCACTTTGTTAATCGTTGTGAGGGTTTAATCTCGTGAATTGACGTAACTGCTGTATTAGTTACTAACCCCGTTTGTGTGTGCATTGTTATCTAAATTAGGTTAAACAAGGCTAATCAGTAAAGCTTATACTCTGCTCGTTAAATCTGCAATGTGAGTCATTCTCTTTTTATCAACTGTTTTACAAAACTCCAAATTATTTTCAAAGTTATAATTACAGGGATTAAGTCTTTGTAATCACCAAGTTACAGCTGGTATGTGGGGTTTTGTATACATTACTTGATAATCTTCACCATTGGGGCAGCCAATGGGTGATATGACCATAATCACAGACACCATTGGACAATGAGAGGGCCAATGGGTCGAGTGACAAAGTACCGTGGGTAGTTGGTTTGATATCAGAAACATTGTAATCGCTTTTAATACTGTAAATTATAACAAATGTGCTATTTTCAGTAAACTGAATGATTCACTCAGTATTTCCCCGCTGACAAAACCTTTTTAAAACATGTTTCAGGTGATCTGTTGTGAGCAAAGAAAAAGTGCCATAGAGCACTACAAGCTTAGAGAAGTGGCTCAATGTAAATAAATAAAGAAACATGTTTTGAAAAAAATAAAGATTTCCCAGGGAAATCGCTTTATTGTAAATTATAGGGTTTTATCCCTAAATCATGTAAATTATGTAAACGGCCAGTTTTAATATCAAAAGATCCTTTATTAAAAAAAAATAGACTTCCGCTGTCGCCTAAATTAAATACCACGGGATTTCCTGCCTCGCGGCTCTGGACCGGGTCAAACCGAGGCCGAGGGCCGTGACAGGGAAAAGGTGGTATCAGAGCCACTGATTTAAGCTTACTGATTTATGCCTACTATTGATTTATGATTGCCATTCTGTGATTATATGTTTTATTAACTGATTATTTGATAGTACAGTATGGGTAAACAAAAGCTTTCTGCTATCTACCACAAATTAGATAGTGCACCTAAAGAAAAAGGAACCTCTTCCTCAAAATACCCAGCAGACCTGGAAGAAGGGATTTTTGTCCGTAAGGCAAATTATGAAAATCCTCTCACCCCAGAGAAAAGAAATTCGATTCTTAGGAAGGGTCAGGAGAAAATAAAGAAACCCCAAGTCAAGAAAGTGAGATTTAATCCAGAAATCCAGGAATTAGGCAATGATTCACCTTGGGAAGACAGACTAGATGAGAAGTGGGCTAACCTCTATATGCTAGCCACTGTAGCAGAAAATGCAAATCTTTAAATTACCGATACCCTAAATCTAGTAATAGCACTTCCCACTACCCAGTAAATAAATAACCTAGTGTGTTCTCTTTCCTGTTGTCTTTTGTACAAATTAGTATGCAATAGAACTTCAAAGTTTATTTGTAAAACTTTGTTCCAAAGTTTTAACTTAGCATTTTTGTGCATTTTGCATATATGCTATACAGCATGAGTGAGCTATCAGAAGCATTTCAGAATCTCAATCTATACCCAGTACCAATCGAAGTCTCTCACGATTTTACTGGTTATTTTGCTGATGTGGAGGAACCCTGGAATTTCAAGCTCCACCTCCGAAAAAAGCAAAACCTAAGAAAAGAAGAAGATATGTAGGATGGAGAAAAGTACGCAGGAGGAGGCCAGCCACTAGGAAACTCCCCAAAGTAGAAAACCCTATGGACAAAGGAAAGGGAATCGAGACAGGAGAGAGTTCTAAGCCAGCAGAGATAGAAATCAAAGAAAATTTTAGGCAAAAGGGAATAGAAATAGGAGAGAGCTCTAAACAACCTGAAGAAATCATATTTCAAGACGAAATAGACCGTCTACTGGCAAATTGTGATGTCATTAGCCCTGTTAACAACAATCTTTACCCTTACCCGGCCGAAATCCAACTTCCCGTAAATCTGGAACCAGCTATTCCGGACCCTCTAATCCACACTCGACCTTTAGGTGAAATGGAAGAATGGTGGACGAATGACTGGCAATTTCAAAACATAATCAATAGTCCTTATACCTTCCTTCCTCAATTTGATCCAGAACCTATCCCCAATCCTCCAATGAGCAACGAAAACTTAGCCGAACTTCGTCAGTTCGGTGAAGAGCTGATAGGTACAGGGAATAGGATCCGGGAAATGGGGGAACAAATCTCCTGGAAATACGACGAAAGGGAGCACTTACAAAGAATTCCTTGCCTGTAAACCAGCAGAATTTGCAGGTAATGAAGGGGCAACTGCAACACTGCGTTGGTTAGAGAAAACCGAAGCAGTAATTGCAATAATGCCACACCCCAATTTTCCACGTGTCACCGGTGGGCCCGGTGGGGAGTACGTGACGTAGTTGATATCATCATAGTCAAACCACACAATTTAAATGCACAGCGGAAGCAAAATATATTACAATCCGATATGAAGTAATATCCAAGTATTACAAACGGAAAGTAAAAGATCCACAGGCGGATCCCAGAATAAAATAAAACATTGTTCAACAGACTTCAGGCATCTAAGCTTGCGAGACTTCTATTTGATGCTAGGAGAAACCAGCCTATTACGCGTAGTACCTGCACTTAGTCTTTTTGGGAAAATACGTCAGTTTTCACTGGTAAATACAATTTAATTGACTCATTTTGAAAAGGTTTTAAAAATTGATTTGAATGCCCGTGGCACAAAACATTTTATAACTTGGGACAATTATTTGCCTATAATCTTGTAAAAGAATTAAATGTTTGTTAGCGTTCAGTATCCAGGTCGTGCCGGATTAAAGTTTAATAGACACACCACATAGTATAGTTCCGCCGCGAGATTTCCTCTCGTACCGACTGTTATACTTTATTTAATGCACTACGGGTGTACGCCTACACCCGTATGCTAAGGTCGTGGCCATTCTTTGAATGATGCCAAGGATATCCGGGACATGGTCATTAAGCCCCCAAAGGCGTTATACAAACAAAACAGCATTTTCAAACGGGTTATTTGACTACTCTTAACCACCGACCGGTTAAGGTCAATTACCCGACCAAGCGGTATTTTATATACCGTACCCCAAGCCCGTATAGGGAAAATAAGTTAAACGTATTTACCTGAGCTAAATATAAATTTAATCCCAGCCGTATACCACCAAGCAAGTACAGATAGCTTTTACTGGGCTCCTAAATCTGGAACGAAGGTTTTTAATAACCTATTAGAATCCTAACGGGTCTTTAATTTGGCCTAAGCCTAGACCGGTTAGTTCTTAAATGAAGATTACGGTTTAAACGCACGATAAGGCGAAGACCGTCTTAGAATGTGGTTTTGACCCAACAAGCTTGCGTACTTGTTTAATATGGGTAACTTAATCACATTCTGGATTTTGAGACCGAAATGATATGGTTTGACCCGTTTCGGCTATAATGGGTAAACTAGTTACCTATGCCGATCCGAACGCATAAAGTGCGTAACGAGTAACCATAAGAGTCATATACAAGTTTCCTAAGTTAATATGCCTTAAACATGTTGTGATATCAGAATGATACCTTCCATTATGCCCCAAGTGGTTTTTAAACCCAAACTATGCCTCATAAGGGCATTTTGGTCATTTAAAAGGGTATAAAAAGGGTTTAAATGATATTCTGAGTTACAGGTCTGAATAATCCAGTAAACCTACTCATTTAACCAAGTTATAACAGTAGGGTATTAATCCTATGTTAAATTTATCAATCTTAATCATTCTAGACACCGCAAGGGCGTTTTGGTAATTTCACATATGCTTAAAAGGTCAAAACTGGAATTCTGATCTTAAGATATTCTCCTACTGTTTAAATTATAAAATATTACTGAATACATCAGTAGGTTTCAACCTCATATGTTTAAATAGGTTCTAGCACATACTTATGCGTTAAAAACGCTTAAAAAGGCGATTTGGAGCCATTTCCGGGTTTTATATAGAAAGCTGATATTTTTAAAATTCCAGAAGGCTCAAAATAATTTATTTAACATATTAGATCAGTAGAAAAAGGTTTGGGGTCCATCGGATTTATAAAACTCATTTTATAGCCCAAAAGGGCAAAACCGGCATTAGCCGAATTAAGCTTAGAACACTAAGTTATGCTCAGCCTAAAATTAAATAAAAATTTCTAAAAATCCCAAAATATTATTTTAATACAGTAGGTACAAAGTTTTGAATAAAAATTTGGGTTTAGATAGGCTATATGCAATTTACGCTATTTAATTACTAAAGAAGCTTCTAATTACGCTATTGAGCATAACTCCTAATCTAGACCTCAAACTGATGTCAAATTTTATGGACAAATTTATAATTCCGTAGTGAAGGTTTCTATCCTCTCACATTTTCAAAAATATCGTTTTAAGGTCAAAAGGGCATAACGGTCAACAATTCGGCATATAACGGAAACTTGCAAATGAATAGGATAACTAAGGATTCAGGTTGTATAACCTCAGAGGGTTACACTAACCTATAACATGATCCTAAAGGAATCCTAAGGCATATCTAAATAAGTCTAATTCGGGTCAGAACTGAAAGTCAAAGCAAAAGTCAACTTTCGCGACTTTCGGCTCCGAACCGGGCCTATACTTAGAATTGTCGGGTTGAATCATGCTTAGACATGTTCAACTAATATTCACCAAGTTATTAATGTGGCAAAACTGATTTTATGACTTCTAATTTAATAGTTATGCATTTTATTTAAAACTAACCCGTTTGACTTTAATTTGACCCGACAATTAAACTAAGTAAACGTGGTAATTAGGAGGCGTCCTTTTGAGGGTTAATCACCTACCTAATTACGGTCACGTAGCCATGTTCGTTCCGAACCATGGCTCAACCGATTAAAAGTCAAAGCGTTTATCGAAACGTTTGACCTTTCGGCTATAACCGCTAGAAATTTAAACTAGGCACGAAAGGGTACTTACAAGAGGTCCTATGAACTGAAGGAGGTTCTCAAAAAGAGTTCAAGACCCTCACAAATTAGAGATCATAGCAGATTTGAAGGAAATGGTGCAAATGAGAGCCAAATTCAATGGGTATATATAGGTTTTTGAGGACCGTTAGGATCGTTTCTTGATAAACGTGATCACATCTGGACCGTACACCTTTACCCCTTGTTTTAGCAATCTATGGGCTGCCCAAGGACTGAAGAAAACCATTTGCAATTGATTAAAACAGCTGTAACAGCTGGTAACAGCTGGAAATCAAGTTTCTAAAATGGCAGTTTTGGTCCCTGCATGCTTCTAGCCCCTTTCTGATGCGTTTGAGGCCCGTTAAACCATTTTTAAGGCTATAAAATGATGCCTAAGCATAGGGAATGTCGGTTCGTTTGGTCGTATGGTCACGTTGTTCGGCTAATTACGACGGAACACGGACGGACGCGAAAAACGATTCAAACGACGCGACGAATGGAATTTTATCATGGCGATCACTAAAATAAAATATTTTAGTGCTTACATAAATTTTTGGGTGTCCGGGGAATATTCAGAATGCGAGATATGCGCAAAAGTGCAAACTTGTGCACTTTTTGACACTTTTAGTCCCTGCATGACATAAAAGTTTATTTTTGCGCACCAAACACCTCTAATCCTATACCTAAGCTATATAAAGGATAAATAGGGTATGTTTAACTTATGGTCATATTCCGGAAGGTCCGTTACCATACGATTCGACCTCCTTTTGCAGTTTGACGCAATTAGTCCCTTAATTGCGCAAAGTAGCGCGAAATGCCAATTAATGATATCTAAGCCTTCCATGGCCCATAATAATCATTCTCAAGCATATATTTAAATATTACTACGCTCCTGCTTGCTTAAATGGTCACCGAATGGCGTAGATTCAAAAGTTGACGCTTTAGGCCCCTCTATTGCGCAAACTTGCGCATTTCATCATTTATTAGCATTGAAGCCTCATCTAATCCATATTAGGCATCCTTGATAGTATTATTAAACATCACGATGCTTCGGGTTCGTTAAAAGACCATTCAGAGGTATAATTAAACATACTGACGCTTTTAGTCCCTCTAACTTGCAAAGTTGCGCGTAACTTTACTTATAGGCATAAAAACCTTAGTTGGCCATTACTTGGCATTCCCGAGAGTATAATTAAATATCATGAAGCTCCCGGTTTGTTAAAAGGTCACTCAGAGGTAAGAATTAACATGTTGACGCTTTTAACCCTTCATTGCGCAAACTTTCAATTAATTATGCAAACGGCCACACTTTATCATCAAGTGGCACATTTGTGAACATCACCATCGTGAGAGGTTATTTAGAAACTTATTTTAGGTATGCTAACACTTCCAGTCCTTTCAAAATCAAAGTTTTCGATTTTTCGAAAATTTAGTCCCTAAATTTCACTGTTTGACTTTATTAGGGTTTATTACACGTGTCAATACATCATTGGACGTGATTTTACGAGGTGTTACATTCTCACCCCCTTAAAAGAAATCTCGACCTCGAGATTTACTAAAATGCTGGAAGTTTCTTTTGTCGCATAACAGACTTAACTTTCATAGCATGTCTGGAGTCTTTCCAAGCTCCCAAGTTGACCTCTATATTAGGTACATGTATCCCTTTCGAGCATTCTTAACCTGCCGGTCCTTAATCGATACAGGTTTCTCATCATATCATAGATCTGCCTATCATATGAGTTAATGCTTCTTTACTTATTGGTGAAACAAATCCTTAAATCCTTAATGTGTAACGTATTGCGAGATCCGCCCAGCTCCTTAAATAGGTTTTAGCTTATAAGCTATTTGATCTTGATACATTCGATTCCTTTGAATGATTTCATATATTCAGAGCTTAGCTAGCCTAACAATTAACAGAATGGCACACCTTTCCAGGGTGATATCTTTTGTTGATCTTTATTTCTTAACAAGAACTTAGGAGGTTTGCTATTTCCATGAATCCTTGATTCTCTGCCGAATGCTGGCAACTTATAGATGATTATGGATTTGCACGATCTTATTCGTTGTTTCCAAGGCAACTTTCAGATCCTGATAATTGGACTTACAAATTTTCTGTCTAACAATAGATGTCTAACATCTCATCAATACAAGGTCTCCCAAGGAGCAGCCTTGATACTTATATAACAACTATTATAGAAAAGCTAATCTTAAGGTGAGATGGTTATTCCAATCACTGCTTAAAACTAACCTTAAGGGATAGCTAATCCTTTAAGTCAGTCGAATAAATCGACGATCCTAGGCGGCTGATGGAAATTCTTAATTGTTGCCTAATTAGGGTTGCGGTAATCAATGCATAAGCAAAATGAACCGTCTTTCTTAATTAACTATATCGAATCCTCAGAATATTGAGTTAGGCTATATGAATCCTTTATTTTAAAACTTACTTAATCAGGGTTTCGATTCATCCATTGATGATACTAGCCGTCATGGAGATTTCATATTAATACAGCCCTAAATGGGATATAAATCTTAACTCTACTTGCCTCTCAGGAGGTAACAGGGTAATCTTAGGAGAAGATGATCAAGATACAAGGAGGTTATGGAGACTTTCCATATCTCAGGATCCAGTTTATCCATCATTGCTCGAGTCAAATAAATGACACATTCATGTTATAAGTCCACGAATTCCTTAATCGGGAACATTTGCATGAAAACTTCCATTCTGGATATCTTCTTTGAATACCATTAGTTGACTTTAGTACCATATGACCATCGGGATATCTTTGTGGTCCCATGCATTAAACCTCCATACTGATCAGGCATGGAAGCAATCTATGGAACATATTAAGATACACAAATCCCCATATGGCGCTTTTATCATACCGTCTGGTATTCGCAATCGATTGAGATCAAGGAGATATCAACTGTATATGCCGACACACTTCCTTTATAGAGAAGATACTTCAAAATTTTATGGCTGAAGGTTTCTGATGGGAACAGAAGAAATGATTCTTATGATTTCACTTGTAAGTTCTACCTTACACTTAATATCTGGGGTTCTTACGGGATATTATCTAAAAGTTTGCTAAGCTTATGGTTTTATGAGAAACTTATCAGTACCCGAAACGAAACCAAACGAAATTCTTAGTACTAAAATCACAATAGGGGGGTTTATCTAATATCATTATTAATGCGAACAACCTCTAATCATTCATCAGGAGGGTTTAACGCCTCTATTCTTAATCCCTTTAAACTTTGCTATAAAATCTTTAACAATTTCGAGGCAGTCTCAGCTTGACTGGTTATTTCTTAATCTATATAACATGAGTAGCTGAGATAGATCCTTAATGGATTTACGATGAGTAGGTTTTGAGAACTTTTCATGACTTTTCTTATATCCTTTTTAGCAGCTGTGCTAATCACAGTTTTGGAGACTAACTTCATTAACATTGAGGCTCACATCTGTTGCACCATTAACACTTGTCGCATTTCTAGCATCACGACTGTTGTTTGTCCTTTCCGAGTTTTCCATACTCGAAGCTTTGGTATTAAGTACCAAATTCAACAAGTGCTCAGGCAGTCCTTACCATGTGTCTTCCTTGAATTGCCAAGGGCTTAACATAAAAAGTCTTGATAACTACTTGCTTCTTATTACCCACAATATGGGTTTAGCTATAAGATGACCAATCCATTCCTATCACTATATCGAATCCCTCTATTTCAACGGAAACAAGGACAGTGGAAAAGAATGGTTCCTAATAACATCCATCTAATATTGCTGAAGCAGTCTCTAAGGTACCATTGGTCAATCCTACTTTATACTTAACGCTTAGAGTTTTAACAGGCAGATTTAAAAATTTACAAAATCCATTGTCTACGAAAGACTTATCTGAACCTGAATTAAGTAATACTCTAGCATGAGCGTTATTGATAAAGAAAGTACCTGTTGCGATATCGTCATCCTGATTAGCTTCTTGAGCATCCATTTGAGAGTTTTCAGCGTTGGTCTTCTTAGCCTCCCCAGGCTTCTTGGTTTTATTTGGGCAATTAGTCCTGATATGCCCCTTCTCGTTGCAACCATAACAGGTTGCATCTTCCAGCTTCTTGCAATCCAACGTCTTGTGGCCTTTGGTCTTGCAAATTCCACACAATTTAGCATGTGGGTCTATCGTGCATTTTCCAAAATGTTGCTTTCTGCAGTTACTGCATTTGGGTTTTGCCTTCTTTGGCTTGAACTGGCTATAGTTTGAACCGGTCTTACCCTTTTTACAACCCTTATTTGGGGTGTCATCGGACTTTCGCTTATGATCCTTCAACGCACGGTCTACAGCGTTGTTTACGGCTATATCTATCATAGCCTGTAACTCGGTGTCCGTTAAATTTAGTCTTGCATCATCATTCTGATTAACTGGATGATTGGGAGTTTCGGAGGGGTCGGCCATGATGATGCTTCGAAGGCTACAAACTAAGTGGTAATAATTTATTTAATTATATAGGGAATTGTCGAACTTGATAATTAAATAGCCATGGTGCGAACAAACCATATAGACCAATAGATAGTATTAAGTTTATTTGATTATGTTTTGCCTAGGTTTTTAAATAAACCATATTAGGCGTTTAAACGGAATATGATCATCCATATTTATTAAACAGGGAACATCAGTCACAACTGTCAATGTCGTACTGACATTTTATATAGCACAAGGGCTTGTTCCAAAGGACTTTTTGATGGCACTGAGGCCTTGTCAATAGGAAATTTAAAACATAATCAATGATTCCTTTGGATCGGAAAATTTCATAGTTCATTGTCTTGACAAGAAGTTATGAAATAAAACTATCTTTTTCATGTATACATCCTTACCCGTAGGTATACATCCCGGATGGATGTTTAGATGTGTACATCATGTTCGACGTTTATCAGACATGATTCCTATTGATCGTTTAGGCTAAAAGAGGGGTTGGAAGATTTCTAATATAAGGATGACAAGTGTGATTTCATCACATCACCCATTGTCAGGAGTGTTAACACATTTTCAGGTGTTTAACAAGGATCTGAATCTCTTTAAACAGGTCTTACCATCGTAGCTAGGTCCCTAACGACATTCAAGCTAGGTTATACCCTTTGAGACTCTTTTTAATATAAATACTGGCAGGAAAGGAATGATATTTATTTTATTCAGGATTTTCATTATAATTATCCTAAATTTATTTAAAATATAACTATGGCACAAAAAGCCTAGTCACGTAGACAAGTTTAATTTATAACCAGGATTTTCACAGAATCGAGGTATTTGGGTCTGAATCACAGTTCATTACCCTTTCTTGACAGTGAGTTGCAGACTTCTACTGTCTCTAAGTCCCAGAGGACGTTATTTATTACCCGTAGGCACTTCATCCTTAAGGGATGGCTATTTACTTACATGGAATTTTAAATAAATCCCAATTTTCAAAGATGGCTTGTGTGATTTATACTGCATCACAATTTGCCCAGCATGTTAACATACTTTCAGATGTTAACCAAACTTTTGGAATCTTTTGGACAGGTTCTACCATTTTGGCCATGTCTATAATGACTCGTGGCTAGGTTTTACCCCGAAGATTCTCTTTTAATATTAAACGCAGAACAATCCTAAGTTGAGATGTTAATTATGGATCTGAATCTAATTATGGAGATACCATCTTGGCCCTGTCTTATATGACACCGGAGCTAGGTCTTGTCCCTTTTTAGATTTTGCCATCTTATAATAATGGCAGATCCTATAATAAGAGCGTTATTTTAAATCTAACCGTCCCACTAAAATTCATACAGGAACATGGTTTCCCTAAACGGGACTTCTAAGGAGTGATGCTGTCCTTGAAGGGACAGAAGGATAATATGCCTTTAAAAGGATTACTAAGGAAAACGAGCTTTAAGAAAAGGAGTTTCTTTTTCATTTTATCTCTGAATGCTTCTCCTTGGCTTCACGTTAACCCCAGTCGCAGCACGAAGCTCGGCCTTCCCTAGGCTTCTAATGGGGAGAAATTCCATTACGGCTTCTTTGCTTGGCGACAGATATAGAATTTAAAGCAACAATTCTCCGAATACAGATGGAAATATTCCTATGTTAAGTCTAGACTCAGAAGGTCAAGGAATGTGCTATTGTGTCATTGAGATTAAACACAAAAGGCTAGTGTTTAATTCACTCAACGTTGGCTCTGGTACCAACCTGTCACACCCCAATTTTCCACGTGTCACCGGTGGGCCCGGTGGGGAGTACGTGACGTAGTTGATATCATCATAGTCAAACCACACAATTTAAATGCACAGCGGAAGCAAAATATATTACAATCCGATATGAAGTAATATCCAAGTATTACAAACGGAAAGTAAAAGATCCACAGGCGGATCGCAGAATAAAATAAAACATTGTTCAACAGACTTCAGGCATCTAAGCTTGCGAGACTTCTATTTGATGCTAGGAGAAACCAGCCTATTACGCGTAGTACCTGCACTTAGTCTTTTTGGGAAAATACGTCAGTTTTCACTGGTAAATACAATTTAACTGACTCATTTTAAAAGGTTTTAAAAAATGATTTGAATGCCCGTGGCACAAAACATTTTATAACTTGGGACAATTATTTGCCTATAATCTTGTAAAAGAATTACATGTTTGTTAGCGTTCAGTATCCGGGTCGTGCCGGATTAAAGTTTAATAGACACACCACATAGTATAGTTCCGCCGCGAGATTTCCTCTCGTACCGACTGTTATACTTTATTTAATGCACTACGGGTGTACGCCTACACCCGTATGCTAAGGTCGTGGCCATTCTTTGAATGATGCCAAGGATATCCGGGACATGGTCATTAAGCCCCCAAAGGCGTTATACAAACAAAACAGCATTTTTAAACGGGTTATTTGACTACTCTTAACCACCGACCGGTTAAGGTCAATTACCCGACCAAGCGGTATTTTATATACCGTACCCCAAGCCCGTATAGGGAAAATAAGTTAAACGTATTTACCTGAGCTAAATATAAATTTAATCCCAGCCGTATACCACCAAGCAAGTACAGATAGCTTTTACTGGGCTCCTAAATCTGGAACGAAGGTTTTTAATAACCTATTAGAATCCTAACGGGTCTTTTAATTTGGCCTAAGCCTAGACCGGTTAGTTCTTAAATGAAGATTACGGTTTAAACGCACGATAAGGCGAAGACCGTCTTAGAATGTGGTTTTAACCCAACAAGCTTGCATACTTGTTTAATATGGGTAACTTAATCACATTCTGGATTTTGAGACCGAAATGATATGGTTTGACCCGTTTCGGCTATAATGGGTAAACTAGTTACCTATGCCGATCCGAACGCATAAAGTGCGTAACGAGTAACCATAAGAGTCATATACAAGTTTCCTAAGTTAATATGCCTTAAACATGTTGTGATATCAGAATGATACCTTCCATTATGCCCCAAGTGGTTTTTAAACCCAAACTATGCCTTATAAGGGCATTTTGGTCATTTAAAAGGGTATAAAAAGGGTTTAAATGATATTCTGAGTTACAGGTCTGAATAATCCAGTAAACCTACTCATTTAACCAAGTTATAACAGTAGGGTATTAATCCTATGTTAAATTTATCAATCTTAATCATTCTAGACACCGCAAGGGCGTTTTGGTAATTTCACATATGCTTAAAAGGTCAAAACTGGAATTCTGATCTTAAGATATTCTCCTACTGTTTAAATTATAAAATATTACTGAATACATCAGTAGGTTTCAACCTCATATGTTTAAATAGGTTCTAGCACATACTTATGCGTTAAAAACGCTTAAAAAGGCGATTTGGAGCCATTTCCGGGTTTTATATAGAAAGCTGATATTTTTAAAATTCCAGAAGGCTCAAAATAATTTATTTAACATATTAGATCAGTAGAAAAAGGTTTGGGGTCCATCGGATTTATAAAACTCATTTTATAGCCCAAAAGGGCAAAACCGACATTAGCCGAATTAAGCTTAGAACACTAAGTTATGCTCAGCCTAAAATTAAATAAAAATTTCTAAAAATCCCAAAATATTATTTTAATACAGTAGGTACAAAGTTTTGAATAAAAATTTGGGTTTAGATAGGCTATATGCAATTTACGCTATTTAATTACTAAAGAAGCTTCTAATTACGCTATTGAGCATAACTCCTAATCTAGACCTCAAACTGATGTCAAATTTTATGGACAAATTTATAATTCCGTAGTGAAGGTTTCTATCCTCTCACATTTTCAAAAATACCGTTTTAAGGTCAAAAGGGCATAACGGTCAACAATTCGGCATATAACGGAAACTTGCAAATGAATAGGATAACTAAGGATTCAGGTTGTATAACCTCAGAGGGTTACACTAACCTATAACATGACCCTAAAGGAATCCTAAGGCATATCTAAATAAGTCTAATTCGGGTCAGAACTGAAAGTCAAAGCAAAAGTCAACTTTCGCGACTTTCGGCTCCGAACCGGGCCTATACTTAGAATTGTCGGGTTGAATCATGCTTAGACATGTTCAACTAATATTCACCAAGTTATTAATGTGGCAAAACTGATTTTATGACTTCTAATTTAATAGTTATGCATTTTATTTAAAACTAACCCG
This sequence comes from Helianthus annuus, assembly GCF_002127325.2. Taxonomy (NCBI): domain Eukaryota; kingdom Viridiplantae; phylum Streptophyta; class Magnoliopsida; order Asterales; family Asteraceae; genus Helianthus; species Helianthus annuus. The sequence goes on along the minus strand of NC_035449.2, from coordinate 153,256,131 downwards.
TTTGACTTTAATTTGACCCGACAATTAAACTAAGTAAACGTGGTAATTAGGAGGCGTCCTTTTGAGGGTTAATCACCTACCTAATTACGGTCACGTAGCCATGTTCGTTCCGAACCATGGCTCAACCGATTAAAAGTCAAAGCGTTTATCGAAACGTTTGACCTTTCGGCTATAACCGCTAGAAATTTAAACTAGGCACGAAAGGGTACTTACAAGAGGTCCTATGAACTGAAGGAGGTTCTCAAAAAGAGTTCAAGACCCTCACAAATTAGAGATCATAGCAGATTTGAAGGAAATGGTGCAAATGAGAGCCAAATTCAATGGGTATATATAGGTTTTTGAGGACCGTTAGGATCGTTTCTTGATAAACGTGATCACATCTGGACCGTACACCTTTACCCCTTGTTTTAGCAATCTATGGGCTGCCCAAGGACTGAAGAAAACCATTTGCAATTGATTAAAACAGCTGTAACAGCTGGTAACAGCTGGAAATCAAGTTTCTAAAATGGCAGTTTTGGTCCCTGCATGCTTCTAGCCCCTTTCTGATGCGTTTGAGGCCCGTTAAACCATTTTTAAGGCTATAAAATGATGCCTAAGCATAGGGAATGTCGGTTCGTTTGGTCGTATGGTCACGTTGTTCGGCTAATTACGACGGAACACGGACGGACGCGAAAAACGATTCAAACGACGCGACGAATGGAATTTTATCATGGCGATCACTAAAATAAAATATTTTAGTGCTTACATAAATTTTTGGGTGTCCGGGGATATTCAGAATGCGAGATATGCGCAAAAGTGCAAACTTGTGCACTTTTTGACACTTTTAGTCCCTGCATGACATAAAAGTTTATTTTTGCGCACCAAACACCTCTAATCCTATACCTAAGCTATATAAAGGATAAATAGGGTATGTTTAACTTATGGTCATATTCCGGAAGGTCCGTTACCATACGATTCGACCTCCTTTTGCAGTTTGACGCAATTAGTCCCTTAATTGCGCAAAGTAGCGCGAAATGCCAATTAATGATATCTAAGCCTTCCATGGCCCATAATAATCATTCTCAAGCATATATTTAAATATTACTACGCTCCTGCTTGCTTAAATGGTCACCGAATGGCGTAGATCCAAAAGTTGACGCTTTAGGCCCCTCTATTGCGCAAACTTGCGCATTTCATCATTTATTAGCATTGAAGCCTCATCTAATCCATATTAGGCATCCTTGATAGTATTATTAAACATCACGATGCTTCGGGTTCGTTAAAAGGCCATTCAGAGGTATAATTAAACATACTGACGCTTTTAGTCCCTCTAACTTGCAAAGTTGCGCGTAACTTTACTTATAGGCATAAAAACCTTAGTTGGCCATTACTTGGCATTCCCGAGAGTATAATTAAATATCATGAAGCTCCCGGTTTGTTAAAAGGTCACTCAGAGGTAAGAATTAACATGTTGACGCTTTTAACCCTTCATTGCGCAAACTTTCAATTAATTATGCAAACGGCCACACTTTATCATCAAGTGGCACATTTGTGAACATCACCATCGTGAGAGGTTATTTAGAAACTTATTTTAGGTATGCTAACACTTCCAGTCCTTTCAAAATCAAAGTTTTCGATTTTTCGAAAATTTAGTCCCTAAATTTCACTGTTTGACTTTATTAGGGTTTATTACACGTGTCAATACATCATTGGACGTGATTTTACGAGGTGTTACAAATAAGTAAATGTGCCGAAGAAGATCAGGTCATGTATGTGTCAAATTTGTTCAAAGAAGGGGCGCTAGAATGGTGGAACACAGTATTACAAGCAAAAGGAAGAAGGATGGCCTATGCTATGAACTGGGAAGAATTTAAGCGACTTGTAGAAAGAAAATTCTATCCCGAATATGAAAAGGAACAAATGGCGAATAAGTTCCTAAGCCATCGTATGATAGGCGTAGATTGTCGAGGATATACTTCGACATTCTTCGAATATGCGAGAGTGGTACCTACCCTGGCTTCGCCAGAATCAGTACTTATTTCTCGATATATTTGGGGATTAATTGGTGAAATTCGTAACATCGTTAAAGCTGTGAGACCACGCACTATTGCCGACGTTGTGGAATTAGCTAACACCCTAATTGATGAACTGGTGCGCACAAGAGAGGAAGATCGAAAGAAAGATTTGGCTCAGAATATTACCCAAGGATTTCGCACGGGTAATAATAGTTTCAAAAGAAGAGGAACAAGGCAATCTTCAACCCCGCCATTTTGCAGAAATTGCAAGAGAAAACATTTTGGAAGATGTAATATAACCTGCAATTTTTGCAAATCTGTGGGACATAGCGAAGAAAACTGCAAAAAGAAAACCATAGTCTGCTATAACTGTGGAGAAACAGGACATTACAAAATAGAATGTCCTAAATTGGTTAAAACCGCAGACAATAAAGGCAAACCAGCTGATGGAACAACCGAGAAGAATGCCCGAGCATTTCAATTGACTACTCAGGAAGCCGAACTAATTCCTGACGTCATAGCTGGTACGTTTTTAGTTCACGACGTTTATGCAAAAGTATTATTTGACTCTGGTGCAAACCAAAGTTTTATCAATACTTCATTTTGCCAAGCTCTTAAGTTACCCTTAACTACCCTTAGGCAAATTTTTACAGTCGAAACGGCAGAAGGGAATTCTGTTAACATAGATAAGGTTTTGCAAGAAGGAAAGATAGAACTTTTAGGCCATAAGTTTTCTGCAAATTTGTTACCTATGAAATTAGCTGGATTCGATGTAGTATTAGGAATGGATTGGTTAGTAGCCAACCATGCTCGAATCCTTTGTGATAAGAATTCAGTAGAATTCTGTACCCCTACAGGAGAGGTAATTTTAATTACAGGAGATAGACCTCGAAAGCCACTAAAATTCATTTCAATAATGAAGTTGGCTAGTTATTCAAGAAAACAAGAAATGGTGTATATAATTTCCGTAATCATTAACACTAAAAGTAAGGAACTTCAAAACATCTCTGTAGTCTCAGAATACCCAGACGTTTTTTCCAGAAGAACTACCTGGATTACCACCAGATAGGGAAGTAGAGTTTAGAATTCATCTAATTCCAAGAACTACACCAATAGCCAAAGCACCTTACCGATTAGCACCCACGGAAATGCAAGAATTGAAAAAGTAGTTAGATGAATTATTAAGCAAAGGATTTATACAACCTAGTTCATCCCCTTGGGGAGCACCAGTGTTGTTTGTAAAGAAGAAGGACGGATCCATGAGAATGTGTATCGATTATAGGGAATTAAACAAAGTTACAATTAAGAATCGATACCCATTACCTAGGATTGACGATCTTTTTGATCAACTCCAAGGAGCTAGGTATTTTTCTAAGATAGACTTACGATCCGGATACCATCAATTGAAGGTTCAAGAAGAAGACATACCTAAAACTGCTTTCAGAACAAGGTATGGACATTACGAGTTTACAGTCATGCCCTTTGGACTAACAAATGCTCCAGCAGCATTTATGGACATGATGAATAGAATCTGTAAACCGTATCCGGATAAATTTGTAATCGTTTTCATCGACGATATACTTATTTATTCCAAAAGTCAGAAAGAACATTGTGAACATCTGGATGCACTCTTAACTTTGTTAAGAAAAGAAAAGCTTTACGCCAAATTCTCAAAGTGTGAATTCTGGCTGCAAGAAGTGCAATTCCTAGGACACATGGTGAATCACGAAGGTATTCACGTAGATCCTGCTAAAATAGAAGCAATCACCAAATGGAAGGTCTCGCAAACGGCTATGGAAATTAGAAGTTTTCTAGGCTTAGCTGGATACTATAGACGCTTTATTAAGGATTTTTCCAAAATAGTTGTACCATTGACTAAGCTAACCTGTAAAGCAATTAAGTTTGAATGGGGACCTAAACAAGAAGAAGCTTTTAAGATTTTAAAGCACAGATTGACGAATGCTCCAATTTTAGCCTTACCCGAAGGAACAGAAGATTTTGAAGTATACTGTGATGCGTCAAAATTAGGATTTGGATGTGTACTAATGCAACGCAAGAAGGTAATTGCGTATGCCTCCAGGCAATTGAAAAAGCACGAAGAAAATTATACGACTCATGACTTAGAATTAGGAGCCATAATTTTTGCCCTTAAGATCTGGAGACATTATCTGTATGGAAGTAAATTTACTGTTTATAGAGATCATAAAAGTCTAAGGCACATATTTGGGCAAAAAGAATTAAACATGAGGCAAAGAAGATGGATGGAAATCCTAAGCGATTACGACTGCGACATCCAATATCACGAAGGAAAGGCGAACATAGTTGCAGATGCCTTAAGTCGTAAATATCATGAAAAGCGAAAACAAGTCCGTGCTCTTAGATTAAATCTACAAGTAGATTTAATGGAACAATTGAAGAAAGTTCAGGAAACAGCAATCAAGGACAATGCTGAAGGAATGAAAGGTTATATAAAAGAACTAGAGCAAGGAAATGATGGAATTTGGAAATTCCACAAGAAACGAATTTGGGTACCTAAGCAGGGAGAATTAAGAAATAAGATTTTAGAAGAAGCTCATTAATCTAGGTATACCATGCACCCAGGAAACAATAAAATGTACCAAGATTTAAGAAACAATTTCTGGTGGATAGGAATGAAAAAGGATATAGCTGAATACGTATCTAAGTGTCTTACTTGTTCACAAGTTAAGGCAGAACACCAGAAACCTTCAGGATTACTTCAGCAATTGGAAATGCCTGTTTGGAAATGGGAACTAATAACTATGGATTTTGTTACCAAATTGCCCAAAACCAGAAAAGGTAATGATGCGATTTGGGTAATTGTGGACCGATTAACCAAATCAGCTCATTTTCTACCAATGAAGGAAACCTTTAGCATGGAAAGGCTAGCCAAATTGTACGTAGATGAAGTAGTATCCTTACATGGAGTCCCACTCTCCATTGTATCGGATAGAGATAGTCGTTTCACTTCCTATTTCTGGACTAGTTTCCAGGAAGCAATGGGAACCCAACTCAATTTAAGTACTGCATATCATCCTCAAACAGACGGACAAAGTGAAAGGACGATACAAACCCTGGAAGACATGCTCCGAGCATGTGTAATTGATTTTGGTGGTAATTGGGATAACCACTTACCCTTAATTGAATTCTCCTATAACAATAGTTATCATTCAAGCATCGAAGCTGCCCCATTCGAATGCTGTATGGACGCAAGTGCAGAACCCCAGTTTGTTGGGCAGAAATAGAAGAAAGTCAATTATCAGGTCCGGAAATTGTGCAAGAAACCACAGACAAGATAACTCAAATCAAAGAAAGATTGAAGACTGCTAGAGATCGCCAGAAAAGCTATGCAGACAATCGCCGCAAGCCATTAGAATTTCAAGTCGGAGACAAAGTACTTTTGAAAGTCTCTCCTTAGAAAGGAGTAGTACGATTTGGTAAGAAAGGAAAACGGAGTCCAAGATACGTAGGACCATTTCCAGTAATGCAACGAATAGGACCAGTTGCTTATCGATTACAACTACCAGAAGAGCTAGCTGGAGTACATGATGTGTTTCATGTATCCAATCTCAAGAAATGTTTATCCGACGAATCCCTGGCAGTACCTCTTCAAGATGTAGAGGTCGATAAAAAGTTAAAATTTGTAGAGAAACCACTACAGATAGAAGATAGAAAAGTCAAATTTCTTAAACACAAGCGACTAGTGCTAGTCAAAATCAAATGGGATTCAAAGAGAGGACCAAAATATACTTAGGAACTGGAATCAGAAATGAAGCGGAAATATCCTCACTTATTCCAGTAAATCTCGAGGACGAGATTTTTCTTAAGGTGGGGAGGATGTAACAACTCTCACTAAAATTAATACTTAGTAGGTTAATTATCTATTAAGGAAACTCTAATTGAGAAACCCAAGTAATTTCGCATAAACCCTAAAATTTTCAAAACAATCGGAATCAGGATCAGGGCCCCTAAAACTCAGGGGGGATAAACCCTGGTAGACATTTATCTTCAATATTTGCTGTAGAAAATGAAATTGATCGTACAGTTAACTCAGCAAAGCTACTGGACACGAAACCAACCTAGGCTAGGAAATAGACCCGTCGCGCCACGCGACGCGCGCAAGGAAACCTTTCGCGTGGCGCGAAGGGGGGCACTTTTCAGATATAAATAGGGGATGTTGGCACTTGAAGTTTGCTGTTAGTTCGACGTCCAAACTCAATTTCTACGTTGAGTTATAACAGAAACAGTACACAACACACACAATTCACGAATCGCTGCTGCAACAAACAGGGTAATAACTCGATCGCTATTACGATTCAACGTCCGATCGATTGAAACTATCCAACGATTGTTTGAGTGCCGCTCAAATTGAGTTTATACTTTGTTATTCATCGTGATTTCGACTTGAATGTTTGAGTGCTGTCCGAACTCGGACTATACTCTGTCATTCGTTGTGAATCCGCTGGATGTTTAAGTATTGCACTTTGTTAATCGTTGTGAGGGTTTAATCTCGTGAATTGACGTAATTGCTGTATTAGTTACTAACCTCGTTTGTGTGTGCATTGTTATCTAAATTAGGTTAAACAAGGCTAATCAGTAAAGCTTATACTCTGCTCGTTAAATCTGCAATGTGAGTCATTCTCTTTTTATCAACTGTTTTACAAAACTCCAAATTATGTTCAAAGTTATAATTACAGGGATTAAGTCTTTGTAATCACCAAGTTACAGCCGGTATGTGGGGTTTTGTATACATTACTTGATAATCTTCACCATTGGGGCAGCCAATGGGTGATATGACCATAATCACAGACACCATTGGACAATGAGAGGGCCAATGGGTCGAGTGACAAAGTACCGTGGGTAGTTGGTTTGATATCAGAAACATTGTAATCGCTCTTAATACTGTAAATTATAACAAATGTGCTATTTTCAGTAAACTGAATGATTCACTCAGTATTTCCCCGCTGACAAAACCTTTTTAAAACATGTTTCAGGTGATCTGTTGTGAGCAAAGAAAAAGTGTCGTAGAGCACTACAAGCTTAGAGAAGTGGCTCAATGTAAATAAATAAAGAAACATGTTTTGAAAAAATAAAGATTTCCCAGGGAAATCGCATTATTGTAAATTATAGGGTTTTATCCCTAAATCATGTAAATTATGTAAACGGGCAGTTTTAGTATCAAAAGATCCTTTATTAAAAAAAAAGACTTCCGTTGTCGCCTAAATTAAATACCACGGGATTTCCTGCCTCACGGCTCTGGACCGGGTCAAACCAGGGCCGAGGGTCGTGACAGTCCGCCACATATACAGGCCGGCCTCCCTTGAAAACATGTCTCTTGATTTACCAACAGGGGTAAACGTGACCTGCCGATCAAACGTAAGCGACACAGCCCCCCCCCCCCCCCCCCCGCGCTTTTTCTAGACGTCGTAGTTTCTCGTTTTTAGCTTTCCCCCTAACCTTCTTTGGGGGAACCGCTGCAATTAAAACAAAAATAGTTAGTAACAACATTTATAATATATAAAATATAAGGACTACAAAATAATTTAGTAAAAGACTTACCGTCTGTCTCGTGTGTGCCACGAATCCCACCAGGAGGAAGCGGTGGATCACCAGCGCCGTCACCCCCATGTCCCCAGGGGTCACATCCGCCATTAAATAAGCGAATATCAGCAATACCGAAAACATAATCCCTATAAAGTTACAAATGTTACAGCATGTGTATCTAATAGAAGTTAAGGGAAAGTACAACAAGTGTAACTCAAATATATATTTCCTAACTAATAGAAATGATTTTAATATAAAGAGGGTATTTCCTAACTAATATATATTTGTCAAATTTAAATATAAATGTTTTAAAACCTAAACACAAATATACAAATTATCAAACTTTAACATTTTTTTCAAACCTACACATTTGCATCCTTACACACACATTTGCATACTTTATACAAACATACATACTAACATACATATTTTTCACCAACATACTAACATACACCTACATACATACATACATTCATACACTTACATACCCAGATACATGCTTACATACACCTACATACACAAATACATAGATTTTCATATACACATTTTCCCCAAATACACCTACATTATACTTTATACAAACATACATACTAACATACACATTTTTCACCAACATACTAACATACACCTACATACATACATTCATTCATACACTTACATACCCACATACATGCTTACATACACCTACATACACAAATACATAGATTTTCATATACACATTTTCCCCAAATACACCTACATTATACATTTGACATACTAACATATACCTACACTATACATTTACATACCTAAACAAACAATACTTCATTTACATACAAATATACATCTTTACATACACCTACATACACATACATACACCTACATACACAAATACATACACCTACATATACTCATTTTCACCAAATACACCTACATTATACATTTTCTCAAACATTTACATACAAATATACATCCTTACATACACCTACATACACAAATACATACACCTACATATACTCATTTTCACCAAATACACCTACATTATACATTTTCATAAACATTTACATACAAACATATATTCTTACATATACATTTACATAACTAAACAAAAAATTATACAAATTCTAAACTTTGAAAAAACTCATATAAAACTAACCGTAATTTCAAGCTTTCAAGTAGATGTAGACCGCGGAGACGAGGTGGTGACCGGAGAAGTGATGGTGGTGACCGGAGAGGTGATGGTGGTGATCCGAATTTTCTTCCATAAACATAAATATACACAAAAACGAGCAAAAATTAAAGTCTATAACATATAAATAACAAAATATATAAGAGATTTAACAAAGTAAGTTAAACTAACCGATTTGGTGAAGAAGCTCGGTTCTCCGGCGGTAAGATGAAGAGTTTGGGGGGAAAGTGAAGGAGCAGGGAAGAAATGGCGCTGTATAGTCTTTTTACGGAAACACTTTTACCGGCGACGGTCTGTCGCCGCTACTGGTTCCTTCGTCGCCGCTATTAGGTTAACCAGGGTTAACCAGGATAAGATATGTGTGGCTGGGGATTAAAGTGGGACACCTACCTTTAGCGGAGAAAGGATGTCGCCGCTATTGACCCTAATTTGTCGCCGGTATTGCCTCTTTAATCACCAACCGTTAGATCAGAATAATGATCAACGGCTGGTGTTTGGGTTTGACGCGGATCGGCCAATAGCGGCGACAGCTGGCCTGTCGCCGCTAATAGTGGTCTTTTCTTGTAGTGATCTTAACATATGGTTCATATTTCCACCCACATATAAACCAAGATACAAAAAAGGAAAAGAACCTTCTTTACAACCGAGATAGGAAGCCATTTCATCGAGCTCGGGTCTGCTAACAAAAGTGCCAAATAAACTTGATTTGTTGAAGTTGATTTTTAAACCTGAAGCTAGGTGGAAACAATGGAACAACCTTACAATGTTAGCAAGGCTTACCTTATATTATTGCCCGATTAGCAATGCGTCATTAGCGTATAGGAGATGGTAAAGACAAGGACCGTCATTTGGAAGTTGAATATCGTGAATGAAACCCATCGAAATGGCTTTGTTTAACATAACTGAAACCGCCTCCATTGCTATAACAAAAAGAAAGCGTGATAAAAGGTCACCTTGTCTTAACCCTTTTGTACATTGGAATTCCCAAGTCGGAGCGCCATTTATGGATTGACGCACGAGCCAATAATAAAATCCCACGGACCCACATCCTCTATATCGGGTGGAAGTTCATCTGAGATAAGATAAAGTCAAGAAACTTTTCGATAGCGATCTTTAATAAAAATGCTACGGACTTCCGTTTCCTTAGTCAAGGGAGAACTTCGTTGACAATTTTCGGTATCATTTTGCATGATTGCGTACAACCTCCCAATAGTTCAACTGGTTGAAACTTTGACGGTACTTGACGACGGGGGTAGCCCAAAGACAAATAAAACTATTAATATGCAAAGAGCTTAAAAGGTTGAAAGGTTCATCGGATGAAAAGCTGTATAATGAGGGAATCGAGGAACAGTAACTAGTCATGTCCACCAACTCGTCCCACCAACTCACGCTCACCAACTCACAAAGTCAGAGCAGGTCTGCACAGGCACACCCTATTAACCAGGGGTCCAAAGCCTTCAACCCCAAAAGGGGAAACCCTCCATAAGCAAACAGGTCTCACTAGTATAGTCCATACCATTTCGAGAAGTGTCTTCCACTATAAGAAGACAGCTCAATAACACTTCAATGACATTCCGAAAAGCAGAGAGATTCCTTAATCTCTTGTCATTTGAAGAGTTCTTGTCACTTCCAAATAACTCTTCATTAGATTCATCTCATTCATTCTATTTGCTTTCTTTTCTGGATCCGAGTCAATCTTGGAGAAAGAACTTCAAAGCAAATAACTCAAATATACTAGTGAACCTCCTTCCACGTTTTGCAAACGTGGAGGGACCCCGCGACCTGCGTTAGGCAAAATCAAACCTTTCAGCCCTTTTGCCTGACCAGTCCAGCTACCATCCTTGGTCCCGTATTTGTTGCATCAACAAGTTGGCGCCCACCGTGGGGCTACGCCGCTGTTTCTCCTCAAAAGAGACCTGGTACGTGTAGCTCCTTCCATTCCAAACCACTATGTCAGAAAGTGGATCTCCGGGAGAGGTAAACCAGATCCCTAACACCTCTACCCCGGGAAGTGGTCAAGCTCACACAACAATAACAACGCCTTTTTCAACTCCGGGGAGTACACCCGAGTTCCTCACCTTTAACACACCAACCCCATCCAGATCTGGAGCTCCGTCTCCCAACGTTGGTGTGTCTGACACTCCGACACGCGTTGAACTTACCCCCGAGGGGGTCGCTCATAACTTCCTTGAGCTGAGATCACTTCTTAACCAACATGTGAACAGAGAAAGGGAAAAGGGTGTAAGGATTCGTCTAGATTACGACGAGCCTGAGCCAACGTTATCTCCTGGACCACCTCTACCACCCTTCGTTACAAGAAGTGAAGCCGGTCCTAGCAACCCTTCAAACCTTCACCCTTATCTGTCCACTGTGACGAACCCCACTGTTCATCCCATTCTCTCTTCCCAACCAACTGTTAGTGGTACTCCTCTGGGACACGAGTTAACACTCGACCAACTCCTACAATCCCCGGTAACCAGTTGTCCCACTTCTCTAACTACCACATGGGAACAAGCCCTATCCGTGCTCCCTTTAGCACGAAGTGCTGTGGCCAGCACCCCCCTTGGGGTAAGTTGCTCAGTTGGGCCGGGAAACCCTCAAGGTTTCAATTTCATACCCAACATGATGTCTCAAATGATGGCCAACTTCCCCTGGCAACACTTCATCAATCAGGTGCTTGCCACCCAGGGAAACCCTGGCAACAACAACAACGTAGGTACAAGACATGAAGAAGATCTGGCTAAACCTTACAAGCCAAGTAACCTTTCATGCTTTTCTAGACAGATAGCTGATTATGATTTTCAGTCTAAAATCAAGATGCCAGCTCACATCAGAACATATGATGGGACTGAAGATCCCGAAGATCATCTTCAGATCTTCACTGGAGCTGCTCGAATAGAAAAATGGACGAACGCTGAATGCTGCCTAATGTTCATGCAGACCCTTGTTGGGTCCGCTAGAATCTGGTTCAACGACCTACCAGCTCAAAGCATTCGAAGCTTCGACGATCTCAGCAGAGGCTTCCTAGCAAACTTCTCCCAACAAAGGAGATACGTTAAAGACGCGACAGTGATCTTCCAAATAAAACAACGAGATGATGAAAGCCTACGAGCATTCATTGAACGGTACAAGAAAGAAGGGCTAACCTACGTGGGGGCTGATGAGAAAATGAGGGTTGCCGGTTTTATGAACGCCATAACCTCTAAGTATCTCACACGAGATTTCAACAAATCTCTACCCAGAACCTTGGAAGAAGCCCTTGAAAGAGCCGAGGCTCACATCTGAGGAGAGGAAGCTGTTGATATCAAAGAACAAAGAAAAAGGGGTTCTGGTTGGCGAAGCAGCAGCCCAGCCAGAAAGAGAGGAAACTTCAACTCTTACGACAGACGCTCAAAGGGTTCGGACCCTCGAAGGGTTGAAGGGCGAAACCCTCCAAGCAGAGATAAGAGTATGAGCTTCACTCCTCTCACCAAAACCCCTCAAGAAATCCTGGCAACGGAAGAGGTTAAGCAAAACTTCAGACCTCCCAGACCTCTTCCCAAAAGTCGGAAAAACGAGAACTCCACTCAGTTCTGTGAATTCCATGAAGAAAAGGGACATCACACCAACGACTGCTTCCAGCTGAAAAAGAGAATTGAAGAAGCTGTCAAGTCAGGGGAACTTGCCCATTTGGTCAAGGGAGTTCGAGACAAAATGGCTGAAAACAAAGGGAAGGAAGTAAACATGGTATGTTCTGACGAAAAGGTCCCCTACAAGAAGCGACGGTTGGAGGATTGGGAGCTTCAGTGTGTCTGCTTCCCCCCAACAAGGAAGGACCCGCTCCCTGGTCCCCTTGTGGTTGAAGCCATCGTGGGTACCTTACAAACATGCAAAGCATACATAGACACGGGAGCAGCCACTGAAATCATGTTCGAGAAGTTTTTCAATCAACTAAGCAATGAGGAGCGTTCAAGGCTTCAACCCTCCGGGACCTCCATAAAGGGTATCGCTGACATAACCCTGAAGCCTTTGGGGCAAATAACCCTTGATGTCTGTCTTAAGGAGGGATCAAAGGAAAGAACCCGATCACTAACCTTCGTGGTTATCAACATTCCTTCCAACTACGACGTAATCATAGGGAGGCCCGGACAATGTGCATTTTACATGGCTGTATCTGTTGGCCATGGCACTGTCAAGTTTCCAACCGAGAGAGGGATTGCAACCCTTCAACCCTCTCAGGAAGCTTACCTGATCGAAGGAGAGAGTTCCAATGACGAGAAAGACAAGCAGGGGTTAGTCATCAACCCTAAGTACCCCGAACAGCGGATAAGGGTCAATCCCAACCTCTCTCAAGATACTCTTTCATACCTTGAAAAGCTGCTAAAACATCACAGCGATGTGTTCGCCTGGTCTCCCGAAGACATGACCGGGATCCCTCGAAGCATTGCTGAACATGAGCTAAGAATACCACCGAATGTCAAGCCAGTGGTTCAAAAGAAAAGAAGTTTGGCACCTGAAAGAAGCCTGGCAGCTTGCCAAGAGGTTGAAAAGCTTGTATCAGCTGGCATCCTCCGAGAGGTTAAGTATCAATCATGGATTGCTAATCCTGTCATGGTCCGGAAACCCGACAACTCTTGGAGAATGTGTATAGATTTCAAGGATCTTAACAAAGCTTGTCCTAAAGATTGCTACCCGCTCCCAGAAATTGACCTTAAGGTTGATTCCCTCACGGGATACCCGTTCAAATGCTTCCTTGATGCGTACAAAGGCTATCACCAGATCCTCATGAAAGAAGAGGATGAAGAAAAAACGGCTTTCCACACAGACAAGGGCATTTTCTGTTACCAAAAAATGCCTTTTGGCCTCAAGAACGCAGGAGCCACTTACCAACGACTCGTCGATAAAGCCTTCGAAAGCCAAATTGGAAGAAACATGGAAGCGTATGTCGATGACCTGGTGATCAAAAGCAAAACGGAGTACCAGATGCTTGATGACATTCAAGAAACCTTCAAGAATCTTAGAAAGATCAACATGAAGCTTAACCCGGAAAAATGTTCGTTCGGATTTGATGAAGGAAAATTCCTGGGTCATATTGTTGGAAAACAAAGCATCAAGGCCAACCCCAACAAAGTAAAAGCTGTTCTCGAAGCTAAACCACCAAGAACCAAGAAGGAGGTTGAAAGCTTGAATGGGAAGCTTGCAGCCTTGAAGCGTTTTACCTCAAAACTGGCCGAAAGGTCCCTACCGTTCTACAAAACGCTCAAGAATTGTTCAGATAAGAAAGATTTCAGATGGACCGAGGAGGCTGAGGAAGCTTTCAATCAAATGAAGCAGCACCTTGCTTCACTGCCAGATATTGCAGCACCTGAAACCGGGGAGCTCATATCGGTGTACCTCTCAGTTGCCGACGAAGCCATCAGTGCAGTCCTCACCATTGAAAGGGACAAGGCTCAGGTACCCGTCTATTTTTTCAGCAAAACTTTAAAACTAGCTGAAACCAAATATCCTCCCCTTGAAAAACTAGCCCTAGCCTTGGTCCAAACAGCCAGAAGGCTTAGAAGATACTTTCAAGCACATCCTATACAAGTGGTCACTGACCAACCTGTCAAGAACGTGCTTGAAAAGCCTGAAAACTCAGGTAGATTGGCAAAATGGGCAGTGGAACTAGGTGAACATAACATCACCTATGTCCCACGAAAAGCAATCAAAGCTCAAGTTTTGGCTGACTTCCTAGTAGAAGTCCCAAGCCAAAAGACTGAAGAAGTAAACACCACAACCACTGAACCCTCCAACCCTGAAGCCTGGAAACTGTTCACCGACGGGGCTTCAAGCGTTGAAGGGTCAGGAGCTGGTGTAATCCTAATCAACCCTGAGGGGCTAGAATTCACATATGCTCTTCGTTTCAACTTTCAGACCACTAATAACGAGGCTGAATACGAAGCACTGATCGCTGGCCTCCGGCTAGCCAAAGAAATGAAAGTCAAAAAGCTTGAAGTGTTCACTGATTCGCTACTAGTATCAAGCCAAGTCAATGACAGCTATGTCACCAAGGAGCCCAACATGAGAAGGTGCAAAGAAAAATCAAAGGAATTAATGAACACCTTCCAGGCATGCAACATCAAACAGATTCCAAGATCCCAAAACAAAAAGGCTGACGCCTTAAGCAAGTTAGCGTCCCTCACATTCGCCCACCTCACAAAAAAGGTGTTGGTTGAAGTGTTGAAGGCTCGTTCAATTGACGAATTGGAAATACAAGATGTGGTCACCGAGGAAGATCCAAATTGGATGACTCCCATAAAGAAATTCCTTCAAAACAACGAACTACCAAGTGATCAAATAGAAGCTGAAAGGGTAAAGATCAAAGCAAGACAATATGTGTTGCAAGGAGAAATCCTCTATAAAAAAGGATACCTTGCACCATTGCTAAGGTGTGTGGGCCCTGAACAAAGCAAGTATTTGGTTAAAGAAGTGCATGAAGGAATATGTGGAGCTCATTTCGGAGCTAGGTCGGTGGTTGCAAAACTCATGAACTTGGGATATTTCTGGCCTTCAATGCATCGGGATACCGTCGAGCAATTGAAGAAATGCGATGCCTGCCAAATCCACTCCCCAATACCAAAAAGTCCAAAACATGACTTGGTCCCCATAACTTCAGCATGGCCATTCCATAAATGGGGAATGGACATAGTTGGACCATTCCCTCCAAGCAAAGGGGGAGTAAAATTCCTGTTGGTAGCAATTGATTACTTCAGCAAATGGCCAGAGGTCAAACCCCTTGCCAAAATCACAGGAAAGCAAATCATAGACTTTGTATGGGAGAACATCATATGCCGCTATGGGCTGCCAGGGGTAATTGTGACCGATAATGGGAAACAATTCGCTGAGAAACCCTTCAGCCTTTGGTGCAAAGAGTACAGGATTAACCAAATCTTCAGCTCAGTGGCTTACCCGCAATCAAACGGTCAGGTTGAAAGGACCAACAGAAGCATAGTGGAAGGCATCAAGACAAGATTGGGGAGATATGAAAGTAATTGGCTGGAAGAATTGCCTAGCGTTTTATGGGCAATCAGAACAACAGAAAAAGCAAGTCACAGAAAAACACCTTATAGCTTGGTATTCGGATCCGAAGCCGTAATCCCCGCTGAAATAGGAGTTGTAACCCAACGAATTGTCAACATGGATCCCGAGGTAAACACACAAGAGACCATGTTGAACTTACAACTCTTAGAAGAGGCCCGGGATCAAGCAGCAATACAAGAGGCCAAATACAAGCAAAAGATGGAAGCATATTACAACAAAAAGGTCAAGAACGAACGATTCAAGCCAGGAGACCTAGTCCTCAGAAACAATGAGGCCAGCAAAAAGGAAAACCAAGGAAAATTAGGCCCAAAATGGGAGGGGCCATACACCATCCTCGAAGCACACAAGGGTGGATCCTACAAGCTGGGAGATCTAGAAGGCAAAAGGCTCCCAAGGCACTGGAACGGAAAAACTTTAAGAAAATTCTATGTTTAGAAAGTTTGGTTTGTAGCAAAACAAAAACCTTTTGTAAAAGCAAATGTTGCTTGAATGAATGAAGTTACTTTATCAAACTTGTCTTTCTATCCTAATATCAGGTTAAGAACCTAGCAAAAAACTCCATGGCAAGGGCCATGTAAGGGGATGAGCTCCCAGGCCATATCGCTCAATAGGTTCAAGGGTTGAATGGACCTATATAAGGGGTGAGTTCCTAAATCAATACAACTCCATGAGACTTATCAAAGAAAAACAATAGTGTCTCATAGACAGGTTTGAACAGCCTACACCAATCGTTCCTTAAGTCTAAAAAATGTACTCAATAAACAGACTTACGAAATCAAACAAATTACAACAAAATAAAGAAAAGGATAGATACTACGTCTTGATGATAAACACTAAGGCAAAGTGACTGCAGCACTGAACCCTTTAAAGTGTAAAAAACATAAAGACAAAGTAAACAAAGACAAGGCAAGAGAATAAAAACAAACAAGCCTATCAACCAAGCATACAAACCAAATCAGAAGCTATCGACCTTGAAAGGTTAAAGGCTTCAACCCATCAGCAACTGTACAAAAAGCTTGAAGGGTTGAAACCCCACAAAACAAAACCAAGCAAATGGAACCAACAAAAACATCAACGACAACCATCATGTCATAAGTTAGAAAGGCCATAAAAGACCTTCATAAGACAGTTAAAGCAAGCCCTAGTGACTTGCAAATAAAACTAATGTTCAACGGCCATATAGGCCCAACCAACCAACCATAGGAACCTTAAGGGTCCCCAAAACCTAAACATTGTTTAAAACATTACAAAACATAAAATGTTTGCCAAGAAAGCTACGAATAAATGTCAGTTATCAGAGGGTTTGGAACTTTCACCCTTAGACTTTTTAGCTTTCTTGATCTTCTTCACCTTGGGACCTTCTTCACCACCAACAGCAGAGGTTTCCAAACCGGCATCCTTCGAGGTTTCAGGCAGGCTCGAAAGGGTATCATCACTATCCCCAGAGTAGGACCTCTTCTTTGACAAGGAACCCAAAACCTCAGCACAAACCTTCTCATTTAACCCCTCAGGCTTCAACCCCTATAAACAGACAAAGGCTTACCAAAACAAGAGGATACCTCATGAATGAAGGGGTAGGTCAGCCTCTCCATCTGCTCAACAGAAGCCTTGAAGACATCAGAAGCCTCAGGGCGAAACATGGGTGACTTCTCCAAAGGTTGCCCAGATTCATGAAGTTTATAACCAGCAGTAAGGCCTTGATGCTTTCCCAGGTTCAGCAGCTTTGTGTAAACATCACCAAGGGCAGAGTTAAATTCCTTAGAATGCAAAAGGTAAGTCACAACCTGCTGAAACCCATGCTCGATCAACCACTGATTATCCGCAGTCACCTGACCAACGGAAGCCTTCAACCCCTCCTTTTCTTCACGAAAAGCCTGCTGCTGGACAGATAAGGCCTCTCGATCAGCCTTCAATTTCAGCAAATTTGCTTCAAAGCTTTTCCTCAGGTCACCCATCTCAATGGCATGCATCCTCTTCAGACCATCAACCTCCTCCTTCCAAGCTGCCTCCTTCTCTGCAAACCCGGCTACTTCCTTCTTCATCGATGCTAGGGAGGATTTCATTTTTTCCTTCTTCTTAGAAAAATCCTCATACTCCCGCATCCTTTGGCGAAAGCGTGTAATCCCTTGAGGAAGCATGGCAGCAAGGTTGCAAGTAGTTAGAACCATGCGAGATAACATAAGGTCATCGTCCATCTCAGCAATGGTTTCACGAACAGAGGGAGGAGCAAGATGACTAAGAGCATCCTCACAGACGGCAGCATCCTTGAAAGTATCATCATTCTTCACTTGCCAAGCAGGCACATAAACACCTTCAGGATCCAACCCTCCAGCGTCCCTGCTTGATGATCCTTGAACAGGGGTAGCAACACCCTTCTTCCCTCGAACCTTCTTACCATGGACAACTAACTCCTTCTCCTTTTCAACCTCCACTTCAGCCTGATCCTCAGAAGCCTCGATATCATCACTCAAATCCACTGGCTCAGTGGAAATGGATTGAGGAGCAGCTTTCAGTAAACGACGAGATAACCGGCGAGTTGAAGGCTTGGGAACATTAGACTTGGTAAAACCCTTCACATTTGCAACACTGACATAACCCGAACCCCCAAACCTTTGCTCAGAAGTTCTCACCACAACATTCTCACCCGGAACAGTTGGAGCATCTTCAAAAACCACATCGGACGTGTCGTCACTCTTGATGAAGTCCAAAGCAGACATAACTGCCAAAAAAGAAATAAAGAAAATAAGTCACAAACAAAGTAAAATAAAAAGGCATAAGGGAGAAAATGCATACCAAGGCCATTTCTCATCAACACCGGATCCCGATCAACTTTTGCCCAAATATTACTAACCCCTAAAAGCACTAGCAAATGTTCGGGAAAAGGACGAACCCTAGAAGGGCACCCCCGAATGGCTGAAAGAAAGGCATCATTCAATTCAGACTCGGAAGGCTCCGGATCGTTGAGAACAGCATCCGGATGCCTCCACACCATTTTGAAAGGAATGATGGATTCAGAAACCCAGAAAAACGTATTCTTCCATGATCCAAGGGTTGTAACCATGGATGAAACGAGACAAGTATCAACCTTGGTGTTCTCAAAAGTAAACCAATCACCATTTTTGGCTAACCGGAAGAACCTCCGAAAGAGCAACAATGAAGGATCATAACCTAAAGCACGACACAGCACTTCAAAGTGCAAAACCCTAGCCATTCCTTTCGGATGTACTTGCCCAAAAGACACTCGATAATACTCAAGCAAATTTAGAACAAAAAACGAAAAAGGGTAACGAAGATTAGACCACTCAAAATGCCGACAATACAAAGCAATAAAACCAGGAATCGGTTTGTCAATAGAAGCATCGCAAGCAGGGGCGGTTGGATTAAACTGTTTATCGATACCATATTCAAGGCAAAACAGGTCTACCTCCTCTTGTGTCAACCGAGAAAATGACCTCGCTAAATCCTTAATGGCACCCATGATCGAAAAAAGTAAAAGTGAAAACGGAGAAGAAAACTAACCTGAGGGAGGAAAAACTGTGAATGATTGAAGGAAAAATGATGAAGTTTTGTAATTGTAAAAATGAATATAAGAGTAAAGTAAGGGTATTAAAGATAAAAATAAAAATCTCTGCCAATCCGCCGCCTGACACATGTCCAATCAACTGTCAAATCGATTAAATTTCAAAATTCAAAAAAGTAACCGCCTCAAACCCTTCAAGCCTCCAAACAACAAACCCTTCAAGCCTCCAAACAACGAACCCTTGAAGCCTTTAAAAGACATGCATAAAAGTCAGAAGTCTTTGAGCATAATACCCCAAAAACCTCTGACTTGGGGGGCTGACGACGGGGGTAGCCCAAAGACAAATAAAACTATTAATATGCAAAGAGCTTAAAAGGTTGAAAGGTTCATCGGATGAAAAGCTGTATAATGAGGGAATCGAGGAACAGTAACTAGTCATGTCCACCAACTCGTCCCACCAACTCACGCTCACCAACTCACAAAGTCAGAGCAGGTCTGCACAGGCACACCCTATTAACCAGGGGTCCAAAGCCTTCAACCCCAAAAGGGGAAACCCTCCATAAGCAAACAGGTCTCACTAGTATAGTCCATACCATTTCGAGAAGTGTCTTCCACTATAAGAAGACAGCTCAATAACACTTCAATGACATTCCGAAAAGCAGAGAGATTCCTTAATCTCTTGTCATTTGAAGAGTTCTTGTCACTTCCAAATAACTCTTCATTAGATTCATCTCATTCATTCTATTTGCTTTCTTTTCTGGATCCGAGTCAATCTTGGAGAAAGAACTTCAAAGCAAATAACTCAAATATACTAGTGAACCTCCTTCCACGTTTTGCAAACGTGGAGGGACCCCGCGACCTGCGTTAGGCAAAATCAAACCTTTCAGCCCTTTTGCCTGACCAGTCCAGCTACCATCCTTGGTCCCGTATTTGTTGCATCAACAGTACTCTTTCATGGATATAGATAGAGCCTCCTTGACAATATCCAAATCTGAACTTCCATTCGTCCAACGTTAATTTTAAAACGTTTTCAAAAAGATAATGCCGCAATGTAAAAAATAATGTAATGTCAAATTTTCTAAAAATAATACCGTATGTTGGTAACCATCCATTGAAGCCATTTGGTCAACGAAGCGATCAGTCTTACCAACTAAACCTTTAAAATGCTCAAGAACTTTTCTCCAAAACGAATAACCTTTTGCTGATTTCCCTTTTTTTCCGGATTTACGGAATAAAAGACCTGCTCAGTTTGTGTATTTTCGTTTAGACTTGGCGACAACCTCCTCATCATCTTGTTCTTCCTCTATTAGTACGTCATCTTGTTTTTGCTCAAATTCATCACTTAATTGAAACTTTTCTTCATCACCTTCATCTTCCGAATCGAAAGCGATACGTGTTGAGTCACAATAAGGTAGGTTTTCGTATTGGGTGTTATAGTCACGATACGCGTATCAGTTCATTGTTGATTCTCGAAAAGTGCAATGGCCACATGTCGTTTGCATTGGCATGTTTAGAGCTGTCGAGCCGATGGAGGTTGGGAGTAGCATGTTGAATGGCGACAGTTCAACTCTTTTGTGAGGCAATTGGGTTGATCGGACTTTTGGCCTAAATTTTCTTGGCTTCGTTGTGGGTTTTTGGGAAGCAGAACCTTGCATATGAATTTTCGATTTTGGTATAGAGAGTAGAAAAGTTGTAGAGTAGCAAAAAACAAAGAGTAGAAAATTGTATGATAACAACATGTACTCAATCCCTACCTGATTAAGTCTGAATGGTTAAGACCTCGTATTTGAATTGCTAAGATATTTGCCTTTGAACAGTTAAGCGGTTCTTAGTGGTTGGTTCAACATTAAATGGTTAAGACCTCTTGTTGATTTACCACTTACTTATTCAAAAATTACCAAACAACCACTTACTCAATCTACTTGCCCCCCACCACCCTAATAAATTTTTGTTCTAAACATAAAACTAATGTTGTTATTTCAGGGTTGGAACGTCTACAACATCTACATCACACCAACTATGAATCAGAATCTATAATAATCAACTGTTAGAATCTACATCAACTTCAAATGTTTGACTAATTTATTGTCTAAAATTCTAAAACACACATTTTCCGTTCAACAAGGGTTTAATTTTACCATTTTAATCCTATTTTATTTTACCAAAATCCCACACACTCAACATGGCGCCGCCCAACACCTCCACTCGCCACCATTCAACAACCCACTGGTTATCATCTTCTATATATGTGTGTAATTCATCGATTTTGAATTCCAATTCCCAATTCAACAAACCCACATCACAAAATGGCCGCAATCTTAAACAGACTTTCAAAATCATACACCACCGTCACAAAACACACTTTCAAAATCTCCGGCAGTGTTCGGTGTATGAGCAACGTACCGGAAAACACCGTGTACGGTGGCCCAAAGCCTCAAAACCCTGACCAAAGAGTGACGTTGACTACTTTACGCACAAAGCATAGAAAAGGGGAGGCGATAACGATGGTCACGGCTTACGATTACCCGTCGGCGGTCCATTTGGATTCAGCCGGAATTGATATCGCACTGGTCGGAGATTCGGCGTCCATGGTGGTTCACGGTCACGACACCACCTTGCCCATCACGTTGGAGGAGATGCTGGTTCATTGTCGAGCGGTTGCTAGAGGGGCTAAACGCCCGTTGCTTGTTGGGGATCTTGCTTTTGGTACTTATGAATCTAGTTCTCAACAGGTGGCCTTTTTCTTATGTTTGATTTGTTATATGTTGTTTGTTGACAGTTGACCAAAAAAGTCAAACTTGCATATTCAGTGGAATATAGATATTACTAGGGGTCATCTTTGTGTTTGTGATCTTTGTATGTTTGAGTTTTGGGGTTTAAAAGGGATTGTGATATGAGAAAATCACGAAAATAATCGTTTGCTTGGGTGTGTTTTATGTGTTTATAGACTTGCGTATGTAATGTTATGTGTGTATATATTCGTGTATAGAATGAAGATAATTTAGGGTTTAAGCGAGTAAGGGTCTATTTGGCAACAAATGCGCCAGTAAGTGTTGAGCCATTAAGAGGTCTGACTAGGTAAGAGACTCTGAGCCAGTAAGTGTAGAGCCCGTACAGTGTTGAGCCAGCAAGAGTACGATGATGTGGTGGTGGAGGAAGTGCTGGTGGGTCAAGGGGGTGGTGCGTGAGTAGTCAGGTGAGGGTTATGATTTATGAACACAAGTGAAGGGACAAAGGGGTAAAATTTTCATTCAACATCATTTTGAAACTTAATGGGTAAGAGGCTTGCAATCTGATTTAGAGGTGTTCTTTTGGTGAAACAAACACACTGGGGTTGTTTGTTTAGCTCTTAATGAGGATCTTAATGGTTTAGACCTCTTATTGGTTCAGCACTTAATGGTTCTGACTGTTTGTTTCGTGAGCAGATGTCTGAATGATTCAAACATTTGCCTCTGAATGGTTAAGCATTATACTGAGTCTGAATGGTTAAGACCTTTTATTTGAATTAGTCAGACATTTGCCTCTAAACAATTAAATATTATACTGGCTCTTAATGTTCAGACCTCTTACTGGTTTAGCACTTAATGGTTCAGACCTCTTACTGATTCAGCACTTACCCATTCAGAATTTGCCAAACAACCCCGACTGATTCAGAGCTAGCATGCCAAACAACCCCTAAAAGTGGATGCAAGACCAAAGATTCGCGTATCTCATGTCTATATGTGTGAAATTGTTATGACATGGTATAACACAGTCGGGAAATGCTTATCTTGTGATTTTCTCTTATAGTATACTAGAATGGATCTTATGGTGTAAGAAAAAAACATCTATAATAGAAAAGAACCAAATACTAGTGAGTTTAAAACAAAGCTTTAATCTTTAATAAGCATGCGTCAAGGTCAGGCCTTAAAGGTTCAAAATCTGAACATGAAAAGTCAAAATCATGGTATCTTTAATGCAGTTGTTTTTGACAACCGACCCAAAATCGCTTATTCTTGAAAGTTTAGTGTGTTTTTTCTTGTATCATATAAGAAGAATGTATAATATTTCAGGTTTTCTTGTGAACAGGCGGTTGATACAGCAGTCAGGGTACTGAAAGAAGGTGGAATGGATGCAATCAAATTGGAAGGGGGTGCACCGTCAAGGATTTCGGCTGCAAAACACATCGTTGAATCTGGAATTGCAGTTATGGGGCATGTAGGGTTGACCCCTCAAGCCATTAGTGTTCTTGGTGGATTTAGACCTCAAGGGAGGAATGTTCTCAGTGCTGTCAAGGTCCCCGAACTCTCATCTAATCTAAAGAAACGAGCTACAGTTTGACTTTTACGGTCAAACTTATGGCTTCTTTGATTCAACAATTTATATGGGTTTTGAACTTTTCTAACAAATAACACCTCATCAAAACTTTTGCATTTGCAGAATCTGTTAAATAGTTTAGCGATATTGTCAAACATTTTTCTCGATGTTAAAAGAATCCATATCAATTTTGAAGCTGGAAACATCCATGTTTGACTTCAAAAGTCAAACTGTATCTCTTTATGATACATGTAAACATATTAGTCATGATTAAACCACATTAGATTGTTGTTTGATTTGTAGGTTGTGGAGACAGCACTAGCGTTACAAGAAGCCGGGTGCTTTTCTGTTGTTCTTGAATGTGTTCCTGCACCGGTGGCTGCAGCTGCCACTTCTGTTCTTCAAATACCCACCATCGGTATTGGGGCGGGCCCGTTTTGCAGTGGACAGGTCCTTGTTTACCATGATCTCTTGGGAATGATGCAACATCCACATCATGCAAAGGTTCCATTCAAACATAAAACTATATTCTTGATTAGCTTGAGCTTCGGTTGTTTCGATCTTTGTAGCCGATTATCCGAAGCTCAAGCTTGGCTCGTTTACCTTTTTAATATTTATCAACTATTTAATTATTTTTTATACATATAGTTATTTTTATATCCAAGTATAATTATATCTTTTTATAGATATCATAATTTTTATTATTTTGTTATCTCTATTATAATTATATACATATAAAACAATATATTATCTAATATATGTTTACCATATTAAACAGAAATTATTTTTATAGGTTACCCCAAAGTTCTGTAAGCAGTTTGCTCAAATAGGTGAAGGGATAAACAAAGCTTTATCAGAGTATAAGCAAGAAGTCGAAAACCGCTCATTTCCAGGGGTGGCGTACAGCCCTTACAAAATCAATCCAGCGGAGGTTGAGGGGTTTTCAAAAGAATTACAAAAGATGGGGTTGGATAAGGCGGCAGCCGCTGCGGCAGAGGCGGCTGACAAATTTGAGACCGGTAAGAAGATATAAACCGCATGACAATTTTGTGGAGTTCTAGGTAGATCCAACAATATTGGAATCAGGATAGCACAGTATTTATATTATTCAATAAGTTAGATTTATAAAATAGTATCATGTTAGCTTTCTTGCATTGTCTTTTGTAACGTGCCGATTGGGTTAAAATGTTTGGGGGTGGCCCACGAACATTTCTCGACCTTTTTGACTATGTTTGACTCAAACTCGACTCGTTAGAGACAACGCATAACTCATATCGGGTCGATTTTAACTTCAACATGCTATACAATTATTACATTCACATTTTCTCGAAGAATAACATCTAAACATAGTAATATAAAGAGTTGGATGTTATTACATTTATGGTGCATAAATCGAGTCCGGAGACAATGATATCATTTGCAAAAGACTTGAATTAGAAAACGTTTCTTCGAGCCCTGCGGGCCCCCTTCTACTACCAACATGATCACCTGTCTCTTTCGTTAATGGTACCAATTCTCTCGCCACATCATTCATCCCCAATCGCCCATCGTCACCGCCAAACAACAAGCACCGAGTAGCAACATCCGCCACAATCCCCATTTGCTCTTTTCTATATGGCGGTTGTTCATGGTAGTACAACATCGGATCCACCACCTCCTCCACCTTCCCGTTTCTTATCTTCCGTAAAGCCACCGTAGCTAGCTCCGCTGACTTCTTGCCCGCTAAAATCTCCAAAAGCACCACACCGAGAGCACACACGTCATTAAACGAAAACGGCACATTGGAGTTCGAACCACACGTGTCTGAACCGTGGTCCGTTAACCTGAACCCGACTAGTTTGACAGACATGTCGTGGTCTAACAAAACACACCCGGATTGTAAACCATGGTGGAACACTGGTGGGAAGATATCGGTTTGTAGGTATGCGAGTACACTTGATAATTGAGCCGTGATTTTTAATCGGTTATGCCAATCGAGACCCATTTTGCCGTCGATCCCTGTTTGACATAAATGTTGTTCGAGTGTACCGTTTCCCGGGTGCTCATAAACCACAAGTGGGGTGTAACCCGAGTCGACTGAGCAACCGAGGATGCGGGCCATGTTTGCGTGTGAAACTTCTGATAGAATCTTGGCACGTGATAAGACTTGAATGAGGTTGATTTCGGTTTTGCAATGTACTTTGTGGATGGCTACCTTGAGTCCGTCTGTAAGGGTGCCGGTGTAGATGGTGCCCCCGTCCCCAATGTCGACGAGTTTTTGATCGTTTGAGAATCCATTTGTGGCTTGCTCTAGTTCCGTATGAGTAAATAAACGCGTTCTACACTCTTTCTGTAATGGAACGCTGTTTTGATCGAGATTTTTGGAATGGCGTTTCAACAAGCAGAAGAACGCGATCAATGTTGCGATTGAGAGGGCTAAAGCGAGAATTCCTGTATGTTAAAAAGAAGCCATACTGAATTCATCGGTACTCTACGCTAGCAATGTTTACGGTACAGTTTGGTCGGTTTTAATGAAATTTACAGCTGAACCGGTAACTATAGTTTTAGAAAAAAGCAAGCCAAGCCGGCTGGGTCAGTCAGCCCGGTCAAACCTTTAAAAAAAGGTTCGGCTCGGTGGTACGCTGTTTTTTTTTAATATTTTTTTCAAGATCATTAGTTTGCATTACTTTGTTTTTATATTGATCGTGTGGTTAATTCTATTACTGACATGTTTATGAATGTTACATATGCACATATACATAACTATATATTCAGGTACGAGGTACGTACCAGCAATAAGCATGTGTTTACCCCGACCATGCCGCTTAACATAACACGCGTTTCCATACACTTCGGATCCGTCCCTAACACAGTCTGTGAAAAGTTACATCAATTAAGCTATGTAATAAAACACTTTTAGAGACCAAAATTCGTAATATAACAGAAAATGACTTACATTTCAAGCAGCCGGTCCCCTTAGCGAACCCATCGCCAACGAATCCATCAACACATTCGCACCTCATACCGAAAGTCACGGAACTTGCATTAACAATTCGAGCATTTGAATCACACTCGTCTTTGATCACATCACTAGGAACCGCCCATTCTAACTTAACACCATACCTTATGTCACCACTCCTAGAACCCGAGCCCGAGCCTGAGCCTGAGTCAACCCAAGAAGAGAAACCCTTGCATCCAAACTCTTCAAACACCGAGAAACTATCACCTACCTGCCAAACACCACCACGATCTTCAGAAAGCGAGTAACAACACCCGCTATCCGTGAAGGTGGTGGTCGTGGTGGATGTGTTGGCATCTGGACATCCACCACAATCACTCCGACACAACGACGAATCCCCACACCCGTACAAACCAACCAAATTATCCTTGGATATACCTAAATAATCATTCGCCTGAAACCTAAACGACCTAATATCATGGTACCCTCGACACGAAGAGGAATAACGCGTGGTATTATTGGCGAACGCCACTAACAACCCGCCACTAGCCGGAAAGAAATGAATAATCTCATATCTATATGATCCAATATTGACAAACAGTGAAGTTGAATTAACACACGAGAGACGAAAAGCATCCGAAAGTAACCCTCCGCAATCCGAACCATTGTCAATACGAAACGGGTAGGGTATGGAGTCAAAGCTTCCACATTTTTCTGGCGCGCAACTGCGGGTGTCGCCGCTAGCAGCCCTTGGCACCACCAAAAATAAAAAGAAGATGATCATGATCATATTGTTAAAGAAGAATGTCAAGATTCCAGTATATGCAACATTTCAATGTTAACACATATAGGTGCATATATAAATGTATATTTGTATATACAAGTATTATATATGTATATGTATTGGAAGGGGAGATCGAGGGTTCTTGGGAGCAAGGGAAATGGAGAAATATGGTCTGTAAAACGGGGTACCAGTTTGCATTGGTGAGGGGTATACATCGCCATGTGAGCTTGAGGACACATTTATTCATAACTATACGTATATTATTATTGGATTTGAAGCTTTTTAATCTTCGAGATTCGGGTTTCTTTCGGAATTTCGGAATTTTATTACTTGTTTAACATATCATGATTAAAAGACGTGTTTTTTTATAGTACTTTTTGTTAACATCCTAGATTTGTAACATATGCAAAACTAGAATTAGACCCGCCGCAATGCGGCGGGAATTCTTTAGTTATAACTAAATCGGTTTAGGACGCGCACGTTATGTTGAACCTGTCAAACGGGAAAAAAATAGACGATGTAAAAACGTTCACCCACGCACGCAAGTTGCGTCGTGTTAACTCGCAAAATTTACAACAAAACGTAAAAACGCTAAACCAAAGACGCACGTTACGATGTGTTAAGTCACAAAATTTAGAACGAAGCATAAAGCGAAAAATTTGCGAAAAATGAAAACTATAAAGGACCAAAGTTGAAAGTAAAAAAAGTTGTGAGGATAAATTGCACAAGATAAAAAATTTTGTGTTAAAAGTAAAAAAAGAAATAGTTTTGGGTTAAAAGTAATTTATGAAATACTTTTGGGTGAAAAGTAAAAAAATCAATATTTTTTTTTGAAAAAACCCCAAAGCCAAGGTTACAACAACCATATGCATAACCATTTTTTCTTTAAAAAACCCCCAAAGTCAAGATTACAACACATAAGTAAAAAAAATCAAAGTGGTTAAATGGCAAAAGATGGAAACTTTTGAATTAGAAGAAAAAATCAAATTAATCAAAGGGGTTAAATTACCAAAGATTAAAATTTTAAACTTAAATTGTCAAAGATTAAAACTTTAGGGTTAAAAAGGAAACAAAGATTAAAAATTTTAAACTTAAATTGTCAAAGAATAAAACTTTAGGGTAAATTGTCAAAGATTAAAACTTTAGAGTCAAAAATGAAACAAAGATAGAAGTTTAAACTTAAATTGTCAAACACTAAAACTTTAGGGTTAAAAAAGAAAATTTTCATTTTTTTTTTGAAAAACTCCCAAAGCTAGCATTACAACACATATATGCATATTTAAGTTGCTTCTTTTATAGTGTTTAATGACCAAGTGTACATACATTTTGAGTTTTATATATAATAGAGTTAAAATGCCATTTCAGTCCTTGTGGTTTGGGTCATTTTGGCAGTTTAGTCCAAAAAGGTTTCACCGTTGCCATTTTAGTCTACTGGGTTAACTTCATCTATTTTTTCAGTTAACAAGAAGGGTAATTCGGTCATTTTATATGTGATTCTGTTAACTAGAAGGGCAATTTGGCCATTTAAAATGACCGAATTGCCCTTCTCGTTAACAGAAATAATGGATGAAGTTAACCCAGTGGACTAAAATGGCAACGGTGAAACATTTTTGGACCCACAGACGAAAAATGAAATCTTTGGGCTAAATTGGCAAAATGGACCAAACCACAGGGACTACAATGGCATGTAACTCAAAATAATATTTTTCTGAGCGATCAATTAAATCACCGGATAAGCATAAGGCATCCCCTCCTCCATAACATTCAGAGTTGGATGCATACCCGAGCCACCGCTTCAGGGGAAAACCTGTCCGCCCGAAAGCCCCCTGTGGTAAAACCCGATTTGACTCGGTTTCAAATTAACAAGAGGCTTAGTCCTAACATGACACTTGTATTGTATATTGACCTTGGTTTCTTTGTTCTTGAATCTTCTAGTTGATACTAATTGATATAGTTGATCCATTGTCTGACCATGGCACCGACTGTGATGCCCCTGTTCAACATTTTTTTTGATTCAAGACGTTTTTATTGACTTTTTGCGTATGACATCACGTGAAAAAATTTAGAAACATGATCATTGATAAGTAACATATACATCACATTTTCTTATTGTTATCATCATAATAAAGATTAATAAAGACAGAGTATTTAACTTTATGATCCATCTATACGCTAACAAATTTTGTTTGGGCCAAAATAATTATTAACATCTTAATCCCAATCATGAGCTAGTAGCCCATTTGTGGCCCATTGAGTTACGTGTCGTTTGTGTGATAAAGGCAGTTACACACTACTTACACTCCTCCGCAAGCGGTGGCGGATTAAAAAAATTTTTTATAGGGGCAACGTTTCAAAAAAAAAAAAGGATAACGGAATCGAAAAAACATCATTTTTTTTTAATTTACACCAACGCCGGAACGTCTACGGAGGCTACCCCTATTTACAAGCTATATCCGCCCCACCGGTTCCATCCATTATTATTTTTTTGTTGTTCTCTATACATCCTTCCAACATTCTTCTTACAATTCATGTGCCCGCTGGTGGTGTGATGACTTGAAAGGAGGTGTCGCGTTTGATGGCTTCGATATCAACCCAACCCAAAACTTTTGTCAAGATCATGTGTAACACTACAAGAAAATCCAACGTAGATGTTGGGTTCATAATAAATGTTCATCCTTAAATACAGTTTTATAAGTTTTTGGTGCATTGGCTGTGTATGAGAGAAGAACTTCATAGTTAAACGTGACTGTATGAAAAAAAAAATCCCAATATGGATTACATGCTAAGAAGTTATCATCAATCAAGCAACAAAAAATAAATGTAAAATAAATGTCTGAGCTTCCTTTAGACAAAACGAATAACATTGGTTTGTATGAAAGGAAAGATGTTATAGATGATATCCGTGTCATTTCTATGTTGTTCAAGATAGTGTATCAAACCTTAGGCTAACTTCACATGCTTAATTGAGACGTTGGGGCAAACATTATGGAGGACAATGAATCCATAAATGGGTGTGATTAGGGTTGTTCAAACATCACGTGGCTCAAAATTAGCTAGCTCGAAATTGGTTTGGTTGTAAACGAGCTAAGCTGAGCTCGATCGATGTGTAAACAAGCCTAGCTCGAGCTAGCATTGGCCGGACATGGTTTGGCTTGTCAGTTAGCTCATACAAATATCTTACTTCTAATAAATGATTTTAATTAATGCTACATGATACTCTCTTTTTCAACCTCACAATTTTTACTTATATTTTATTTTAATATTTTTTAATAACTAATACATGAATATCACTTATCATAAATATAATAATAAATCTTCTGTGGTTTGTAATAAGACTATGCGGCGTGGTCACGGACCAAACGACCACCACCACCTCCTTCACGTCAGCGCCATGTCACCACACCCTCATCTAGAGGTGTACAAAAAAACTGATTACGCAATCGAAACCGGAAAAAAAACCGGAACTGGTTTTTCTAAAAACCGGTTTTTTTTATAACCGGTTCGGTTACAACCGGTTTGATCGGTTATTAATCAGTTACAGATTTTCTGGCCCGGTTCGGTTTTAAAACCGGTTTTAAAAAAAACCGGTTATTAAATCGATTATTTAAAAGAACCGGTTAACCGATAACGATATAAAAAAAAACCGGTTAAAATAACCGGTTAAACCGGGTTTTTTTTTTTGCCCAGCTATAAAAAACGGTCATATGACCGTTAGAAGCCTGATAGAGCCGTTTTTTTTTTTGTTTTTTTTTGACCAAAACTCATCTCAAACTTAGTATAAAAGGGTGGTGAGTGTTTAGGTTCATTCACAACACTTGATAACCTTCAAAAACTCTAAAAAAGTCCCTCATTCTTGTTCGATAACTCTCAAAACGCTATGGCAACGTCTAGTGCCCATGATTTGGTCCATGTTGGCGAGTCTACAACCGACACGGTGATTCGTATTGTTCCAACAAAACGCAACCCCGAGATTTGGTCACATTTTGATTTGTGCGAGTTGGCCAACGGTAAAAGAAAAGCGCGTTGTCATCATTGTCTAGGTTTTTACGCCGAAACCGCAAACTCCACGTTGAAGCAACACGTCGAAAAACCGTTTTGCAAGGCGTTGAAACAACAACAAGTTGGTGGTCAAGCTTCCATGGCAAGTGATGGCGCTAATATTTTCAACTACAATTTCAATATGGTTAGGGATGAAATGGCGAAGTTTGTAATCCAAGAAAGTTTGCCGTTCAACCACTTCGACAACCAACGCTATACAAAGATGGTTCAACGAACTCTCCAACCACGATACACACATGTAAGTCGTGCTACTATTAGGAGGGATTGTTTAAAATTGTGGAAAAAAGCTAAACTATAATTAATTTCTTATTTTGAAAAATTAGAAACCGGTGTTAACTTGACTAGCGACGTTTGGTCCGCACCGTACAGTTCACCCGATTCGTATATTTGTGTCACCGCCCTTTGGATTGAACCAGCGACGTGGCAAATGATGAAACGCACGATTTTGTTTAAATTGTTCGATTACCCTCACACCGGTGAAGCTATATATAAAGTAATCGACAAATGTATTACAACATACAAATTGGAAAATAAAATTTTTTCAATATCTTTTGATAACGCCTCAAACAACACGAGCGCGGTAATGCGTTTAAAATTAAAATACAATCCGATTTGTGAGGGTACTTTTTTCCATAGCCGATGCGTTGCACACATCATAAATTTGGCCGTTCAAGACGGTTTAAGGGTTATTGAAACACAAAAAGAAGCTTTCAAAAGAATGTTACGAAGTATATTTAGTAACACGCAAAGACATTCAAAATATATTAAAACTTGTAAGGAAGCGGGTCAAATATGCTTAGGACCCAATTGGGACGTTGCTCATAGGTGGAACTCGACTTGCATTATGTTTGAAAAAGCTATTTTGCAAAAGGAAAGTTTACAAGAATTTCATAACCTTTTGGCTAGTTGTGGAAAGTGTTCGCCTTACCACCCATCGGGTTGGGAAGCTATTGAAACTGTTACACAAGTGCTTCAAGTTTTCAAAACATCAACAAAGACTTTATCGGGGGTTTATTATCCAACAAGTTCATTGGTTCTTCACAATTTGTTTAAAATGTGTTTGAAAGTAAACGAGTTGTCGGTTAGAGGTAGACCATATTGTGACATGGCGGATACGATGAAGGAAAAATTAAGAAAATATTTTAAAGAACTACCGGCGGTTTTCACTTGTGCCGCCGCTCTAAATCCTTGTTTTAATATTTTTGGAACCGGGTCTTTGATTGAAAAAATTGCACACCAATTGAATTTAAACACCACTCAAGAACCAAACTTTGGTGAAGTCGCAAAATGTCACACCCCCAAAATCCACATGCGGAGTACCACCGCTTGGAGGCGTGACGGGCCAGGATCTTAACCATCAATCACCTTGAACTCATAAGTATAGGTAAATAATACTTTTCATTTATAAACAACAAGTGTTACAATGTTACAATATTTCACAGTTTACAGCGGAAGCATATTTAACTCAATGAGTGTTTATAAAACCACATGTAAGTTCTTAGTTCTTGTGTTGCGTTTCCATGTATCTCGACCCATGACCACTCCAGCTTCCCAGACAGCAAGTTCCTTGGATATGCACCTATAAGCCTGCAAGGCATGTAATAGAGAGTCAACAACAATGTTGAGCGAGTTCACAGTTGGGTGTTCGTTTTAAGTGTTTTACGGAAACATAGTTTGCCTTTAGTTGGCTTACTTGCCGTGGGGGTTTCCCATAGTTGAAAATATGATTAACCAGTTTACCCTGTTTCCCAAACATATCCATAGATGGTGGGAGTTTCCCAAGTGAAATATTGGTTGTTTAGTTATAGTATGCGCATTGTAAACCGTATGTTCATTTAGTACCCGCGTGTCGTATATATTTGTATCGCGGCCCTTCAGGCATGTTTGCGAAGATTGGTGGGGGTTTCCCATATATTCTAGACTAGGTATATTTGTATCGCAGCCCACCCGGCATGTGTGCGAATTTTAGTGTACAGTTCGCAACCATTCCAGGCATGTGTGCGAAGATTAGTTCTATTATTGCAGCCATTCCCGGCGTGTGTGCGAAGAGAAGTATATGTATCACTGGTCTAGCCATATCTATAAGCACCCTTCCCCTCCCGAGGACAATATTACGAAGTTCCAGTAACTAGGTAAGTACAAGTAAATCCTCCAATCCCATTCCCAACCCCGGGAATCCCATGCCTTGGTAAGAGTGTGAACTCACCTTGGTTTGCTCGGTTTGCTAATTTATGTGTCCACAATTATTCAGTCAAAGCCTATAGCATGTATGTATACACCATCAGTTTATGTTCGCATTGTTTTCACATAAGTTAAGATCATTGAATGCATGCCAAGTAGTGATCACTAATCAACACATAGTCATTATGTAATTCATTCACGTTCACAGTTTATAGGTATATTCTTTATCCATGTTTAACAACTAGGTGTATCGATCAGAACTAAGTTATAACTGATATTATCATCATGCAAGTGTTAACATATAATCAATCATTATCATGCTTGTTTCAAGACTACACATGGCTTTTATTTCAGTCAAGGGTTATCAGTTTAGTCAGATCACATGTCCTCATATGTATTGGACCTCAAACTTGAGTTGCATGAATTTGTATATTATAATCACATGACTTCTAATATGTTCAGTTAATACAGTCTGCACACTCGTTGATTTTCAAAAGCATCTCAACCACTTTGACTATGTTGTGTGTGCAAGTCCTAGACCCAGATCATGGTTCCTCGGTGCTCAATACATCTATTATCAAGTAGCAATTATCATGCATATCCACCAATACAAATAACTCAGTTCACTGATCATATAACAGCCTAATCGACGAAACCCCTACTCCCCCCTTTCGTCGCACACAGGTCGACGAAACACTTTTGTTTCGTCGGACCCTTTTGTTTCGTCGGGTCCTTTGTTTCGCCGGGAGCAGTTGTCTCCTACGCAGGCAAACCCTAGTATGCAGATTTATCTTATCACAGGATCTCATGCGAGCACATCATCATCATTTATATTCTTAACAGACTATCAATAACCATCATCAATCATCATAACAGTTAGCATGAATTGACATAACAACCCTAATAGTTCATCAATCAAGCACAATACTGTAATCAAATACAAGTCAAATCTACGGTGATTCTAGAACACAATTTCAGATTATATAACAGGTTTCAATAATCAACATTAGTGATTTCATGCAGTAATCAGATTCAACATCATGTGTAAACAATATCATGAGATTTCGAATAACAATAGGCAAGGGTCACTAACCAAGATTTTTAATCGAATGAGATGCTAACTCGAGTGGGGCGAGGTCTGCTACTGGAATTGTTCGACCAAGGGGAAAAACTTAGGGTTTTTGATTGGTAACTGACGATTAACACTAATAGGTTTAAGTTCCAACGGAACGGTGTTGGGCCGGAAGTCTCCTGGGCTGAGAGCCCATGTCCACGAAACAAGGGGCGACCAAACCAACTATGTTTCGTCGAGATAGCTTGACGAGATTCCCAGTTTCGTCGAGCAGAAGTTGTGGTGAGACTCTAAGTTTCATTAGGTAGGGTTGTCTGAGTTTTAAATAATATCTAGGTTTATAAGACTAACCACATCAACATATCCTCATCCACATTCCAAACCACATAAATGAAAACACAACATCCACAATACGTTTTACCATACCACAACCATATATGGTTACAAGGCAACAAGTAGCGTAAACAAACAGCTTAACAATAGACAGACAACTTAATCAATTAGCATGCAATTAACACGAAAATAGAATCTTGGGAATTCGAGTTGTCACACAAAATCTCATTTCAACGATCAACTTTCAAAATTGTTTGATGTTTATGTAACAAAATATGGTTCAACATCACACATTCACGAGTCAATGAGAAACGCCGCTTTCGGTGAAGGTTCAAGTCAAATGGAAGATACCGATTTGTATGTTTATAACCAATTGTATGATGAGTCGAGTCAAATGCATCATGGTAACACTAGTAGTAGTGAACTCGGTCGGTATGGTGGGTCGAACTTTCTACAAATGATGAGTTCACAAGACTTTAAAAATTTTGATTTGTTGGCTTGGTGGAAAAGTAAGGAAGATCAATTTCCGATCTTAGCCACAATAGCCCGAGATTTACTAACGGTCCAAGCTTCCACGGTAGCTTCGGAAAGTGCTTTTTCTATCAGTGGTAGGGTGATTTCGATAAGGAGGACTCGACTAACACCTAAGGCGGTTGAGATGTCGATTTGCTTAAAAGACTACTTGGATGCGGCGGAGAAAGTTCAAGACAAACGTTCACTCGAGGAAGAATTAGATTATGAAGGAGAAGTTTACGAGGACGAGGTCGAAGCCGAATTGACAACCCCAATGACCGACGAAGAAGCCGAATTAGATGAATTCCTACGCAATAGTTCGAGTTCGGGTTCGGACGAAGAAGATTAAACGACACTTCTCAATATTGTAGTTCCACTAAAAAATATATATGTATTAGTGGACCTTCTTGCGGATTAATATTTTAAGTTTATGTAAAACCGTTTATCGTTTGGTATGTTTATCGTTTGTATTTCCATTATTATGTAAAACCGTTTGTTGCGAGACTTAGTGAATGTTTTAACTTTTTATACTTTTATTGTTAAGTTTTTATGTAATAAATTGAATTTTACAAAAAAAAAAATAGTTAGAAAGTGCAAAAACAGCAGCAACACATCAACAAACAGCAAAAATAAACATTCTGTGAACAATTCTGCAGACCGGTTTTTTTACCGGTTTTTTTTTTTCGGTTTCTATTAATCGGTTTTTTTAACCAGTTATTTTTTCATAAAAAAACCGGTTTTTTTTCAACCGGTTATAACCGGTTAGGACCGGTTACACATTTCCACCATTAAAACCGGTTAAAAACCGTAACCGGTTATTGAAAAACCGGTTTTTTTTTTGGCCAAAAAAACCGGTCCGGTTAATAACCGGTTTCGGTTACTGAAAAAACCCGGTTTCTACACCTCTACCCTCATCCACCACCCTATATGGTGTGGGCCATGTCACCTCATCCTCATCCAACACCCTCACTATCATCCACTATCCTCCCCCCACCAATCAAAATCCCCTAATTAAATAAAAGAGAGTCATGGATGTTGTGAGTGATTGAACTCCATAAATCATTTATCTATATTTATATCTATATCTATATACTTATATTTATCTTCTAATATATGTAATCTTTATCTTTATTTTATCTTATTCTTATGTCTTATTTATTTAATATTCTTTCTTTAACAATTTCTTGTATTTTTTTTCGGTTATTAATAATAACTATTTAATATTTTATTGATCACGTGTAACATATACATTTCTAACCTTTTAATGAATAAATAAATAATAAAGTAAAATGTTATTACATTTAAACAGTACATCAAAGTTCTTTTTTTTTCTCAAAAACATATTTTGACGACTGTGTGTTAATTAGTTACATTATATTTATTCAAGTCATGTAAGTGTTTATTCATCTCGTGCAATACACGGATTTTTAAAGATGTAAATTTTTATTACTTAGTATATAAAAATATATTTAAAAATTTAATTAATTTTTTAAAAAATTATATAGTTATGAAACAACTCTAACCAACCCTTAAAAATATGTATAAGGAATCTATTTTTAAGAGTTAAATGCTATTTTAGTCCCTGTGTTTTGGGCTATTTTGTCAGTTTGGTACAAAGGTTTCGTTTTTTGCATGTGGGTCCAAAAAGGTTTCACTGTTGCCATTTTAGTCTACTGGGTTAACTTTATCAATTTTTTCTGTCAACGAGAAGGACAATTCAGGCATTTTATATGTGGTTCTGTTAACTAGAAGGGTAATTCGGCCATATAAAAGACCAAATTGCCCTTTTTGTTAACATAATAAATGGATGAAGTTAGCCCAGTGGACTAAAATGACAACGATGAAATCTTTTTGGACCTACAGGCAAAAAATGAAACATTTGGACTAAACTGACAAAATGACCCAAACCCCATGGACTAAAATGACATTTAACTCTATTTTTAAAATATAAAAAACATAGTAAATAAAATTTTACTAGACCATTCGGTATGATTTCACCTCAGGCTATGTGTCTGAAGTGGCAAAGAGAGGGAACATCAATACACCATTGCATGAAGCGAAGGCCACTTAGTGAAAACTGAAAACACAACAACATGGAAAGGGACCTTGTTACGGATGGGGTTACGGAAATTGTATACCCATTGACGGATCCACAACTATGGTGAGGTGGGCCTGCGCCCACCGGCCACTCTGTCCAGCCCACCTTTTATGTTTCCTAATTGCGCAAGTGTGTAAAAGTAAAATTGAATCAAGTTTTATAATAACCCCTTTACTCCATGTTAGTTATAAATTAGACCTCCTAGTTTGGTTCGAATTTTAAACAACCCTAAAACATTTCATGTTTGGTATTAACTAATAAGGTAAATAAAAAATGATAATATTTGTTATTTTGGATATTTTATATTGAAGGGTTAAAAAGCAACATGATTAAATAACCATGTCTAGAGTTAAAAGTTAGCTTTAATTATAATAAGTAAAACAAAAAAGAACTAAACCTATAAAAAGGATAAAAGAACAGATATTTGTTAAAAATGAAAAAAATAATTTTATTAACTTTATTAAACTTTAAGGACCGTATGATAACTCTATTAAAGTTTGGGGTCGAAACATAAATTGCTTATAAAAAATATAATTATTATTAAACTTACCTATGATAAATCTTTAAAGTTCAAGGGTATATGTAAATCGTTTATCAAAAAATTATTGTAATTTAGAGGTTGTCTGATAACTTTATTAATGTTCAGAGTTAGAAACGTAAATTAATTATAAAAAAAGACAATAATATTATAGCCTGGGTGGGGTTCGGCTACAAAGTCCATTTTTCCTACAAAGTGTACAAAGTCATAAAACACCACAATTTTAGCCATAAAACACGCTCAAAAGCCACAAATAACATAGTGAAGATCACTAAGACACAATATCCAAACCCTAACAGTCCTTAAGAACTTCAAACACACCATTGTACAAGTATGAATATAAAACACAACACGATTTTCAACATAAAACACACAGATGTTAGTCATTCAATAATAAAAGCTTTATCATCCGAAACATAACACAAAACTCACAAATATGGTGTTTTAGTAATCTCCACTATGTTATTTGTGGGGTTTGAGTGTATTTTATGGTTGACGTTATGGTGTTTTATGACATTTTACACTTTGTAGGAAAAATGGACTTTGTAGCAAACTCCCACCCATTACTATTCACGTTTTGAATTGTTATAGTGTAGAATGGCAACTTGCAAAAAACAAATAAATAAATAAATAAAAATAAAAATAAAAACTCTTTTTCATTATAACAAACAAGTGCAAGCATCATTCAAATGAACATCAAACATCTGGTTCCGGTTAGGTTAAACCAGTGGCGGATCTTGCCCGTTAAACGTGCCAGGGCCGAAAGACACGGGCACTAAAAAAACCCGGGCAAGCCCGGGCCAAACATAGTATATATAAAAAATTTCGATCGAAATGCGGAAAATTAGCACTACGGCCGAAAAACTTGCCCTGGCCGTGGCCCTGCCAGTGGCCTTCTAAGAACCGCCCATGGGTTAAACAGTTGAAACAAAACCAATTAGACATGAGCCTATAATGCTTAGTGATTTAAGGTATACTAATTAAATTCAAGTAACTGGGCTTAATTTTTGAACTATAAATTTGTTTATTATCTAATTCATTTAGAAGAAAACAAAACAATGGTGTTGTTTGTAAAAAGACAACGGTGTCGCTTGTAAAAAAACAATGGTGTCGCTCGAATTTTTCCTATTATACGTTGTATTTGCTACATAAAATTCAATAGTGTCGGGCGACACCGTTGTTCAAAGTGTGGCTCCGCCATTGTATGCCATGCCACCGCCGTTGTCGTCTTGTGGAACGGGAAACACCTGAAGAGGTATCGATGGTGCATGCTGGTGTGATGCTCTTGGAGGAGAAAAGACTTAAGAGGGAAAGAAGTGGAAAGAATTAACAGGGTAATGGTGAAGAAAAAAGAGTGAAAGAAAGACAGTAGATGAGACAAAAAAATTGGGCTAAACCAATAAAAAGACACAAAATTGAATAGTGTTTTTGTGTCTATATAGGGTAAATTATAATTTATAACCACTTAAATTAAGTGGATAAGTAATGTATTCTAATTCTCTATTAGTTTATAAATGATTCAAGTTTTTCTTGTTATTTGGTTTTCAATAGTTTTCTTTTTCTTACTTATGGTTTATCATACGCATTTGAACTTAAAAGGATATCGTCAATGACCTCTGTCTCAAGTGATAGGAGTATTTAAGTTCTTCTTTGAAAACTCAAGTTCAATTCTAATTTGGTGTATAAAAGAGTGAGAATTGGTGGACAGTGATAGGAGACCCAGAAACCTGTTACTGAGTTTTTCCTGGATTGGTGATGGACGACTCAGGTTACTCTCGAAGTACTTCGTTTGTCCAGTGGATGTTCAAAAGTGCTCGAGATTGATTCTTTCCCGTTAAAAAAGAACGATATCATTACTATACAATTTATGCCCCCAATTTCTGGATTTTTCACTGCCCGATGGACTTATCTATCTGCCACAAATGCTGTTATATGGTTATCCCAATAAAAGACTACGTACCCTCTTTACCAAAAGTAGCAATTCACCACCCCAAAACATGTACAACAAATAATGCACAATGTACACCAACAAAAGCTTTAAACACCATCTTTGACAAAAGCCTACATCACTTTACCAACCGGCTCATGTCTCCCAAAAAAACAAAAATACCATCTTTACCAATGCTAATATCATAACTTCTTACATGTCAGCAAAATAAAAAAAAAGGTCAAACGGTTAAAAGTCAACTCCCACCGGCAGCAGCAGCTGTTGTGGCAATATTATTAACGGCGGAGCTGCGGTTGCCGTAGCACGGTGATCGGAAAACATATCTCCGACATCCGAACCAACAAGATCATCCAACCCATCGAAGTTAATATCATCATCAGTATCATCCATTTTCTCCGTCACCGGAGGTAAGCTAATCGCTGGAGAATTTTCCGGTGAGAGTGTGGGCTTGTTTCCGGTGTCATCGTCGCCGGAGTTGGTGGTTTTGTTGCGGGTGCTACCGGTTAAAGAGTTAACTTGGGTTGGAACGGGGTGGGTATGTTCGCCGGTGTAGGTTATGATTAACATGCCCGGGTCGGATCTGTTTCGCTCCACTTGTTTTCGGGCCGAACAACCCTTTAAAGTGCTACATTTATAATATCCCCTGTGTTATAAAGAAATTGGTAAACATTAAAAAAGTTGTATAAAAGTTGGAAAAATATAATATCTAAAAATATAAAAAATATATAAAGTATAAACCTTGGGTATGGAGATCCTTTGATGGGTTTTTGACCGTATTTTCTCCATGACCATAAATCAGGAGGTGATCCTTCAGCTGGCACTTGGCAAACCTTTTTAATCTGATTTTTCCTGTGAATTTTTTTTTTTATAAAAATACAATCAATAAATAGATGATTTTCGTATGGACAGTTTGTTGGTGGATTTTTTTTTTTGAGAAAATTTAAGGTGGGTAAAGAGTTTTATAATCATTGAATCATGAATAGTACTGGTAAATATTTCCTAGGTAAAAGCATGTAAAAATGTAGATTGAAAGACTAATATAAACATCAATGCATCATGTATATAGTTTTGAATTCTAATAAAAAATCTAATAACAAAATGAACAGACTAACCACAACTAATATTTACTCTTTAACATCTTTATAATTTTTTTTTCTTTATAATGGAAAGAAATTTAATTATATGTATTTTTTATAAAAGATTTGGCAAATTTATAAATAGGAAGAAATTTAGTTATATGTATTTTTGTAAAAGAATGGGCAAATAAATTAATCAAAATAGTAAAATAGCTCAATTTACATTTTACTGTATTTGGGTATCTCCCACAATTTATACTGTTCATTAACATAGCCTCCAAAAAGTAAAAAGAAATCTATACATGTAAAAATTTCACCAAATTTAAAAAAAAATTATGGCATGAAAATCAATTTGCTTGAAGTTAACAAAGACCCATAAATTTTTTTGAACATCAAACAAAGACAAATAAATGGATCATAAAGAAACTGAGAGAGAATGTACAAAAAAGACAAATCTTTTTTTCTTCTTTTTTACCTTTTCTTGATCTTTGTTGCACCCTGTGCATGAGTAGTTGTACACCTAGAAATGCCCAAAGATTGCTGCTTTACCTGAAACTGTTTCTCTTGCTGCTGCTGGTGGTGGTAGTAGTTCTGGTGGTGGTATGGTGGATCTTGATTTCCTCCAAGAAAAGAGAAGCTTTGAGGTGGTGGTTGTTTTTGTAGATTTGTAAACTGAAGAGGGTTGCAATTGTAAAGATCATTCATAAACTGTTCTATACTGGTTTCACTTCTTGGTTGAAATAGATCTGGGGAAAAAGTCAAAAGGTTAATATTGTTTTCTCCATCAAAGGTTGACTTTTGTTGAGTACAACCATCCGGCGGCCCAGTGGGAGGGGTGGCGGTGGTGGTGGTGGTGGTGGCGGAGGGTACGGCGGAGCAACAACCTCTGACCACCGCCTGAAGGTCCCAATCAACATCCATGGTGAGAAGAAGATGAAGACAAATGAAGGCGCTGACTTTTGATAGTGAGAGAAAAGAGGATGTGTGAGTTGATATATTGGTGTGGGTACATTTTACTTTTATTACTATAAATATAAAAAGAGAAAAATGCCCGGATAGTCCCTGTGGTTTGTCCATTTTTCACCTTTAGTCCCTAACTTTCTAAAATTACAGCTATAGTCCCTAACTTTTGCAATTTCGTTCCCGGCTAGTCCCTGACGCGAATAGAGGTTAGTTTCTGGTGTTAAGTGGGTGCAAAATGACTAAAATACCCTTAGTAATAAATAAAACAAAAAAATAATTAATCACTTATAAACCTATCCCACCCCACCCCACCCCCACCTCTTCATTCATCTTCTACCTCTTCATTCATCTTCTGGTAGAAACAATAACCTCTCCTCCTTCTCTTTCCCCGACCACTCTTTCCGCTTCAACAACCTCTACACCTTCCGTGCCAATTACACCATCCTCTCTCTCCTCATCTTCATCCTAACCCTAATTTTCCGCCCAATCACCGCAATCATCTTCCTCATCCTCATTGCTTCCTGGATCTACCTCCTCGTCGCCAGAGACACACCGTTAGTCGTTCTCAACTTCGAAATCGGCGATCGTATGGTTCTGATTGCGTTAAGTGTGATTACAATTATTTCAGTTGCTGTTGCTGGCGTTTGGTGGAACCTGTTTGTTTCGATCTTGATCTTGGTTCTGGTGATAAGTTTACATGCGATATTGACTCCTGATGATTCTGAATCGCCGTATGGAGCTTTGCTTAATGTTGTTGATCAAGATGGACCTTCAGGTGGAGCTTACATGCAGGTTTGAAGGTTGGTTGAATTGTTGAAGAAGATCTGGTTTGCTTTACAGTTTTAGAACAGTTTAAATGTGTGGTAGTCTGCTTAAGTATTTGGTAGTCTTGGAATATGGAATGGATATTTTGTTCTTTAACTGTTTGTGCAAATTAGATTTTCAAGTCCATGGGTTTGGTTGTTGGATTTGTTTCTTCAAGTCCATGGCAGTGGCAGGGGTGGTGGGGAGTGATGGTGATGGCGGCGGCGGTGGAGTGGAGGTGACGGTGGTGGTTTTTAGTGAGACAGAGTTTTGGTCTAGAGGATGATGGTGGTGGTCGTTGATTTAGGGATGGGTGGTTGATGGTGGCAGCGGTGGTGGGGAGTGATGATGGCGGTTGTGGAGTGGAGGTGGACGGTGATGGTGGTTTTTAGTGAGAGAGAGCATAAAGATAGAGAGAGAGTAGAGAGATGTGTTTTATTTATATGTTATTTTCTTTAATGAAGGGCATTTTAGTCATTTCACACCCACTTAACACCAGAAACTAACCCCCATCCGCACCAGGGACTATCCGGGAACGAAATTGCAAAAGTTGGGGACTATAGCTGTAATTTTAGAAAGTTAGGGACTAAAGGTGAAAAATGGGCAAACCACAGGGACTATCCGGGCATTTTTCTCATATAAAAATTATAAAATTAT
Source organism: Helianthus annuus (assembly GCF_002127325.2). NCBI lineage: Eukaryota > Viridiplantae > Streptophyta > Magnoliopsida > Asterales > Asteraceae > Helianthus > Helianthus annuus. The sequence continues at coordinate 153,212,568 of NC_035449.2, read as the reverse complement.
AAATTATAAAATATAAACAAATAAAAGTGTGTGTGTGAGAGAGTGGCAGCTGGCCTTCACAAGAATTATGGTTTCTGAATATAAAATTAGGGTTTGGATTTCTTTTGCTTTATCCTTTTAGTAAAATAATATTTTGATCCAAAAGTTTGAACTTTTGTTACAAATCAGTACCATACTTTTTCTTTCTTACAAATTACCACATTAAGTTTACAAAAAAAAGTATATGTCTATGATGATAAAGTGGGTGTTTGGGTTAGCTTATTTTGGAGCAACTTATAACTTAGTGACTTATAAAAGTTGAGTTTTTTTTTTTTTTTTCTCAAACTAGTGTAGATACAAAAAATATTTACCTATTTGGTTAATTTGAAAAATATTTACCTATTTGGGTAGATTTAAAGTTTCATTATTATTTTTGTTAAAAAAACCCACAAAGCGTACTGTTGCTGGCCAGGAGCTGTTTGTCTCCCAATCTCCCATCGATGTCAACTAGCTGGCGACTTCCTGGCAACATCCCGGCGAACTGTTCCTCTCCCAATCTCCCCCAAAGTCCGATCGCGTATCATCAAGTTTTATTATATTCAAATATTAGGGTTACATTTATATTCAAATATAAATTCTTGAATTGTCATATTTTTGCAAGGTTATGTTCTTGGCTCAGAATCAAAGCCTGATCAGGTCTTGCTTCTTCAAGTTTCTAGATATTCCATTTTTAACCTCAAGTATATATCTCTAACGGGGATAAATTTTGGTTTCAAAATATATTCACAGAATTATTGTAGAATTTTTTAATATATTTTTGCAGATTTTTTTGTGGATATTTTGCAGTTTTTTTTAGAATTTTTGCAGATTTCTTTTGAATATTTCCAGAATTTTTATGAAGAAACATGTGAATTTAAGGTGAAAATTGATGTACAGTGATATAAAAAGATCGACGGTGAATAAAGGTGAAATTAATCTAATTTGACTTTGGGTAGTAAAATAATAAGAAAAGTATAAATTAGGTAAAAAATTAAAGGGATATAGAAAAGTACCCAAATAGGTAAATATTTTTCAAAGTACCCAAATAGGTAATACTTTTTGTATCTACACTAGTTTGGGAAAAAAACTCTTGTTTTTAGAGTGTTTGAGTTAACTTATACAAGTTATTTTTGTGTGTGGAGAAGTTGTTTTTGAGAAGTTAGAAATTCTAACTTATAACTTAAGTTGTTTTTGAGAAGGAATCCCAAACACCCCAAAAAAAATGGTAGAATGTGCAATATATTGTGTTGACGCCGGTTTATCCGATCTAATATCATTGTAACTTTCTCATCCTGCAAATTTTAATAGTGAATTTAAGTTTCATCATCAATAGATATGATTGATGATAATTTATTATTAGGCTTAAGACGTGGATTAAAGAAATATTGAAAACCAAAAATATAAGTCATGCATATGGTAGTAAAAGTGGTCTCGAAACTTTACGATCAAAAACCCATCAAAGAAATGGGGCAGAGGCGACCCAATTTGGATGGAACCACCCAATTTGAATAGAACCAACAACATAGTGTAAGAAAGCTTAAGGGTGGTGTAGGTGTTTGTGGAATTAATAGTGGTCAATCATGATGCTTTTGTTGCCATTATCGGATAATAGATGAGATTATGAGGTGTACGAGCGCAACACATTTTGAGAGAGAAAAGGGCCGAGTAAAAGCTGGTAGAAGATGAGGTGTATTGGAGTTCTTTTAAACTGTATGAGCATCTCTAACAATGGTGATGTGCGCATAAAAGGGTTCACAAGCCGGACATGAGTATCAGTGGAGGGGTCGTCTAGTAGGTGGTTCAAAGTATGGTGTCCTCATTTGCAAACTCGTCCGAAGGTGGGTCCAAGAGGACTGTTAGGTAATTAAAAAATGGCATGCTGAGGTGGAGGTTTATGGATGTTTGTTGTTGGAGGGCAATTGAAGAGTTTTGAGGTTTATTTGAAATATGATTTGGCATGCTATGGTGGTTTGTGAAGGTGTTTTAGGTTTGTTGTGAGAGATGCTCTAATACGTATCTTGAACTTTTCTTTTATCTTTTATTCATTGAATTATAATTATTCATTATATATTCTGGTAGCTTAATAAGAATATGTTTAGTACTATTTACGTAGTTATATGTCTTCTTCCGTTTTATTTTGACTTGCCTATATATGATTTTATATGATCATATGTTTTTTTTTCTATTTTTATTCGACTCTTTTACCTATCGAGTCGGAGGTCTTACTGGAAGCAGTCTTTCTATTCCTACAGGGTAGAGGTAAGACTGTCTATATCTTACCCACCTCAGACTCTACCTTAGCTTTGCTATTGGTGAGATTTACTGATCATGATGATGATGATGATGATGATTATATATTGTTATATGATAGTTTTGTTTACTCAAATTTTCTTTTCATTCTAACACCATAAAGTAGAAAATATCAAAAAAAAATTCACATTTTTTAAATAATCATTCACCTTGTTGTACCTTTAATACTTTCTTAAATTTTCTATACTTTTAAAAAATTAAATTGATCATGACGTCATCTTGTTTTTTAACCAACCCGACTAGTGCACTGGTATAGCAGTCAGTGTGATAACCATCTGGGTTTAAAACATTAGATATCCTAAAATACTTATTTAGATCCTTTTATTACATTTGTTGTGTTAACAAACACCAAATACCAAAAAAACTAAAACTCCAAAATACCAAAATGCAATAAACACAAAGTTTGAACTTACAATGTATGTATTTTATTTATTTATTTATCATTTGGGGCCTGAGTTTTCCTTCTTTATACAGTTGGATCGAGATTGACTTTTGAAAATGTCAAAGGGGGTACTTATTACTTACCAAACAAAAAAGAAAAAGTCAAAATGGCCCCTTTACGCTTTGACAATTTTTCACTCGTTTGTCGTATACTAATTCGTGACCGACTAGTACTAAATATTTTAGTGATATTTAAATTTTGGCACTTGCCGACAAAAGGTAACATATAAAATAAAAATTTTAAGTAAAACAAAATGGGATCTTTCTATTTTTTTATGTTATCTTCACATTCCTTACTCATTTAAAAAATCAATACAATTAAAAGCTATACTAATAGTTCTATGGCTTATATTATTTAGGGTTAAATGAGGCTTCCCTTATTCTCACATACTTTATATTTTATTTTCACACCCCTTATTGTATACACGGCCCGTATAAAATATTTTTGAATAGAAAAATATGCAGAGAATATTTTTTTTTATTTTACTATATACGGCCCGTATATAGTTATACGAGCCATATACATGTGTATACGATTTGTAAAATGTATACGGCTCAATGGATTTATTTTGTGAGGTTTTTGATGTTACCAAATATATACGGACCGTATAACTGTATACAGGTCGTATATAAGGATGTTTTTTCAAGTATCACGTTTTTTCCAGTAAAAACACAATCATTCTAGGGTTTGTAAACTCTTCATCACCTTTAACAACGTTGATCGGAACACGCCGCTTAAATCAGAGCACAAGTAGAGTAACGTTACCGATCAGTCCGTTGATTGAAACCTTAGCGACCGTAGAGATCTTTGTGTTGGTTATTTATCGATTCTGCTAGTTATCGGCAGGGATGGGTACAGAAACCACCAAGGGTGATTATGGATTGGTTACAGAAACCACTAGCAGAAGAACCCGACACGTCTTCTATGATGATCCGAAACATTCCGAATAACTAACAGAAGAACCCGACACAAACAAGTTCTCCACAGTTTGTATTTCAGATCTCTATTCGGTCATCTTTCCAAACTACAACACATGATAACTTTAAACTTTATATTGTGTGATTTGACCAGGAAATGATTGGAGGTGATTGCTACTTTTAATAAGCTGTCATAGTTGTCAAATTCGTTGCGTGTATTCATATTGTTTAGACAATAACAGATAATAAGCGGATTGTTGGACTTCTTGTCCCAAATGCACGCCTAAATTCATCTTTTTTACTCTTTTCTTCAATTTCAACAAATCTTTTCCTTTTCCTTCAATTCTAGAACATTCTCCGTAACATGAAGACGTGTCGGGTTCTTCTACTAGTGGTATTTTAATGAAGTATTGAAGATTGAATGTACAAACCGCAACCGTTTTTTTACTACGGAAACAGTTGCTATGCGAAATACAAACCGTAATCGGTTTTTAGTACGGAAACGGTGGCTATGCGAAATACAAACCGCAATCGTTTGTGACTATTTCAAAACTCATGTAGATGAAGTCAAATGTGATCAAACTTGGACATTAGACGTAAATCTTGAAGCAAATATGTAGTTCCCAATTGGTTACAGAAACCACTAGCAGAAGAATCCGACACGTCTTCTATCTAGTCTAAAACTTGAAAATGGATATGATCATGTCAAGATCTTTATCTATCATGTCATCAACCAACTGCTCGAAATCTCTTTCATTTCTCATGTTAGGGAGGATGTTCTCAAAATTGAAGGAAAAGGAAAAATGGTTGCTGATGTTTGAGAATTAAACGCATATACGTGACAAAACAAGGATCGTTCTAATAGATTAAAAGAAGGGGTTTACGGTGTTTTGGTAGGTTGAAAGAGGTGAATGGTCCTTGTTTTTCCATGTACGTGACAAAACAAGGATCGTTCTAATCATCACAGAAGACGTGTCGGGTTTGTATTTCCCATAGCCACTGTTTCCGTACACAAAACGGATGCGGTTTGCATATTCAATCTTCATTGCTTTATTAAAATTACAACACATGATAAGTTTACACTTTATAGTGTGTGATTTGACCGGTTGTCAAATTCGTTGCGTGCATTCATATTGTTGGAATTCTTGTTCCAAATGCAGTTGTAGGATCCTACTTAAAGGTCTCTCTAAAATGCTTGGAAAATTGCATCAACTCTCGTATATCAACATACTCTTCTCCAGACGCTTAGTTGTTATGAATGACAACTTGAGGGGTCTAGCTAACTTTCAGATTCAGATTCAGGAAGCAGATGATTTGTCAAAAGACATGGTCAATGTAGTAAAATGTGAGCTTTTTCATCAAGCACATCGAGATACTTTATGTTAGTTTGATTTGAATTTTGAAAGTTTGAAGCAAGTGTCTGTCTATTCAATTGAGAGGAAAGATGACCGAATAGAGATCTGAACCAACCGAAATCCACAAATTCCAACAAATTGTGTCTAATGCAAGGATCTTCGAATGCGGTGTATATTTGCTTACTCTGGAATTGGAGAACCGTTGTTTATCTGAATCAGGTTCTCAAACAAACACTACTAAAGATGATCTGGAATTGGACAACCGCAACCATTTTAGTGCTTCTCAATCAGATATTATTTATTGAATCATAACTGAAACCGTCGGAAAATAACTAAACCGAACCAACATAGTTGAAGGTGCAAGAGAATGGCGAGTTATTTCAGTTATTTCTGTTGATCCACAAATTCCAACAAATTGTATCTAATGCAAGGATCTCCGAATGCGGTGTGTACGTTAATTTTCAATAATGTTGGAAGGATTGTAGTTATAGAACCCGACAACCAACAAAATCCGAATACTTCAAACATTCTAAACCCTAACTGTGTATTTGCTTGTGTTGTAGAAATCGGTGATGAATTTGTGTACACAACTGAACGTTCATTACAACTGAACGTTCATTACTGATTTAGAATTGGAGAACCATTGTGTATCTGAATCAGGTTCTCAAACAAACACTACTAAAGAAGAGTTGGTATTGAACCAAGAATAATTCAAACATTCTAAACCCTACTTGGAAACAAACCAACAAAATCCTGATAGTGAAAAACATCAGCAACCATTTTTTCTTTTCCTTCAATTTCGAGAACATTCTCCCTGTGTATGTGCTTATGCTGTAGAAACCGGTGATGCATTTGTGTACACAACTGAACGTTCATTACTGATCTGGAATTGGAGAACCGTTGTGTATTTGCTTAATCTGGAATTGGAGAACCGTTGTTTATCTGAATCAGGTTCTCAAACAAACACTACTAAAGATGAGTTGGTATTGAACCAACATTTCCTTCAAACATTCTAAACCCTACTTGGAAACCGGTGTACATGGACTATAAACGCATGTACGTGACAACACAAGGATCGTTCTAATAGATTAAAAAGAATAAACCAAGTACAAAATCATCTGCTTTCTGAATCTGAATCTGAATGTTAACTTTGACTCATAAACCCTTGAATCCCAACGCTTCTCTAAAAAAAATTGTTTCTTTCCTTTTCATGAGGTAAAACCGGTTTCAACATCAAGGGTTGTTTTTCACCCTGTGTGAGCATTGGAAGCCCGACAAACAGTCTTGCAATTATGTCTTTTCAATCAAGACCGCATTGTTAATTTTAATGATGATTCGAAACATTCCGAATAACTAGCAAAAGAACCCGACACGTCTTCTATGATGATTCGAAACATTCATGAACCACAATGGACTCAGACTCATACTGTTCACCCTCGCCTGAGGAAAAGTTTTCCCGACGACTCAAGACAAAGCAGTTGGTTCGTGTTCATATCAGCGTTGTTTATCACCCTGTGTGAGCATTGGAAGCCCGACCACTAGCAGAAAAACCCGACACGTCTTCTATGATGATTCGAAACATTCACGAACAACAATGGACTCAGACTCATTGTTGCGAATTTGGTTTCTTCGATACAGGCTGATGAAACCGAAGTTGTTATTTCGGTTGTTCAGTACTTTCGAGACGATTCAAGTGAGTCCTATGAAGCAAGTGTCTATCTATTCAATTGAGAGGATTCATTGCATTACATCCCCGTTGAAAACAAGTGGTTGTAATGACGGGACCCTTGATTTCAACGCTTCTCCTTACAACTCTCATCAAATGCCTCACCCTTCCTTTTATTCTGTAAATATTAAATAAAGAATAACACCATGCCCGTAACCCCGCGTTGATAGCTTTCGTTTTATTAAAGTCATACGACGCGGCTTTTTGTTCGTCAATCTTTATTACTTGTTAATGTTTTATTTTTTTCTACTTTTAGAAAGGTTTGACCACCCCACGACTGTAAAATGTCTCTTGTGATTGGCACCTTAAATCCCTTAAATACTTTGAGAAAAATCTAATTTTCGAAGAATACGGGCCATATAACAGTATACGGCCCGTATGCATCGTTCGTATACATTGTATACGACCAGGTAAATTATTTACACATGGTGTATACGGGCCGTATACTGTTATACGGCCCGTATGGAATTAAAAAATTGACAAAGTCTGCTGGCACAGACTTTGTTAGTTTTTTAAATTATATACGGGTCGTATAACATTATACGGCCCGTATACACCATGTGTAAATAAGTTTTTACCATGTGTTAATATTAGGACCCTAAATGAGAGATGAATGTTAGTCCGTACTTTAACATATAGGTGTTAAAGGTAATATGTCATGTTAACCAGTTTTGCATACCATTTCTTTCTTGTGTTATTGGGTTTTAAAGGGATTACTTGTTAACATGTTAACTAAACATTAAAAGATTGAATTAATTTTCTTTACTTTTTTAAGCGGTGTACCCTAACACATAGGTGTTAAAGATAATATGTCATGTTAACCGGTTTTGCATACCATTCCTTTTTTGTATTAATGAGTGTTAAAGGGATTACTTGTTAACATGGTAACTAAATATTAAAAGATTGAATTAATTTTCTTTCATTTTTTAAACGAAAAACCACTAAAAATATCAAGTTAGGTGGGGTTAACCGGAGTAGACCATTTCCTTGAGGTGAAGTGAAGTGAAATGAGAAAAAGCGGGTGATATGGCACCTAGGTGAAGTTAACAAACGTTAAAATATACCCAAAGGCCTTATGATGTTTAGGCATTTAATATTAAATGAGCCGATTCAGTTATAATAATGTGTGTATTTATTAATTAAATTCGGGACAAAGATATTAATCATTATCTTTTAATTAAATTCGTGTCAAAGATATTAATCATTATCTTTTTTTTTTTAAATCAAGAAATTTGTTATAAAAAAATAAACCAAAATAATCATTACATATCAGTTAAACCAGTCTAAATTTGGCGAAAAATCAATCAATGATACCAGCTTCTATTTTTTTCCGAATCATTTTATTTCATTCATACTTGCCAAGTTACATCAAAACAGAAGGTGGACGGTCAACAAGTTGCGCCGATACCCCTTTCTAAATTGCAAATCATAATCTACCAAAGACAAAACCCTGCCTCCTGAGGCTGAGCAATTGCTGTGGATGACCCGTTGGACCCTAGTCAGGAATTGGATAACTTATGGCGCTAGGGAGCCAAATGTGTCAAATGCAAAAGGGACAAAAACATGCTGATTCTCTGCACAAGCTTTAGCATGCTTATCAACTTTCTTCGATTCTGCCTTTCTTGCTGCTTGTCCAGCTACAAACCAGTTTTCCCTTAAACCAACCAGAGGGGAAACCCCCGTGAGGTCCACACAAGCATGTTTCCTCCTAGCCCAACCAAAGGTGAGCTGATCCGTTGGTCGCAGAGTAGATCTCCCTTCCACAGGGTCCGTAAGGAAATTCACAGGAGCCTCTTTCTTAGCCGAAATCCCAGCTCTTCTCAGGATGTCCCACAAAACATCTCGCACCCAGTCATGCCGATATTTGAACCCAAGGAGCTCTTTACATTGCACTGCGTGCTCTCCGTATTTATCCATACAAGCTTTACGACATATCGGGCAGATTTCATCTTCTGGGTACATAGGGATCATCAGCCGGTATTTAAGGATGGCTCTGTATTCTACTGCTGGTATACATTGTCCCAACCCCTCAATTGGGATAACGGTCAAAAAATCATGAGCATGGGACCCTTCAGGCACTCCCACACCGCCTTCTTACGAGATGACAAATCAAAAATTTCTCCATACCTTAATATCCATCCACCTAGATTCTAGAGCCATCTTCTTTAAAAATCTCCATATCATTCGAGTCCTCTATTGCTTTTCATATCACAATCTTTAGTTTAGGGAGATTATGAGGCAAGTCTAAGACTTTAGTGGTAGCCACTGATTGAAGTGATATATTTTGTGGATCTTCTTTTGGAGATTCCTCCAATGCAACTGTGAAGGTTCCTGTTGCAGGGTTAGTGAACACAGGTGTAGTATCAGGCATACAAGAAACCAACAATAGTTTTTCTTCTTCATCCAAATCTACAATCCACCTGGCATAACCATATTTCTCTTTCAGATTGTTCATGTAATTCTCCATGATCTGTGGATTGTAGTAGAAGATTACCTGGGACTTAAATGGAACAACATCAGACTCCCTTTTCTTTTCAGCAAGGTAGATCTTCGTTTTCTCCCAGTTTATCTTTGGTGGGATTTTTTCTGGATTCTTTCATCTTGCACTACAGAAGTCCATGAATTTTCTTGACACAATAGTGTCCTTCCACCTTACAATTGAGCTTTTAGGAGCCAATTCACCATGTATCATCTCTTGCCTCATATTGAAGATCTTTGATGCCTCTTCTGGTGTTGGCTGTCTTTTACTGCCAAGCTTCTAATTTGGACGTGTGATCTTCATAGTTGGACCTGTCAACATTCTTTTAACTCTGGAAACTTCAGCCAGTAATCTTTGTGCATCCCAGTTTTGAAAGATATAGAAATTTTTCACAGGGCAGGGAACATTCTTCTTGATCCATTCTATATTTTCTTTCGTTGAGACCTTGGTCACTGACTGATGCTTTAATGGTGGAATTTTTGAGAACTTCTGTGATTCTTGGAACATGTGTTGTTCATAGTTTCTGATCTCTCTCATCCTTCTATCCATAATGTATTGGGTTTTCCTATAAGTCACCTTTCCTTGGTTCTCTGTGAACTCCTTGACAGATTCCTCTTCCATCTTCTTTACATTTTCTTCATAATTTAGTTTTTCATCAACTTCTAATAATGATAGTTTTTGAAGCGAATTGATGAATCTTGGGAAAGGAAAAGGTTCTTCTGCAAATGGTTCTATAAAAACTGTTGCAATGATAGATTCTGTTGTTGTTGCTGTAGGAGGAGAATCTTCAGGATCATCTTGCAATACTAGCTTCCTATTCCTTGATGGTTGAGCAGTTGTTTCTCTAGGAACTTCTGGTTTGCTTGGAACTACTGGTTCTAGGGACGACTTTGGCAGTTTACCAGTTGTTTTGCCCTTATGGTATTCTTGATGACGGTCCGGCTGTTGATGGGGTTGATGTTGTGTGAGATCCAGTAGTTTTGCCTGGTCCAGATATTTGATCTGGACCAGCTGTTTGAGCCTTAACTCCAGTTGTTTGTCCGTGGGCAAGAACTCTTGATGATGATCTGGTTGTTGATGGGGTTGATGTTGTGTGAGATCCAGTAGTTTTGCCTGGTCCAGCTATTTGACCTGGACCAGCTGTTTGAGCCTTAACTCCAGTAGTTTGTCCGTGGGCAAGAACTTCTAGTTGAGCTTGAAGAGGTTGTCTTCTTTTAGCATCCAGTTTTGCAAGTGCCTCCTATCAATCTTTGCAGTTTTGGTGATTGGGATCTTGTCTTGCATCTCTTTCTTCTGCTCTTTGACTTTCTGTCTTGCTTTTCACCAAAGCAACACTTAAACCTCTTTGATCTTGTTTAAATTCTCCTATCTTTTTAGCCAGATGTACATCACCAACATCTATTCCTTTTCGTTTTTCAACTAGAGCTCGAGCTCTTGCATCATCAACTCATTTCTTGGCTACTGTAGCACCATCATTAATTATGTTTGGTTTATCATTTGTCTTCCCCTTTTTTTTGCAACAGCAGTTTCCTGCCTTTGCATGAAGTTGTGTAACCTGTGACAACATGCAAAAATTATGGTAATTCCGTACAACTTAAACACTTGATTTAACATTTAATTTCTCTCATTACGATTTAATTATTGCATGATTAGGTCGTATAAAGTCTAGCGATCATAGGACATGGTTAAATATGCTAAACAATATTAGCACAATCGCCACGTCGTGATAAAACCGCAAACTATGTCCTAATATGTTGGCAAAATGCTGAAAACACTATTCACCTGAGCACACTATTCATGCCAGCAAGTTCTGAAAACTGTCTGAACGAGCGACGAAAGGCATGAACGCACTTGGTAGATGGAATACAAATAAAAATCCCTAATTAGGGACACCAAATCATTAAAACACCTCAACTTTCCAGAAAATACATGTCGTTAAAATTCATCCGAATCGCGCTAAAACTGTAACAAAAATAAATTGTCCGCAACACTAAAATACAGCATTTTATTGTCCGTAGAACTTGTAGATAATATTTTACATCCTAAATAAGCTTAGGGATATCAATGGGATATTCGAAACACAAGCTCCCGGTGTTACGCCGCAGCTTTCACACATTTTTCAAATTCGAGCCAATAGGCGAATAAATTAAATTTCTACCATCCGATTGCCTAAACCAAAAAGCTGGCGAACTAGTTAGCCATATTTTGGCGTCGCAAACGCATTGAATAGACGCCATGACTTTAGTGGTATATTAAAACCATCGCTCGTGGTATTAAACTACGACTTTCGTATATCACCCGATATCGAACCGGTGAGCGAACTAGTGGTATTTTTACCATCCGAAATTTATACCCACTAAACTAATAAACTAGTTAGACCTTATTTATAACCCTAAACTATCGTTAACACACTAATTAATCTAATTAGCATAATCCCCTAAATATCTAAAAATTCATCATTTCATCACATGTTTCATTCACAAAAACAAAATATATTTAACCACCATAACTCCCCCCAAATATTCGGCCATACCTCCCATAGGCTACCATAGATTTATGGTGATGGAAGTATGGTGAAAATGACCATTATTTGACTAAGTGTTACAGTAGGAAATTATTATTATCACACCACCATCATTTTCCTTACATTGCAACAAATATAACAACAAAACCTTCCCTTTCTCTTTTCCATACTCACGGCAGCCACAACACCCACAATTCCTTCCTTTTTCATACACTAATATCACCTATTAAAGCCTTGTTAAGCCATTTTAAGGAAGCTTAAGGAACTTGCATGCATGGAGAACGAGTAGAGCTTATTTTGGAGCTTTCTTACCTTCATAATTTTCATCCTACAATTCATTAGTCTTTTGCAAAGTTGTAAGATCTCATTTTACCATTTTTTTGCTTGATATATTATGTAGTTTAGTATAAAATATGTTGATCATCTTGAACAAAACAATAATAAAAAATTTTTAAAACTCTAAACACACCATAAAAGCACACTAAATTTGATGTATACTATATGGATTATGTTGTTATTTGCTAGATGTACTTTTACAAGTGTAGATCTTGTTAAAGTGGGTTATGTACATGGATGATCTTGCATGATTTACAACAAAATTGATGATTTAAGCATTTTGATGTTTAATCTAGACAAGATCACTCATCTCATGATCCATGAACTTTACTACGATTTAAATATGAGTTACAACTTATATGTGACTTTTATATTAATTAAAACCATAATTTTCACTAAGAGCATCTTAAAAAGTGGTTTAAACAAGTTGTTTAAAAGGAAGAACAACATGGAAGTTCTTAAGAAATAATATGTTTTTCTTTTTTTTTTTTGGATCTTGTTAAAATAAACATAAAAATGTCACCATATATTTTTAAAAGTGTGTTTAAAAATATATATAAAGTTCATGGAAATGAGGATGTTAAAAGTAGGATTATTCATGCTAAGTGATGGAATGAAACTTAGTTTGGATTGATCATGATTAAGGGTGCTAAACATGTTTAAAAACGCGTTTTAAAAATGTGGGAAAACGCCATAGTTTAGGGGAAACTATGGCGAAATTTTCTAAAATATTAATCGCGATTAAAATGTAATTAACGGGGTGATTAGCATGGTTAATCGTGATTAGCAACCTTAATTGTGATTACCAACCCTAATCATGATTAGACAAACTCTAATGACGATGGTTAAATCTTAACCACCCAAGAGTTTTTATTAACTCAAAAAGATATTTTTATAACATAAAAGTGGGTAAAGTTTATAATAAAACAATAAATATATTTTTTGACAAAATTATATTTACATATGTTAAAATACTCTATTTGGCATATGTTACTTGTATAATGTGTGTATGTATTAGTGATAGGAAGAATACATACCAAATATAAAAATACACTACACTTGGAAAATACACCAAACTTATACACATGAGGTTCCATATATATTGTGGTTAAAACATATAAATGGACAATGAAACGTGGACGAACAAACACAGAACGAAACTAAATTAAACCATAAGTAATAACAAGACTATATATATGTTGGAACTAACGTAAAATAAATACAATAAACGCTCCACCGAATGAAACGCGTCACCACCGACATCGAACACCTCCACGTATCGGCACGAAGCGTGCACTCATTGCGGACGACAAATGGACACTTTCTACACGGGGATATAAATTTTTGACTCTACGACGGAACTCTAAATATAATGCATATTTTTAGACAAGAAAAGTATACCTACATATTTTAACATTTGTAAAAGTATAAAAATATTTGGGCATATAATGGGCTAATAAAGGCCCCTTTATACAAAAAATGGGGCTAAAGTGTTGGTGCACGAATGTCTAAAGCCTGCGTCTTAGTCTTAGTTGATCATTGTATAGGGTATAGATGTGTTAATTATGTATTGTATAGGGGTTAAATATGTAATTTTGGGTTTGTCATGTAGAGGTTTCGCTTTTATGTACATGTGTCATATGAGCGAAACTACTTGCTTGAGGTTTCGCTCATATGGACATGTCCACATAAGCGAAACTACCTCCCCTATAAATACCCAAGTTGTTTTCTCATTTTGTACGTTCATGTCTCCCGTGTAGCTGAACTGCTGCTCGTGTATTTTGTGAAGATTGAACGAGAAAACTGTTTTAAAGTGATTTCTATCTGTTTCTACTCATTTCTGCTTTGATTCATGCCGATTTTGTATTTCCGCTGCATTTTCGGTAGTTGCTAGCTCGAATTGACTCAATTGACTGTCAAATACGGTCCTACAATTGGTATCAGAGCCAGTTGTGAGCTAGTTGACCCGAATCAAAGCCTTTTTTCAAGCACTTTTTGAGTTTCTGACCTTTCCGACGGACAAAATGGACTGAGATTTGAACATACAGTGTAAAACTGGTTAATAACAAACCCTTGAGATTGTCAGACTTAAAATCAGCTTAAAAGTGACCTAAAATGACTCGTGAATAGGTTTCGCTTTTGTGTCATCTTGTGAGGTTTCGCTTTTTCGGCATTAGAAACCAGAGGTTTCGCTCATGTAGTTTCGCTCATAAGGTCATTTGAGAGGTTTCGCTCATAGGTTTCGCTCCAAATGTCAGTGTTGAGGTTTCGCTCAAGTGGTTTCGCTTATTAGTCATTTTAGTGGTTCCGCTCTTAAAGTTATCAAGTAGTTTCGCTCATTAGGTCATTACTTGGTTTCGCTTTTGTGAGCAACTAAGTGGTTTCGCTTATACACACACTTAGAATCTGGTTTCGCTTATTTGACCTGTTTTAGTGTAAAAGTCATGTTTTGAGCGTTTAGTCCATTTCGTACGTGATCAAGTGTTGGAAACTCAGTTTGTGTTAAAAGTTTTCCGATAAAAACAACCTGTTAATCAAAAAGTTAAACGTTTTTGGAAATTTGTCACTAAACATGGAACATCAAGATTTTTATAACTTGTTTGGAGGGAGCGGTATGGCTACGCAGAGTCCGGCGAGTATAATGCAGAACGTTAATATGGAAAACGAGTTGGGGACTATGCAAAAGCCACCGAAGCTCATGAGTTTAGATGAATATGCGGGTTGGTCCGACCGTTTCAAAAACTGGGTGCAAGCCAATCACTTCGAGTGTTGGATGAAAATAGAAGCAAAGTATGTTCCACCAGTTAACAGTATGGGATTGGAAAAGGGTATCGGGAGTTTAACGGAAACCGAACAGATTGATTTCAAAGCTGAAAAGAAGATGGTGAGCATTCTGCAACAAGCCATCAAGGAAGATATTCTCGTTTTACTGCAACATGAAGACAATGCTCAGTCAATGTGGCAAGCGTTGCAGCTGAAATTCCAAGGCAGTGTTTCAATGATTAAGAGCAAGAAAGCCTTAATCAAAAAGGAATTTGATATCTTTACTGGGATTAAAGGCGAGACAACAAAGCAGTTAATCGAACGATACTGTCATCTTGTGGTCGAAATGAAACGTTTGGAAATTAAAAAGACAAATGAAGAATGGATTGATAAGTTGTGTGATGCACTTCCGTATGATGAGTGGGGCACGTATCTAGTGATGTTGAAGAATAATTCTGATTTTGTGAATCTCAACCTTAGCTCATTCATCGAGAAGATTGAAGCCCACGAGTTGGAATTGCTGAAAATCAAGAAAATGAACTCAGCAAGATGCAGCAGGATGTATCGTTGTATTACAAAGGCAACCCTACAGTTTCAACCAATTAAAGCCCAAAAATATAGACAGGGTTCATTGCTGATAACACTTCAAGTGGTTCTTCAAACACTCCACAATCCGGCAATTCTTCACCATTCGCGAACTTTGAACCAAATGTCAAAGCTCAGGAACAGCCTTCACCTCAAAGCTCAACAGGATCAAATCATCAGGCGTACGTTTCTGGGGTTCAGTGCAATATTGCGGTAAACATAAAGAATGGAAATGAGATCACGGAAACAGCCGCAAAACAGCACATAGCAATGCTTGCTTCCGTTCTTGAGGCTTATGAGGGCTTGGTCGCAGGGAGGATCGGTAATCCTGACATGACGAAGGAGGATTACGACCAAATCGATCCCGAAGAGCTTGAGTTAATTGACATCAAGTGGTGTATGACGAGTTTGGTGTGTAGGGCTCAACGTTTCATGGAAATTACAGGCCGAAACAGTCTATCAGGCCCCGATCAAAAGTTAGGGTTTGATAAGTCTAAAGTTTCATGTTTTAAATGTAAAGAACGTGGTCACTTCAAACGAGAATGTCCTAATCGTGAAGTAAACAATCATCAAAACCCATTCACCAACGACTACTACAGGCAAGCGATCTATCACCGACCAAATCAACAGCAAACTGTTCAAAGGCCACAGATTGAGAATAAACCAGAAAAGGCGCTGATCGTGAATCAAGACGATGAGAAGTGTTAGTGCATTATCTGTCTATCGCCTCCGTCAATCTAGTCCGTAGCAGAAACCGAAGAATTTTATGCTTTTAGTGTTATATCTAGTTAGTAAAGGCAAGGTGGCAATTGTGTAAATAATGAGACTTCTCATTATAACCTTGTGCCTATAAATAGGGAGCTATAGTGTTTCATTTAAGACTTTGCTCATTTGAAGATTTAGAAGCTTAGAACTTAGAGAGAGAAAGTCTAGAGAGAGAAAGTCTCTCCACGTGATTCTCGGCTATTGTACACGACATATTATTCAGTAGAATCACGCCATTTGTACGTTCTTGTGTGTTCGGTCACGCACGTTCACGGATTCCGCACGTCGAATGTTCGTTACGCAATCGTACGGTGTCAAAACCGATCCTACAAGAAGGTTGCTGCAGGTTTCAGCTGGGATAAGTATATCCCCGGTAGCGATGGTCAAGCAATGATGGCTGAAGTTGTTGAGATTTCTGAAAGTGTGTCTGAACCAGAAACAGTTACTGAAGATGTTTCTGAGGATGTTGAAGAGATTTCTGCGGATAATGCGGTCAACATGGAAGAAATAGCTGCCGGAGTGTATTATTACCAATCTGAGCAGGAGGTTTTGGGAAGTTTAATGAAATCTGTATTGCCTCCTAACATTTCTGAATCTTTTGCAGGTTACTTTGAAGAACCAAGGACGGGATCATGTCCAAGGTTTGAAGAGAAGAAAGAAGTCGTTGAAGAGTTGATAGATGTGTCGAAAGAGATGACTGGAGAAGCCTTGAAAGACATAGCTGACAAAGCACTGATGGGAAAACTCAAAGAGGTAGACTCAGTATCCGAGGAGTCAAAGTCTGCCAGTAATGTGTCTGTCAAACGAGAGGAATCTGGAGTTCAGGAGATCAAATCTGTCAAAATATCTGAGTCTGAGTCAGACAATGTTGGTAAAACTGATTGTGTAGAGCAGATTGTTGAAAAGGTTGTTTCAATCCCTGAAACACCGTGCAAACAGTGTTTAGAACCATGCACGGAGTGTCTTGAAAAAGACACTAAGTATCAGGAATTGAAACACCATGCTGATATGATTAAGTTTGACCTTGGCCAAGTTAAAGAGGCGTACGATACTCTCGCCAGGTCAATCAAGATGATTCAAAAGAAAAGTGTTGAAAACGATAAAGCTACAAAATTGGCTAAAGCAACATTATTTGATAAACAACAAGAAGTCAATTTTCATTTAGACACAATCGCATCGCTTAAAAAGGAACTTGAATTGGTTAAAATTGAAAACGATCGGATTGATAAGAAGTTAATGAGTTATGTGGCTTCTTCGTACGTTCTTGATCAGATTGTTCCCCAACAGCCACATAAGGCACCAGTCTTTAAGAGCGTTCCACCCCCAATGTGGAATCATTACACACAGAAATATCCAGATGGGGTGGAAGCAGCTTTGAATCTCAAATTGAGATCGATAGAAGATGATTTGCTGATCGGAATGTCGCGCTCCGGTCAAAGATAATATTTATAAGCCCAAATTACCCTTAACAATGTGTTAGTGGTAGTAAGGGGTCGATCCACGAAGAGTATGTGGTTTGTGTATAGATTTGACTGAATTATAAAAACTTGTCACAATTATGAAGCTTGCCAGATATTTTTGTATTTTTGTTTAGAAGGAAGATGTGAATTTGGACTACTGAAATTGAATTACTTAATTAACAAATACTACTTAACGATTGCAAGAATATTGGTTACTAGAACAATAATGATAAAGAGGAATCACGTCCGGTTTCGGTAATTGTTAACCTAGGATTTCTACAAGTTTTAGTTTCAACTCAAATGCATTCGATTAACGGATTTAGTGTACCGTGACTTAGGTGCTACTAACTATCAACGTCCCGAAGAACGGACAAAAAGACACTTTGTAATCAACACAAGTAAATCCTAACAACAACAACGTACAATTACATATCACCGTTTCGCAAAGTCATAACTTTTAACATCGTTCGACAATTCATGAATTCGTAACAAATGTAATACTATTGTCAAAAGTTTCAAAAACCAAATACAAGTTGTACTAAGATGAAACAAGAACAAATTGAAACCCTAGAATTAACAACTACCTACACCCGGGTGAAACCGAGATGATTAGCCACTCATGGTTGATGCAACTTGATCACCGGAGATTTGGAATGCGGATGGAGTCATCTTGAAGCTTGATCGGATGATTGGTGAATGATGAAGGTTGGTGATGGATGATGATGGTGGAATGGTGAATGATTGGATGAACTAGGGTTAGGAATCAAGATTGTGTGGAATGATGATGGATGATTCTTGATTCGGGTAGGAGATGTTGATAGATGGAATGGTAGGTGAATTCTTGGTGAGATTAGGCTCAAAGATGATGTTCAAACTTGAGAATAGTGTGTAACCCCCGTAATCAATGAAAGTACCCACCTAAAAATTGATCTTGGCCCTCAATTTTACAAAATTCGCGTTTGTGAAAACCAAAGCCCGTCGCCGACGGGCCTGACCCCGTCGCCGACGGGTCCCCAAAATCCTCAAGGCGCCGACGGGTTAAATGATTGGTTACGAGCATTTTTAACTTATGGCCTTTTCCCGAACCCGTCGGGGACGGCCTATGCCCGTCGCCGACGGCTTGTCAAAACATGTTTTTCCCAATTTTCGCTTCTTGAGTTCCCGATTGACCCGTAACGCATCCCGGTGCTCTGGTTTTCGATCCGGTGATCCGTAAAGCTCCCGAAAAGCTCCTTAAACTTCATTAAACCTGCAAAACACAAATCTAATTAAAAGTAGGCTATTCAAGATTAAAAGTCGAATAAAAATAACAACTTAAGCATCAACGAACACCGGTTTTCAACCACGCATCACATCCCCACACTTGTCTTTTGCTTGCCCTCAAGCAAATCTATTTTTTCACTTTCACGTAAGTCGAACAACGAATACAAATCCCATTCCCGAGACAAAGGTTAAGGTCTATTGTCATACAAAAGTTCAAATTCGTTACCATCTCCACATATTTACCGGTAAAGTGAATAATCACTTATAATGATGGTTATTCAAGATTAACCCGCCCGTAAAACTACAAATCATGCATATCCCTCACAATGTTCTCTCCACTCGGCTTAAAATTTGGCTAATATGTATAATGTATTAGCTCTTCAACAATTAATCGCTCAAAACCGATTAGAACACGTACCCGCATAGGCTTGCAACTTAATCATTCTCCACCACCGAACACAAATACTAAGCACAAGTCAAAAGGTCTTTAAAGGGTCGTAACGGGGCTAGGCGAAGGGTAGGAAATAGGATATTTTTAAAGTGGCTAAAGTGATGAAAATTCGACTTTTTATTACAAAAGACTATTCTAAGCAAAAGTAAACTATAAATATCACTACAAGGCAACAACTTACGCCTTTTATTCAACAACTACTAACAATTCTTTTTGTGTTTTTCTCAAAGCTTTTTCAATCTTTTTCGCAACATTTTTCTTTCTCTCTCTCTCTCTTTTTTTTTTTTTTTTTTTTTACGAATCATAACAACTATACAAACTTAAGCTCCTATAATCGAATTTTCATCACACGGGTTTAAAAAGAAAAGGGTTAAGGTTTATGGGCTATAGGTTGATCAAACGAAAGGTTTAGGCTCAGAATGGGCAACTACGGAGTTTGTTTGGGTAAGGATAGAAAAATGGTTTAAAGAGAAAAAGGTTTACCTAATGCCTTAATCATTCTCGTGCTTGTATTTGGTCTATAGTCTCAAACGTATCAAAAGTTGCAAGTTCTACAATACGCGACTAATGGCCCACTCAAACAAAGAAACATGTGAATGTGAATCTATGATATATAAGTGGCTCAAACCTCACGTATAAGGGTATGATATGTGATATGCATAAATTGCTAGTTCTTTAGGCGAATTATTCCCAAATAACCACCCGCTAAACACCCGTTATGCTTATTAATTTGAACTTGACCATGACAAAAGACCAAATGGGTTGTGACATCCCTCGTTGACTTGGTTACTTGTGCTTTTGAGATTGCTTTGAAAACAAGACATTTTTGAAAATTTTTGAAATTTTCCCCCATCCCCACACTTGAGGTAAACATTGTCCTCAATGTGTAGTGTTTAAATGAACGGGTCAAAATTGAAAATTTTTACTACTCCCCCATCCCCACACTTGAAGTACATATTGTCCTCAATGTGTAAGAACTAGAGTTTTAGAATTGCACAAGGGATGTGACACGACTAACCTTCCCAAATTTTCACCCCGGAAATTAAAATACACATTACAATCCACTTATTCTAAACTACCAATCAAAGTAAAAAGAAACGCATGCACCTGATTTTTATCACTTGATGCTCATATCCTTCGTCTCTTCATAAAAATGGTTGTCCCGCAAACAGGTTGTACCTACAAATTCTAATCCTTGTGTAGAAGCATGCTTCTCACAACCATCAAAATTTGTTAGTACGTAGTTCTACCCTTTTTATGAACATATTACCAAGCCATGCATTATTTTACTTTGATTTTTTATGTGGAAAAAATTTTACAACAACAACAAGCCTAACTCACTTTCGTAGGAATCACGGTTGCATTTAGCTTATGCAACAAGCCCTTTTAAACCCCCCAATAGCTTGGGAGGACGAGAGGTCTCGTGAGGGTTATATAGGGAATACACCCACAAAGTTCATTTAACTAGACATAAATTAAATAAGAACAAAAAGAAATAACGGAACAAAATATACAACAACAACAACATAAAACATACCATACCTCTACCGCTGATATCGCTCGTTTGGATCCATTAGCGGGTTGGGTTGGTATGGATAACCAGTGAGGGCTTCGAACATCTCCCTATAGTTATCTAGGGGGCTTTGCTCCCCTTGAGGTGGAGGTTGGTACGGGATCGGAATGAAGCTAGACCTTACTGCTTCGGGCCAATGTGGAGTCGGGTTGGATGGCCTTGCGGGTAGGGAAGATCGGGGTAATTTGTCCACCCCGAGTGCTCGGCGTACGGGAGGCCGGCTTGGTAGTCTCTTTGGTGCCGCTCCTGATCATGCAGCACTTTGGCGTTATTAATCGCCATTTGTTGAGAGACGTACATAGCACTCCAACGGCGTCGGTTCAATTCTGTTTCTTCTTGTTGACGTGCTGCCGCTGCTTCTTCCCATGCCCGTCTTCGGGCAGCCTCATCCTCCTGCATTTTTGCCAACTGTTCCATATGTGATCTTTGCATCTCTTGAAACAGTTCTTGTTCTTCCATAAACTTGTTCATTCTTTCCCTCTGGGCTTCTTGAGCTGCCCAATATTCTTGCATTGCGGATCCATGCGACCTTTCCCAAGCTTCTCTTCTTTGACTGTATTCCCGTCCTTCACCTATGCATGCAGAGACATTGTCATATATCTCCTGCTGCCCCCGATCAAAATTTTTATAGGAGGGCACCCGTCTTCTGGTCACAAAACCTGCCACCTCTGCGTTAATTTCCCTATGTGGCCGCATATATCGTTGCCGTGGTCTTTGTGTACCGGAGGGTTCAACTTCCTCCTCTTCTTCCCCCATTTCCTCATCTTCTTCCGCTACGGGTGGTGCTCCAGCAGTACGGATCTCATACTTGTTCCCCAAATCATCGGTCACAACGTACTTGTTTCACGAGAACTTGACTTCGATCTTCCAATTCTTCCGCATGTACCCCAAATTAAACTCCTCCACCGGCTTAGAAACCCATAGTGATTCCGGGGGTAAACAATTTTGTTGCACAATCATGGCACTAATGAGGCGTACATACGGAATAAAACGCCTCTGGGATGACTCCCTGGTAGCCCATGTGTTCATCATCACTATATGTCTCCACGACAGTGTTGGGGTCCCATACAGTAAGGCATGCACCACCCTACAGTCACTCACTCTCACTCCTCCACGGTCACCAAACCTTGCCAAGATGTTCTCAACCGAGATCCCTTGAAGAATCTTTCCTTCAAGCGACATTTGCTTTCGTTTCATTTCTCCTCCTTGGTGGGTCGGTAAGATAATATCTAACAGTTGCTCGAAATCGTTGTTGTTCAAATGATTATCCAAAAACTGCTCAATGGATGGGTAATCATAAGCTTGTACTCCCAAAGAGTCGAAATGAGCAATACGATTCATGGTCTCGAAAGACATTGTCATGCTCCCTCGAGTAGTCTTCCCCACCAACTTCCACTGTGAAGGAGATTCATTCTTGTTCACGAGCTTCAAGGTAGATAACCATTCACATACCTCCGATAAGTAAATCCTGGAGGTATTATCTTCGCACCAATCAAGAACGCTTTCCCATCCTAAACGCTCAAACATCTGCACAATCCCGATGTGACGAAATTCTTCTACGTTCACCACCCTTTCACAAATTACCCTTGTTGGAACTGAAGTATTCACCCCGTTCACCATCTTCCACTTCCACAACTTAGCCTCTAACTTCCTATCTTGATAATGGGACAACGGTTTGTTCTTCTCGTCATCCCAAATTTTAGCACTTTGGCTATCCCTGAACTTCGCCCACTCCCAATCTTGTCTATATAATCTTGCATCATTCTCCTCTACGGAGCTTAGTTGCTCCCATTTCTTCGGTATTAAACCGGAAGAAGAACCAACCCCGGATGATGAAGCTTGGCCTGTAGTCTTTTGTCTCTTGCCTCCCGCCATAACTACAATCACAAACAAGCAAACATCAATATAAATCCAACCTTCATTAAACTCCCAACTTTTGAACATGAGGTGTGATGTTGACATTTTAATTAACAAGTGGATGTAAAATCGCCTCTTTAAACTTCCAAAGTCGCTCACTTTATCATAAACTTATTAATTTCTTGTTAATCTTACAATTTCTTATAATTTCAACAAAAGTCGACATCACCTTCATATTCAATCATGTGCATAACATGTGTAATTACTTCACTATAGTTAAGACATGCTCAAATTCCATCCAAAACAACTAATCTCACTCGAAATCATGCTAGCACAACATACATTGTCTAAACAACCTACTCTTAAACCACAAAGTTTAAAATTTCGGAAGAAAAACACTAACATATGATAATCAAGCATAAATTTAAGAAGAATCCATACCTTTGTTGTTGTTAAACAAGAAGAACTAAGAAAAGATTGGCAAATAAGCAACTTGATGAACACCCTTTCACAAACCCTAAGTAACACGCCCAGAAATCTCGCACAATAGCAAGAATTGATGATAACCGTGTTGGGGGTTTTGTTCCTCTTGAAAAATTACCCAAGATGGACCCGAAAATCAGTTGGATTGATGGAGATTTGAGAAAGTTATGGTAGCTTGAAGGTTTTAGGGTTTTGGATAATTTTGTGAAGAAGATGAAGGGAATAGGAGAGAGGAAAATATGTTATGCAGTGAATATGAGGGTGCTAAGGTGAATGGGTGAAGTGGGAATGATATGGGTCGAATTGTGTTGAAGGAATTAAGTTTAGGGTATGTTTGAGAAGGTTTAAAGGTGTTTGGTTCGGGTTTTTTAAGCTAGGGACGAAGCTGAGCGGATTCACAAACGAAGGCCCGTCGCCGACGGTCAAGACCCCGTCGCCGACGGGTTGTGGAATTTTGGTGTGGTGCCGACGGGTTAACCGTCTGGATACGGGAAAAGAGGGCCTACGGGTCATTTCCGGTGCCCGTCCCGGACGGCCTCACACCCGTCGCCGACGGGTCCCTCAAAAAAAAATTATTTTATTTTATTTTATTTTATTTATTTTTTTTTTGAAACTAGGAAGAAAAATATGATTATTTAATAAAGAGACTATGTACATTAGAAATTCCTAAAAAATATTAAAAATGTTTTTGTGATTTTTTATAAGTTAAGAACAAAACTTAAACATGGCATGGACGTCGTTAACGGCCCTACCACCCCCCAAAAAAAAATCGTGTATTGTCCTCAATACACATAAACAAGTCTAAGAACATACCTTGTATCTTCATGACCCGTTCGTAATGTCTTGACTTCACACAATCAAGAAGGATTAGTAGGAATTGAAAACGATAATCCTCGAAACACACAAACAATTAAACCATTATACATAACTTTACACAAAGTGTTACCGGTCCTTTTCATTCGACCTCGTAAACCGGGAAACTTACCACGAAGCTTACCGATTCCTTGTTTGCATCCACTTTCTCATTACCCTCGAGAAACGGTTTTAGCCGATGACCATTTACCGTTTGCCGTACCCCGTCCTTCGGGTCCTCAATAGTAACATCACCCAATTGTCCGACCCGGGTGACAACATAGGGTCCCATCCATTTGCTTCGGAGCTTTCCGGGAAAGAATTTGAGCTTTGAATTGTAGAGCCACACCTTTCGACCTACTTCAAATTCTTTCTTCCTCAACTTGGCATCATGCGCTCTCTTCATTCCGTCCTTGTATTGAGATGCGTATTCATATGCCATCTCCCTTAGCTCCTCCAATTCACACAACTTGAGCTTCCGTTCCTTACCTGCATCATCATATTGCACATTAACCTCTTTAATAGCCCATAACGATTTGTGCACAAGTTCAACCGGTAAATGGCAGTTTTTACCGTAGACCAACCGGTAAGGTGTAGTGCCTATGGGTGTCTTATGTGCTGTTCGGTAGGCCCATAAAGTATCGTTCAATTTAATTGACCAATCCTTACGGTCCGCCCGCACGGTCTTCTGCAAAATCTGTTTGATTTGCCTATTTGACACCTCAACTTGCCCGCTTGTTTGCGGGTGATAGGGGGTAGCAATCCTATGGTCAACACCAAACCGTTTTAGGAGTTTGCCAAAATGAAAATTTTTGAAATGAGATCCTCCATCACTTATGATGACACGAGGAATCCCAAACCTTGAGAAAATATTGGTTTGGACAAAGTTGCATACTACGGAATGGTCGTTTGTCTTGGTGGCTATTGCTTCGACCCACTTTGACACATAGTCAACGGCCACCAAGATGTACAAATTGCCATAGGAATTGGGGAATGGGCCCATGAAATCAATACCCCATACATCGAAAACATCGACTACAAGGATCGGTTGCATGGGCATCTCATCCCTTTTTGAGATACCCCCTAGTTTTTGACACTCTATGCAATTTTTAGCAAACTCATTTGCATCTTTGAAAATAGTAGGCCAATAAAGGCCACTATTCAACACTTTGTGACCCGTTTTGTGACCACTAAAGTGACCACCACATGCAAACGAGTGTAGATGTTGCAGCACGCTCGGAATCTCTTCGTCATCAATGCATCTCCTTATACCTTGATCCGCACACTCCTTCCACAAATTCGGTTCTTCCAACCGATAGTATTTGATTTGGGACATGAAGTGTTGCCTTTTCCGTCTATCCCAATGTGCCGGCATGTCACCTGTAACAAGATAATTGACAATGTTAGCATACCATGGCAATTTATCTAATTTCATTATATGCTCATCTGGGAAAGACTCATTGATCTCTAAGGCTTTCGGATCATCTTCCACCATCAACCGGGACAAGTGGTCCGCTACCACATTCTCAATGCCTTTCTTGTCCCGTATCTCCAAATCAAACTCTTGGAGTAACAACACCCATCGGATTAACGTCGGCTTCGCATCTTTCTTCTCCTTAAGGTACCTAACTGCAGTGTGATCCGAGTAAATAATCACTTTACTACCCCATATATAAGACCGAAATTTATCCAATGCATATACCACCGCAAGTAGCTCTTTTTCGGTGGTTGTGTAGTTCAATTGTGCATCCGAAAGGGTCTTGCTTGCGTAGTATATGGCAACAGGTTTCTTGTCAACCCGTTGTCCCAACACGGCCCCCACCGCATAATCACTTGCATCGCACATTATTTCAAAGGGTAAAGACCAATTTGGCGATTGCAAGATTGGGGCCTCCACTAACTTCTCTTTTAAATTGTTAAAAGCATTTTGGCAATTTTCATTGAAATCAAACGGTTGGTCTTTTAGCAACAAATTACATAAAGGCTTTGTTATATCACTAAAACCCTTAATAAACCGCCGATAAAATCCCGCATGACCTAAAAACGACCTAACACCTTTAACAGTCGTGGGATATGGTAAAGTGGATATGACTTGTACCTTAGCACGATCAACCTCTATCCCATGACTTGACACCACGTGCCCCAACACAATTCCCTCTTGAACCATAAAATGGCTCTTTTCCCAACTTAGAACCAAACTAGTTTCAACACATCTTTTTAACACTTTATCTAGTTGGTCCAAACAAGTCTCAAAAGATGATCCAAAAATTGAGAAATCATCCATGAAGATTTCCAAAGACTTTCCCACCATATCGGAGAAGATACTCATCATGCACCTTTGGAAGGTGGCGGGAGCATTACATAATCCAAACGGCATCCGCCTAAATGCGAAAGTACCGTAAGGACATGTAAATGTAGTCTTTGATTGATCTTCCGGATGGATGGCAATTTGGTTATAACCGGAATAACCATCTAAGAAGCAATAAAATTTTTGCCCCGACAATTTCTCAACTATTTGATCAATAAAAGGTAAAGGAAAATGATCTTTGGAAGTTGCAGTATTCAACTTCCTATAATCAATACAAATTCGCCACCCGGTTACCGGCCGGGTAGCTACCTCTTCACCTGCGTCGTTTTTGACGACTTGTATACCGGCTTTCTTGGGAACCGTCTGTGTTGGGCTAACCCATTGGCTATCCGAGATCGGGTAAATGATACCCGCATCAAGCCACTTCAACACTTCTTTCTTCACAACCTCCCGCATGTTCGGATTTAACCGCCTTTGTGCATCTCGAACGGGAGTCACATTCTCTTCCGTGATGATTTTATGCATCACCACCGAGGGACTAATACCCTTCAAATCCGCAATGGTCCATGCAATCGCCGCCCGATTGGTGACCAACACTTCCATCAACTTTTTCTCTTGCTCCCCGGTTAAATTTGATGCAATGATAACCGGGAGAGTATTGCCTTCTCCAACATAAGCATACTTGAGATGCTTTGGCAATGTCTTCAACTCAACTTCCGGAGGCTCTACTAAAGACGGCTTCAATTTAGTATCAATGCTCTCCGGTAAGCTTTCAACTTGGTGCGTCCATGTCGGTTTTCCTTCTCTAACCGCAAGCACCTCCAAACTCCTCACCTCCTCGTCCATGCTTTGTTCCACATCCACCTGTGACCTGTCAAACATATAACAATCCTCCATTGTGTTTTCCCCATAAACGACTGTGTCGCAAAGAGGTATACACGTATCAACAATGTCTGCCATATAGCATTCATCATCAACTGGAGGGCTCATAAGTCCGGAAAAAACATGCAACCTCAACCTCCGGTTTCCAAATGTCATGTCAACCGTTCCCGTTCTGCAATCAATTTGAGCATTTGCAGTTGCTAAGAACGGTCGACCCAAAATCACCGTAGGTTGTTTGGTTGGGTCCTTGGCCACATAATCAAGTACAAGAAAGTCCACCGGATAGTAAAAATCCTCGATTTTCACTATCACATCCGAAACAATTCCACGGGGTAGTTTAGGTGTCAAATCGGCTAACACCACGGTAGTGTTTGACGATTGAAGTGGACCAAACTCGTATTGGTCATACAAACTACCCGGTAGAATGCTTACACTAGCACCAAGATCTAGAAGTGCCCGGTTGATTTTAAAATCACCCACTTGAATTGAAATGATAGGCGCACCCGGATCTTGAAGCTTAGGTGGAAGTGCACCCGAAAGAATCGAACTCACGTTTTCGGTTAAATCTAATTTTTTTGGAAATTTGTGAGTGCGTTTTTGGGTACACAAATCTTTCAAGTACTTAGCATACGACGGTACTTGTTTAATTGCATCCAAAAGAGGTAAATTGATTTTGACTTGTTTGAAAATTTCCAACAACTCTTCTTGTTGTGGACCTCTTTTGTTTACAACTTTTTTCATCGGTCCCTTCAATGCTTCGGGATAAGGGGCGGTATTAGCCTCCACACCCTTTTCCTTAGCCTTGGGGACGGGGATGGTCGCAACTGGAGTAGTATTATTCTTTTTCAAATCATTTTTATTTTGACCCGTTTGACCATCCTCAAGCTCCTCATCACTAGCATCTTCCACCACCCCTTCAACAAATTGGGGTGGTGGTGTTTTGACACCATTATCAACAACTCGACCACTACGTAAAGTAATTTTATTAATTGGTACCTCACGTGTGTTCCTCGAGCTCGACCCTTGATGCTTAGGGTTTATGGTGGTGTCACTTGGAAGCTTCCCCATGCCTCCCTTTATTTGGGCCACTTCTTCCGCTAGTTGACCCACTTGTTTCACCAATGCCTCGTGTGCTTTGTCTCGAATCTCGTTTGCCTTCTTTATCTCTTTAACATCACTGTGAGTCTCCTTTTGCATGTTTAGCAAAGCATCCATCTTGGCACTCAAATCATCGCCACCGGTTTGATTGTTCGACCCACTTCCGTTACCGCCTTGGTTATTGTAATTCTTTTGGTACCCACCTTGGTACCCTTGGTTGTAATTTCGTTGGTAACCTCCTTGGTTACCACCTTGACGGTTTTGATATGATTACCCACTTCCTCCTTGATTACCCGACTGGAAATTCGGGTTCATTTGATTTGAAGCGTTGCCATATCGGAAATTGGGGTGATTTCTCAAACCCGGATGGTAAGTGTTGGAGTTCATGTCATACTGTTTCCTATCTCCATACACTTGATTGACTTCTTCAGTGTAACCACTCGACCCCATTGAGCATTGCTCGGTCGCATGCCCAATATCTCCACATTCTTCACAAACCGCAAACTGAACCGCATTTACTTCTTTCTTCTTTTTCAGTTGGGCCATTTCCCGTTCTAAGGTGGAAATCCGGTCTTTGGAATCGAGATCGGGGAGTGACCGGGAAACTGGATGTCTTTTTGCTCTATCGACCGATTCTTTTTCCTTGGATCGTTTGCTCATCCTTTCCAAAAATTCCCAATCATCATCTTCATGATTGCTCAAGAGTGTACCATTGCTTGTTGTCGCGAGACGATTCCAAGTTGCATCATCCAAACCCCGTACAAAGCATTTCACCAACTCCCATTTTTCTATTTGGTGATGTGGGCATCTCCTCATTAGCTCTTTGAATCGGGTAAATGCTTCATGTAAAGGCTCACTCGAAAGTTGATGAAACGACCGAATTTCATCTCTAGCATCGTCGGTCTTTGCCATAGAATAGTATTCGTCCAAAAATGCTTGTTGCATTTGTTCCCAAGTTCGAATACTGTTGGCCGGAAGTGTGAGGAACCACTGTTTTGCCTTGTCTTTCAACGAAAATTGAAATAACCGAAGCTTAACTTCCTCTAGTGCGAAATTGTGCCCCCCAATAGTATCACAAATGGAAGAAAACTTCGTTAAGTGTGTGTACGGCTCATCATTGGACCTCCCATTGAAATGAGGAAGTATGTTGATGTAATGCGGTTTACAATCAAACATCCTCCTTTCGCATACTATCGGAGAATTATTCTCGGTCACTATCGGTCGGAAACGGTCATTTACTCCCCGTGGAGGTTGTTGACGACGTGGTGGACCATTAACTTCTTGATCGACCGGTCTTCGATTATCCCGTCTTTCACCTCTTCGATCCTCCCTTCGATTATCCCTTGGGTTACCACCTCCCACGAAACGAGGAATCCGATTAGGGTTTGCATTGTTGTTGTTGTTATAAAACCCATCATTCCAGTTCCGTTGGTTATTGTTTCGTGGTTGACGGTTGTTCCCATAACCATCATTTCGTCCACCTCCGTAACCGTATTCATCGTCCCCAACATAATTGGCATTTTGGTAACCAAATTCCTCATCGTCATACCTTCTCGCGTTGTAGACGTTTCCCCTATTCACGTAGCCCCAATCTTCATCATCATTAGCCCGATCATCGTAATACCCCCCGTCGTCCGAATTTTCCGTATGAATGCTTACGTGTTCCGGCGATTGATAACCGGGAACACTATACGGTTCATCATCGGGGATTACATTCCTTAAATCGTCGATATTGAAAAATGGGTCTTCATTTGCGGGATTGCCGCGATCACGGTTACCTCTACGATCGGAGTTGACAATCCGATCATCAAGGTTGATAGGTAACGATGCTTGTCGGTGAAGGGGTTGTTGTTGAGGTGTTCGTTGGGTGTTGTTGGTATTTTGGTTTCGGAAAGGTGGAGTAGGTGGTCTTGCGTTGGTGTTACCACCCGGTTGTTCTTGAGGTATAGGTTGGGTGTTTTGAGCGGGATAAAAGGTTCCTCGGGATTGGAATTGATTTGGGTTGAGGTTTTGGTTGAGATTGAAGTCTTGGTTGGAGTTATGGTTTGCCATTGAATCGGTTTCAATGGTCGGTGTGAGTGGTGGTGTTTGGTTGGTTTGATTAGAAGCAAGAGTTGCTTCTAACCGGCTTGCTAGGTTCCTCCTTGCGAGTCTTTCGATTTCCGGTTCGTAGACTAAAGGTGAAGTCCTCCCGGAGTTCCGCGTATGCATGCACTACCTGTAACCTGCACAAGTAACACACCCCGCGTAACAAGGAAAATGACAAGTACAAAAAGGAAGCTAAACAATTTAAACAGTTAATCACGCAAATTCAAACAATATCCAAACACAAAGCGCACGCACTCCCCGGCAGCGGCGCCAAAATTTGATCGGAATGTCGCGCTCCGGTCAAAGATAATATTTATAAGCCCAAATTACCCTTAACAATGTGTTAGTGGTAGTAAGGGGTCGATCCACGAAGAGTATGTGGTTTGTGTATGGATTTGACTGAATTATAAAAACTTGTCACAATTATGAAGCTTGCCAGATATTTTTGTATTTTTGTTTAGAAGGAAGATGTGAATTTGGACTACTGAAATTGAATTACTTAATTAACAAATACTACTTAACGATTGCAAGAATATTGGTTACTAGAACAATAATGATAAAGAGGAATCACGCCCGGTTTCGGTAATTGTTAACCTAGGATTTCTACAAGTTTTAGTTTCAACTCAAATGCATTCGATTAACGGATTTAGTGTACCGTGGCTTAGGTGCTACTAACTATCAACGTCCCGAAGAACGGACAAAAAGACACTTTGTAATCAACACAAGTAAATCCTAACAACGACAACGTACAATTACATATCACCGTTTCGCAAAGTCATAACTTTTAACATCGTTCGACAATTCACGAATTCGTAACAAATGTAATACTATTGTCAAAAGTTTCAAAAACCAAATACAAATTGTCACTAAGATGAAACAAGAACAAATTGAAACCCTAGAATTAACAACTACCTACACCGGGGTGAAACCGAGATGATTAATTGTCATGGTTGATGCAACTTGATCACCGGAGATTTGGAATGCGGATGGAGTCATCTTGAAGCTTGATCGGATGATTGGTGAATGATGAAGGTTGGTGATGGATGATGATGGTGGAATGGTGAATGATTGGATGAACTAGGGTTAGGAATCAAGATTGTGTGGAATGATGATGGATGATTCTTGATTCGGGTAGGAGATGTTGATAGATGGAATGGTAGGTGAATTCTTGGTGAGATTAGGCTCCAAGATGATGTTCAAACTTGAGAATAGTGTGTAACCCCCGTAATCAATGAAAGTACCCACCTAAAAATCGATCTTGGCCCTCAATTTTACAAAATTCGCGTTTGTGAAAACCAAAGCCCGTCGCCGACGGGCCTGACCCCGTCGCCGACGGGTCCCCAAAATCCTCAAGGCGCCGACGGGTTAAATGACTGGTTACGAGCATTTTTAACTTACGGCCTTTTCCCGAACCCGTCGGGGACGGCCTATGCCCGTCGCCGACGGCTTGTCAAAACATGTTTTTCCCAATATTCGCTTCTTGAGTTCCCGATTGACCCGTAACGCATCCCGGTGCTCCGGTTTTCGATCCGGTGATCCGTAAAGCTCCCGAAAAGCTCCTTAAACTTCATTAAACCTGCAAAACACAAATCTAATTAAAAGTAGGCTATTCAAGATTAATAGTCGAATAAAAACAACAACTTAAGCATCAACGAACACCGGTTTTCAACCACGCATCATTTGCCTGAGACCATAGATGTCACATTTTCTCCATCCGATACCGACAACGAATCTCAGGTTATCAAAAATGTTGTCGATCAGGTGTTGGATGAGGAGAGTGAGAAATCTGAAAAGGCTCAATCTGAGAAGGTTGTTAGTGATTTTGAAGACGAAGGAAATTTCTTAGATCGATATGTACCGAAATCAGAAAAGAGTGCAAATGAAGATCCGATCATAGTGGTATACACTATGATTGGTACAGACAAACTTTATTCCGACTTCGAGTACCCGCTTCAGAATGTGAAAATAGAGAATGTCGAAAAAGTGTTTAAACTGGTTGAAATGAACATTAACGAAGTTAATAACAATGAATTCTTTTCAAAACCTAAGAAGTCATTTATGACATCACGCCCAACAAGTTCGGGAAAGAAAAATGGGGATGGTAATGGTCACAACAAGAAAAACAACTTTAAAAACAAAGGAATCGGGTTTGAAAAGAAAACGGCTAAGCAGGTGTTTAAGCCGAAAGAGAAGATAAATGATGTGTTTGTCGCTGGTCCAAGTGTTGACGATGAGAAAGATTATATTTTCAGTCAAAAAGCTGTGGACGATTTCAATGCAGCAAAGAAGCTAAAAGAAGAGTCAGTGAAATCTACTTTTGTTGAATATGACAAAAGGGTGTGTTACCGCTGCAATGAGATCGGCCGCATGGCGAAACAGTGTCAGAAAGTGATCGAGAAACCTGTTGTTGTAAAACCGGTTAAAAAACAAACTGTTTCAAAACCAAGTGTTCAAAAACAAGCTGTTTCTAATCCAACTGTTCAAAAGTCAAACATTCAAAAACCTCGACCTAAATCTCCGACTGACACAAAAGGCAAAAAGCCGATGGTTTCTCCGATCCGTATTTTGAAAAGAGGTGAATCTTTGAAGTCGGAGGATAAGCCGAAATCGACTTTCGAGATTGGTGAATCCTCTATGACTTGAAAGACTTCAACAATTTACCCTAAGACAAAAATTTTTGAAAATCAATCTTGGGTCGCGAATCAAAACCGTCGGTTGAGGTTAAAAAGATGGAGAATGTTAGTGCATTACGTCTATTGACTTCGTCTTGTATCATGTTATAGAATAGGATAGAATATCCAGTGCACGAGGTTCGAGAAACGAAAGTTGGCGGTTTAGCAAGAAGGTCCGCTTATATGGACACTGTCCATAAAAGCGAACCATCAGTAAGTAGGTCCGCTCATATGAACGTCCATATAAGTGAACCACAAGCTCACAGGTCCGCTTATACGGATGTCTTTATAAGCGAACCAGCCACTAGTATATATAGGTGCATGGTTGTTCATTTGGTAACGGTTCTGAAAGTTGTAACGAAGTGCTGCCAATTTGCTTTCAGGTTGTAAACGTTGTTAGATCAATAAAAGAAAGCATTATAATTAGTTTGAGCATCTAATTCATTGTTTCCGCCTCTGAATTGGATAAACAACTCTTCGGATTGACTCATTTGGGTTCAACAACGATCCTACAAGTGGTATCAGAGCTCAGGAGGAAGAGTTTAGCTCAATTGGATCTGTTTTCTGTCTTCTACACCTTCTTTTTTTGATCTGGACAAGTTTCCATGGTTAAAATCAGCCAAATTTTTCACAGAATGTGTATTAGTGGATAATATCAAACCCTTGAAAATTTCATATCAAAATTCAACTTAAAAATGGTCGAAATAACCTTCGGATGTGGGTCCGCTTATTCGGACAGTAGATAGGTTCGCCTGAAAGTCACATAGGTCCGCTTTTATGACCATCTAGGTTCGCTTCAGTGTCACAATATTTGAGTAGATCCGCTTCAGAGGTCCGCTTATTGAGTCACAGTCTGAGTAGATCCGCTCGAAAAAGCTAGGTCCGCTTGAACAAACACTTTAGTTCCGCTCGAACGGACAGTTGGTTTCGCTCTAGATCCGCTCGAACGGACATCATGTAGATCCGCTCGAACGTACATTTTAGGTTCGCTTATTCGTACATTGAGCAGATTCGCTTATTCGGACACAAGCAGTTCCGCTTATTTAGTCCAACAGGAGATCCGTTCATTCGGTCAAAATTGGTGGTCCGCTTATTTGTTCAAGAGAGTTTCGCTTATTAATACAATCTGATTTCGTCCAAGTGTCAAGATCATTTCACGACAATCGAGTGTCATTGTATTTCAAATTACTTGATATTGTGTAAAACTGATTAAGTTTGTTTGTTTTGCTTTCAGGTGATTAAAGATGTCGAACAACGGTGAAGAGTTCTAACACACATTCTATAATGCTTTTACTTCAGAATCAACAGATAGAAGAGCTGAATTGAAAGAATATTCAAGAGAGATTTCGGAGAATTTAAAGTTTGAGAACATGTACGGTAGTCAGCAGAAGCCACCAAAGCTAATGAAAGTTGAAGACTATAACTGGTGAAAAAACAGGTTTGAAGGTTGGGTAAAAGCTTTCGCTCCTGAAAGCTGGTTAAAATTAGCGAGTGAATATAAAGCACCAGAGAAAGAAGGAGGAGAGTTAATAGATGAGAAAGATTTTACTGAAAAAGATATAAAAAATGTTGTGGCTGAATATAGAATGATAACGTTGATCAAACAGTCAGTGAGAGAGGATATTATCTCGTTACTTGAACAAGAAAAAACTTCAAAGAGATTGTGGGAAGCATTAGAGAAAAAGTGTGTTGGTAGTAATGAAATTGTCAAAAACAAAAAGAAATTGTTGCGTAGAGAGTTTGATTTATTCAGTTGTATGAAAAATGAATTTGTCTGTAAAATGATCGAGAGATTTGGACATCTGAAAATGGAGTTGGCCAGACATGAAATCAAATATTCTGAAGAGATGATGGTGGATAAATTGTTTGATTCATTGCCCAATGATCAAGAGTGGCAATACTTCGCTCTAATGCTGAAAAATACAATCAAGCCAGATGATTTAAAAGTGGATTTGCTGATTGAAAGGCTTGAAAGCCATGAATTAGAGTTAAAAAGATCCAAAGTCAACAGTCCAGCTTATCAGCAAAATGTGGAGCTTTACTACAGAGGAAATATACCGCAGGCTGGGTCTCCAAAAACAGCATTTTCTGCAGAAAGTTCAAGCTCAGTGAACAATGAAAGTCTTCACAGTGGTTTTCACAGTGTATCTTCTTCAAACACTTCAGACCAATCTGCTTCAAAGAATCTATTCCAGTGTAATATCGCAGTTGATTTGAAGAATGGGCAGAACTTCAGTGAAGAATCGGCGAAACAACAGATGGTTTTCTTGGCATCTGTACTGGAATCGTATGAAAGCCTCGTTGCAGGGAAGATTGGCAATACCAATTTGACGAAAGAAGAATATGATCAAATAGACCCCGAGGAGATGGAACTAATGGATATAAGATGGTGCATGGCCAGTGCGGTCCGTAGAGCACAACGATTCATGGAGATCACGGGGAGGAAGTCAATTGGTGGACCATCTACCAAACTGGGATTTGATAAATCCAAAGTGACATGTTTCAAATGCAAACAAAAAGGTCACTTCAAGCACGAGTGCAGAAATGCGTATGCTGCTGATGATTCTGAGAACCCATTCAACGAAGATTATTACAAGAAAGCGATTTACCATCAGAACAAGTCTAAGCCACCAAGATTGAAACAGCCGGAAGAAAAATCAAGGGCTCTTGCAGTTATATATGATGATGAAGGATATGATTGGAGCAAAGAGGTTCTACCCGAAAAAGATGCAGTTGGATATGCATTTATTGCAAATGATGATCATGATACCTGGTGGCGAAGAGACAATGCGAGATGGGAGATTAGCAAGTTGAATGAACCATTTCAAGAAGCACAAAGAGCCAAGAGATGGAATCAAGAGTTGGAGTGTTACTTGGATCCACAGGGTAATCCAGTAGTTGATCCGTCAAAAGTGGATTTTGATGCTGTAACCAATTTGTTTCCAAGTGAGAGAACTTTCAACACAAGAAGGCTTTCTGATAAAGGTTATCTGCCAGATTTGATGAACAAGTTAAAGGAGGTTTTTGAAGCAAGTCTACCGAAGGTGGTAGTAATGAAGAAGAGAAAAGAAGAAGAATTAAAAAAGATGATTGAAGAAGTGAAGACTGTCACAAAGCTTGCTGTTGAAGAGGATCAAAAAGCTGAGGAAGAACAGAAGAAGAAAGAAGGACTGGTGCTGAAAGAGATTGAAGAAAAGATTGAGAAGGTGAAGATTGTCAGTGATGATGGTGCTAATAACGAGAAGATACAAGAGAGGAAACAGACAGAGGTAGCTGAGCACGCCGAGGTGTCAATCACTGAGGTAAATTCTGATTCTAAAATCTTAAAATCAATTGAACAATGCAAGAAATGCATGGAAACATGTAGAGATTGTATTGATAAAGATGAACTGATAAAAACAAAAGATAATCAAATGAACAAACTTGAAAATGTTTTAAAAATAAAATGTAAAGAAAGAATTGAAACAGAAGAAAGTTTAAAATTAAAAGTTGAGAAGTTAACACAGAAATGTCATGATTTTGAAGAAGAAAATAAGATTTTGAAAGAAAAATGTGACGCAAAATGTGTTGATTGTGTTGAGAAAGAATCTAAGTTTCTTGAGTTACAAAAACAATATGATTCTTTAAAATGGTCGAGTCAGAGAGTACAAGAAGCTTATGATACTTTGAAGAGCCAAGTCAAAAGTTTTGATCAAAGACTGTCTGAAACTTTAACAACCAAAGAAATGTATGAAAGAAAGTTTAAAGAAAAGCAAATTGAATTGAATAAGTGTGTTGATGAAATTGCTAATCTTAAACAAGTCTTGGCTGAAAAAGAAAAGATTGTTACAAAACTTCAAAGTTATCATAATTCTTCGTACATTCTCGAACGCATTTCAACATCACACCAGATGACAAAGATACTGAAAATTGCAAAAAGGGTATTGGTTCAGAATTTCATCAGGTACCACCACCATTGAGAAACAATTATACTTTTTATGATGAGGAAAAGGTGGCAAAGGGTTTGAACATAGCTGACCAATTACCTGAAAGTATCGATGTGACTTACACCAAATCTGATGATGCTGATGATTCAGAGGTGGTAAGTAAGGTGGTTGATAGTGTTTTGAAAGATGAGTCTGCAAAAGGTAAGTCTGAATCACAGGATGAAGATGAAGGAAATCTTTATGATGGTTATCTGAAAAACACAAAATCCGAGAAAAATTTGAATGATGATTCAAAGGGATTGGTTTATACCATGATTGGATCGGACAAATTATTCTAAGATATTATATTCCCAATTCAGAATGTGATTTCAGAAAAGGTTGATAAAGTTTTCAAAATGGTTGAAATTGAAAAGTCTGAGATTCCAAAGTTTGCTGGTAAAGGTCATAAATCTTTTTATAACAAACCTGGTTCTAAGAAGAAAAACATGAAGGCTGGTTTGGGTTATAAAAGGAAACAGAATTGGAATCAAAGTAAACAACAAAATTTGCAACAAAAGATGAATTTTGTTCAAGGGAAAAGCCTGAAAGAAGAGGAAAAACTCAAATTTGGACAACAATCTAATGAGAAGTTTGATGCTTTGAAAAAGAAACAACAACAGGCCAAGGATGTTTCAAAGAAAGTGTGTTTTAAATGTGATCAAATTGGACATGTTGCACGAAAGTGTCCAAATCCAAAGCCTGTTGATGTTGAAAAACAGAAATCTAAGAATGTGAAACCAAGGTCAACCCGATTTGATTCGAAACAAACTTGGAGGTACAATACAAACAAGTTTGCTTCAAATCAAAACTGGAAATCAAATCTGAAAAGGTTCGATTCGAGACAGACCTGGAATTCTCACACACCCAGATTGAGAACAACACAGAGCTGGAGAACATCTGTTGATATGACAAAACCTCAAGAGTTTTGGAAACCTAAAAATGTTATTCAAAATCAAAAGGTTCAAAAAGAGACAAACTTTTACAAAAGAGGTACTCCGGGAGGTCAAGTGTGGAGTGCTAAGAAATAAGTATCGTCGGTAAAACATGATAAAGTTGAAATCAAAGCTGAAAAAGTTTTAAATGACAAAGATTTTCCAAAATTGAATGAAAATTATTGTGTTGAAATGCCTAAGGTCCAACAGACCTGGGCTAAATTGTTCAAATGATTGATAAAATTTTGAATGTGCAGGTGCTCAATGAAGTTGAAGATTGTAAGATTGATAGTTGGAGCAACCTGGCACAGGAGGAGGTTGCAGGACCCTGGTTTGGTTGAACAGGGAGTTTAATTTGAGTGTTGTTTGTACATAAATAAACAATATTATCAAAACCCTAAAAACTTGAAAACGTAAAAACCAAAAATATGTTTTGTTTGAATAAATGTTGATGGAATACGCCGAAACCCTCACGGCTGAACAAACATGATTACATTCATCAGATTGAAAAACGGTTTTCAAACTGTAAAAATCAATGTGTTGTAAATCATGGGGGTAATTACTGCTTTTAGTATAATTCAGTGCATGATTAGCTGAACATGGATGGCGAGACAAAGCTATCAGTATCGTGTTGTCAAATTTCTTTTAATGATTTTGCATTTTAGGGGGAGAAAAATTGTTAGAAAATCCAAAAACATTAGAAAATTTGAAAAATACAAAAACATGATAAAAAGTTAAAAAAATTGAATTTTTGCGTAAAAAGAGGAAATGATAGTACATCAGTAGCCAGTTACAGTATGCTAAAGAAATATAATGATTAAATAGCGTTAAACAGTCTCACTGATGATATGTCGATAGGTTTTTATACATCTAGTAAACTTTTTTGGGATATAAACCTAAATTCAAACTTGCTTATTTTGTGGGGAACACTACTTGAATATATAGGTAACCCCTGAACTCTCATTTGAAAGGTCCCATATTCTGAGATACTAGGTCTTTATACTCAGTGATATCTAGGGTATTATTTCGGGACTTCTCCTGTATGGAAGTACTGACCTAGTCCCCGAATAATACTTTCTGCAAATGCTTGAAATACAGCATCGCCCTCAGCAAGCTGATGAAACAATAAAATTGATATTCGCTGCTGTTGTAATTAAAAGATCCTCTAAAGGGGACACACCAGAAAGTCGAAGCCGTCATCTCTCTGCGTATATGGAAGTATCGACCTGAGCTCTCACGGCCCTCGCATTTAACCCCTTACAGATATCATTTGTGGTATACTCACCTGTAAGACTGAATATCTGGGATTCTGGATACGGGAGTATATTCAAGAGGTGGGACACATGAATGAGTTTAAGTTCTTAAAACATCTAATTCGTATCCTGAATCAGTTGAAATTTGTATGAAAATTTAAGATGGATCAGTATATCGACAATCGAGGTGAATTGTTTAATTCTTAATGTGTTATTAAGCTCAACGGTACTTGTGACTTGTCAAAAACTGATATGATCCTCTGACGCATACTCAAACAAAAATATTATCTGTAAATATGTTTGTATATATTTCTTACTGCTGTATATTTTCAGAAAATACAAAAAGATTTTGATTTCTGCTTTATTTTCGACAACCGATATCTGAAATGCTGAGTTTCAAAATCTAAGTAAGCTGATTGTGTTTCTGAAAATAAAACAAGTTCATTAATTTGATACTTGAAATAAAATCAAAAATTTCAAAAACAGTTTGTGATATCTCCAAGGTCATTGACTTGAACTTGGATGATAAACTGTGAGGGAGTTGGATTCTTTAATGCTGCCATATCTATAATGTATGTCGATAGGGGGAGTGGATTAAAGAAATTGATTGATGATTTTTAAAATGTTGTTACTTATATAATGTTTGAGTGATTGCAGGATAAGAAAGATACCAGATTACGATCCCGGAAGCAAAGTCTGAGGGGGAGTCTGAAGACAAGCTGACAGTGAGGATGAGCTTGTGACTGAAAAGAGTGGTGTCGATCTCTAAAAAGCACGGTAGCTTGATAAGAGGGGGAGCCAGCTGATGATGAAGCTATTGATGATTGAGCCAGTAATGAGATTCTGGTGAAAATGTCAAAGTGTGAAGTTGTTCAAAGAGAAAGAATGATGGATGGTTACATTGTTACAATCTGATTGAGATGGCAAAATGATCAAGACCGAAGAGGTGGCATAACAGAGAATGGTCACTGAAGACTTCGTCAATATCCGAGGGGGAGTCTGTTAGTGCATTACGTCTATTGACTTCGTCTTGTATCATGTTATAGAATAGGATAGAATATCCAGTGCACGAGGTTCGAGAAACGAAAGTTGGCGGTTTAGCAAGAAGGTCCGCTTATATGGACACTGTCCATAAAAGCGAACCATCAGCAAGTAGGTCCGCTCATATGAACGTCCATATAAGCGAACCACAAGCTCATAGGTCCGCTTATACGGATGTCTCTATAAGCGAACCAGCCACTAGTTTATATAGGTGCATGGTTGTTCATTTGGTAACGGTTCTGAAAGTTTTAACGAAGTGCTGCCAATTTGCTTTCAGGTTGTAAACGTTGTTAGATCAATAAAAGAAAGCATTATAATTAGTTTGAGCGTCTAATTCATTGTTTCCGCCTCTGAATTGGATAAACAACTCTTCGGATTGACTCATTTGGGTTCAACAACGATCCTACAGAGAATGCTTTGAAAATTGATTCAAACATTTTTAAAGATGATGTGGTTGAGTTTGAAAATGAAGTTGATAAGTTTCTTGATGAATTTCCACCGATAACTAACAAAGTTAAAACAATTGTGAAAGAAGAGGTTCCAAATGTCACATTTGATTTTCCGAAAACAAATGAGAAGTGTGATGTTGTGTTCGGAAGTGTGTCAGAAGTTAAGAAATCCTGGGCTTCCTGGGCTTCATTGTTTGATTAAATTTGATGTGATGGTTGTAGGGGCTGCCCAAGTCAATTCTATCAAAGTGGATTATGGATAGTGGCGCTTCAAGGCATATGACTGGGACGCTTGCTCTGCTCTATAATGTCAAATCCATAAACGGAAGCTATGTTGGATTTGCTGGGAATCTAGGTGGAAGGATCGTTGGTCAAGGAATGCTGTCAAATGGAGTAATTTCGTTCGACAAAGTGAACTACATAGTAGAGTTAACAAACAATTTACTCAGTTCCTCACAAATCTGTGATAAATCGTTTAGTGTACACTTTACTAAAACTGAATGTGTTGTGTTGAAACCAGGGTTTAAAATCCCTGATGAGATGGTGCTATTGCGAGCTCCGCGGGAAAATGATCTTTATATTTTGGATATGAGCGTCGCAACGCCAACATCTCATCAGAAACAGTGTTTTGTGTCTAAAACCAAAGCGACAGAAAAGCATTCGATAATGTGGCATCGAAAGATGGG
Organism: Helianthus annuus; assembly: GCF_002127325.2. NCBI lineage: Eukaryota > Viridiplantae > Streptophyta > Magnoliopsida > Asterales > Asteraceae > Helianthus > Helianthus annuus. The sequence continues at coordinate 153,171,035 of NC_035449.2, read as the reverse complement.
CCACATTCATGTTCGCAAAATGAATTTTTTGGTACACAATGATTTAGTTGATGGTGTTAATCTGAAGAATTTTCACTTAAATGATGATTGTGTAGCGTGCAAGAAAGGAAAGCAGACTCGGAAGTCACACCCATTGAAGATCATGAACACAATCAGGTTACCTCTTGAGAGATTGCACATGGATCTCTTCGGGCCTGTCAACGTAAAGAGCATCAGCGGAGACTTATATTGCTTGGTGGTGACTGATGACTTTACGAGATTTTCTTGGGTAGTGTGCTTGGAACGAAAAGATCAAACTTTCGAGTCATTGATGGTGCTTTTCAAGAAGACGGAAACGGTGTATAAACTGCCAATCCGGAGGATTCGGAGCGACAACGGAACGGAATTTAAGAATAACAAGATGTACGAGTTCTGCAACGAGAAGGGAATTCTTCATGAATTCAGTGCGCCGTACACTCCACAGCAAAACGGCGTAGCTGAACGAAAGAATCGGACCTTGATTGAAACAGCCCGTACAATGTTAGCCGATTCCAAGCTACCAATCTTTTTCTGGAGTGAAGCAGTTTCAGCAGCCTGTTACACATTGAATAGAGTTCTCACTGTCAAGAAGTATAAAAAGACTTGCTTTGAGCTGCTGCACCGTTATAAGCCGAATCTCAAGTTTTTGGAGCCGTTTGGATCTCCTTGCACTTTTATAGATGAAAACGGTAAATTTGGCGCTAAATCTAATGAGGGTTTCTTTGTAGGTTACGCAAGCCCGCTGAAGAGGGTGTTCGTACCATGCCTGGGGAAGGTGATTCAAGTCCTACATGTGGATTGTCAAAAGCACACTCCATCGCCACAACTTCCCGGACAAAGATTCCTGTTCGACTACGATAAACTCTAGGAGTCGTTTCATCTGCCGGTCAAGCCGAGTGATGTGGAACTAGCACTTTTGTACCAGTATCAGCATAATATGCCACAGGAACAAGTGTCTATACCGCCAAGAGTTCCTCAACCCGCCGTGAGTACTCACGACAATGAAGCAGGACCAAGTGGAATAGCTCACGAACCACCAGAGGAACCAGCTCCGTCTTTTGACAAATCTGACGACTCAGAAGTGGAACCCGCTCCGACTTTTGACGAGGATCCAACGGAAGCTGAGGATCAAACCGTTGATCTTGACATATCGAGCTTGGAATCGGAAGTGAATGTGCCTGATAATGTTATGCCATGGACGTTGTCTTACCATCCTTCAGAACAAATTATTGGCGACCTACAAAGTGGTGTCAAAACCCGACATCAAATAGATCGAGCTCTTACATGTTTCTATTCATCTGTTGCTGATATGCAGAAAGAAGTCTCATTAAAATGTTTTATTTCGCAGATAGAGCCCAGAACTTACAAAGAGGCATTGACTGAGGATAGCTGGGTGAATGCAATGCAGGAGGAGCTACAACAATTCGAAAAGCTGGGCGTCTGGAGACTTGTCGATCTGCCGAAAAATCAGAAATTAATCAAGACGAAATGGGTTTTTAAGTGCAAACGTGATGACAGAGGTGTCGTGGTGAGAAACAAAGCGCGACTTGTGGTTCAAGGCTTTAGTCAACAGGAAGGAATAGATTATGACGAAGTATATGCACCGGTTGCCAGACTTGAGGTAATTTGGATTTTTCTAGCCTTTGCATCATGGAAAGATTTTAAAGTATATCAACTTGACGTCAAATCTGCTTTCCTGTATGGACAAATTAGAGAAGAAGTGTACGTGGGGCAACCGTCGGGGTTCACAGACCCACTGCACAGAAACAAGGTGTATCTACTGGACAAAGCGCTGTACGGACTTCACCAGGTCCCGAGAGCCTGGTATGAGACGCTTTCGACATACTTGTTGGACAACGGGTTCACAAGAGGAACAGTAGACAGCACTTTGTTCACCAAGGAAGAGGCAGGCCACTTGTTGATCGTGCAGATATATGTTGACGATATCATTTTTGGATCCACCAACGACGACCTGTGCAAAGCATTTGAAAAGGTTATGAAGAAGAAGTTCGAGATGAGCTCAATGGGGGAGATGAAGTTCTTCCTCAGGCTGCAGGTGGAGCAAATGCCCGACGGAATCTTCATTCACCAAACGAAATACGTGAAGGACGTGCTTGACAAGTTCGACATGACAGATTGCAGTCCTGCATCCACCCCCCTCGCGCGGAATCATGGAATGTGTCCAGACGAGCATGGTGTGAAGATGGACGAGACATTGTACCGATCTATCATTGGCTCTCTGATGTATCTCACGGCTTCCCATCCAGACATCATGTACCCGACGTGTCTCTGCGCCAGATATCAGTCAAATCCAAAGCAGTCACACCTGACCATAGTGAAACGTATCTTACGGTATTTGAAAGGCTGCCCAAGCATCGGCTTGTGGTATCCTCGATCGGGTGACTTTACTTTATCTGGTTTTGCTGATTCGGATTTTGGGAGCTGCAAGCAAAACGCAAAGTCCACCACTGTTGGGTGTCAGTTCTTCGGAACTCGACTCGTCACCTGGCAGTGTATGAAACAAACCGCAGTAGCGCTCTCTACTTGCGAGGCTGAATACGTTTCAGCCTCCAGCTGTTGTTCGCAGATCCTTTGGATCCAACAGCAGATGCGAGACTTCGGTTTGCAGTTCTTAGATACTCCTATCTACGTGGACAATGAAGCAGCTATCAACATAACTAAAAATCCGGTTCACCATTCAAAAACTAAACACATTGAGATCCGTCACCACTTTATCCGTGATTGTCACGAGAAAAAGTTAATTCAGATTGAACACTTGCACACCGATGATCAGAAAGCGGATTTCTATACTAAACCATTTGATAAAAAGATATTTTATTATCTTTTGAAATTAAACGGGATGAAGAATCTGCAATTTGGGAGGGTTATTGAATGTGAAGCCGATTTGGGCAGCGATCTGACGTGAACCTTTGTCGTGTTGTCAATTTTGTTTGTACAGTTTATTTTCTGCTTTTCGATAAAAACAAAAACACAAAAATATGTTTTAGTTTTAGGGGGAGAAATTCGCAGAAAAATACAAAAACATTAAAAAATTCAAAAAGAGTCGTGTAGAATAGGGGAAATGATAGTACATCAGCTAGACTGACGCAGCACGCTAAAGAATTGTAATGTATAAAATGCAATTAAGCAGTCTCGTTAAAGATGTGCCGGTAGGTTTTCGCAAAATTATTAGATCAGTTTGGGATATAAACATAAAATTCACTTGCGTTTACGTGGGGAACACCTCCAGGATATATAGGTAACCCCTGAAATCCTGTTTGAAGGGTCCCGTATTCTGAGATACTAGGTCTTTATACTCAGTGATATCTGGGGTATTATCCCGGGACTTCTGCTGTATGGAAGTACTGACCTAGTCCCCGGATAATACTTTATGCGAAAAGCTTTGAAATATAAGCTCGCCCTCAGCATGCTGATGAAACAATAAAATTGATAGTCGCTGCTGTTGAAAACAAAAGATCCTCTAAAGGGGACACACCTTAAAGTCGAAGCCGTCATCTCTCTGTGTATATGGAAGTATCGACCTGAGCTCTCACGGCCCTCGCAACTACCCCTGAACAGATATCAGCTGTGGTATACTCACCTATAAGACTGAATACTGGGGTCTGGATACGGGAGTATATACTGAGGTGGGACACATGTAGATGTTTAAGTCCGAAAACACTAATTCTGTATCCCGAACAGGTTGAAAGTTTTGTGAGAATTTAAGAGGATCAGTATACCGGTAATCTACGCGAATTGTTTAATGCTTAAAATGAAATAACAGCTTAACGGTGCTAGTGTCTAGTCGGCAGCTGATATGATCCCCTAACACACTCACGAAAATATTGTGTGTACGGTTTTCAGTTTATCCAGTAAAAAAATCCAAAAAGATTTTAGTTTCTCATTTATTTTTGACAACTGACTTTGGGAATCGGACGATCAAAGCTTAGTGCAGATCATGTCAGTGTATGATGAGGGCTGGGTAAGCTGGTGATGCAGAACAGTGATTGGTACAGTGTTTGTCAATTGGAAAGTGTTTGGAAGTTCAAATTGTTCAAAAGTTCATTCATTTGAACTATTTTCAGAATGAAACAACTGCGTAATTCATAGTTCGGTCAACCAAGGCCATTAACTTGGACTTGGTGGACCAAGCAGTTGACCAAGGTCATTGACTTGGACTTGGTCAACTGGGTGTGACGGTGATTAATCTAAAAAGTGTTAAAAAGTTAAATTTTTGAAAATCACAACCTGGTTTCGCTTATGTGTCACATTAAAACTAAGGTTTCGCTTTTGTGTCACAATTAAACATGGTTTCGCTCATATGGTTGCTTCATATGTGGTTTCGCTTTTAGCTACCATAAGGTTCCGCTTATGTGTCATTGGTCACAAGAGCGAAACCATACCAACTATATAAGTCGGGGTTCCACTCATAATGTCATTTATCACCCTTTCGCTCATTCGACCATCTTCTCCGGCGAACTTGAAGCGAAACCCTAATACGTCCATTTTCAGGCGAAGTGTTGCCCAATTTTTCACAGATCTTATTGATTTCTTAGTGTATCAATCATGGGCAAGGTTGTTTATGCTCAAATTTGACCTATATCATTTGATATTTGAACTGTCGGCCATGTGTGTTGAACAAGACTTAGATTTAGGTCTTTATCAGTTAAATCAGAACTTAAAATCAATCTTGTGAAGTCGTCTTCGTGTGTAGATAGTATTATTATGCTTTGATTGTTTCAAATATGTTGTTTGTTGATGTTTGTTGATGTCCGAATATTACAGTCTTAGATCTAGAGGTTTTAGTTGGTAAAAAACAAAATCAAAACAGACCCCAAGTCTCGGAATCATCAGTTTAACAAGATTACAAGTTCAATTGTGTGATTTGATAAAATTTTGAGGGGTTGTTAGTGGTTTCGCCCCAAGATGCATTGTGGGGTTCCACTTATTTGTACATCATGAGGTTTTGCTTATTTGCACATTATGAGATTCCGCTTGTATGAACAACAGAGGTTCCGCTCATAAGAGCATATTGTGGTTCCGCTCATAAGTGCAGACTTGTGATTTCGCTCATTGTGCTTAGTGTTTTTCACTTGTAACAATTTTAATGTTTGTAAATTTTCTAAGTGTCTGATCTAGTGTATGTGTTTGATGTGCAGGGTTCTAATATTGTATTTGATCCTCTTCACAACAGTTGTTGTGATTCGGATATTCAGAAATACCCTGAGTTGGCAAAGTTTAGTGGCATCTTGGAATTTATGGGTCGTATTCCCATTCAGAAGGCATTAACTGATCAAAGCCCACTGTATAAATCTCACATTGAACGTTTCTGGAAAAATGCCATCTATGATGATCAGAACAAAGTTATATCTTCAATTGTTGAAGTGCATGGCAAGATGGAGAAGATTCTAGTCATAGAAGCTCTTATTCGTGAAGTTATTAACTTTCCTGATGAGGCAGATTCGCCAACAAGATTTCCTGAAAGAATGGTGAAAGGATGCATGTTAAGAATGGGATATCAGGGAGCGTTGAATGCTAGAAATTATCTGAAGTCAAAGTTTACAAAGCCATACAAGTTCCTGATTCATTATGTTTTGATGTCTTTAAGTCACACAAAAGGAGGTTATGATGCGATGTGTGACTATCAAATGAATATGGTGACTGCTTTAGTGCTAAAGAAGAAATACAACTTTTCGCATATTGTGTTTCGTTACATGGCAGAGAATATTACATCAAAGAGCAAGACCTGGACGTATCCGAGATTCGTTCAGATGTTGATTGATCACGCTTATCCTGAGATTGACAGAAATATAAAGGATGATTTGTTGGTGCAATCCCACATGAACGAAGTTACAATCAAACAGCTTGTGAGATATCATCCGAACCACCCTGAACCAAAAGTTGGTGCTGCATTCTTTGGTTTTATTAAAGATGCTAACTACGCTGATCTAGATCCAGTGGATCATCAGAACTGGAGAAATGAATCTGAGATGAAAGAGGCAGCGTATGCTGAAGAGTTGAAAGTTCTTGAAGACTTCAAAAGCACCAAGAATGAATGGTATGTGAAAGAATCAGGGAGAAGACGCAGAAAGGCCACTCCTACAGTTCAACAGGTTGAGGGATCATCTTCACAACCAAAGAAGAAGCAAAAGAAGGCTGCTAAAACATCTTTGATTGATGAACCTGAAGAAGATGAACAGGTGGTCACTGTGGAAAAAGAAACAGTGGTAGCTGCAGAAGACGATCCGTTTAATGTTGATGATTTGTTTGATACTGATATCTTAGAGACAGGGCCAACAGTGGTTGCTAATGTTGATAAAGTTGTAAATGTTGAAGTTCAGAAAGGAAAAGAGAAAGTTGTTGATGATATTGAAGGAGATGATGTAGATAAAGATACTACAAGCTCCTCGAGTTCTTCAGAAAAGGAAGTTGATGAAACTGAACGTTTACGAAGAATTCAGGAGGAAACAAAACAAGAAAAGTTGTTGAAAAAGAGAAAGAGACAAGAGAAGGACGATGATGATGCTTATGTTCCTTCACCAGAACATGTCTCCGAGTCACAATCTCCTCCAGGTGGCAGAAAGAAAGCTGGAGCTCGTAAGAAAGTGGTTTCTCCAAAGATTCGCAAAGTTACTCCAAAGATCAAAATACCAAAGATTTTGCTTAAGAAGAAGTCAACCAAAGAAACCAAGAAGCCACCTATACCACCACATGAACCAACACCACCACAATCACCAATACAATCACCACCCCGACAACCTACTCCACCACAACAATCCTCACCACCAAAACAACCAACACCTCAAAGACAACCATCACCTATTCATCATTCACCACCACCACAACAAACCCTTCTCACCTCACAAGAAATATTTCAAACACCTCCACTCACCCAAGGTCAACTTACACCGGGTTCTGCGGGATTTCGAAACTTTCCTATGTCCCTTCAAATTTGAATGTGAGCCTTGATGATGTTGGTGATTTTGATTTCGCAAACACTTCACAAGTAAGGAATGTTGAAAAGAAAGTTGATGATGTGATTGCTAAGAACAAGAAGCTAGCAGCTGAAAACAAGAAAGTTATGGATCGTGAACGAATTCTTGAGATGCGTGTAAAGCGGTTGGAAAATGATAACAAAGAGTTGGTGAAAAGAATTGATTCTGATCAGTCAGAGATAGACATTTTGAAAGTGAGAATTGCTGAGCTAGAGGAAGAAAAGACTAAACGTGATGAACAGAATGAGTATTTCAAATTGAAGAACAAAGAACTTGAAGCAGCTAAAGCTTTCAGAGATCACGAGTTCTATATGCTGAATAAAGTTGTTGAAAGCATGCTAGGAACATCGGTAGAGCAAAAGTTTGAGGAGCTTCAGGTTGAAGAACTCAGAGCTGAACGTCAAGCCAAAATAGATGAACAAAAGAAAGACAAAGGCAAAGGAGTTGAAGGAAGTTCTGCAGTGACAGAAAGATCGATTGTTCCTTCAATGGTAGTTGAAAATCCCGAGACTATTTCTGCTGTTTCTGGTCTGTTTGAGGATTATACTCCTATGGATGAGTTGATTGGAGATAGTGATGAAGATGATGAGGAGGAGGATGAAGAGGAAGGTGACAAAGATGAGAAAGTATACTCTGCGAGCAGTCATGGTTCAGGTAAAGATGATGATGATGATGATGATGATGATGATGCTCAGGGTGGTACAGGGTTGAAAGTATCTGAGGCGTCTGCTGAACAGAATGTTGATAATTTGATGAATGATTCTGTGAACGAAGAATCAGGGGGAGCTGATAGACAGGGGGAGTCAGGTGCTGCAGAGAATGTTTTACAAGCTCACAAATTAATTTTAAGATTGGATACTTATCGTGAAGAAGGAGAGCATTTCCATACTTACACGTTGGAAGCAATTAAGGAAATGACTCGCTTGATGGATCCTGACTTTAAATTCAATTTTGAAGAAGAAATGAATGCCGAGTTTGAAGAAGAGTTGAATGCTTTCGATATCAATCAGCAACGTGATTACGAGTATAAGTATGTTGAAGATGCTGATAAGTATGACAGAGTTGAAGTAGAAGATTGGACAGATGATGAAGGTGTTAATGAAGACACTTCATAGTTACCCACACTGATGGAATTCTTCACAGAAGAGAATAGTGATGAATTGCGAAGAAAAGTTTCTGAAATTTTGAAAGATAAAAACTTTGACGGCACTCAAAAAGACATGGCAAAAGAAGAAAGAAAGAAATGGTTTAAAGAAAGTCACGAGAAGAAGTTCAAACGGCCTTTGAAGTATTATCAACGTGATAGAAGCGTATCTCTCGGTGACATTATCAGTTGGGGTTTCTTACCGCAAGTTAATGCGTATGCGATTAGGAGGGAATGCGGAGTGCAGTATTTTGAAAAGTTGCATGATATTATGTCACTTCCATGGTGGGATGTGGATGAGTTATCTAAAGTCAGAACTTTGGGTTATCCTGTCAGGAAGAACGATGTTGGTATGTGGGGTTTGATCAAGTTTAAGGCTTTGAGAGACTTCAAGCACTGGAAGCCACACTATCCGAAAAGAGTTACAAGAAGAGATACAGTGACAGGAGTTGAAGAAACAATTCTGAATGTGAAAAAGCCGAAAACGATGAAGACTATACCAGTTCCTCCAATGGAGCAAGAGTTTTACAAAGGCTTCATGGGCTGGGTTTATAGTTGTATTACTACTGAAGCAATGATTACTTACAGAGCAGGTGGATAATTGAGAGAGATTCATGTTTATGATCCTATGTGGCTTGTGAATTGCTCGGCAAAGGATATTGAATGTCTGTTCATAAACAAAATTCACTATCAGCCAGAGGACAAAGAGCAGGCCATGCAATTTCAGAGAGTTGTAACCCTTTGCTTGCAGAAAAGTATCAACTCTGAAACTAAATGGAAGTCAGCATGGTGGTTGCTTGAAGAAAAGGTCAAAAGGAAAGCTGCTCATGAACGTTAAAAGCTTGAAGAGAATAGAGGCAAATGGTTGAACATTCAAGCTGAAGAGGATAAGAAGAGAAAGAAAGAGAACGACATGATAAGGAACGCGCTTAGAAGAAAGCCTCAGCCAAGAGAAGAAACGTTCAAGTCGTTGTGAAGACCCGAAGACCAAGACTGAAGACTGCGGCTGTATCCAAAGGGGAGTTTGTTGGTGCACGAATGTCTAAAGCCTGCGTCTTAGTCTTAGTTGATCATTGTATAGGGTCTAGATGTGTTAATTATGTATTGTATAGGGGTTAAATATGTAATTTTGGGTTTGTCATGTGGAGGTTTCGCTTTTATGTACATGTGTCATATGAGCGAAACTACTTGCTTAAGGTTTCGCTCATTTGGACATGTCCACATAAGCGAAACTACCTCCCCTATAAATACCCAAGTTGTTTTCTCATTTTGTACGTTCATGTCTCCCGTGTAGCCGAACTGCTGCTCGTGTATTTTGTGAAGATTGAATGAGAAAACTGTTTTAAAGTGATTTCTATCTGTTTCTACTCATTTCTGCTTTGATTCATGCCGATTTTGTATTTCCGCTGCATTTTCGGTAGTTGCTAGCTCGAATTTACTCAATTGACTGTCAAATACGGTCCTACATAAAGCCCACTTCCATAACATAATGATTGGGCTAGGCCCAATATCTTAAATACATGGGCAATGGCCCATTTTGATAAACACTTATAAAGGCCCAAATACCATAAAAGGTGGGCTAGGCCCAATGTAAAATACATATATATTTTTATAAATATATATTGTAATAATACATTAAAATACGGTATACCACACGTATAAATACGGTATACACACGTATAAATACGGTATACCACACGTATAAATACGGTATACCACACGTATAAATACGGTATACCACACGTATAAATACGGTATATCACGTGTATAAATACAGTATACCGCACGTATAAAATACGGTATACCACAAGTATAAATACGGTATACGCATACATATAAAAGACTCACGTACATGATGATGTACTCACATACACTTGTTGAAGTGTACTCTCATAAGAATGTCGTACACGTACGACAACGTATTGATGACGTTAAAAAAATATTTTTAACACCTATATCTATAAAGGATATACGACTATATTTGAGGAACAAATATAAAGCCTTGAACCAAAGCATACACATAAAATAAATGCCAACATATTACTAAAAATACATAAGTGTAGCAAAAACAAAACACAGATAATAAACGTTCTAGATGAACAACGAGTACAAGGTCTGGGAAAGACCGACGTGTCTAATGAGTTAGAACCATTGTAGGTTGACTCACGCTTACGGAACGCGGTTGCTAGAACTTATTGCTGGACGCAATACTGTGAGTTCATGTCCCTCTTTTCTTTTAACGTTTTCGGTTTTACAACTCTCGGGGGGGAAATACATGTAACAAGGGTATGATTAAGCTATGGAATGAATTCTTGGATCACGTGCGAATAGGCGCTAACTTAGGCACCATTAATCCTTTTAAGGACCACGGAACATGGGGTAGATCTATCGGGTATGGGTGAGCCCCACTCACGGTCCTTGTGCGGCCATCTAGAGTGCTTTTGTGTCCTTGTCGAAGTGAATCGACACTTAAATCGTTTACCAGGTTGAGTGCTTCCTATGTCGGCACACATATTAATGTCCTTGCAAAACATTAATGATCATTAAATTCATAGACGCTTTACATACCTACTTAAAACACTTGAACTTTCAAATGTTTTTGGAGATTCATTTGATACTTACGAACTTAAAACACATGAACTCGCTCAACTTTTGTTGATGTTTTCAAACTTACATGTATTTCATGAAACTAATGGGATCTTGGTACTGGTGGTCTTTTGAAGCTTTTGGATTAACAAGTTATCAATGTCGTCCCTTTTGGAGGGTTTGGTCCATATATCTCATCTTCAATGAGATATAGGATGCATAGCCTCATTTTTTAAACTTATGTTGAACTCGTCTTTTGTAAAACTTCTAACTTATGTCGTTTTGTATTTTAAACAACTTATGGTGTGTACTTTTAACTTATGTTAATGGATGAACATCGTATGTTTTTAAATCATGTAGTTGTTTACTTATATCGTATGCGATGAAAACTACTCAGGTTCACACCGTGTGCTTCCGCTAATGAACGGGTGTGACATAACCAAGGTCTGGGGGCAAAAGTTCCAAACACTTTGGCATCAAATTTGTTTCAATAATCTTTAAACATAGGTTCTAAGATGTCTTTGAGGGCATTTTGGAGCTCTCCTGCTGGCAATGATGAAGTGGTTAAAACCTCACCAACAGTTTGGCTTTGTGTGGCCGGTGCTTGTTGAGTAAGTGAGTTATGTATGTGGGTAAGTGTGACACCCGGCTTTTCAGGTCGTACCGTACAATTATAGCACGTATTGTGAATAGGTAACAGGACTATATTTGACTGATTATGATATTTACATGTGAAATCTAGTGTATTGGTAAAATTAAACTTTAATAAAAATTATGTTGGCAATGGTAAGATAAACGCTTATCGCGTAACGATTAAAATGCGAAACGAACATCGGTGATCAACTGGACAGTGTTAAAATCCTAAAAATAGTCTGTTATGATTAAAATAATACTTTTATCCTATTTGTGAGGGAAAATAAATTAAAACGTTAAGAAACTCTATTTTTCGAGTTTAAGCGCGCACCGCGCGATGCAGCGCGTGTACCGACAAAATACTGTCAACACAGCCCGTCAAGACGACTGAAAATCATTTTAGCAATAATTTGATAAGTTTATTCTATTAGAATGGCAAAAATAAATAAAAACACTTAAATTCCTATTTTTGCGATTTTTAGCATGTACCGCGCAGCACAGCGCGCATACTGCCAAATACTGACAACGTCGCCAGTCCAGGCAAACAAAATATTGTTCATTAATATTTTGGTGAGTTTACCTTTATAGAATGATAGAAATAATTTAAAACACACTAAAACGGGATTAAAACGCTAAATAAAATACCCGGTATCCAGTAAAATACCTGTTTTAACCTAAATTTACATATAAAGGTGTATGTATATACATATTATGTGAGAGAGGGTGGATGTGGCGGCATGTGGGGCTGCCCACATTCTCTTGATGCACTCAAATAGGCCACTTGTTCACCTAGGAAATTGCACTTGATGATTAAGCTTGTAGGAGCTTCCATAACCTCACATAAACTAACATACACATTTCAAATTTTCACTCTCTCTCTCGCTCTCTTTGAAAACCTTCGGCCGAAACCCCCCTAAACACATCAATATTTCAATTCCAAAATCAAAACATGAAGATTCAAGGGCTATTCAAGGTGATTCCAAGCTTGTAAGAAGGTTTGGAAGTGTTTCAAGCAAGAACAAGTCTCATATCACCATCTTTTCTCAAAAACCCACTTTGAAAACGTGAAGGTATAAAATATTTCTTTAAACATTGTTCTTGATTCATATTGACAATGAAGTTAGTAAGAAGTTTCTCTTGATTCTTGAAATTTAAACATAAACTTGAAAATTTCAAACAAACGAGTTTTGAATAAAATAAAAATAAGTGTGTGCATGGATGTATACATGGCCGAGAGTGATGTGTGTGTATGTGTATATTGTATTTTGAATTTTTGATGAAAGATTTCTTGATTATTTGATTTCTTGAAAAATAGGGTGATTAAAGTAAGTGTTAATTGTAAAATAAGAGGGTTCTAAGGTGATTAGAGATTTGAAGGTGGTATATTAAAAAGTGAAATTTTGGAGTATATGTGTGTATATGTAATCCGTATATATGTATGTATATGTGTATGCATGTGTGTTAAAGTTGATGTGTAATTGTTGGTGCACTAAATGTCTGTTAACTACGTCTGTATCGAGTCTTAGGTCTAGATAGGTTGTACAGAGTCGAAAAATAGGATTTGTGTGTTTAGAGTGAGATTTCGCTCCAGATGACATTTATGTGAGATGACATTTATGTGATTCTGAGCGAAATCAGAACATGTAATTTCGCTCCTAAGTGTAGTTTAGTGATTTCGCCTGAGATTGCACATAGGGGTTTCTCTCCTGGCTGTTTGGAGCGAAATCAGCTCTAGTATAAATACCTTGATGTGTGATCTCATTAGGTATCGGTTGGAGCGAAATCAGAGTCGAGGTGCTTCCGGATTTTTGTCAGAATTCTTGTAAACGACTCAGAATTAAGTAATAGAAAAGGAAATTGAAAGGAAAAGCTGTTGTTACTTTTTTTACACTGATTCCGCCTTTGTACACAATGATGAACTACCTTAACTGACTATTTAGGGTCATAGAACGGTCCAACAAGTGGTATCAGATGTCAGGACGAGGAGTTCATACTACTACAGCTTGATTCTACCAGATTCTCTTACTTCTACTCACTTCTTCTCTTATTTTTCTGATTTGAACTAGTTCCGACGGTTGAAATGGACTGAATTTCGAGTATAACGTGTAAAACATAGAATTAACAAACCCTAGAAAGAATCAGGTTAAAATTTGGATTAAAAATGGTAAAAACTACCTAAAAACCTATTTTCGCTCCTACTGAACATCGAAGGGTTTCGCTCTAAAACGTTGATTTCGCTCGAAAATATCTTGGCCATTTGGAGCGAAATACTTGATTTCGCTCGAAGAGACATATCTTTCTTATTTCGCTCGTGTGATACATAGCTGATTTCGCTTGAAATCAGTCAAAAACGGATTTCGCTCGAATCAAAGTGCTGATTTCGCTCGTAATCAGAATTTTTTCTGATTTCGCTCCAAGCATACTATTTAATTTCGCTCGAAATTGCTGATTTTGCTCGAAATCACAGTTTTTCAATTTTTCGAAAATTTTTCTAAGTGTTTGTTGATCTGTCAGGTACATTCAAGATGGATGACATTTTCATGAACCCGTTTAGCGATATGTATGCTTTTGCTGGAAATTCGGGAGATGATACATCTACAAGCAACAACAATGAGAATCCGCCAAATGCCAAGAAGAAATTATCGGATGCTTTGGAGGTTGAAAGTGCTTTCGAAACTTACAACAAACCACCGAAGTTGATGGCTATCGAGGAGTATAGTCGGTGGGCAAAGAAATTCGAAGATTGGTTGATGGCATTTGCGTTTCCTAGCTGGAAGAGTCTCAAAAATGGATACGATGCTGGAAGCAAAAAGGGTGAAACTTTATCAACATCCGATGAGATAGAATCGTTTGTTGCTGAGCAGAAATGTATTGCGTTGCTGTTTCAATCAGTTCGTGAAGATATAATCTCTCTGATCGAATACTCTAGTTCTAAAGATCTCTGGGAAAAGTTGAAAAACAAATGTTTAGGAAGTAAAGAAATTGTGAAAAACAAAAGGAAACTGCTTAAAAAGGAGTTTGATATGTTTGGGTGTTTAAAGAATGAGTCAGTCTGTAAAATGATTGAGAGGTTTGGGCATCTAAAACTGGAACTAGCGAGACATGAAATTTCTTATCCTCATGATGAGCTAGTTGACAAGCTGTTTGATTCATTACCGGATGAAATGGATTGGCAGTACTATGCGTTGATGCTGAAAAATACGATCAACCCTGCAGATCTTACTGTGGATTTGTTGATTGAGAGACTTGAAAGTCATGAGCTGGAGTTAAAGAAGACACACAAAGTCAATCACTCATCGTACCAGCAGAACTTGGATTTGTATTATCCAAAGAGCATGATGCCAAAGAACAATTCTCCCAAAACTGCGTTTTCTGCTGAGAATGTCTCCACAATGAACAAAGAAAGTCAAAGCAGTGAATATCACAGTGGTTATCACAGTGGATCTTCATCAAATTCAAACCAGTCTGAGGCAAAGAATTTGTTTCATTGCAACATCGCTGTAGACATGAAGAACGCTCAGAATTTCAGCGAAAGTCGGCAAAGCAGCAGATGGTTTTCCTAGCGTCGGTCTTGGAATCTTATGAAAGTCTTGTGGCTGGGAAGATTGGCAACACCAACTTAACAAAAGAGGACTATGATCAAATAGATCCTGAAGAAATGGAACTAATTGACATAAGGTGGTGCATGGCCAGTGCTGTTCGTCGAGCACAACGTTTCATGGAAATAACCGGCAGGAAGTCAATTGGTGGACCATCTACCAAGTTGGGGTTTGACAAATCCAAGGTGACATGCTTCAAGTGTAAGCAGAAAGGTCACTTCAAGCGTGAGTGCAGAAACGCGTATGCTGATGAGTCTGAAAATCCGTTCAGAGAAGATTACTACAAGAAGGCGATATATCATCAAAACAAATCAGAGCCGCCAAGAATGAAGCAGATTGAAGAGAACAAAGAGAAATTTAGAGCTCTTGCGGTGATTTATGATGATGAGGGTTATGACTGGAGTGAACTTTTACCGGAGGAAGATGCGGTTGGTTATGCTTTCATGGCAAAGAATGAACCTGTTCCGTGGAAAGACAACAGAACTGAAGAACAGAAGTATAATTACAGAAGGTTGTTGGCCACAAACAGAATGATCAGAATATCTGGTATCTTTTCGGAAGCAAAGAGAGCAAATAGATGGGATCCAGATAGGGAGTGTTATCTTGATCCATATGGAAACATTGCTATTGGCCATAACACTCTTGATTTAGAGGCCATAATCAAAGAGTTAAAAGATGATGATGATTATTGGCAGAATAAATGGTGGGGAATTGGAGACGAGAAAGAGAAAGAGAAGAAGGAGAAAGAAGAGAAAGAGAAGTCAAAGAAAGTTGATACTGAATCATTGACACTACTCAGGAGTTGACTGCTGAAAACCTTGGAAAGATGGCTGACAAGGTGCTGGCAGCTAAGGCGATTGAGGTAGATTCTAAATCCGTCTCTGAGTCTAAAAGCCAGGTCAGTTCGAACACGTCAACGACTGAATCAGGTAAGAAAGTCAATGGGGATGTTGATTGCAAAAATTGCATCAAAGAATGCAAATTTTGTAATACGGTCACGTATCTCAACGGTAAGAAGGTTGATGATCTGACAGAGAAGATCAGAAGCGTTGAGGATCAAATTCTTGATCGTGACAAGATGGTGAAAGCTTCAACTGAACGGATAAAAGAATTAACTAACAAAATTGAAAATGATAAAACTAATCATGAGAGGATTAGGCAAGAAAATGAAAAGTTAGTTCTTGAAAACCGTCAAATCACTGAAAAATTTAAGAGGCTTAAAACCACAATGAAAGATAATGATGATCGAAACGGTAAAACTTATAAAGAAAATATTCAACTGAAAATTGTGCTTAGATTAAAAGAAGAATTAATCAACAAACAACTGGATGAAATCGCTAAATTGAAACTTAAAGTTCAAGAGGCTGAAATTGAAAATGAGCGAATCCAGTTGAAGCTTAACAGTTACAACTCCGCAAGCTTTGTTTTGCAACAAATTGTTCCCAAACCCATCGGGAAGAACAAAGCAGGCGAAGATGTGTACTCAGATGGAACTGGGGTGGGTTTTCATCAAGTTCCACCACCAATTCTTGACAATTATATGAAAAAGAAATCTGGGTTGGATGAAATTGAGGAAGAAAATGAAGTTAAACTTCCGGAGAACATTGATGTTACTTTTTCTTCATCATCTGATGATAGTGTTCAGACAGAGATAATTAAAAGTACAGTTGAGAGTGTTTTGATGTCTGATTTAGCTGAAGATGATGGATGTTTCTTGGATAAATACATTCCGCAACAAAAATCCAAAAACAACTTAAATGATGAACCTACTCTTGTCATGTACAAGATGTCGGGATCTGATAAGTTGTATTCGGATTCAGAGTTTCCCATTGAGAATGTGAATGTGAAAAAGTTAACAAATGTTTTCAAGTTGGTTGAAGTTGAATTGTCAGAAGTGAACAGTTTGAGTCAAATAAAAAGACAAATGAATTTTGAAAAAGATAAATCATACTACAAGAAACCTGTTGTTCCACCGCGTTTTTATAACAACAAGAATCGAAACAATTGGTCGGGTGGTTATCAGGGTGGTAAGAATTATCAAAGAAGAAATGTTCAAAACAAGAGGTTTGTTGAAAAGAAAAAGTTTGTGAACAGTTCGAATTCACTTGCTGATGAAGAGAAAGAGATTTTTTCAAAATCGAATGAAGAATTCTTTGAGAAGAGAGCTTCACAGGCTCAGTCTGAAGGCACAAGTTGGGTAGTTGATACTCGAACATGCTTCAGATGTAATCAAGTTGGTCACATTGCACGAAAGTGTAGCAATGTGAAGCCTAAGACTGAAACTGTGAAGATTCAACAGAAGAAAGTTGAAGTGAAGGGTAAAGCACAAGTGGTTGTTGAGAAAAAGAGTGTGAAAAATGACAACACCAAAGTGAAAAATGAACCCGTAAAGAAAGTGGTAACTAAAAATGACAAGTTTTACAAACGGGTAGCATTATCTCAACAAGTTTGGAAACCTAAAACTGAGAAAAAGATTTCACCTTCTGAGGATTCAATTCCAATTGATTATGATGCAAATTTTCCACCTCTGAAGGCTGAAAACTTTAAAATTCAAATTGCGAGAGTTAAAAGTGTCAAGGTTACACCTAAGACTGATGAGGCTTGGGTGGACACAATGTTCGACTAAACAGTTTGAGTTGCCGGAGCTTCCTTGATCGCGAAGCATGAATCGGCATCTTTATTGAAGTGTTTAAATCATGTTGTGATATGTGCAGGATCTTCCGAGATTAGTCTCACGCTGGATTACGGACAGTGGAGCGTCTCGGCATATGACAGGGAAGACTGCATTGTTGTATGATGTGAAGAATATCAATGGAGGTTATGTTGGTTTTGCGGGTAATCAAGGAGGAAGGATTATTGGTGAAGGAACGTTATCCAACGGGATTGTGACGTTTGAAAGAGTTAACTACATTGTTGAGCTGGAGAACAATCTGCTGAGTATCTCGCAGATTTGTGACAGGATGTATACCACTCACTTCACTGATAAAGAATGTTTGATCTTAAAGCCAGGATTTGTTATCCCTGAGGAATGGATTATCATGAGGGCACCAAGAGTCAATGATCTGTACGTGTTGGACATGAGCGTAGCTACTACAACCACGGGTCAGACTCATTGTTTTGTGTCCAGAGCAACTGAAAAAGAATCGAGATTGTGGCACCGGAAGATGGGGCATATACATCTTAGAAAAATGAATCACTTGGTGCACAATGATTTAGTTCTTGGAGTCCATGTCAAAGGTTTTCATCTGGAAGGGGAGTGCATTAGCTGTGTTAAAGGCAAGCAGAAGAAAAAGTCACACCCTACAAAGCAAGTCAATTCAGTCTCAAGACCCCTGGAGAGACTTCACATGGATTTGTTTGGTCCGGTGAATGTCAAGAGTATTACACGAGATAAATATTGTCTTGTGGTTACTGATGATTATTCCAGATTTTCGTGGGTTTCTTTCTTGAAAACAAAAGACGAAACGTTTGACAGTTTGATGGCGTTGTTTAAAAGAATTGAGAATCTGTACCAAAGGCGTATCAAAAGAATTCGAAGTGATAATGGTACTGAATTCAAGAACAGCAAGATGGAAGAATTTTGTGATGAAAGAGGTATTTTGCATGAGTTTAGTGCTCCGTACACTCCGCAACAGAATGGAGTCGCAGAACGCAAAAATCGGACACTAATCGAGACGGCTAGAACGATGCTCGCAGATTCAAAGTTACCAATAAACTTTTGGGCTGAAGCTGTTTCCGCCGCATGCTATACGCTCAACAGAGTTCTCACTATTAAAAAGTTCAACAAAACATGCTTTGAGTTAATCAATAATCGCAAACCTAATTTGAAGTATCTTGAACCATTCGGGTCACCCTGTACTGTTCTAGAGCCTTATGGAAAATTTGGTCCGAAGTGCATTGAGGGTATATTTGTTGGTTATTCAAGTCCTTCACGACGTGTCTTCGTTCCAAGTGAAAAGCGGATTATTGAAGCAGCAAATGTTGAATGTCAAGGTTATACTATGCCGCCACAAAATCCAGGAGATTCATGGCGTTATCATTATGACAAGTTGTGGGATTCGTTTGACATGAGAGAAGAATCAGAGGAAGAAGAAGATTTCTTTGATGAGTTGGATATTTTGCGAGAGTACGAGTCACAGCAAAGGTTCCCAGCTGAGTATTCGAGGCGACCACGGGAAACTTCAAATGACGATGAGGCAGGTCCGAGTAATGCTGGTGAACACGATGATGTCCAACAGAATGAAGTTGCTCAAGATAATCAGTCGGATCAGAATGATAATCTAGACGCTGAAAACATGCCGATATTTGACCATGGAGATTCAGATTCTGAGGGGGAGCAGATTCAGGATTTAAGTCAAATAAACCAAATGAGTGAACAAGGTGCAAATTAAAATGTTACTAATCTGGAAGGCGATGTGGATGTTCCAAGTGAAGCAATGCCACGAACTCTTTCATACCATCCAGAGGAGTTGATCATTGGAGAGTTACAATCAGGCGTTCGCACGAGACGTCAAATTGACCAGGGCCTTACATGTTTTTATTCTACAGTAGCACCTTTACAAACTGATTTTTCACTAAGTTGTTTTATCTCGCAGATTGAACCGAGAACTTACAAAGAGGCGCTAACTGAAGACTCTTGGGTCATTGCGATGCAAGAAGAGTTGAGTCAGTTTGAAAAGTTGGGAGTGTGGAAGCTAGTGGATTTGCCGGATGGTCACAGGAAAATCAATACGAAATGGGTATTTAAATGTAAGAGAGACGACAGAGGAGTGGCTGTACGGAACAAAGCTCGACTCGTTGTTCAGGGCTTTAGTCAACAGGAGGGAATTGATTTTACTGAAGTCTATGCTCCTGTGGCACGACTAGAGGCAATCAGAATTTTCCTTGCATTTGCGTCTTGGAAGAACTTCAAAGTATATCAGTTAGATGTAAAATCGGTGTTTCTTTATGGGAAGGTCAAAGAGGAGGTTTATGTCGGTCAGCCACCGGGCTTTACCGACCCAATCCACAAAAACAAGGTCTACTTGCTGGACAAAGCGCTGTATGGTTTACACCAGGCCTCGAGAGCTTGGTACGAGACTTTGTCTCAACACCTACTAGCCAACAGCTTCATACGTGGAAAAGTGGTTGCCACTCTCTTCACTAAAGAGGTCGATGGTCATCTTCTGGTCGTACAGATTTATGTGGATGATATAATTTTTGGGTCAACGAATGAGAAATTGTGCAAAGATTTCGAATCAGTCATGAAGAAGAAATTCGAAATGTCATCAATGGGGGAGATGAAATTCTTTTTAGGACTACAAGTTGAAAAACTACCTGAGGGAATTTTCATTCACCAGTCGAAGTACGTGCATGATATTCTAGAGAAATTTGGGATGTCAAGTTCTACTCCAGCTGCTACCCCACTTGCAACAAATCATGGGATTCACCCAGATCTCACCGGAGACAGGGCTGATGAAACGTTTTATCGATCCATGATAGGTTCTTTGATGTACCTAACTGCTTCACGTCCTGATATCATGTACCCAACGTGCCTCGCAGCAAGATATCAATCTAACCCGAGAGCTTCGCACATAATTATTGTGAAGAGGATATTACGCTACCTGAAGGGAACTCCTACATTGGGGTTGTGGTATCCTAGAAAAGGCGACTTTACGCTCGAAGGGTATTCCGATTCGGATTTCGGATGCTGCAAAGTTAATTCAAAATCAACAACTGCAGGATGCCAGTTCTTTGGACCTAGATTGGTTACCTGGCAGTGTAAGAAACAAACGTCTGTGGCGCTATCTACATGTGAAGCGGAGTACGTTTCTGCTAGCAGTTGCTGCTCTCAGATCCTGTGGATACAACCACAGATGCGCGACTACGGTTTGCAGTTTCTTAACACACCTCTTTTTTGTTGATAATGAGGCCGCAATAAATATAACAAAGAATCCAGTACATCACGCTAAAACTAAACACATAGAAATTCGTCATCACTTTATTCGTGATTGTTTCGAGAAAAAGTTGATACGAATTGACAAAATCCACACTGACAAACAGAAAGCTGATTTACATACCAAAGCTTTTGATAAAAATCGGTTTAAATATTTGTTAAAACTAAATGGTATGAAGCTTCTTTCGGTGTCGGATGGCATTATTGGCGTTGATGAGAGTACTGTTGCAGATGAAGATGAGAAATAATCTGCAATGGTTTGTCGATTTTTTACTTGTTTTGGTATTTAGGGGGAGTAGATATATTTTTTTCAGAAAAATACAAAAACAGTAAAAAATGCAAAAATTCAAAAACATGATAAAATTTCAAAATCCAAAAACAATAGAAAACTGAAAAAGAGCTTGTGTAAAAAGGGAAAATGATAGTACATCGGCTAGACAGTTACAGTATGCTAAAGAATTGTAAAGTCTAAAATGAATTAAACAGTCTCGCTGATGATGTGTCGATAGGTTTCCGAACATTTAGTAGATTTATTCGGGATATAAACCTAAAATTTCAAACTTTCGTAATTCGTGGAGAACACTACTTGGATATATAGGTAACCCCTGAAATCTCGTTTGAAAGGTCCCTTATTCTGAGATACTAGGTCTTTATGCTCAGTGATATCTGGGGTATTATTCAGGGACTTCTGCTGAATGGAAGTTCTGACCTAGTCCCCGAATAATACTTTCCGCATTGCTTGAAATATAGCACCACCCTCAGCATAAAAAAATGATGAAACATTGCAAAATGCTAATCTTGTGCTGTTGTAACTAAAAGATCCTCTAAAGGGGACACACCGAAAAGTCGAAGCCGTCATCTCTCTACGTATACGGAAGTATCGACCTGAGCTCTCATGGCCCTCGCATTTAACCCCTGACGGATATCATCTGTGGTATACTCACCTGTAAGACTGAATATTTGGGATTCTGGATACGGGAGTATATTCAAGAGGTGGGACACATGAATGAGCTAAGTTCTTAAGACATCTAAATCGTATCCTGAGTAAATTGAAATTTGTGTGAGAATTTAAGATGGATCAGTATATCGACAATCGACGTGAGTTGTTTAAGTCTGAGTATGAAATGAAGCTTAACGGTACTTGTAATTTGTCTGAAAAGCTGATATGATTCCCTGACACGCTCACCAAAAATATGTTTGTAAATAGTTTACTTTGTTTACTTTCTGCAATTTAAGTTTCTGTATTTCATTTCTTAGTTTAGAACACTTTATTAAAATCCAAAAAGATTTTATTTCTGCTTTATTTTTGATAAACCAAAGTGGAGAGTTAATCGTTGGATTCTCGAAGATTGAAGCAGATGTAGGAAAAGTTTTGAGCTGAAGAATGGGGAGAGCTTACTTTGATAGAGATTGGTTTACTGAGAAAGTTAAAAACAAGTTCATTAATTTGATGCTTGTTATTTTCAGAAAAATGTTTGAAAAAGTTGAACAAAATCAGTCTGTATTGTCAAAAGATTAACCAAGGTCATTAAGTTGAACTTGGTAGATTAAATGAGTAATCAGGGTCATTAACTTGGACCTGAATACTTGAGTGGATTTTTAGGACTGATTGAATGTTTGTGTGTGTGAAAAGATAGAGTGTAATGTTATTGTTTGAGATACAGGTTTTGGACTTCATCATTCCCACGGGAGCTATTTGTCAAAGCTTGAACCAGATCAAGACCTCAGATTCTAGCATATTGAGAGGGGGAGTCTGTGAAAGGGGGAGTCTGGATTAACTGTCACACCCCAACCGATGGCGGAATCATCGGGGCGCGACACTGAGCGAAACAGATTGTTCAGAAGTTTCCATAACAACTATTTATATAATCCAGTTAAAGATACGTCCCATACCGTATCCCGAATAAACAAACATATTATTACAGATAACAACTAAACAAGTAATTCTGTTCCGACAACTCAGATTCAAATATTATTACAGCAATTGTTTATCTGCTTCTAGACCCCTATTCTGTTGACTTTCTGTTTGTAATGCCAGAGGACAAGATCTACAGACAACTATGCCTTAGACGCTTCTTCTTGGCAGACAACTATTTGTTGGGGGCTTCTAGAAACTTATTCAAGCCTCGCTTTCCTAGCAAGTAAGCATCCTGTCACATACGTTAAAATAAAGTCAATACATAAAATGTAAAGGTGAGCACACAAGTTTGATAATAGCATATAGAGTTCGAATAGTTTACGCATAACCAGGCACGTACACAGAGGAAAACGAAGCATGTTAATTATCGACATGGGACCATCGATACCAACGACTGCGGGTTGACCGTCCGAGACGGTTCGCGATACATGATTACCACCGTAATCCATGCAAGTAATTGTCCTTAATAACCCCCGTGTGAACGGGTGCTGAGTCCAAACTATAGTACTATGTTGCTAAGGCAGGTAGATAACACTCCACGTGTAAACATAATAAACATCATTCATTTAGTCAAGTAGCACATGCAATCGGTTAGCATTCAAATAGTTGTGTTTGATTGTGATTTGATAGGTAACGTATGTAACACCCAAAAGTGCTAAAAGCAAAAAGGGATCGAGTATACTCACAGTGATTGGTTATGGATTGAAGGGAGCGCTGAGAGTAAGATTAGCCTGAATAGTTCGATAGCATAACGATAAGTAACGCATGAAGGTAAACAAGTGTAAATGGATCGAATGGGCTGGTCGATCGAACGGTAGGTTCGATCGAACGGGCTGTTCGGTCGGCTGGAATGTCCGGTTGGACAGTCCTATTCGATCGGTCGGCTGGTATGTCCGGTTGGACAGTCCTGTTCGATCGGCCGATAGGCTCGATCGGCTGGACCATTCGAGTGGATTGTTTCTTCCTCTGGTGTGTTTGTGTTTGAGGATTTGAACTTTTGAAGTTTTCGTTGCAGCATTTGAGAATACTGAAGTGTTCCTACCTTTCAAGTTGATCGATCGAACGGTTCGTTCGATCGGCTAGCTCACTCGATCGACTAGGAACTTCGGAATCAGTCCTCAACTGAATGCCACTCGATCGAACAGTCTGTTCGATCGGCTGGCATTCCCTACTACAAACGAGTTGTGAAAACGATTAAGTGTTGAAGCATAGTATCTCATGATCCGAACAGTAATGTTCACCAATCGAGTGACATATTCGATCGAACACTACTTCATCAATACTATACCTCAAAAGTTTGGAAAAGTGAGACGCCATGTGCTAGCCGATCGGCTGGCCCGGTCGATCGGCTGGTGTGTCCGATCGGCTGGGCTGTTCGATCAGCCTAGCCGTTCGGCCAGCAAGTCTGACCTGGTCGGCCTTTCGTCTAACACTTGGTCATTTGGTTACTTGTCATTATATCGAGGTAGTTTGATAACAGGTTGAACTATGATACCTTCGTTCTTACTCGTCTCTCCGGCTCGGACAGGAATCACCCAAATCCGTCCGTTGAGTGGTTCGGAACGTCGGTTTAGGGTTTAACCCACTGTCGGTGAACCTCGTAGATAGAACCCGAATCTTGAACCTTTTAACTTGTTAGAATGATTAGTTAGCCGGTTCAAGCTCCGTTTCTAGCGGTTTGAAGGCATTGAGTGTAAAAGAGTTGAAAGAAAGTTGGGATTCCTTCTTTCAATTCTTTACAACATGTGGATGTTTAGATCCTTGATAGATCTTAGCTTGTTTATGTGGAAACCGGTTAGATCTAAGCCATTCACGGTTGAATGAGGCCAAAGTTTGGTGTTCTTCAAGAACACCATGATGACATCACCCAAGAACACTTAGATCTTGGTGATTTCATGGTTAAAATTCAAGTCTTGAAAGATAGAAAGGTGTAGAATCAAGTAATGATCAAGAACGTACAAGATTTAGAGTGAAAACTTACCGGGATTGAGAGAAATCTGAGAAAAGATGAAGAATAGGAGCTGGCCGGTCAGAACTTTCCAAAAGTGGAAATGAAGACAAGGACAACCCTATTTATAGGCTTCCAAAAGAGAAAAGTGGCAGCCGATCGGCCAGGAGCTCCGATCGAGTGGGCTGCTCGATCGGCTGGCAAGATGCTAGCCGATCGGCTGGCCTGTTCGATCAGGCGACTCCTGTTCGATCCGCGTCACACTTTGAGTGTTTCGTGACAATTTTCGATGTTTCGATTTCGATGGACGGTGATACGAATACGATAGAGTTCCTAGTCAAATTACTTTTAATCCCAACCACTATATCTAACATACAATCTTCGATAAGTCGCGTTTCGATGTCGGTTTCGATTGAGTTCGATTGCTTTTCGAGTTTCGATTTGATTTTCGATTGATTCGCTTGAATACCACACCAAACGTAAAGTAAACACGCACAAGTAACACATAAGGCACACACACACGTATAACAATACCAAAATTCGCATAATTCGAGTCTCGAGTTTGATTGATTGATCGATTAGCTTGATTGTTGATTGATTAACTTTATCGCATTGTTATTTCCTGTCATTCACAGTCGTAGATCGGTCGCATTGATTAAACATTCGATCATTTCATTTATACAACACTTACTCCACATAATACAAAAATAAAAAGAACATTAATAGTCAAGGAAGTCAAAGTTGACTTGGACTTTGACTTTGACTTTCGAAAACACGGGGTGTTACATTAACAGTCAAAGGGGAAGTTTGAAGATAGAGCCAAGAAAAGACCTGAACCTGTGAAGATAGAGTTTTTACGATGAGAAGACAAAGTTGAAGAAAAGACCAAGACTGAAGACTCGGAGCCAAAGACTTCGTCAACATCCAAGGGGGAGTCTGTTGGTGCACTAAATGTCTGTTAACTACGTCTGTATCGAGTCTTAGGTCTAGATAGGTTGTACGGAGTCGAAAAATAGGATTTGTGTGTTTAGAGTGAGATTTCGCTCCATATGACATTTATGTCATTCTGAGCGAAATCAGAACATGTAATTTCGCTCCTAAGTGTAGTTTAGTGATTTCGCCCGAGATTGCACATAGGGGTTTCGCCCCTGGCTGTTTGGAGCGAAATTAGCTCTAGTATAAATACCTTGATGTGTGATCTCATTAGGTATCGGTTGGAGCGAAATCAGAGTCGAGGTGCTGCCGGATTTTTGTCAGAATTCTTGTAAACGACTCAGAATTAAGTAATAGAAAAGGAAATTGAAAGGAAAAGCTGTTGTTACTTTGTTTACACTGATTCCGCCTTTGTACACAAAGATGAACTGCCTTAACTGACTATTTAGGGTCATAGAACGGTCCAACAGTAATCATAAAAGTGAAAGATTTGAGTATGAATGAACATGGATGATTGAAGGATCTAAGGTGTTGTGTATGATATTTGAAAGAATAAGATTTTATTGATATTTTGATGCATTAAGATCATATTAGATGATAAAATTTATGATATGAGCATACTAGATGCATATACATGAACATGCATGATGATTAGTGGTCATAAAATGATGATTTAAGTATGATTTGATAAAAATCAGTTATGAGCAGATTATAAACCTTAAAAAAAAGTTATTTTGAAGTGTTTAATGATAGATAACTTTGTCATAATGTTTGCTAGCTTTGTATGTGGTACTTGGTGCATTAAAAGTTGTAAAATACGTGAAATCGCATGATTTATGTGACTTACATAAAAACTGCACTAATCTGATTATAACCACTATTTTAATCAGTAAATAACATGTATTGTGTTAAAATATCAAGTCGTTTCGAGTGGGGATGGTTATGGTAACGTTTAACGCAAAACTATGCGTTAAAACGGTCAAAAATCGGCTTTTCGGGTGATTTCTATAAAACTGAATTAGATCAGTAAATAAACTGATATTTTTAGTTTAAAAATAAATATTTTAACTAATTTTAAGTTTACTTGGTGTTTGGTTGGTCATACGTGACTTCCGACGCCCGAAAACGTTACCAAATCGCTAAAATACTCATTTTTCAATGAACATTACTATGAGTAAATTTTGAGTGAACCTTA
Organism: Helianthus annuus; assembly: GCF_002127325.2. Taxonomy (NCBI): domain Eukaryota; kingdom Viridiplantae; phylum Streptophyta; class Magnoliopsida; order Asterales; family Asteraceae; genus Helianthus; species Helianthus annuus. Next base: position 153,144,131 of record NC_035449.2, on the reverse strand, counting down.
TGTAATAAAATGTGTTAAGTGATTTAAACATGTAAATTTGATAATATGTTAAGTGTAACTTGATAGTAGGAAATTTAGACTATGCATGTATACTTGTGCGTTTTGTGCGGTAGAAACGGTAAAATTGCGTTAAATGAGTAATTTGTTTGTCGAGCATGAAATTTGGTACATATGAGATGTTATATGTATATTTGCTTTAAAAATGACAAAATAGATAAGTCAGTAATATTTTGTGTGTTCGGTGGTAAATTCTATGAATGTTATGTGTATATATTACGACGCGCAAATCGTAGATATATTACGTATAAATGGGAAAGATAAGGGATTTACACAATAATGGTCACCAATAGAATCGTTCAAATCGCAAAATTTTATATAAATATATATATGGACTCATATATTAACACACCAACATAATCAAAAATGACAACTTTTCGAGAAATTCTCAAAGTTATGTGATAATTCTAAGAAACGGAGAAACTTAGGACTTTTGTGTTGAATGCGTATATTGATTTAGAATTGTTCTTATATTAGGACTATATAATAATCAATCTCTGAGATTGTGGTATTAAAATACGCACCCAAAGGTGAGTGTCACTAAACCCCTCTTTTTACTATTATATATATATATATTTTGGGGGTGGAACACGCCGTTAAAAGGGTTTAATAATGTTTTCGAAATAAAACATACCTTTTAATATAAAATATATATTTTCGCTGAAAATATATGAATTTGATAAGTCATACGTTTCGGAGTAAAACGATTTTGAAGAATAAATATTGTAATTGCGGTATTTCTTAAGAGAAATGAGACCGTACGAAATGGGAATGAATTCCGGACTGAGTCTCAACACTTGAGTGACAGGGGAATTCGTAAGTCGTAGTATATTAAATTGTCATATTAGTAGGATATATATATTGTACGTGAGGCAGACATCATATTGTTCTTCGAGAAAGAACCATGCGCCCATGATGTCGTTTAATCAGTTAAGTATGGTACGCTAGGAATTGTTGGTAGATCTATCGGGTTGACAACCCCGTCGTGACCAGTCGCCCCAAGTCAATGTCAAACGACGAATTAAGATTTTGTTTATTGTCTAGCATTGATTATCCCTGCATGGTTAATATATAGTTCGTATCGTCTAGCTAACATACGAGTCTGAAAGTTGACACAAGAGTTTAATATACAAAACCTAGGCAGTACTACAATCGTCGGAGTAATGAACCGATGGAAGCCCATGGATTTTATTAAGGAAGTAAATTGGACTTTCTAAAAATTTCCTGAATTGTTTTTAAATAAACACCTAATTAGAAAGTTTTCCTTGAAATAAAATCTGTTAGTAAACAATTAAGTGAACTCACCTTCCTTTGTGTTGACACTTGATTTTAACGTGTTCTACAGGTACTTGAACTTGGCTTCGGGAAATCATGGCGTATCTTGTGAATGATGATGCATGTTGTTATGTTTAATTATGTTGGACAACTTTTAAACTGTCTGGGACGTTTGTAATAAGATCCGCGAGGATCAAAACAACTTAACTTATGTGGTTGTGTCGTGACTTTTAAAAAATGTAATGTTTAATATTTATGTTTTAAAATATGTCAAAATGTCCAACAAAAGAGTGCATCGTCCACAAGGTATAAATGGGCACCAACTTCCGTCACCACTACGTTTTATATTCCGCTGCGACGTATTTTGGGGTGTGACAGTAAGCTCCTTTAGTAAGGAGGCGAGCTTTTGGGTAGATTCTTGGTTAAGCAGGACTTTAGTTTGGGGCTTTTTGGTGACAAAATCCTTGAGTTTTGAGACCATATAACCCAGTTGTTTCGTCAAATCATAAAACTGCTGGTTTTGGGCATCATCCAAATTAACGGACTCATCTGCTCCCCCACCAAAGGTTGTTGTATCAGTAGGTATTTGTGGAATTTTAGTCACAAAAGCATATTTCGATACCCTTTGTCTTGGTACTGGGGACTTCCAGTTGTTTTTCTTTCTAAAACCTTAGAGGCTTGAGTAAGACCAGATGATGTTGCCTTCAGGGTGGTCTTAAGAATGTTTCTGCTATCTTCCTGAAAACCAATGGGTTTAATAGGAATAGTAGAAGCCACCACTGCAATCACCTCATATGAAATTTTCTTGAGTGGGATGAGCCTCTTCCTCATGTGGGTGAGGAATAGATTCCATGTGTACCGGGGCTTCATTCTGTGGTTGCATCTCTGTAATTTATGGTTGAGATGTGCCTTTTCTTGGTACACAGGGGATCTTTCTCCACGAGTCTCTTTTCAAAACTGCTGGCTTGGCCAGTTGAAGTTACTAGAAACTATGGTGAAGAAGTAACCACAGTTTCTGGATGAGTTTGTGCTTCATCCTGACCTTCAGGGACCTCATCTTCTTGAGTAGTCTTTTTGGTTCTTTTGGAGGAAGTAGCTTTGGATTTGGAATGTGAGGATTTAGAAGTCTTTTGTGCTGAAGACTTCTTTCTCTTTTTGGAGAGTTTTGTTGTGGGTTTTTAGGGATGGGGTTATCTCTTTGGTCAGCAAGAGCAATGGGGTCAAAAGGTTGTTGTTCCTCAACTGCTGGCTATGCATGGTTATTGCCTTACACAGGCTCAGCTTCTTCCTCAATTATTATTGGCTCCTTTATAACCTTTCCGATCCTTGTAAATGTTTGAGCCAAAAGTGATTTGATGGGAAGGATTTCACCCCTTTTGTAGACTTCATCAGGCAATTCTATTTCTAGGATTGCCATGACTAGTCTGGGATACATTAAAAATTTTGAAGTTGAGTTAACATTTGAAAGAAATTCTTCAAAAATTTGATTTGAAAATTTAAATTTTGTTTTAGTCAAAATTGAGTATGCTTTGAATTGTGTTGACTAAGAAACCCCGTTCCAAGATCCAGATTTACCTTAGAGACATTGCATGAGTGTATGGACAAGGAATCTAAGACATGGATCACATTTGCCTTTATTATAAGTAGCATGTTTGATTTCACCATAATAACCATGTTCAATGAGCTCAAGGTCCGTCTCTGATTTTGTGAATTTGTCAACTCCTTGTGCATCATTGAGCTGGAGACGAGCGGATAAAATCTCTGGGGTGATTGCAACAGTAATATCTCTCACTTTTGCATTGATTGCTAATACAATTCCTTCATCATTGTTAACTAGAAATCGTTCAAGGTGGTTTTGTAAATGGTTGGATTCACAGTAAGAGCATGATGAAATGAAGATTTCTCAATAAGACCGATTATGTGATGATACAGAGGACAGGGCCGGTTCTGGGCCCGGCAAACCCGTGCCGACGCCCGAGGCCCAAAAATTCAAAGGGCCCGAAAAGTCTTTATAAGCTTGTATATATTTATTAAATTATATATTTAGTATATTTATCTATTTATTACGCAAAAAAGTATCGGTGGTGTAGTGGCAAAAACCATCTCAAAATAATGCAAAGGTCTCAAGTTCGAGTCTTTACTCCATCACTAAGTTTTTATTTTTGTAATTCATTTACCCTTAACCATAATTTTAGGCCCAATTCTTTTCATCGCCCGAGGCCTAAATTTTTTCAAGAGTTTTCAGGGACGGCTCTGACAGAGGATGACCCTTATCCTTAGTTAGATAAGGAAAAAGGTTGTGTATAGGACGAAAGGCAAGGTTTGCCATTATTAATAAAGGTGAGATAAAAGTTTAGTGAAAGAATTTGGGTGATAGGGTTTGCAATTGATTACAAGGAAGCTTTGAAATGGTTAAAAGAACTTTAGGATAAATTGGAGACTTATTTATAGGGTTAGGATAATGGTCACAAAGAATGGCTGGATTTAACTAGAACAGTTGGATTTTAGGTAAATTGTTGGAAGAAACCAACAATTTTGAACATAACTGAAGAAAAGCAGTAGTTCGTTTCCCTTTTTTGTTGAATGGGACACCATAAAGATAGAATTTTGGAACCCATGGCTTGTGGCTTGCAGACTTGGTTCCATCAAAACCTATGAGATTACCTCAAATATGATGATCTCAATTCATCATATGGGATTTTGAATTGAATGTATATTGTGAACAAGTTCAAATAATTGAGATTGGTTTGGACATATTCCAACAATGGATATATGTATTTGACAAGAAATGGTTACTATGAAAACCCAGTAAGTAATTTTGAAAAGAAAAGGAGCTTTCCAAGAAATATGTTGACTTGATATCAAAAGTCAACGTTTTTGCAATCATAGGGATTGTCAAAAATGAGTATAACAAAACAAGATCCGAACTTGTGAATAAAAGATCTTTTGAAGCGAAATCACATGCATCATAAGCAATGCATGTATGACATAGGAATTTGTCAAGAGATGAGATAGATGACTGTTGGCCTTATGAAAGAAAAATAAGGACCTTTTAAAATGAAACTTTGATCGGAATCAAAAGTCAACTAATACTTTAGTACAGGCAAAACTTACGGGTGCTTACGTTAGAATTTGCTATTGCTTCCTTTGTCGTAGCTATTTATGCGTTCTCCTTAGCTTTATCTGGTTTCTAGCCTTGTTGCTGGGTGCTTTAGATAGTTTCGGGCAGTAGGGACGGATGTGACCTGGTTCTCCACATTTGTAACAGATGTTATTTTTCCTTCTACATTCCTCCTTGGTATGTCCAGTCTTCTTGCAGAAGTTACAGTGGTGTGTCTTCCTAGAATGACGTTTTCTTGAGTGCTTCTTGTTATAGTTTCTACAGGTAGGTTGCGCGATTGTTGGTTCCGTTCCTTTATTCTTAGATGATTTCTCAGATCGGAATTCCTTATAAGAGTAACTATAGGTTGTGGTTTTCTTTCGTTTGGAAGATTGAGTTTTGATACGAATATCATGGCCACCATTGATACTAGGGTTAGGTTTGAAGTTATAGGTATGCTTACAGTTTCTAGTAGGACTTTCGTTTATAGGCACAGAATTTTTAATAGCTTCAATGATCGAAGGTATGGCATTCTATATTCCTTGAGCTATTATACTTTCTATAATAGTTTTATCCAAAGAATTTTCATTACTAGCCTGAATTTCCTGTTTACACGCAATTTTCTTTGACATTTGAATTGCAAACATGTTCAGATATAATTATCACAGAACTAAACAATTATACAGGCACATTTTATTGTTTATATTACATTAGCACAATTATAATCATACCTATCAGTATGATGCGTTGATATATATATATATATATATATATATATATATAAATTTTATCAAAATATGTGGAAAGTATATATATATATTATATTTTGTGTTGTTTCTTTCTTTATTGTAATAGCTTTTCTCTATATTGCCTTAGTTCAACTATATTTCCAGAGCTCATAGCTGGATAGGTATTCAGAAAATAAAGGTAAGGGTTTTATATGAAATTATGAGATTGTCCGTCATTGACCCACTATTATTCTTCAAGAGGTGGTGTTAGTACAAATATCCTTAAGGTATCTTTTGAGTTAAAAGTGGGTATTGGTTAAGAAAAATTATCAAAATAGATCTTGAGTAAACATGTAGATTTGTTTCTTCTGTTTATATAAAAGCTTGTTTTCTACAGAAGATATTTGATTATTATATTGTATATACTATCAAGAAATTTTATCCTGTACATGCATACGTATATGAATATAAAATTTCAAATTTCTGGTAATTTATATATATAATATTAAATTATTTATATAAAAATCTAACTATATAACTGATGGTATTAATTATCCTATTTATTCCCATAACTTTATTTATTCCTTTATACTAACAATGGTAATAGTATATTGAAATAAATTTCTATTAAATTTATTGAACATAATATTTTTGGATAAAAGGGGTAAATCACAAAAGAAATAAATTTAATCAAAATATAAATTTTAAGGATTCTTTTAGAACAATTAAATTTTTAACTGGCAGGTTGACTCATTTTGGTTATAACATATTGGGTCTTGATTCTTAATTTATGATATTTATTTATTTATTAAAGAATCATAATAGATAATACGAAGTTTGGCGTTTCTAAATTTGATCCTTAATATATTAAGTAGTGAAGTATTACTCGTATATAAGAATATATATATATATATATATATATATATATATAATTTAAGGAATAAGTTGAACTATTGGATAAAAATCTTTAAGCTATTTCCCGTCGATATGTATGTGTTGTGTACATATATTTTAAATCATCTAGTTATACAATATCAAATATTTTTGTACTTATTTGTATGAAGTATCATTTGTTTTATTAATATAGGTTATACAATATAAAATATCTTATATATATATATTTGCATACTTTGCATATAGATGAAAATGTACATGTGCTTATATGGATATAATATAATCATGTGGAATAATATTTCATAGAGTTATTATGAAAATCCTGTTATTTAATTATTGTATTTTAAACAACAATGCTAGGATACTATATTTTAACAAAATTAATATAATTATATGTTTTGTCAAAATTTTGGACAAAGTATATATATATATATATATATATATATATATATATATATGTGTGTGTGTGTGTGTGTGTGTGTGTGTGTGTTTAGGTCGAATGAAATTTGAGATTATATCATAAATAATAAATTATATTACTCATATAAAACAACATTTTATATTATGATATTTCAGTGACATCATACCTAAGGGGTGTTGTAACAACTCTCACTAAAATACATAATTAGGATAATAATTATCTATTAAGAAAACCCTAATTGAGACACCCAAGTAATTTGGCATAAACCCTAAAATTTCCGGAACCATCAGAATCAGGATCAGGGCCCCTAAAACTCAAGGGGGGTAAACCCTAGTTGGACGATTATCCACAGAACTCGTTGGTTAAATCTTATTTGTTAAATTTGTTGATTCAGCCAAGCTAGTCCCGAGCCTAGGCAGCCTATAATTAGACTGCTTCCCTTACGGACCGTAAGGGAAGTGGCTTACGGTCCGTAAGCCTGTCCAAAAATCAGTATAAATAGCCGACCTTGGCACTTGCTTTCTGTTGTTAAAACGACGGCCAAATTCTTTGTGTACGTCGAGTTATAAGCAAAACAGTTCACAACACACACTAATTCACGAAGTGCTGCCGCAATCAAGGTAATAACTCGATCGCTATTACGATTCAACGTCCGATCGATTATAACTATCCAACGATTGTCCGAGTGCTGCTTAAATCGAGCTTGTACTTTGATTATTCATCGTGATTTCGACTTGAATATTTGAGTGCTGTTCGAATTCGGACTATGCTCTGTTATTCGTCGTGAATCCGTTGAATTATTAAGTATTGCACCATATTAATCGTTGTGAGGGTTTAATCTCGTGAATTGTCGTAACTGCTGTATTAGTTACTAACCCGTTTGTGTGTGCATTGTGTTAAATTAGGTTTAATCAAGGCTAATCAGTAGGCTTATATCTTGCTCGTTAAATCTGCAATGTGAGTCATTCTCTTTTTATCAACTGTTTTACAAAACTCCAAATTATTTTCAAAGTTATAATTACAGGGATTAAGTCTTTGTAATCACCATAGTACAGCCGGTATGTGGGGTTTTGTATACATTACTTGTTTCCCGTCACACTTGGACAAACGGGTGGCCAAGGGGTGATCTGACCACAGTCACAGACACCATTGGACAAATGGGCTAGCCAATGGATGGTCGAGTGACAAATACTGTGGGTAGTTGGTTGATATCAGAAACATTGTAATCGCTCTTAATACTGTAGATTATAACTAAAAGCTGTTTTACATAAAAAGAATGATTCACTCAGTATTTCCCCGCTGACAAAACCTTTTTCAAACATGTTTCAGGTGATCTGTTGTGATCCAAGAAAAGTGTCGTGAAGCACTACAAAGCTCAGAGAAGTGGCTCAATGTGAATAAATAAAGAAACATGTTTTTAGAAATAAAGATTTCCCCGTGAAATCATCTTACTGTAAATTATGGGATTTTATCCCTAAACTTGATATAATATATTAAACGGGCATTTTTAGTATTAAAAGATCCTGCATTAAAAGACTTCCGCTGTTGCCTAAATTAAATACCACGGGATTTCCTGCCCCGCGGCTCTTGAACCGGGTCAAACCGGGCCGAGGGCCGTGACAGGAATAAGGTGGTATCAGAGCCACCGATCGAGCCACTAATTTAAGCCTATAAATTAAGTATTTGACAAAATACTTGATTTTACTAGTTGCTATTTTGTGATTATATGTGATTATTAACTGATTATTTATTAGATACAGTATGGGTAAACAAAAGCTTTCTGCTATCTACCACAAATTAGATACTGCACCTCAGGAAAAAGGAACCTCTTCCTCCAAACCCCCAGCAGACCTAAAAGAAGGAATTTTTGTTCGTAAAGCAAATTATGAAATCCTCTTACCCCAGAGAAAAGAAATTCAATTCTTAGAAAGGGTCAGGAGAAAATAAAGAAACCCCAAGCCAAGAAAGTGAGGTTTAATCCAGAAATCCAGGAATTTGTTACTAGTCCACCTTGGGAGGACGAATTAGATGAAAAATGGGCAAATCTTTATATGCTAGCTACCGTAGCAGAAAATGCAAACCTCTAGATTACCAATAAGCCTGAACTAATAGAAAACTGCTACTCCGTAAATAAATAATCAATTCCAGTGTGTTCTCTTTCCTGTTGTTTCTGTACAAATTAGTATGCAATAAAACTTCAATGTTTATTTGTTAAACTTTGTTCCAAAGTTTTAACTTAACATTTTTGTGCATTTTGCATATATGCTATCCAGCATGAATGAGATATCGGAAGCATTCCAGAATCTCAACCTTTACCCAGTACCAATTGAAGTCTCCCACGACTTTACTGGTTACATTGCTGACATAGAAGAACCCCTGGAATTCCAAGCTCCACCGCTGGAAAAAGCCAAACCTAAAAAGAAAAGAAGATATGTAGGATGGAGAAAAGTGCGCAGGAGGAAGCCAGCCACTAGGAAACTTCCTAAAATAGAAAATCCTGTGAGCAAAGGAAAAGAAATAGAAACTGGAGAGAGTTCCAAACAAGCAGGAATAGAAATAAGGGAAGATAGGAAGCAAAAGGGAATAGAGATCGGAGAGAGCTGTAAACAACCTGAGGAGATCACATTCCAAGACGAAATAGACCGTCTACTGGCGAATTGTGATGTCATAGAACCTATTAACAATAATCTCTACTCTTACCCTGCCACAGCCCAATTCCCAATAAACTTAGAACCAGTTATTCCAGACCCACTAATCCACACCCGACCTTTAGGCCAAATGGAAGAGTGGTGGACAAATGACTGGCAATTCCAAAATATGATCAATAGTCGCTTTACTTTACTTCCTCAATTTGATCCAGAACCTATCCCTAACCCGCCAATGAGCTATAAAAACCTGGCCGAACTTCATCAGTTTGGTGAAGAACTGATAGGTACAGGGAATAGGATCCGGGAAATAGGGGAACAAATCTCTTGGAAGTATGACGAGAAGGAGCGTCACTACTGAACTGCCAGCTGATCAAAGAATAGTGGGGTTGGAAAGTCTGTTTGTATAATAATAGTAATAGTAAAATCTAACTCTGTAAAATGGGAAATAAAACAGTGTAAGATAAAAAAATGTGTATTGACGCCTATATCATCTATTAAACAAATTAGAAATCGAGAAATCGACAATTTTGGCTATAGATTTGTCGTGATAAGATTGTGTGATTTTGTGCAATTGTTTTGATTATTTGACACTAATAATTATATTCATAATAATTATCAGATGGAAAATGCTAGTAATGAACCAGTTAATGAAGAGAATCAATCTGAGCAAAATCAGGAAAACCAGTATATGACTAGACAAGATATTGAAAATATCATTACTCAAGGGATAGCTAATGCTATACCTGCAATCATGGTTGCTGCTCAGAAACCTGTTGAACCACAACCAATTATTCCTAGTAAACGTACTCAGGAAGACAATTTTAGTCATAGTGTAAATGGAGGCGGCAATCATGATAATCATGATAACCATCCGCAACAGGCTCCACTTCCTAAGAAAATGAAAGTTGCAACGTCTGTTTGCACTTACAAGGAATTTCTTGCTTGCAAACCTATAGAATTTGCAGGTAACAAAGGAGCAACTGCAGTACTGCGTTGGTTAGAGAAAACCGAAGCAGTAATTGCAATAAGTAAATGTGCCGAAGAAGATCAGGTCATGTATGCCTCAAACCTGTTCAAAGAAGGGGCGCTAGAATGGTGGAACACGGTATTACAAGCAAAAGGAAGAAAAATAGCCTATGCACTGAACTGGGAAGAATTTAAGAGTCTTGTAGAAAGAAAATTCTGTCCCGAATATGAAAAGGAACAAATGGCAAATAAGTTCCTAAGTCATCGTATGACGGGAGTAGATTGTCGCGGTTATACTTCGACATTCTTTGAATATGCAAGAGTGGTACCAACACTGGCTTCACCAGAACCGGTACTCATTTCCCGTTATATTTGGGGATTAATTAGTGAAATCCATAACATCGTTAAAGCTGCGAGACCTCGTACTATTGACGATGCTGTGGAACTAGCTAATACCTTAACCGATGAACTGGTACGCACAAGAGAAGAAGATCGAAAGAAGGAATTGGCTCAGAAGATTACCCAATGATTTCGTGTGGGTAATACTAAGAAAAGAGGAATAGGGCAATCCTCATTACCTCCTTTCTGTAGAAATTGCAAGAAGAAACATTATGGACAATGCAATATAATCTGCAACTTTTGCAAGGCAAAAGGACATCGTGAAGAAGATTGCAGAAGGAAAACAAGAATCTGTTATAACTGCAGAGAAACGGGACATTTCCAATCTGAATGTCCTAAATTAGCCAAACCAGCAGACAATAAAGCTAAAACGGCCGACGGAACTACTAAGAAGAATGCACGAGCATTCCAGCTGACCACTCAAGAAGCCGAACTCATCCCAGATGTGATAGCTGGTACGTTCTTAGTTCACGACGTATTTGCGAAAGTATTATTTGACTCTGGTGAAAACCAAAGTTTTATTAATACTTCATTCTGCCAAGCTCTTAATTTACCATTAACTACCCTTAGGCAGATTCTTACGGTCGAAACCGCAGGAGGGAATTCTGTTAACATAGATAAAGTTTTGCAAGAAGGAAAAATAGAACTATTAGGTCATAAGTTTTCTGCAAACCTGTTACCTATGAAATTAGCCGGATTCGATGTGGTATTAGGAATGGATTGGTTAGTAGCCAACCATGCTCGAATCCTCTGTGATAAGAATTCCGTAGAAATTTGTACCCCCACAGGAGAGGTGATTTTGATTACAGGAAATTGACCTCGAAAGCCACTGAAATTCATCTCAGTAATGAAATTGGCTAGCTATTCGAGAAAACAAGAAATGGTGTATATGATTTCGGTAATCATTAACACTAAAAATAAGGAACTCCGGGATATCCCTGTAGTTTCAGAATACCCAGATGTTTTCCCAGAAGAATTACCTGGTTACCACCCGATAGAGAGGTAGAATTTAGAATTCATTTAATTCCGGGTACTACACCAATAGCGAAAGCACCTTATCGATTAGCACCCACCGAAATGCTAGAACTGAAAAAGCAGTTAGACGAATTACTAAGCAAAGGATTTATACAACCTAGTTCATCCCCTTGGGGAGCACCATTGTTGTTTGTGAAAAAGAAAGATGGATCAATGCGAATGTGTATTGATTATAGAGAGCTGAATAAAGTTACAATTAAGAATCGATACCCATTACCTAGGATCGATGATCTTTTTGATCAGCTTCAAGGAGCTAGGTATTTTTCTAAGATAGACTTAAGATCCGGATATCATCAACTAAAAGTACAAGAAGAAGACATACCTAAAACTGCTTTCAGAACTAGGTATGGTCATTATGAGTTTACAGTCATGCCCTTTGGATTAACGAATGCACCCGCAACATTCATGGACATGATGAATAGGATCTGTAAACCATACTTGGATAAATTTGTGATCGTTTTCATTGACGATATACTTATTTACTCCAAAAGTCAAAAGGAACATTGTGAGCATCTACACGTACTCTTAACTTTGTTAAGAAAAGAAAAGCTCTATGCCAAATTCTCAAAGTGTGAATTTTGGCTGCAAGAAGTGCAATTCTTAGGTCACTTAGTAAATCACGAAGGAATTCATGTAGATCCTGCTAAGATAGAAGCAATCACGAAATGGAAAGTTCCGCAAACAGGTATGGAAGTTAGAAGTTTTCTAGGCTTAGCTGGATACTACAGAAGATTTATTAAGGATTTCTCTAGGATAGTCGTACCTTTAACTAAGTTGACCTGTAAAGCCGTTAAGTTTGAATGGGGATCTAGACAAGAAGAAGCTTTTAAGATTTTAAAGCACAGATTAACAAATACTCCAATTTTAGAAGGAACCGAAGATTTTGAAGTATATTGTGATGCTTCAAAATTAGGATTTGGATGTGTGTTAATGCAACGCAAAAAGGTAATTGCATATGCCTCTAGACAATTGAAAAAGCACGAAGAGAATTATACGACTCATGATTTAGAATTAGGAGCCATAATTTTTGCCCTTAAGATCTGGAGACATTATCTGTATGGAAGCAAGTTTACAGTCTATACAGATCATAAAAGTTTAAGGTACATATTTGGGCAAAAAGAGTTAAATATGAGGCAAAGAAGATGGATGGAAATCCTAAGCGGTTACGACTGTGATATTCAATATCACGAAGGAAAAGCGAATGTAGTCGCAGATGCCTTAAGTAAGTATCATGAGAAGCAGAAGCGAGTCCGTGCTCTTAGATTGAATCTACAAGTAGATTTAATAGAACAAATTAAGGAAATTCAAGAAACAGCAATCAAGGACGATGCTGAAGGAATGAAAGGTTATATAAAAGAATTAGAACAAGGAAATGATGGAATTTGGAGATTCCACAAGAAACGAATTTGGGTACCTAAGCAAGGAGAATTAAGAAATAAGATTTTAGAAGAAGCTCATAAATCTAGGTATACTATACATCCAGGAATTAATAAGATGTACCAAGATTTAAGGAAGAATTTCTGGTGGATAGGTATGAAAAAGGATATAGCTGAATACGTATCTAAGTGTTTAACCTGTTCCCAAGTTAAAGCCGAACATCAGAAACCTTCAGGACTACTACAACAATTGGAAATGCCTGTATGGAAATGGGAACTCATAACAATGGATTTTGTTACTAAGTTACCCAGAACCAGAAAAGGTAATGATGCGATTTGGGTAATTGTAGATCGATTAACCAAATCAGCTCACTTTCTACCAATGAAAGAAACCTTTAGCATGGAAAGGTTAGCAAAGTTGTATGTAGACGAAGTCGTATCTTTACATGGAGTTCCGCTCTCCATTATATCAGATAGGGATAGTCGTTTCACTTCCCATTTCTGGACTAGTTTCCAGAAAGCAATGGGAACCCGACTAAATCTGAGTACTGCATATCATCCACAAACCGACGGACAAAGTGAAAGGACGATACAAACTTTGGAAGACATGCTTCGTGCATGTGTGATAGATTTTGGCGGTAATTGGGATAGCCACTTACCTTTAATTGAATTCTCCTATAACAATAGTTATCATTCAAGCATTGAAACTGCTCCATTCGAGGCACTGTATGGACGCAAGTGCAGAACTCCAGTTTGTTGGGCAGAAATAGGAGAAAGTCAATTATCAGGTCCAGAAATCGTACAAGAAACTACTTATAAGATAACTCAAATCAAGGAAAGATTGAAAACGGCTCGAGATCGTCAGGAGAGCTATGCAGACAATCGTCGTAAGCCGTTAGAATTCCAAGTCGGAAACAAGGTACTTTTGAAAGTTTCTCCTTGGAAAGGAGTAGTACGATTCGGTAAGAAAGGAAAACTAAGTCCAAGGTTTGTAGGACCATTCCCAGTAATCCAACGAATAGGACCAGTTGCTTATCGTCTACAACTACCAGAAGAACTAGCTGGAGTACATGATGTATTTCATGTATCCAATCTCAATAAATGTTTAGCAGACGAATCCCTGGTAGTACCTCTACAAGATGTAGAGGTAAACGAAAAGCTGAAGTTCGTAGAGAAACCACTACAGATCGAAGATAGAAAAGTCAAGTTTCTCAAGCACAAACGACTCGTACTGGTCAAAGTCAAATGGAATTCAAAGAGAGGACCAGAATACACTTGGGAGCTGGAATCAGAAATGAAGCGAAAATACCCTCATTTATTCTAGTAAATCTCGAGGACGAGATTTTTCTTAAGGTGGGGAGGATGTAACAACTCTCACTAAAATACATAATTAGGATAATAATTATCTATTAAGAAAACCCTAATTGAGACACCCAAGTAATTTGGCATAAACCCTAAAATTTCCGGAACCATCAGAATCAGGATCAGGGCCCCTAAAACTCAAGGGGGGTAAACCCTAGTTGGACGATTATCCACAGAACTCGTTGGTTAAATCTTATTTGTTAAATTTGTTGATTCAGCCAAGATAGTCCCGAGCCTAGGCAGCCTATAATTAGACTGCTTCCCTTACGGACCGTAAGGGAAGTGGCTTACGGTCCGTAAGCCTGTCCAAAAATCAGTATAAATAGCCGACTTTGGCACTTGCTTTCTGTTGTTAAAACGATGGCCAAATTCTTTGTGTACGTCGAGTTATAAGCAAAACAGTTCACAACACACACTAATTCACGAAGTGCTGCCGCAATCAGGGTAATAACTCGATCGCTATTACGATTCAACGTCCGATCGATTATAACTATCCAACGATTGTACGAGTGCTGCTCAAATCGAGCTTGTACTTTGATTATTCGTCGTGATTTCGACTTGAATATTTGAGTGCTGTTCGAATTCGGACTATGCTCTGTTATTCGTCGTGAATCCGTTGAATTATTAAGTATTGCACCATATTAATCGTTGTGAGGGTTTAATCTCGTGAATTGTCGTAACTGCTGTATTAGTTACTAACCCGTTTGTGTGTGCATTGTGTTAAATTAGGTTTAATCAAGGCTAATCAGTAGGCTTATATCTTGCTCGTTAAATCTGCAATGTGAGTCATTCTCTTTTTATCAACTGTTTTACAAAACTCCAAATTATTTTCAAAGTTATAATTACAGGGATTAAGTATTTGTAATCACCATATTACAGCCGGTATGTGGGGTTTTGTATACATTACTTGTTTCCCGTCACACTTGGACAAACGGGTGGCCAAGGGGTGATCTGACCACAGTCACAGACACCATTGGACAAATGGGCTAGCCAATGGATGGTCGAGTGACAAATACTGTGGGTAGTTGGTTGATATCAGAAACATTGTAATCGCTCTTAATACTATAGATTATAACTAAAAGCTGTTTTACATAAAAAGAATGATTCACTCAGTATTTCCCCGCTGACAAAACCTTTTTCAAACATGTTTCAGGTGATCTGTTGTGATCCAAGAAAAGTGCCGTGAAGCACTACAAAGCTCAGAGAAGTGGCTCAATGTGAATAAATAAAGAAACATGTTTTTAGAAATAAAGATTTCCCCGTGAAATCATCTTACTGTAAATTATGGGATTTTATCCCTAAACTTGATATAATATATTAAACGGGCATTTTTAGTATTAAAAGATCCTGCATTAAAAGACTTCCGCTGTCGCCTAAATTAAATACCATGGGATTTCCTGCCCCATGGCTCTTGAACCGGGTCAAACCGGGCTGAGGGCCGTGACAGGTGTTATCTTATATCTTTGATTAAGATATTAATGTTCATAATATTATTATAATTTATATGGAATTGTATTCACATAAATATATAGGTATGATATATATCACAAAATTTAATATTAATATATTATGAATATATCCCCTTTATATATTTATAGCATAAGATACTGTAAAATACAAATAGGGGTTACACATACTGAGAATTTAAAAGACATAAAATCATTTAGGTATAATACATATTATATTAATATTTATATTATGATATTTTTGAAGTATCATACCTAAATTGTGTTATCTTATATTAATATGGAGATATTAATGTTAATATTGTAATATTATTATAATGTTATAAAATTCATATTGAATTATATTCATATAAATATATGATATATCATAAAAATTGATAAGACATAACATTATTAATATATCACCTATATATATATATATATATATATATACTTTTTAAATATAGCATAACTGTAAGATACACATAATGGTTACACATATTGGGAATTCAAAATTCGGTAAATGACATAAAAATCATAATAAATATATTAAGATTTTATGTTCACAGGATAACACATAAGGTATTAATTTTCTAACATAAATGGTTAAGGTTTAGGTATTGGAAGAACACCTAAAGGGCTTAAACAAGTGGCATAGCTCTGATACCACCTTCTGTCACAGCCCCCCGACCCCACCCTGGGAGCGGGAGCCGCGAACCAATCAGATGGTATCGATGTTTATTAATTTGGCAGCGGAAATTTTTATCAGGATCGTAGTTAGAAAATATTTTTATCAGAGTTAAACACCAAGATGTTTAAAACAGATAAATGGGATAAGCCCCAAGTTTTGCTGATGATACATTTATAACAAACAAGTGGGACAAAACCCGATTTTCATTTATAATATATTTATAGGGATAAACCCTAATTATTGAAAACAATTCTCCTTTTTACTTAGGTAACTTTTATAGCCACTTTTCTAAGCCTTCAGTGCTCTCCAGCTGTCTTTTATTGGCTTTCACATTGTGTTACCTGAAACGCGTTTTAAAAACATTTTTATCAGCAAGAAATACTAGCGAGTACATCCCAATTTATAAAACTTCAGTTGTTATAACATTACAGTATTAAGGGCGATTACAATGTTTATATCTACATAATTACTCGGTCAGTACGTGTCACTCAACGGATCTGTGACTATGGTCATATCACACATTGGATACACGTGCCCAATTGTGAAGGTTATCAAGTACTGTATACATACCCCATAATACTGGCAGCAATTGAAGACTTACAAAGACTTAATCACTGTAGTTATAACTGATAAATATTTATAGTTTTTGGAAAATATTTGAGATAAGGGCTCACAAACTGTGAGAAAAGAGAATGGACTCACATTTATAGACTTAGGTATTTCTACAGGCTTCCTGGTAATATTATAGCTTCCTGATAATAGTATAGCTTCCTGTTGTTTCTCCTGGTTATTTATAGATTTTAAACAATGCACATGTGTTAGTAAGATAACCCAAATCATATTAACCGTACAACTCGAGACAGAACTCAAATGACCGAGTCAGGCAAAGCCAACATGCATTACAGAATCCTAGATCAATTGAGTGTAACACGAGACAGAATTCCAACGACTGAGTCGGGCAGAGCCGACATGCGTTACGGAAATCCTAAATCGATCATGTAGGGTAATAGCAGGGCTATAGTACTTACAACAAGGCAGAGCTTCGCTGATTAGAGGGTATTAGGTTATGGCCTTAGCCTACAGAAGTTTTGAGAGAGAAATTAGAATTCTGAACAATTGAAATGGCCGATCCTGACCCCTTTTATAGCTGGTCGAAGGGCGGCTCGCGCCCCGTGACGGCTTCTTCTTCATCTTCCGCGGCCCACAAGGGCCATAAAGGCGGCTGTAGGCTCGATTAATCAGCACCCTAGTCTCGACACGTTCTGACACGTGGCACAAGCAGTGCCCGACAAGTCATACTCCGTCGCGCCCCGCAAAGGGATTCCTTCGGCTGTCGCAGGCCACGATGGCACTAATTTATTTGTTTTATTTGTTTTTTATTAATATTAATGTTAATCGGGTCTGTTTCTCACATACGGGGTGTATTTAGGAGCGTTTAGGGGTGTTTCTCGAGGGTTGTTACATGGGACTTCGACCTCACGTCAAATTTTGATGTCGTTGCCTGGGAGTAGTGCGCAACGTTTGTTATCTTAAGTAGCTGTGTTTGTTATTTTCGGGTTTACGCTGGTTGTGTTAGTGTGCAGGTACCTACAGGTGTATTCATACAGATATAAACCTAAATATCAAATACTTACTTATTTCGTGGGGAACATCTCTCGGATATATAGGTAATCCCTGAAATCTTGTTTGAAAGGCTTTCTATTTCTAACATACTAGGTCTTTGTACGTGATGATATCTGGGGTATTATACCAGGACTTCTGATTTTGCGGGAGCAATAGCCTAGTCCTCGTATAATGCTCTGCACTGCTTTATTCATATAGCCTACCCTCAGCATAAAAAATGATGAAACATTGAAAAATGCTAATCATGTGTTGTTGAAGAAAAGATCCCCAAATGGGACACACCTAAAGACGAGCCATCATCTTTTTGTCTGAATGGAAGTTCTAACCTGAGCTCTCATGGTCTCGCATTACCCGTTTATAGATATCATTAGTGTACATTCACCTGTAAGAATGAATATAGGAGTCTGGATACGGGAGTATATTCTGAGGTGGGACACGCGAATAAGTTTAAGTGCTTAAAACACTAATCTCGTATCTTGAAACAGTTGAACTTTGTGTGAAAATTTACGTGGATCAGTATACTGACAATCTACGTGAATCGTTTAGAACTTAAAATGTTTAAAGTTTAACGGTGTTAGTGATTTGTCTCAAAAGCTGATATGATCCTCTTCCACAAACTCACAAAAATATTGTCTGTAAATATTTGCTTACTGTTTTCTTTAAAGAAAAAAAACCCAAAAAGAATGTGTTTTAGCATAAAATTTTGAAAAACCAAAAAGATTTTTGTTCATCTTATTTTCGACAACTGATGTTGAAAAGCTGATTTTCAAAATTCCAAGTGCTAAACATGATGGACAACAGGTTTGGGAGAGTTTGTTTAGAAAAAAGAAAAATGGTATTCTTACAAGTGGTCATCAGAAATTATAAATGTAAAATCATTTTGAATGATATCTACAAGTGATAGTTTGAGATTGTTTTTACAAGTGGTCTCTAAAATTGTCAAATTTTATATTTAAGAAATTTACTTTTTGGTAGAGATTGTGTAGGCAGAAGCAGCCAGATTTTGACTCTTGAAGATATGCAGATACAAGCCAGGTTCCAGATCTTGTTGCTACAGAGAGTCAGGAAACGGTCTTGAATATGCGAAAGCTGCAAAGCATGATGAGCAGAGATTGTGCCAGGTTTCTGATCCAAAGCCTGTAGATTGTGAATTCCAGACTGCGATCCCGGCTTATCGAAAGGGGGAGTCTGAAGACATTAAAGCCCGGTTCGAATCTTGTCTGCTATTTCTGAAGATTTTGGATCAACATCCAAGAGGGAGTCTGAAGATGCAAGAGCCAGTTTCTGATCTTGGAACTGTGTTCAAGATAGAAGCTGCTGATGATGAAAGAGGATAGAGCCAGGATTGAGATGCTGGGAGAGAAAGAGGAAAAGAGAGAGATAGTGATAGAGATTGAGGATGCGTACAATGGAGAATTCTTTGGAGAGAGCGAGAAGACTGATAAAAACTGAAGAATTGACTTACTGAAGACTCGACACCGAAGACTTCGTCAACATCCAAGGGGGAGTGTTTGTGCATATGTCTGTCGACTTCGTCTTGTATCGAGTCTTGTAATAGAATTGATAGATCAAGTCACGTAGTATGAACGGAACGGGAAACTGATGTCACACCCTGGCTTTGCGGAAGCGTGGGTTATTTGGTGTGACTTCTTAATACCATAGCAACAATCATAACAATGCTATATGATAAAAACATGAGATATTCGCCCATTAATAAAGTTTAGAAAAATCCCATTTTATGCTCGTCTTAATACATCATTCACAAAACAAGTTACAAACCTTAACTTGATTTAATTGAGTTCATAAAGACTTAGCAAAAGACTTTAAAACAATACTAGGTTTAGGGATATGTAACCCGTCCAGGAAGAGGTTACATCTTCTAAACCCTGGATGACTTCTTTATTCAAACGCAGCTTGAAAATACGTGCATACCGTGCCAGATCCGTTAGTTTCCTGAAATACATGTAGTTTGAAAAGTCAACATAAAGTTGAGCGAGTTCATGTGTAAGTGGGTATGTATAACCCGTTGTAAAAATGTCTGTATGTATAAAAATCCCTGGTATGTAGCAAATAAGGAAAAATGAGATCACCATTGGTTTGCAAGGCCAATGGTATGTGTGAAGTGCAGTAGGAAGACTCAAACCTAGCAGATTTTTGCGTCGGGCTCAAAGTCACCACCTGGTTCATTCGGCGGACTCAGGGGTTGGGCTCGCTACACCCTGATAGATCTACCGCTAATGACCCTCAGTCCTACAATGAGGATTAATGGCCTCCAGTTCCCGCCTACCCACTCACATGATCTAAGTAGTAACCCTCCTTACGCTAACCATACCATGTAAAAAGTATTCGTAATCATAGTAACATGTATTTCACCCCCGCAGTTTAAAAAACTGAAAACAGTTAAGAGAAAAGGGGGACATGAACTCACCATATTGCGTCTTCGTACTCGTAACCCAAATCTCCACGACAATCACGACTACCTACAATGGTCTATTGTCTATTAGACGAACGGGTAGTGCCTTGTCTTAGTATTTGTGTTTTTGGGTTATGTTTCTGGTATTATTCCAAGTTATAATAATTGTGTTTAGTTTTGGAATAATTGTTTCTATATTAATACTTCTCAAGTCTTCCTATTCGTGTTCCCTTCCCAAGGATGGGGGTAATTTATACTTGTATACTCGTATTCTTAAAATATTATATGTACCTGTATATCCTGCCAAGTAATGGCGTCGTATTTCGATGTATTGTTCCAAAATAATATTTTACCAAAATATACGTATACGTTATAATCCCAAAAAAATATATTTTTAAGTCTCACTTGAAAATATATTTTAAATCACTTGTCTAAAATGTTCTGATTCCAAAATATACATATTTTTCCCAAAAATATTATATTTTACTTCATACAATTTCCCAAAATAATACTTTGTCAAAATACACCATTAAGAGTATTTTCCGAAAATACGCGTGTTACATTTTAGAGTTCGCGTTGTAAAAACAATACCGATGTAACTTAAATATTTATTTGTGAGGGCGTTGGTATTATTTTGGAGTCGTATTTTCATGATATATCAAGTAATATTATTTTTACCCTAAAAATAATATATCTTTAGTTCACATAATAGTCACGTAAGCACACAAGCGTTTTATTAAGAAATATATATTCTTAATATATATTTAACAAGTTTCCTTTACAAAAATCCACCTCCGTCACTTGGTTATTTTGTAATAAAAATCATGGCGAAATTTATATTTTGAAAGCAAGTTAAAAAATATATTTATAACACTTGTCACAAAAATATTTCTAAGTGTTATATTTCTGGAAAAATTTCGCCAGAGTTTCCTCTGTAACTGGAGGTGGCCACGCTTACTAGCGTATCATTTTCTTTTCATATAACACGTTAGATCGTTCTCAATAACCAACCCGACATTTAGACATGCAAAATACTACTTATATCCTTTCAGTTTTAATATACGAAACTGGGCTGTTTTCGATTATTTTATTAAAATAGTTATCTTATTCCAAAAATTCCCAAATTTTTACAGAATGTCTGCTATGACCCAAATATTATTGTGTAAAAATATCGTGGTCCAAATCATCACCAATATTTTGTAGAAATTCATTTTCCGGACTGCATTCAGATTTACCTTTTTCAGACTGCAGTTCACGGAATATTTTATTTAAAATTCATCGAGAGTCTGATTTACGAAATTCTAGTTGGAGATCACGGCGACAACAGTGACCATATACAGTATAAATTTTATGATCTAACTCTACACAGAATTCAAGTTATGACTGAAAATATGACTCTCATTTACTGCTGTAAAAATGCAGCTTTAGTTGCTGTTACAAATCGACGCTTTAAAAATAGTAAACGAAGTCCAAAAATTATGATTCCGGTGCCATTAGAACCGTATTTCATAGTACATAAACCCAGACTTCAGAAAACACATTTTTTGTTAGGTTACGGTCTGGTTACAGCCAGCTGAAGTTGGCTGTAATCACTAAACAGCTTACTGTTTCAGTCTTTTAACATTATAAAGTGCGTTCGATTGATTCCGTTAACATGTTTAGCGATCACAACACTACTTACAGCAGATCATTACTTATATATTTCAGATTCATCATGTATTATTATCTTTCATCTCATGACCTTTATGTAAAGCTTCATGTTTGAGATTTAAGTGTAAGATCTTTTAGTGTTCATAGACTTTCATCCTATTTTAACTATTAACCACCTTCATAAGATGTGAAATGAATGGATCTAAGAGACTTACCACTAGCTCAAGGCTAGGGGAGTTCAAGTGTAGAAAGGTGGTGGATAAAAGAAAATAAGAGAGGTCCTTCCACTTCCGAGCACACCGAGCTTCGCTGATCACCTTGTTACAACTTGTGAGGCCCTTGGAATGCTTGAGCTTGAAACAAAAATGGATGATGTGTGTGTGTGTGTGAAGTCGGCCGAAGGTAGGGGAAAGAGGAAGAAGATGAAGCTTGTTGAAGGTGAATGATGAAAGATATTGGTTAACCGTTGTTCATATTTATAAACCAAATTCTCTAAGGTCCATTGTATAATATGTTTCCTAGATATTCAACATCTACTAATAAAATAATGGAGGAAATGTGGGGGTGTCCCACCCCACATGTAACCGTAATGGGGGGGGGGTGTATTAGGGGTTAGGATGTAATGGATCTTGTTACTTGATTAGTTAGGATCCAATGGGTTTAGTTAGTATGTTATAAGATGTAATATAATATAAAGTGTGTTAGGGTGTTCGGGGACCCTAACTGGCTCAGAAAAGTGTAAACAAGGTTGTTGACAATATTTTTAGGTTCCGGGTAAAGTCCGGTTCTTCGGTTGGATATTGTTCCGTTAAAGTGCTAAATAAACATTTAAAGTGCCTTTAATATTATTTTTAGTGACACAATGAATTCCCGATACTTTCGAAAGTGTCTAGTGTTATTTTCCCATGTTTTTGCACTTTACTAGTTAGTTTAAATGCTGAATTTTGTAATAAAGTGTAGGATTTTGTAGTTAGAGCATGTTTTAGGCACATCCGGTCACTATAACTATCACCTAGTGACGCAGTTCTACAATCCTCATTTCACTACACTCCCTACTAGTGTAGTAAACTATTCCCGGCTCATATTGGCCTTAGAGACAGTGTCTGTCTGGTGCTGGCTATGTCCGCACGTTTACTGGGTTATCCGTTCATTGTGCTACTGTTCTATTGTGCATCAAGTTTGTCACTATAGTTCTGCGTAAATAATGGAGTGACAATTAATAAAGTATGATGCATGTATATGTATGTACCAGAATTCAAGTAGCAGTTTAACCACAATTGTAAGCAAGCACAGTAATTAAGCATTAATTAAATATTAATTAATTCGTACGGATACCTGATTTGGTGAGGGTTGTCACGACTGAGCTGAAACAGAAGGTTCATGCGAAGTGACCAACTCGTATGAGTCTGTTTCATGCGAAGTGGACATGTCTATAAATAGTGAGCTTGAGTCTTTTATTTGTAACTTTTGGATTCCGGTAGCGAAGCTCTGCCGAAGTGTCTCCAGACCGTGTAAAGCTTTCAAATCAATACAAGAGACATTATAAGTGATTCTAAGTGCATATCAAGCTGATTCAACATCAATACATTTGTTTCCGCCTCTCGTATTGATCGAGAACTCTTCTGATCGACTCGTTTAGGTCGAATCTCGATCCTACATTTTTAATATATTTTTTTTAAAATCGCTATATTTTGTCACTAAAAAAATTCGAGTAACAATTATCGATGCACATGTGCATATGTATCATTTCTTTGACAAATTCCGTAATTCATTACAACTATTAGACAATTGCACTTTCATTTACACTACCATGTGTAATACAATACTTTTTACATTACCAATATTAGATATGCACATGTGCATCTATATGTATCAACATGAAATAAGGTGTTTTGGTACACTACTTTGAATACACTTTCCCTTTCATCTATCATACCATCCATAATACACTACCATTACCTCCTACCATCCATAATACAATACCATTACCTCCTACCATCCATAATACAATACCATTACCAATATTTTCAATTTATTACATGTATGTAAGCACCATTTATACCATCCAATCAACATATTACATCATAAATTGACAACTATAACCAAACCATCAACCACTAGATATAACTAACCAAAAAACATGTATATGGGCCTACTTCTCCATTCATAATCACAAACTTTTTGTACCAAAACACGTTATATCATGGTTATACCTAATGATGCACATGTGCATGTTGAATATTGGTAATGTAAAAAGTAGTGTATTACGAATGGTATTGTAAATTAAAGTGCAATTGTCTATTCCTGATAACGTATTACCAAATTTGTCGAAGTAATGATACATATGCACATGTGTATGGATAACTGTTACTCGAAAAAAAAGTTTTTTTTATGGTAATGAAATATAGCGATTTTTTAAGAAAAATATTAAAAAAAAAATTTTGAGTGCTTTTTGGATTTTTTTTTAAATTTTGTTTTGTGTTCACATTGGTTCTCGCGGTTCTCGCAATGAGGGTGGTTCTCGCATGAACCTTACTATATATATATATATACATACATACAGTAGCGGAGCTTGACCAAAAGTTTCGAGCCGGCGTAAAGTGATGGGACCCAAATTTTTTCCTATCGTTATATTTCGGGTCGGGTTGGCTATTGATTCAGGTCAGGTCAAATAATAATAGTTCCAAATAAAACTAGAAAAAATCATTCATTCAAAGGACCCGTTCTTACACATAAAAACTTGCGATTAAGTTTATTATGTGGTGTGTAATCTAGGGTTAAACAAATAAGAGTTAAAATATATTTACAAAACTACCCATCACTTATATACAAAGTGGTAACAAACTTTAATTTATATATTGTATAAATATTTAGGATATACAAAGTGGTAACAAACTTTACTTTAATTTATATATTGTATAAATATTTAGGAAAAATAATTGGGGGGAGGCAATCCTATATAATTTTTAAAATTTTCGGACGAAAAATCAGAACCTATACACTTCTAACCGAAACATTTGGGTGGGCGGGTGCACCCCTGGGCACCAACTAACCTTCGCCACTGTATATCTATATATATATATATATATATATATAGTGTGAGGTTCATTGGGGAACACTAAAAAAGTGGGGAACAGTGGGGAACCGACTCAAACGAACTCCGATTAGACTCATTCCAGCGGCGTTGGAACCGGCTCGTCGAAGCCTAACTAGGATATCTTAACCCTAAACCCTAAATCATAACCCTTAAACCTTAAATATATTAGGGTTTGGCTTTTAGGGTTTAGCTTTAGGGTTTAGGGTTTAGCTTTAGGGTGTAGATTTAGGGTTTAGTTTTAGTGTTTAGCTTTAGGTTTAGCCCTTAGAGTTTATAGTTTAAATTTTACGGTTTAGCTTAGGTTTTAGCCTTATTTTTTAGCTTTAGGGTTTAGAGTTTAGGAGTTATGATTTAGGGTTTAGGGTTAAGAGATCCTAGTTAGGGTTCGACGAGCCAGTTCCAACGCCGCTGGAATGAGTCCAATCGGAGTTCATTTGAGTCGGTTCCCCGTTGTTCCCCACCTTTTTAGTGTTCCCCAATGAATCTTCCTTTATATATATATATATATATATATATATATATATATATATATATATATATATATATAGGGGAAGGATGTATAGAAAACCCACTTTAATTTAGAAAACCCGGGAAACTCAAAGCTCCCGATGTTTTTTTGTTTTGAAAAAAATTACACATGTTATATGCATGTTTTTAAGGGTTTTGGGCAAAAAAAATCAAAAAAGCGCCGAGTATATATTTTTTAAAAAAATAAACAAGTTTTGGTGTAACACATGTTACATTCATCTGACATATTTGTAACATGTGTTACACCAAAACTTGTTTATTTTTTTAAAAAATATCTACTTGGCGCTTTTTTGATTTTTTTTGCCCAAAACCCTTAAAAACATGTATATAACATGTGTAATTCTTTTCAAAAGAAAAAAACATCGGGAGCTTTGAGTTTCCCGGGTTTTCTAAATTAAAGTGGGTTTTCTATAGATACTTACATTATATATATATATATATATATATATATATATATATATATATATATATATATATATATATATAGGCTAATGCTAGACAAAAAACCCTAAAAATTTTAGGAAACTCTGGAAACTCAAAGCTCCCGACTTTTTTTTTTTTTGAAAAAAATAACACATGTAATATAAATGTTTTTAAGAGTTTTGGGCCAAAAAAAACAAAAAAGCGCTGAGTACTTTTTAAAAAAAAAAATAAACAAGTTCCAGAAACTTCGGTGACTAACATGTGTTAGACAAAAAAATGCTGAAAGTTGCTGAAATTTGTTTTTTTTTTTTAAAAACCCTTCGGCGCTTTTTTGATTTTTTTTGGCCCAAAACTCTTAAAAACATGTATATTACATGTGTTATTTTTTTCAAAAAAAAAAAGTCGGGAGCTTTGAGTTTCCCGGGTTTCTTAAATTTTTAGGGTTTTCTATATAGCCCAACCCTATATATATATATATTACAAGTCTTGATGAATTGTGCTGGAGGTTTTTTTTATGAAATTACAATGTTATCATTGTCCAATCTTTGAAGTAGCAGATCACCACCTCAAGCTCCATTGACAGGGGCGGACCTTTAGTTATGTGGGGCGTAGCCCGGGCTACGGCTCAACTTTTTACTAGTAGTGTTAATTTTTTTTTTTCGATTTTTATACATAGGTCACCCCTGAACAAGTACGAGGACATCCCTCAAATTTTTTTTTTACAAAATAATAAGATGTTGGTAAGCCCAAATACGTAAATAATAACACATTAGGTAAGCCCAAATAAGTAAATAATAATAACACATTTGCTAAGCCCAAATAAGTAAATAATAGCCCAAAATTGAATGATTATTGATTTGGGCAATTGGGCGGCATGTTTAATCACTGTTGGATATCGAACAGACGTGAACGAACAAAGAGCCAACAACATTGAACGAACATCAGTGGCACTTCGGCAGATCATTGAACGAACAGACGTGAGAGACGTCGACTCCAAAAAATGAACGAACGGAAGTACATAATCGGCACTTGAACTTCGGCAGGTTTGTTCGATTTCGAACAGAAAATACAGGTTTGTTTCGATTTCGTCACACAATAAGCGATGATGATAACTTTGACAACTTGAATGGAATAAGTGATCTTGCGCGTCTTATGGTTGAAACGGGAACACATATTTCTTGTCCTTTAGTTTATTGGGTAGTTAAGTTAGCTTTGCTTGTACCGGTTGCAACCGCAACCGTTGAAAGATGTTTTTCGAAATTGAAACTTGTCAAGACGGATTTACGCAATCGAATGGGCCAAGAATTTTTGAACAATGCTATGGTTTGTGCGGTCGAAAAGGATTTTTTACGTGAAGTAAAAGACGAGGATGTGATGGAACGATTTCAAGCTATGAAAAAAATAAGAGGACAAATCTATTAGGTAATTGTTTTACTTTATTTATTTATTGTCGTTTTTTTTTATATTTTATGATTGCACGATAAAAAAAAATTTGGGATATCCCTGAGTTGATGTTCTGGTTCCGCCACTGTCCATTGAACTCTCTTTTTATCGTTTCAAAGTTTCAACTTCCTAGGAACCAAACATATACGTGTGTATATATATATATATATATATATATATATATATATAGGATAGGAGTTGGCCAGAAAGTCCAAATTTCCTAAAAAGTGTAAAAAGTCATAAAACACCGTAATGTCAACCATAAAACACACCAAAAACCCACAAATAATATGATGAAGATTACTAAAACATCATGTATATGGGTTTTGTGTTGTGTTTTAGATGTTAAGGCTCTGATTGTGGAATGACAAATACAATTGTCTTTTTACTTTATATTCTAAAACTTTTAAAATTGTATTATTATAATTAATTTTGAGTGTATTACTATAAAGCTATAAGATATGGTGTTATGTAAAACTTTGAGTATATTGTTGCTTCATGCGTCATTTACTCATTTTTATCTATATTAGATTTTGAGTAGGTCGTTGCTATTGGTGTATTTTATCTATTTATTGATAGTTCTTTTTTGTCTGATAGCTTTTAAGATACGATGTTATATAAAACTTTGACTATCTTATCGGTGTCGGTGTTATGAAAACGGTATCACTATTCGATTTTTTGGTTTTCTATCAATGTAAAACAAGATTTTATTTCTTGCGTTACATGACTTTATCTTTTGGTTTATATCTGATAACTTTTTTGTAATGAAACTATTATAAATAAACTTTTATCATAACGAACATTTCGACATAAAATTTTTACAAAGGTAACTTTTTTTATTGAGTTGTACCTGGCGGTTACTATAACAAGTCGTTAAGCTGTAGCTCTACCATAATGATTCAAATAGATAATGCCAGTATTCCTGCTGCAACACGCGGTGAAATACCACTAGTTCAACATTATCAAGGGGTACTTTTATCATTTATTATTTGTATTTTTATGATTGTATATACGTTAAGAGTAGTTTTATAATTACATATATGTAAATTAAACTTTTCCACATATGTAAATTAGTTATTACATATATATAATTTGGTTATTACACTTACACATATGCAAATTTGCGGCTACATATATGTAAACTATTTTTCTTCTTGGTCTATTCAATTCGTGGGTTATCTCGTTTTATTTCTTAAGTTTACGGGGCAAAACCAGTCGAGCCACCTGTTGGCTTCTGATCGACCCGCTAACTTAAATGAGTCGAGTTTGAAAATTATTAGTGGATGGATCTGGAGCCTTTAGAATACAACTCCAAATGAGCCAAGCCGAGGTAAAGCTCATGCTCTCTTCACTTAAACTATACGAATTTAAGGTTGAGATTCTTTTTTCTTTTAAACTTAAAATAAATGAGTTTTGGTTAACTCGGCTCACTTACATGCATTTTGGGTTTTGATAATGTTTTGGTATTGGGCTAAGTAGAATATTAGACGTCACTGGAAGTAATATGGTATTGGGCTATATAAAATATGGGCTAAAATTAAAGACGTCATTGAAAGTAAATATGGGCTAAAATTAACACCGTTGCTATTTATTTCGTCCGATAAACCATCCATAATCCGTCGCTACGTATGGATCGCTAAATGGCGACACCATCCATCTTATTGCATTTTTACCTGCCATTCTTGTATCATTTTTTCTATAATATATATAATGGCGTGTAATGCTTTCTGTTTCTTTATCGAACCTGTGTGACTCAAGTGAAGGAAGGAACTTTATTTGAAAGTGGCATTAGTGGCCTATTTTTTTTAAAGTTACTCAAATGACATTATCATTCAATTCCTAGAATCGGGCGTTAGTTTTATTTCATTTTCATAATTTTTATTTTTTATATAGATTCTATATTAGAAAAAAGATAATATTTTAGGGGTTCGTATTTTCTATTCGCCCCAAGCCCCAAAATATTCAAGGATTTTCAGGGACGGCCCCCGTATCAAGTAAGAAAAGTTTTTTTAGTATTTATAAGGAATAATGGATTTTAATAATCCAAACTGTTAGCCATTGGCCGGCAACGGTCCCAACTTTAAAAATAACCAATGGTGGTCTCACCTTTTCAAATATTGTAAACTAATGGACTTTTACTAAAAAACCTTAATTTCTTTTCGTCTCCTTATCCTTTTCAGTTTTGTAAAGATCCATTGGTTTACAATATATGAAAATGTGGGACCATAACTGTTTATTTTTTAAGTTGAAACCGTTACTGATCAATGGCTAATAGTTAGGATTTTCTTATTTATAAAGATAAAGGCATTAGGTGAGAAAAGGCTTTTTTTTTTTAGTATTTATAAAGATCAACATTTATTTCATTTCGAACACACTTGTATATTGGAGTTTTTTTTTTTTTTTTTTTTTTTTTTTTTTTTTTTGTATAAAATATTAATAACTACATTCTTTAAGATTTCCCAGCCATGAATAGGACATTGAGAAAGAAAGTGGGATCACATTGGGCGGAGAGAGTACGTGCACGAAACAAAAAACACCACATGCAAAATTTTCCTAATTTTCTATGTTTCTATATCAAAACATCCGATAATATGATTTTCATTCATTCATATACAAATTTTTATTTGGAAAAAAATTGACTTGAATGCAACATGGATATGCAATGTCCCATACCCCACTCATTCATTCATATACAAGTTTTTATGGTTAAAGATGTATCCCAAGACTAAACTTTCTTGAAATAGCTTCCGCGATTTCAATTCTTATCTATATTTCTACGAATAGAAACCAATCAAACATAAAAGAAATCTGATCATATCGTTACTAATAGAACAAAAACTTAATTAGGAGTTAGTTAATTAACAATGTCCTCAATGGGCAATTCATCTAGCAAGCCAACATTTAGTTATATAATGTTTGAATCAACTAATGATAAAAGGCAACCATTAAATCACGATGAAACATTTTCATTTATAAGGAAATGATTTCAAGTTTACCGTTTTTTTTTTTTAAATTTATCATAAAAGTTTCGATTATACATAAGGTTTTAATGAATGCGAGAATCTGCTTTTAGTTAATGAAGATGAAAAATTTATGTAACTATGCCTGCATCGAAATTGAGGCTTTTTTTGGACAGATTACTGATGACCATTTTAATGACATATTACTGACAACACAACAGTTTACAGATTACTGATGGTTTCTTTGGTAATGTGCTGAAGGATTTTCTATAGAAAATCTAGCGTTAATATCTAAATTTCAAGGAAATTAAATAATATCGTATGGACATGAAATTACAAAATCTATAATGATTTTTCTAAAATTATGTTTAACAATTAAGAATTATCTTAGCTAGAAGGGTCGAGGAAAATCTGTATGATTGCTTGCTTTAGGCTCGGTTTCAGCATATGTTTTGTGAGCTAATGGGCCAATCCAATCCTAAGTGTTCATGCCAGTTTTACATATGATATAGAAATCTATGTGTTAAATGAGAAAGCTTATGTAGCAAAACTCTTGAAGAATGAACACACATGCATATTTGCATAAGATGGAAAGGATTCCCTCATGGATTGATAATGCCAAAAGCATTGATATCAAAACCTCAAGAACGTACTATATAAAGTTGACAAAATACGTATGGACTAAAATAGTCGAATCGAATGTGGTATAATTGACTAACTAGTGAGCTCAGAAATGAGAAATACATATGGTGAAGTTGGTCCATTTGTTTTCATTAAAAGAACAATATAAGGTTTACAAGTATTACAATATATGTTGATGATGTCATTGAATCTCCCGAAGAGAAAAACAATGAGCTCAAATATTAAAGAAAGAATTTGCAAATGAAATATGGTATTGTAAACTTATGACTCAATATGTAGAACATACATTTATATTATTATTCATCAATCATAATACATCTAGAAAAAGGTGGACATTTTCATATGGACTAAGCTTATGGTGTAAGTACATTTAATGATGTCCATATATTTGATACAGAAAAATGACTTTTATCATCTTCTATCAAAGAATCAAAAATATTTGGTCTTGAAGTACCATAGTTCCATACAAATTGTATTAATATATCTTGCTAGTTATACACGAACATATATCATTATATTTATTGGCAATATATAACTCGTGTACAGTGATGAGATAGTGTAATGGGTAAAACATATATTTTCTATACCCTTATGGTACAGAAGATATGCGTTCATATTTTACTAACCCATTAACAAGTTTGGATTTGCAGGGAATGTAACAAAACAAAGTTGTGGATCTTCTGATATTTATTTATAAGAAGAAGGACTGGAAGGCTCATATGAAGATTATGCACAAAAGCCTTAAGCAACTTTTGAGAAAGATGGACACACGTCATTCAAAGGATACATATTAAAATAAGCGGGAGCTTTATTCAAGTTGCACTTTTTTTCTCTTAACTAAGTTTTGTCCCATTAGGTTTTCTTACTAAGGTTTTTAATGAGGCAACATACCTAATCCAGAGGTATCAGGGGGAGATAATGCGCATTACACGTTGCACTCTTTTTCCCTTAGCTATCGTTTTGTCCCACCGTGTTTTCCTAGCAAGGTTTTTAACGAGGCAACATCAAGCGTATTATCTTGATAACCAAAGGGGAGTGTTATGAATATATTTATTATTAATGTGGTTATCAGCACCTAAAATAGATTAGGCTTGTTCCACAAGTTTTCCTCAATTATATATCGTCTTTTGTATCTGTTGTAATAGACATCTCATTCAGTAAAATATTACGGTTTTTCTTTGTATTGTTCTTCTCTTATAATTGTGCTATTAGGTTAGTTTGACAACAATTATTACCTTTTGTGTATTGTTATTATTATATTTTTAATTAGGCCTGTAAACGAACCGAACGAACACGAACATAGGCATGTTCGTGTTCGTTCATTTAACTTTAACCGAACACGAACAAGAACACGAACATATAATCGAACATATTTTTTTGTTCGTGTTCGTTCGTTAAGAAACCGGGCATGTTCGTGTTCGTTTATGTTCGTTCGTTTAAAGCCTAAACGAACAGTTCACGAACATAAACGAACACAAACGAACATAAAAAAATTAACTGAACATATTTGAATAAACATAAATTAACATGATTGAAGAAAGAAGTCTAATATATTACATTTCATCCGAAAACACATCTAAATAAGGGTTCATAGATATACTAATTAGTTATATTTATATAACTGGTTAGAAAACCTAATATTTATATAAATATAACTATTTTTGTATTTATTAAAATTTAAACGAACATAAACGAACGTAAATAAACGAACGTTCACGAACATAAAAGAATGTTCACGAACATAAATGAACGAACACAAGGTGTGTTCATGTTTGTTCATTTAATTAAACGAACAAATTTTTTTGTTCGTGTTCGTTCGTTTATTAAATAAACGAACATAAACGAACTTCCCGCCGAACAAGTTCATGAACAGTTCATGAACGTTTGGTTCGTTTACAGGCCTATTTTTAATGAAATCTTGAATGATAACTGAAAATCATTTCCATATTTAAAAGTTTTGCATAGCTTAGGCCAGTTGGGGTGGTCCGTTATGGACACTCCATAACGCGTGAAACATCACAAGCACGCTGCCGCCACCACCTCCATAACACGTGAAAATATTAACGCGTGGAAGGAATCACGTGTTGAACTTTGCAAATTTGAACGGTAAAGTTTAATAAAAAAAAAACCTTTAAACCTTTTATCTATATATATCTCCATTTTTAACCATTTCACCCACACCAAAACATAAACACATTTCACACAATGTACATCTTTCTCAAATGGAGTTCCTTACAGATTCGACGTGTCACACCCCAACCGATGGCGGAATCATCGGGGTATGGCACTGAGCGAAACAGATTGTCCAGAAGTTTCCACAACAACTATCATTACTATTTAGTTTAAATAATACGTCCCATACCGTATCCCAAATAATAAAACAAGTTATTACAGATAAGCATCTAGTCAAATATACTGTTCCGACGACTCAGATTTAAACAAAAATATAAATATTGTTCAAATGCCTCTAGAGACTCGATCTGCAAGATCTACAGACAACTATGCTCTAGACGCTTATTCCTAGCTCGCCTTCCTAGCAGATAAGCATCCTAATTGCCTGTCACATACGTTAAAATAAAGTCAATACACATAATGTAAAGGTGAGCATACAAGTTTGATATAGCATATAGAGTTCGAAATAGTTTACGCATAACCAGCACGTACACAGAGGAAAATGAAGCATGTTAATTATCGACATGGATCTATCGATACCAATGACTGCGAGTTGACTGTCCGAGACAGTTCGCAATACATGATTACCACCGTAATCCATGCAAGTAATTGTCCTTAACAACCCCCGTGTGAACGGGTGCTGAGTCGAAACTATAGTACTACGTCGTTAAGGCAGGTAGACAGCATTCCACGTGTAAACATAACAACAAGCATTTAGTCACGTAATACATGCAGAACGGTTAGCGTTTAAATAATTGAGTAGTGTGTTGGATTGTGATTTTAGATAAGTAACGTATGTAACACCCAAAAGTGCTAAAGCAAAAAGGGTTCGAGTATACTCACAGCGATTGATTGATGGATTGAAGGGAGCGCTTGAGAGTAGGGTTAGCCTGAATAGTTCGATAGCATAACGATGAGTAACGCGTAAAATGGAAACAAGTGTAAGTGGGTCGAACAGCCTGGTCGATCGAACGGTAGGTTCGATCGAACGAGTTGTTCGTTCGGTTTGACAGTCCGTTCGGACAGTCTGTTCGATCGGCCGGTACGCTCGATCGGTTGGACTGTTCGAGTGGATTGTTTCTTCCTTTGAGTAGGATGTGTTTGTGTATGATGGTTTGACCTTTTGAAGTTTTCGTTGTAGTATTTGAGAACATTGAAGTGTTCTTACCTTTCAGGTCGATCGATCGAACGGGCTGTTCGATCGGCCGGCTTAACCGATCGGTTAGACACTCAGTAGTAGTCCTCAGCAGGATGTCACCTGATCGAACAACATGTTCGATCGGGTGGCACTCCAATACGTCGAACGAGTTGCAAAATCGATTAAGGGTTGAAGCATAGTATCTCATGATCCGATGAGTAATGTTATCGAACAGCTCGTTCAATCGTACATCACTTCGTTCAATACTATACATCATGAAATTGTCAAAGTGTGGGGCCATGTGTTAGCCGATCGGCTGGCCTGGTCGATCGGCTGACATGTCCGATCAGTTGGGCTGTTCGTTTGAACAGCCTGTTCGATCGGTCAGCATCCTGACCTGGTCGGCCTGTTCGTCTAACACTTGGCTGTTCTGATTGTTTGACGTTATATCGAGGTATTTTGACAACGAGCTGAACCATGACACTTTCGTTCTTACTTGTTTCCTCTGCTCGGACAGGAATCACCTAAGTCCGGCCGGTGAACGGTTCGGAACGGTAGTTTAACGTTTAACCCAAAATCGGTGAACCTCGTAGATAGAATCCGAATCTTGAACCACACAACCATTAGAATGATTAGTGAGTTGGCTCCAGCTCCGTTTCTACCGGTTTGAAGGCATTGAGTGTAAAAGATTTGAAAGAAAGTTGAAAATCATTCTTTCAATCCTTCACATCATGTAAATGTTTAGATCTGTGATAGATCTTAGTTTGTTTATGTGGAAATCGGCTAGATCCAAGTGATTCTTGGTGGATTGAG
This sequence comes from Helianthus annuus, assembly GCF_002127325.2. Taxonomy (NCBI): domain Eukaryota; kingdom Viridiplantae; phylum Streptophyta; class Magnoliopsida; order Asterales; family Asteraceae; genus Helianthus; species Helianthus annuus. The sequence goes on along the minus strand of NC_035449.2, from coordinate 153,108,832 downwards.
GCCAACACATGATGTTCTTGAAGAACACCATGATGACATCATCCTAGAATGCTTAGATCTTGATGATTTCACGGTTAGAAATCAAGATTTGAAAGATAGAAAGGTGTAGGAGTGTGTATTGATCAAGAAAGTACAAGATTTAGGATGAAAACTTACCGAAATCGGAAGAAATCTGAGAAAAGAAGGGGAGCACGAGCTGGTCGGTCAGAGGGTTTCCAAAAGTGGAAAGAATGATAATGACAGGCCTATTTATAGGCTTTCTGTTGGTGCACTTGTGTCTGTACTTTGTCTGTATTCGGTCACGATGTAAACGATGTCCTTGTCAGTCCTGTAAGTTGACCAAGTCAACCGTCCTCCTGGTTTGACTTGGACCAACAGTTAGGAATATGTTTGTAAAGTGTCTGAGTCGAAAGATGGGCCATCGAAGGATTATGTCTATCCTTCGATGAGCTCGAAAGATGTCCAACGAAGGATATTGTTGAACCTCGAAGGATATACCATCCTTCGAGGTAAATATGGATCCTTCGAGGGATTTGTGATCGACAGATGATCCCAAGTCAACCGTCCTCCTGGTTTGACTTGGACCAACAGTTAGGAATATGTTTGTAAAGTGTCTGAGTCGAAAGATGGGCCATCGAAGGATTATGTCTATCCTTCGATGAGCTCGAAAGATGTCCAACGAAGGATATTGTTGAACCTCGAAGGATATACCATCCTTCGAGGTAAATATGGATCCTTCGAGGGATTTGTGATCGACAGATGATGTTTCGGTCATTCTGAATGATCCTTCGACCAGACCTGCTGTGTATGGGTATAAATACCCATGCAGTGTGTTCAGATAGACTCGATAGACAAGAGACACAAGAGAGAAGGAGAGCATTCTGTGAACACACACACACACACTTTGAGAGTTTGCAATACAGATTTGTAAACATTGAGCTTGTAACCGAACCCTTCATTCGTATTAATACAAGTAGTGTTAATCGGTGAATCTTTGTGTGTTTGTGTTTGTGCTTGTTTCATCCCGGTTTGCTCACTAGCTTGGATTCCGCACTTGCTAGTGGGTTAGTATAACAAGGTTAAGGTTGAACCTCATCCTACGAGAGGGACCTACAAGTGGTATCAGAGCCGTGGCTCTTTTCCTTGTTAAAAACCGGGTTTGTGCAAGACTTTGGAAGTGTTTGGACAAAAACTCACTCGGTTTAGCACCCGTTTTTAGTGTGTTTCTTGACTTTCTAACCATAAAAACGTGTTCTAAACTAACCGGGTGTGTTACGGGAAGGTTTGGGTAACTTAAAATCTTGTTTTAAAAGGTTTGCTATTTTTCCGGCCAATATTCCGGCTAAACTCCGGTGCTTGGTTGTGGATAAGAAGCTTCCTTTTTGGGCAATTTTTCAAAGTCAAATCTGAAGTTGGTGAAAAGTTGTTGTCAGATCATCCCTTCTGCCGAAAGTTGGTTCACCAACCAATCACCTTTTCACCAACCTGTCAACCTTTTGTCAGTGTGTCAGACCTGTCGAAGGATACCTTTCGAACTCGAAAGATCATCTTTCGATCAAGGAGGTTCGATAGATACCCATCCTTCGAACATCTTTCGAAGTCAGTGAGTAATCTTTCGAGCCAAGGAATCTTTTCGAAAGATACATCATTCGAGTTACTGTTTCCCTTCGAAAGATAAGGATCCTTCGTGTAGGAGAATCTTTCGAAGTTATTGTTCGAAACTCAACAGTGATTCTTCGAACACTGTTGATCCTTCGAACAAGTGTCATCTTTCGAGTATCTTTCGAGCTTTATTTGTTTAAGATTAACAGTTTGTGACTTTCAGGTCTTTCGATCCTTGATCCTTCGGCTGTTTGTTATCCTTCAATTTTTAACATAGTTTGTGAAAATCAATTTTTCTAAATCAATTTTCACTTAATATATTAATTTTTATAAAATGGGAACAAACGGTCAATGGGATCCATCTGCATGGACTACAACAACGTTGACTCCACAATCATCAGCTACGCAATCTACATCATATTTCGACAAAGCTGCATGGATGCGAGCTATTGCCCCACCTCAAGCTGCAATGATAACTGCAAATCAATGGGCATTGGTCACAAATCAAAGCAGCAGCATTCAAGCAATGATGCAGAACGACATTGAAACTGGTACAAGCACAAAACCGCCAAAGCTAAATCACATAAATGATTGGGGATGGTGGAAAGAGAGGCTGAGAACTTATGTTCAGGGGCAAGGTCAAGATCTATGGATGTGTTTCTTTACTCCATTTGAAAATGAGTTGGAAGTTGCAGGATCTAATCCGGAAACTTACAGCACTATGTCTAATGATGATAAGAAGAAATATGAGTTAGAAAAGAAAGCATTCATGATTCTTACACAAGCTCTTCACAGAGATATTTACCACCAGTTTGTTTACTGCACAACCACTAAAAGCTTGTGGGATATGCTCACGCTACGATGTGAAGGAAATGCTCAATCTAGAAAGATCAAGCAAGAATTACTGAAGAAAGAGTTTCAAGGATTCACGTGTTTGGAGAATGAGACTTTGGCAGAGTTATCTACAAGGTTTCATCACTTGTTGAGCGAGATGTTCGCCTTTAAAGTCACTGCCACTCCACAAGAAATGGTGAAGAGATTTGCTGATAGCTTACCAGCAAAATGGAGCGGTTATCTTGAAATTCTCAAGGAAAATGGTGTTTTGGACACAATCACCGTTTATGAGCTAATTCAGAAATTGGAGAACAAGGATGTGGAAGAAAAGCTTAAGGCAAAAAGAACACTAACTCCACAAAATCCAGAAATGTACTTTGGGATTGCAGGAGGTATCAGTGGAGAAAAACCAGCCTCTCAACACGCAAAGCTTCAAACAGCCTTCATCTCAAACACCGGACCTTCCACAACTAATCAGTTTGATCCTTCAGCATACACGCAGATGTATTCAAGATCAGATTCTTCTTCTCAACAACAGTATGTGCAACCGCAACAGCAAGGGTTTTATGGAAGTTCTTCAAGCTTTCAAGCTACTTCTAATCCGAACACTGTCAGATTGGACACTTCCAATTTTTCAAAAGTCAGTGTCGAGATAGCCAAGGAGCATATGGAGATGTTGAACACCTTGGTTAGTGCTTACTGTGGGTTGGTTGCAGGTCAGATTGGAAATATCAATCTAACCAATGAAGATTATCAGCAAGTTGATAAAGAAGAGTTTGAGATGATGGATATCAAATGGGCTCTTGCTAGTGCTATTCGAAGAGCAAAAGAGTTCATGGAAAGGACGGGGAGAACCAACTTGGAAAGCAACAACAACACCAAGTATGGTTTTGATAAAAATGCTGTCACCTGCTTCAACTGTGGTGAAAAGGGTCATTTCAAGCGGGAATGTCAGAATCCATCTAAGCAAGGCAATCAGAATCCTTTCAGGAATCAAAGACAGCCTCAACAACAACAGAACAACAATTCTGACAGACAAATAGTTCCCGTGGGAGGAAATACATCTGGATCCACAAACACTAATTCCCACAGAGGGTTAGTGGTCCAAGCTGATGAGATATGCAACTGGAGTCTTCAGCTCGGAGAAGGAGGAAATGGTGGAACAGCATGTTATGCTAAAGTGGTTGAGAAGATAGTTGAACCCGTGTCTGCTGGTGAATCTTCGGAAGATGAAGATAGCTCGGGTTATAGTGGGAGCATGAATGGGGAATCACGTGATGCTGGTGATGCTGGTGATTTGTCAAGTGATGCTTTGGATTTGGAAGTTGAGGAGCTTTTGGCTGAAGCTGAAGCATTATGCAAGAGGAGATCTATTCTCTGCCAGAAATCTGCTGGAACTTCTGAGAAGCTTGCTAAGTTTTTCTCTGAAGATGGATCTTTTTCTTTTCATACAGCCTCTATGGCTCACGTAGAAGGTCAAACTTCTCAGGTATGTGATACTAACTCTGACTCTATTTCTGCTTCTGTTGAATGTGCAAAGTGTTTAGAATATGCAGAAAAGGAGAGTTTGTTTGAAATCACACACAAACACAATCAAGAATTGATTGTGGATCTTTCTAAAGCAACCGAAGCTAACTTGTTTTTAACCAGAAATGAAAAGGAGTTTAAAGAAACAATTGCGTCATTAAAACATGATGTTTCTGAATTACAAAAGGCTGTTTTGCGGAAACAACATGCTAACAATAATCTTATTGACACAATTGAAAAGCAAATGGTGGAGTTAGCAACAACTCGGTGTGAATGTGAGACAATTAAGCAGAAATTGGAAAGCTATTCCAATTCCCGCTACGTATTGGATCACATCATTGATGTTCAAAGGAAAAAGGGGGATACGAAATGTATTGGTTACAAATCATGCCCTCCCCCAATGAATCACAATTATTCCAAATTGCCTAATGACGAGGATATGCCCCGTTTTGAACCTACTGTGCCACTCGGTCCAGATGACTTTGCAGCAGGCCTCGGGTTCACAACTGGTACATCATCCTCGGGGCAATCAGAATCTGAGAATATGTCAGATCCATCGTGTGTTAAGGAACAGAGTCCTCCCATTATTGAGGATGCTGATTCTTCGGACGATGAATCTGAAGAAATTGTGAAACAACAGTCTAACTCGGTTACAACAGATATTCCTATCGAGAATCACATCCTGTGTGATCCACCAGTGAAACCGAGTAAGACTGAAATGTCAAAGGCAATGGAATCCCTTGTAGTTAGCCCTGAAGGGAATAACTTGTTGTATACGCTCAAAGGAGATAGCAAAATCTACTCTGACAAAGATTTTTCAATTAAAAATGTAAATCAAGATTTAATTGAGCAAATTTTTGAAGGACGTACTGATAAGTTTTTGGGAAACAAAGGTAGCAAAGTAACCGTCACCCAATGTGATCCAATTCCGGGTGAACAAATTAGAAAACAATACGGAAACCAAAAACTAACAGTTGAGCGAAAACAACAAGTCAATTCGGGAAAGGGTAAGGGCCAGGTACAGGGAAAGAAGGCTCAAAACAAGAATGCTCAAGCACCAAAAATTCAGCAGGCTAAGACTGAACAACCAAAGGTTCAACAACCCAAAGTTGAGCAGTCTAAGGCTACTCAACCTAAGGCTACACAACCTAAAATTCAACAATCTAAGGTTGAGCAACCTAAGGTTCAAAGGGTGCAAAACAAAAGAGCTCTAGCTAAGAAAAGAGAACAGAAAGTGAACTTTGTTGGATCAAAGGGTACGGACAAACTTGAAACATTTCAAAATAAATCTAACATTGATTTTGTAAAACAAGTTAGAATTTTAAAACGAAATGATCAGAACAATTATACCCAACACACCAATGGATGTGACTTAGGTCCAAGCACATCTAGATCACAAAGTTCAGTTTCTGGTTCTTCATTTGGTCATCAACATGTTTCTCCGAGGTTTGTAGAGCGGAGAATGTGTTTTGAATGTGGCACAATTGGGCATATTGTAAGATATTGCCCATACCTGCAAAAGTTGAAGGCAAAAACGAGTGCTCCCCAAGAAACCAATTACCAAAAACGATCTGTTTCCCCGAAACAAGACCCACGTGTCTTGAAAGAAAGGGAAAAGAAGTTAAAACAAAAGGATCAAAAGGTAATTGAGAAGGCCTTAAAATCTGAGGTCAAAGAAGAAAAACCTGTACAAGCAAAATCTACAAATGTAAAACCAGTAAATGCAAAAACAATTAATACAAATACTGGTAAAGGACAACAAGCTTGGAAACAAAAACAGGTAATTCAATCAGGGGGAGCACCACAAATTCTTTTTCCTAATCATCAAGTGATTGAGATCACTTTCCTTGATGATCAAGGACGACCCAAGTCCACAAAGGCTTGGGTCCCCCTCTCCAACTAATCTCTGAATGAGTGTGCAGGATGTTCCAGGAGGAACTATTGATAGTCTTAGGATTGTTGATAGTAGAGCGTCCATGCACAAGTTTGGCGACATAAGGATCCGAAATATTGATATATCTAGGAGAATGTTGTTGCCATTGATGGGGAGAGAGGAAAGAAAAAGAAAAGAAGAAGGATATGTTGGTGAAAGAATGTGGTTAAATGAAGTTGCAAAATTCGACCAAATGAAGAACGTGCCAAAAGTTGGTTGTTATGGTTTTTGATCGGGTCTTCAGGAAAGAATTCAATGAAATATGTGCAGAAGCTTTGGCATGGATTGAACATCCGCACACCATTTCTGAAAGAGAAGTTCAAAGACCTTCGCTGGTGCAATATGGAAGACCAGCCGGACCCGGAGGTTTATGATCTTGTTGCTGTCAAGAGATTTCTCAGTAGCTGCAGATTCGACCTTGAAGTCCACACCGGGTGGATATCAAGTTTGGGAGAGCACTCAGATTCCTTGCAATGCACGAAGCAGTTGCAGGATACGGTTTTGAACTTCTAATCTCTCTTATGCTTGTCGATATTTAAGCTGCTTTATGAATTATTATCATCTCATACAGCACTCTTTGGCCTGACACGTTGATCTCAAATATCACCTCACACGTGATTGTCTCTTTATGAAACTCGTCAATGTTGTCATGGTCCACACCGATGACCAACGTGCCGACCTATTTACCAAAGCTTTTGACAAATCAAGATTTGACTTTTTATTATTGGTAAACGGCATTAAGGTCAAGCAAGAGTAAAACCAACATCGGAAAATCATTTTTGTAAATACCTTTGTCTTTTAAAATTTTATCTTAGTTTGTTGATTTTAGGGGGAGTAAATCCAATATATCTGAAAATCCAAAAACATCAAAAAAATTTTCAAAAACACAAAAACAATAGAAAAACAAAAATGAGTTTCCTGGCGAGCAAAAGAGAAAATGATAGTACATCAGTGGTCTATCCAAACCTCTTTAAACCTTAAATGAAAAACGATAAGCAGCTCTATATAAGATGTATCGGTAGGCTCACAATCATTTTAAAGTGTGAAGGGTGATATAAATCTTAAATCGACTGAAGACCAGGTGGGAACCATTCATTGGCATATGGTCTTAGTACCGAAATTTCGTTTGATAGATTGCCGAGGTTCTGAGATATTCGGTCTTTATGCTGCTTATCATCTGGGTATCATGGTTGTATCTTTTACCGAAAAATAACGGGGACGCAAGTCTAGATCTTCCATGATACTATACATACGTGTACATATTACATACTGCATTCGACCTCAATAAGTGATAAACAATCACATGTCCATAACAAATAAGTGATAATATATCACATTTATCCGGGAGTCAAGTTCGTCTCTCTGCTATACGGAAGTACTGACCTGTTCACGGACTTGCTCCTGTGCCCTCATGCATATGAAAATCAAGTTCCTCATCAATAAGTGATTATATCACATAGGGCTTGTTTTCAAATCAAAATAAGTGAGAATCTCACATCATATACGGTCAAAACAGATGATAATCGGTATACTCACCGGTAAGATGAATTCTCGTGCATACCTTGATACGGGAATGTGTCGTGATGTGGATGAACACCGGTCGGTAAGTATAAATCATACCTTAACGTATCCCCTCGCCATGATTACATCTGATAAGTTGAGCTTAAGTGGACAACAATACCGACAATTGTTATAGGATGCTTATCTTAATGTTAACTAACTGAACAACAAGAGTGTGACAACTCGAAATTTAGAACCTCTCTTGTGCCTCGATGTAACATGCTTGTACGTTATGTGATTAGTCGACTGATTAACTTAATGATAAACGTGAACCTCTTATGTGAAATGTGCCTTGTTTGTGTGCATATATATTTATACGTGTTATAAGTGAACCGAGAACCCAACCCAAGAACAAAGGACCCGACTCGAGACCATGAGGCCTCGAGTGTATAGTGACCGATTTGGGCCTTTGGGCCGTGACCCCTTTAACCGGTTTGGTAAGCCCTTTAGGGTGAATCATGTGGAACTAGTATAAATACTAGACTCATGACCACACTCACCATTTCCTTGGACTACACACACTCATACTCTCATACTTTCACTCCCACTAAAACCCTAAGAACACAAACACACACCAACTTCGGACCCAATCGGTTAGCACTAGGAGATCGGTTCAAGCTTGGAAATCAACATTTGGAGTTCACCTTTCATACCTCTTAACCGGTTAGTGACTTACATTGTATTTCGGTTTGTTGTTGATGTGTAATGAGGTTGAATGATAATGTGTGTTAGCTTGATGATTGTTTATCTATGATAAAGATGTTTGTTTGGTAGAAAATAGTAAATTGTTGTCAAAAGGTGAGATTATAGTCATGATTGTGAAGAACCGGTTAACATGTCTTGAATTCGGATATAGTTGCATGATAGGTGATGATACCTTGTGTTTAAATGAAGTCTAAACTACTAGTTATTAATGTTCATGAAACCGGTTTACATACATGAAATCGGCTTAGTATAAAGCCGAGTTTATGGTGTTATGTTTAAGTGTGTTGCATTGTGGTTCATAATCTTGTTGAATAAGGGTTATTTATGTCATGAATGTTGAAGAACTTGATGAACATGACTTGAATATATGAAGAACTTGTTGAATATGATATGAATGTGGTTTGAATGTTTGAAATCTGAATTGTTTGATCCGTTTTTGGTAATTGTTAGACAACAAAACATGTTTTAGTGGATAGTACAATATTTGTGTTGCATGACATTCAAATTCTATTGGATAGTACGACCTGCGCAGAATCAGCAACTGTTGGGGAGTCGGAACCCCTGGTTGCGACTCGAAATCTCCAGGTTACGACACCGGTTGCGAGTCAAGAACACCTGGTTGCGACTCGCAACCACAGCATGATGAACCGAGACCGCAGGTTGCGACACAGGTTACGAGTCCCGTTGCGACTCGAGACCAAAACATGACAAGCCGAGACCAAGGTTGCGACATAGGTTGCGACTCGCAACCACCTTTGATCAACACCAACAGCATGACTCGAAACCATGTTGCGAGTCCGGTTGCGACTCGAGATCACATAGTGGGCTTGCTTAGTTATGGGCCTAGGATAGTGGGCCGGACCTAAGGACTTCTGTATTACTGTTGACGTGTTGTTTTGGGCCTGTTACTACGAGCCCAACTGTTTGGGCCTCACACTTAGACTTTGGGTTGTGCTTGGCTGTTAACTGTGAGTTGTTTATGTTAAACATGTTGAACATACGTGCACTGCTTGGCTTGAATCTGATACGAATACATCTGTGATAGGACCTAATTGATTACCTGCAACTTAATCGACTTTCTGTGATTAACTTCCGAGCAAACCAAGGTGAGTTCACACCCTTACAAAGCATGGGATTCCCTGGGTTGGGAATGGGGTTCAAGAACGTGGGTTCCTCGTCCTCCTTGGGTAGGACGGCTATGGTTCAGGAATGTGATTCCTCGTCCGGACGGACGGATAACTCGTACTAGACTAAAACTCTATCACGAAGTCCCTCCTTTTTGTATCGACTTAATCGCCGGGCCAATGGCGAGCGGGTCATTAGTTAGATAGCGCTATTTAGGTCTGACAAACCTCACACCGTGCCGCAGAGGACGGGCGTGAACTAATGGATCTGGGGCACGTCAATGATGATAGACATTGATGTTTTTCAGGGCACATAAACATGACTACAGTCAGCAGTCGATATGGTAACGAGTCTAGTGTACGCATGGGGTAGCCCCCACGGCCGAAATGCCTGATAACTACATGGGGTAGCCCCCACGGCCGAAATGCCTGATAACTACATGGGGTAGCCCCCACGGCTGGAGTGCCGGAGTAACAGGGAATAAACAAGACATGTTTTCAAACTATGGGGTAACCCCCACGGCAGGATGCCAGATAAAGGAAAACTGTTTTCAAAATAACTAAAACGAACAACCAACCGTGAACTCACTCAACTAGTTGTTGACTCGTTACTACATGCTTTGCAGGACCATAGGTACTCAGCTGGAGCTTGCATGGAGGAGAGTCGTTGTGGGACACGGGCTGCTGCGTGTCATATTTCATTTGAAAACATTTGAACTTATGTTATAACTTTAAACTTATGCTTCCGCTTGCAACTTAACTTGTTTGTTTTGAAACACCAATTGTATTGGTTAAACTTTTATAACTGCTTACATGCTTGTTCAGTATGATTGGTGGCTGGATCCTGGTCAGTCACGCCTCCAAGCGGTAGTACTCCGCAGGTGGGATTTTGGGGGTGTGACAGATTGGTATCAGAGCCGTTGGTTATAGTGAACTAGGTTTTAATGACGGAGAAACGTTTTTTTTATTAAAACCAGACTATAACCGGTACAGTGCTCAACGGTCCACAACGACACTTCGCTCCACATGCAAGGCTCGACATACTAGGTAATATGATATGTGTATATTGCCTACTTGTTAGTTACATAGTACATTGCCCATGGTATGCTTGATTTGTATAACTACTGTTGCTTGAACACGTGCGTGCTTACTTTATCCTACTATCGTGCTTTCGCGAACCCCTCTCACTCGTATTGCTCTTGTTATGAAGAAACATGTCTGGACGCGTCAATATGACACAAGCCCAGTTGACCGCACTGATCAACGAACGAGTTGCCGCAGCACTCGCAGCTGCACACGCAGGAGGTATATCCTGCAGTCCGAATTTGTTCTAGGATCATTTGGGTCCTACTCTCGTGAACCAACCTTTGTGTTAAACTCTATCTTTCTTTCACCTACCTTAGGTCAATATGCTCAGGCACCGGTGTGCACTTTTAAGACCTTTATGGACTGTCGACCCACTACTTTTAGCGGAACTGAAGGGGCGGTAGGTCTCCTACACTGGTTTGAGAAACTGGAATCTGTGTTCGAAATGTGTGAATGCCCTGAAGCGCGCAGGGTGAAGTATGCTACTGGTACTCTCGAGGGTTTGGCCCTCACGTGGTGGAATGCTCAAGTGCAGATGCTGGGGTTGGTTGCTGCCAACGCCACCCCATGGGAAAACTTCAAGGAAATGATCAGAGAGGAATACTGCAGTCGTGACGACATTCACAAGCTGGAAGATGAGTTCTACAACCTCAAGATGACGGGGTCAGAGATTGAGGCATACACAAAGAGATCGCATGAGCTAGCCTTGTTGTGTCCTACTATGGTGGACCCTCCGTATAAGCGAATTGAACTCTATCTCAAGGGCTTGGTGCCAGAGATCCAAAGCCATGTGACTTCAGCAAACTTGACTACTATCCAGCAGGTTGTTCAGTTGGCTCACCGTCTCACTGACCAAGCGGTGGAGCAGAACAAGTTACCCAAGCGCATAAGTGCTGCAACAACTTCTGGTACCTCTAGTGGGGACAAACGAAAATGGGATGGGACTTCAAGCAAGGGTTCAACTTCTGTGCAATCTCAGTCTCAACAGAGAAAGACGGACGATCACAAGAGCCCCAGTCAGCAATCGTCCGGTGGTCAAAGTCATGGTGGGTACAAGGGGAATCACCCCAAATGCAATCGTTGCAACCTACACCACAGTGGGCCATGCACCAGGGGCAACTGTCACCGGTGCAACAAGCCCGGTCATGTTGCAAAGGATTGCAGGAGCGCATATCCCGCCAATCAGAATCGTCAGCAACCTCAACAGAACCAGCGACAGCAACAGGGTAACAACAAAGGATGCTTTCAGTGTGGAGCTGAAGGCCACTTCAAGAAGGATTGTCCCCAACTGAACCAGAACAACAACAACCACAATCAGGGGAATGGTAACAATGGAAACAACAGCAACAATGGTGCTAGGGGGCGAGTGTTCGTGATTGGTCAAGGTGAAGCAAGGAATGATCCCAACGTTGTGACGGGTAAGTTCCTTCTCGACGACTTTTATGTTACAGTCTTATTTGATTCGGGTGCCGATACTAGCTATGTGTCACTAGAAGTTAGTAAGATGCTTAAGCGTATTCCAACACCCCTGAGCGACAAGCACACTGTAGAGCTAGCTAATGGTAAGAATTTGGAGGCTTCTCACGTAGTCAAGGGTTGCAAGCTTATTCTCGCTAACCAGACCTTCTCTATCGACCTTATTCCTATCGTCTTGGGTAGTTTCGACGTTGTCATTGGGATGGATTGGTTATCCCAACACCGAGCAGAGATTCTTTGCAACGAGAAGATCGTTCGTATCCCTGGTGTAGGTAGTGAACCTCTCATGATTCGTGGCGACAAGAGAAGTGCTGTTGAGAACATCATATCTCTTCTTAAGGCCCAGAAGTGCTTACGAAAGGGCCACACTGCGATTTTGGCTCTAGTCACTGATACCACAGAGAAGGAGAAGAAGCTAGAAGATTTTCCAGTTGTACGTGACTATCCTGAGGTATTCCCTGAGGAATTACCTGGTCTTCCGCCCCATCGCCAAGTCGAGTTTCAGATTGAACTAGCTCCTGGAGCTGCGCCTGTAGCACGTGCACCTTATCGTTTAGCTCCATCAGAGTTGGAAGAACTCTCTACGCAACTACAAGAACTCTTGGATAAGGGTTTCATTCGTCCTAGCTCATCGCCTTGGGGAGCTCCAGTACTATTTGTAAAGAAGAAGGATGGTACCTTCAGAATGTGCATCGACTATCGAGAACTCAACAAGGTGACTGTGAAGAATCGTTATCCTCTACCGCGCATTGACGACTTGTTCGACCAGTTACAGGGGTCGAGCTACTATTCGAAGATCGATCTGAGATCGGGATATCACCAGCTGAGAGTTCGAGAAGAGGATGTCTCTAAGACAGCCTTTAGGACTCGATATGGGCACTATGAGTTTTTGGTCATGCCGTTTGGGCTGACAAACGCACCCGCAGTTTTCATGGATTTGATGAACCGAGTTTGCAAGCCGTATCTGGACAAATTCGTTATAGTCTTCATCGATGACATCCTGATCTATTCTAAGAGTAAAGAGGAGCACGAACAGCATCTACGGCTTATTCTAGAACTCCTTCGAAAGGAACAGCTCTACGCAAAGTTCTCGAAATGCGACTTCTGGCTTCGTGAAGTCCATTTCCTAGGCCATGTGGTGAACAAGGATGGGATTCACGTTGATCCATCCAAAGTGGACTCTATTAAGAACTGGCCTGCACCTCGTACACCAAAGGAAATTCGCCAATTCTTGGGATTGGCAGGTTACTACAGGAGATTCATCAAGGACTTTTCCAAGATCGCGCAGCCTCTCACCCTACTAACGCAGAAAGGCGTTGTTTATCATTGGGGAAATGCACAAGAGTTAGCTTTTCAGCACCTAAAGGATAGACTTTGTAGTGCACCTATCCTTTCACTGCCAGAGGGCACAGACGATTTTGTGGTTTACTGTGATGCATCAATCCAAGGTCTTGGATGTGTATTGATGCAACGAGATAAAGTCATAGCCTACGCCTCACGCCAACTCAAAGTTCACGAGAAGAACTACACTACACATGATTTAGAGCTGGGAGCTGTTATTTTCGCACTTAAGTTATGGCGGCACTACCTGTACGGAACCAAGTGCGCAATCTACACTGACCACAGGAGCCTAGAGCACATATTCAAGCAGAAGGAACTGAATATGCGACAACGACGATGGGTCGAATTGCTGAACGACTACGAGTGCTCTATCAGGTATCACCCGGGCAAGGCCAATGTTGTGGCCGACGCCCTGAGTCGAAAGGACACTGCGCCTAAGCGCGTAAGAGCTTTACAACTCACGATCCATTCTAGTCTACCTTCGCAAATACGAGCTGCTCAGATAGAAGCACTGAAACCAGAAAACGTTAGAGCCGAAGCCCTACGCGGGTCAAGGCAACGCTTAGAACAGAAGGAAGACGGTGCTTACTACGTAACAGGACGCATTTGGGTCCCACTCTATGGCGACTTACGAGAACTTGTGATGGATGAGGCGCACAAATCTCGCTACTCGGTACACCCTGGTTCGGATAAAATGTACCACGATATTAAAACTACGTATTGGTGGCCTAGCATGAAGGCCCACATAGCAACTTATGTCAGCAAGTGTTTGACTTGTGCGCGAGTCAAGACGGAATATCAGAAACCCTCAGGCCTACTCCAACAACCAGAGATACCACAATGGAAATGGGAGCAAATTTCCATGGATTTCGTTACTGGCCTACCTAGATCACAGCGCGGAAACGATACCATCTGGGTGATCGTAGATCGACTCACAAAATCCGCACACTTTTTGGCAATTAAGGAGACGGATAAATTCTCCACTTTAGCGGAAATATACCTCAAGGAAGTTGTTTCGAGGCACGGGGTGCCCACCTCTATCATCTCTGATCGAGATGCACGTTTTACTTCGGAACTATGGCAGGCAATGCACAAGTCTTTTGGCTCACGTCTAGATATGAGCACAGCGTATCACCCACAGACGGACGGGCAGTCCGAGCGAACTATTCAGACATTAGAAGACATGCTTCGCGCTTGTGTAATCGACTTTGGCAACAGCTGGGAAAGGCACCTGCCACTCGTGGAATTCTCGTATAATAACAGCTACCACACCAGCATTAAAGCTGCTCCGTTTGAGGCATTGTACGGACGTAAATGCCGGTCACCTCTTTGTTGGGCAGAGGTGGGGGATAGTCAAATCACTGGTCCAGAACATGTGGTAGACACTACTGAGCGGATTGCTCAAATACGACAACGCATGGCGGCCGCTCGTGACCGTCAGAAGGCCTACGCCGATAAGGGCAGGAAACCACTTGAGCTCCAGGTTGGGGAGCGGGTATTACTCAAAGTTTCACCCTGGAAGGGTGTGGTTCGTTTTGGTAAACGAGGCAAACTCAACCCACGATACGTTGGACCTTTCGAAATCATTGAGAAAATAGGCAAGGTGGCCTACAAACTGAACTTACCAGCAGAACTCGGTGCAGTTCACAACGTTTTCCATGTGTCGAATCTGAAGAAGTGTCTGTCAGATGAGACCCACGTAGTTCCTCTGAAGGAACTCACGATCGACGAACAGTTGAAATTCGTCGAAGAACCAGTCGAAATCACGGACCGGGATGTTAAGGTCCTCAAGAGCACTAGAATACCTCTCGTTCGAGTTCGTTGGAACTCACGTCGCGGCCCAGAGTTCACCTGGGAGCGCGAAGATCGGATGAAACAAAAGTATCCCCAACTGTTTGAGAACAGTACAACCGCTACTGAGACTGAAGCTACGGAATTTCGGGACGAAATTCCAGAGCAACGGGGGGTGGATGTGACACCCCAGGATAACCGGGAAAACCTTACAACTTAACTAGCTTCCTCAGTGAGTGCCATCAAATTTCGGGACGAAATTTCTTTCAACTTGGGGATGATGTGACAACTCGAAATTTAGAACCTCTCTTGTGCCTCGATGTAACATGCTTGTACGTTATGTGATTAGTCGACTGATTAACTTAATGATAAACGTGAACCTCTTATGTGAAATGTGCCTTGTTTGTGTGCATATATATTTATACGTGTTATAAGTGAACCGAGAACCCAACCCGAGAACAAAGGACCCGACTCGAGACCATGAGGCCTCGAGTGTATAGTGACCGATTTGGGCCTTTGGGCCGTGACCCCTTTAACCGGTTTGGTAAGCCCTTTAGGGTGAATCATGTGGAACTAGTATAAATACTAGACTCATGACCACACTCACCATTTCCTTGGACTACACACACTCATACTCTCATACTTTCACTCCCACTAAAACCCTAAGAACACAAACACACACCAACTTCGGACCCAATCGGTTAGCACTAGGAGATCGGTTCAAGCTTGGAAATCAACATTTGGAGTTCACCTTTCATACCTCTTAACCGGTTAGTGACTTACATTGTATTTCGGTTTGTTGTTGATGTGTAATGAGGTTGAATGATAATGTGTGTTAGCTTGATGATTGTTTATCTATGATAAAGATGTTTGTTTGGTAGAAAATAGTAAATTGTTGTCAAAAGGTGAGATTATAGTCATGATTGTGAAGAACCGGTTAACATGTCTTGAATTCGGATATAGTTGCATGATAGGTGATGATACCTTGTGTTTAAATGAAGTCTAAACTACTAGTTATTAATGTTCATGAAACCGGTTTACATACATGAAATCGGCTTAGTATAAAGCCGAGTTTATGGTGTTATGTTTAAGTGTGTTGCATTGTGGTTCATAATCTTGTTGAATAAGGGTTATTTATGTCATGAATGTTGAAGAACTTGATGAACATGACTTGAATATATGAAGAACTTGTTGAATATGATATGAATGTGGTTTGAATGTTTGAAATCTGAATTGTTTGATCCGTTTTTGGTAATTGTTAGACAACAAAACATGTTTTAGTGGATAGTACAATATTTGTGTTGCATGACATTCAAATTCTATTGGATAGTACGACCTGCGCAGAATCAGCAACTGTTGGGGAGTCGGAACCCCTGGTTGCGACTCGAAATCTCCAGGTTACGACACCGGTTGCGAGTCAAGAACACCTGGTTGCGACTCGCAACCACAGCATGATGAACCGAGACCGCAGGTTGCGACACAGGTTACGAGTCCCGTTGCGACTCGAGACCAAAACATGACAAGCCGAGACCAAGGTTGCGACATAGGTTGCGACTCGCAACCACCTTTGATCAACACCAACAGCATGACTCGAAACCATGTTGCGAGTCCGGTTGCGACTCGAGATCACATAGTGGGCTTGCTTAGTTATGGGCCTAGGATAGTGGGCCGGACCTAAGGACTTCTGTATTACTGTTGACGTGTTGTTTTGGGCCTGTTACTACGAGCCCAACTGTTTGGGCCTCACACTTAGACTTTGGGTTGTGCTTGGCTGTTAACTGTGAGCTGTTTATGTTAAACATGTTGAACATACGTGCACTGCTTGGCTTGAATCTGATACGAATACATCTGTGATAGGACCTAATTGATTACCTGCAACTTAATCGACTTTCTGTGATTAACTTCCGAGCAAACCAAGGTGAGTTCACACCCTTACAAAGCATGGGATTCCCTGGGTTGGGAATGGGGTTCAGGAACGTGGGTTCCTCGTCCTCCTTGGGTAGGACGGCTATGGTTCAGGAATGTGATTCCTCGTCCGGACGGACGGATAACTCGTACTAGACTAAAACTCTATCACGAAGTCCCTCCTTTTTGTATCGACTTAATCGCCGGGCCAATGGCGAGCGGGTCATTAGTTAGATAGCGCTATTTAGGTCTGACAAACCTCACACCGTGCTGCAGAGGACGGGCGTGAACTAATGGATCTGGGGCACGTCAATGATGATAGACATTGATGTTTTTCAGGGCACATAAACATGACTACAGTCAGCAGTCGATATGGTAACGAGTCTAGTGTACGCATGGGGTAGCCCCCACGGCCGAAATGCCTGATAACTACATGGGGTAGCCCCCACGGCCGAAATGCCTGATAACTACATGGGGTAGCCCCCACGGCTGGAGTGCCGGAGTAACAGGGAATAAACAAGACATGTTTTCAAACTATGGGGTAACCCCCACGGCAGGATGCCAGATAAAGGAAAACTGTTTTCAAAATAACTAAAACGAACAACCAACCGTGAACTCACTCAACTAGTTGTTGACTCGTTACTACATGCTTTGCAGGACCATAGGTACTCAGCTGGAGCTTGCATGGAGGAGAGTCGTTGTGGGACACGGGCTGCTGCGTGTCATATTTCATTTGAAAACATTTGAACTTATGTTATAACTTTAAACTTATGCTTCCGCTTGCAACTTAACTTGTTTGTTTTGAAACACCAATTGTATTGGTTAAACTTTTATAACTGCTTACATGCTTGTTCAGTATGATTGGTGGCTGGATCCTGGTCAGTCACGCCTCCAAGCGGTAGTACTCCGCAGGTGGGATTTTGGGGGTGTGACAAAGAGCGTTTTGACGTGACCGTACACTGATATGATTCTCTTACCCTCGAAACTCGCAAAAAGAATGTCTGTATATATTTATTTACTGCTTTCAGTCTTTACAGTTCAAATATTAAAAATACCAAAAAGATTTTAGGCATGTTTCAATATAAACTTTATAAAAGCCAAAAAGATTTTATTTCTTCTTTATTTTCGATCGTACGATGTTGGAACTCTAGTCTTCGTTACCTGAAACCTGACTGAAAACCGAACTGACTAAATCTTCATAAACGGTCGAAATTTGCAAGGTTTTGAAAGTTAGAAACTGAAATTGATAAATTTGTAAAACTTTCAAACTGTCGGACGGTGTTTGATTGTAACATGGTCATTCGTGTGTCATTTGTTTATGCTAACTATATTCCAAGCAGTTGTTCTCATTACGCGTTTAGATTTCTTGCATGTGCAGATTCTAAAGGCTAGGAGAACATAGTCGATGACAAGCTTCGGAATGAAGACACGACGTGAAGGCACTCAAAAGATGAAGTTGATCGAGTTGCCGCTGACCATCATCAACACAACAAGGATCTCACTTCATAAAGATCAAGTATTTCACGAGCATAACTCAAGGGGGAGCTTAAGTTAAGGGGGAGTTTGTCAACACACTTCCTACATGATACGGGTAGTTTGTTGATACACTTTCTGCTTTCAAGACGTGAAGACTTTGAGGATCCTCCGACATTGAAGACTTGAAAGGACATCAGAGTCTTGAAGACATGAAGATCAAAGATGATCAAGATCGAGACAAATCTGCAAACATCGAAGATCGAGACAAAGCTACAGCCAAGGGGGAGTTTGTTGGTGCACTTGTGTCTGTACTTTGTTTGTATTCGGTCACGATGTAAACGATGTCCTTGTCAGTCCTGTAAGTTGACCAAGTCAACCGTCCTCCTGGTTTGACTTGGACCAACAGTTAGGAATATGTTTGTAAAGTGTCTGAGTCGAAAGATGGGCCATCGAAGGATTATGCCTATCCTTCGATGAGCTCGAAAGATGTCCAACGAAGGATATTGTTGAACCTCGAAGGATACCATCCTTCGAGGTAAATATGGATCCTTCGAGGGATTTGTGATCGACAGATGATCTTTCGGTCATTCTGAATGATCCTTCGACCAGACCTGCTGTGTATGGGTATAAATACCCATGCAGTGTGTTCAGATAGACTCGATAGACAAGAGACACAAGAGAGAAGGAGAGCATTCTGTGAACACACACACACACACTTTGATAGTTTGCAATACAGATTTGTAAACATTGAGCTTGTAACCGAACCCTTCATTCGTATTAATACAAGTAGTGTTAATCAGTGAATCTTTGTGTGTTTGTGTTTGTGCTTGTTTCATCCCGGTTTGCTCACTAGCTTGGATTCCGCACTTGCTAGTGGGTTAGTATAACAAGGTTAAGGTTGAACCTCATCCTACGAGAGGGACCTACACTTTGAAAAGGGGAAAGGGCTGGCCGATCGGCCAGGCATCCCGATCGGACAGCCTGCTCGATCGGACAGTCCGTCCGATCGGCTGGGCTGTTCGATCAGCTAGGAGCCTGATCGATTCACAGCCTGCTTTGAGCGTTCGGTGCGACGATTTCTGATATTTCGATTTCGATTGAAGGCGATACGAGTACGATAGAGTTTCCTATTCAAATTACTTTTAATCCCAACCACTATATCTACATACAAGCACCTATATTTCACACTATCCTTTCGCTACCATTCATCATAATTCGAGTTCGATTGAGTTTGATTGAGTTTCGAGTTTCGATTCGATTGATCACCACACATAACATAAAGTAAACACACACAGGTAACACATAAGGCACACACACATACGCAATAT
Organism: Helianthus annuus; assembly: GCF_002127325.2. Classification (NCBI taxonomy): domain Eukaryota; kingdom Viridiplantae; phylum Streptophyta; class Magnoliopsida; order Asterales; family Asteraceae; genus Helianthus; species Helianthus annuus. Next base: position 153,089,144 of record NC_035449.2, on the reverse strand, counting down.
AACACCAAATTCGCATAGTTCGAGTTTCGAGTTCGATTGGTGGTTCAATTAACTTGATTATTGATTGATTAACTTTATCGCATTGTTACTTCTTACTATTCACAGTCGCAAATCGTTTCGCGTCAATTAAACATTCGATTACTTCGATTTCTCTGATTTAACAACACTTACTCCACATAATACAACTAAAACATAGAATAGACTAATTACAGTCAAAGAAGTCAAACTTGACTTTGACTTTGACTTTGACATTCGAAAACACGGGGTGTTACACGACATTTCCGATGTCTAGCGATAGCGATACCGAGTCGTCTTCCGACAATGAGACGCTAAAATATTTTGTGTCGGTGTATAACGAACTTGATACTAGTTCGTCCCGCCTGAAGAAGAAGATGGTAGATTGTGATCATATACGTGCCAACGAAGTGTTAATGAACGATTATTTTGTGGAGAACCCCCTCCACAATGCCGAAACGTTTAGAGATCGGTTTCGTTTACCCAAAGAATTATTTTTAAAGATTGTTGGAGACATCGAAGCAAGCGAGGAATGGTTTCAAGAAGGTTACGATGCAAGGGGCAAACCAAGTTTCACGGCGATACAAAAAATGCACGTCCGTCATTCGCCAACTAGCGACAGGTAACCCTCCCGATCAATATGATGAATACCTAGCTATGGCGTCCAGAACTTCCCGTGAATGTCTGCAATTTTTTTTTTTGCAACGCGGTCATTAAGTTGTATGGTAAAGAGTTTTTACGTAAACCGACGAGCCACGACATCTCATGTATTTACGCCGCACATGAGGCTAGATGGCATTTTACAGGGATGCTCGGTAGCATCGATTGTACACATATCGAGTGGAAAAATTGTCCAAGAGAGTTGCGAGGGGCGTATATTAGGGGTGACATCAAAAGACCAACTATCATACTAGAAGCGGTGGCGTCGAATGATTTATGGATTTGGCATTCATATTTCGGTGTTCCAGGTTAAAACAACGACATCAATGTGTTGCAAACGTCGCCGTTGTTTCAAACCGTAACGGATGGTACCGCACCCTTCTCTTCATTCTATGTTAACGGAGGATATTATAGACGAGGCTTCTTTCTTGTGGATGGTATCTACCCATCATGGTCTGTTTTTGTGAAAGCTCCTTCATTTCATGTCGAGGCTAAAGAAATCGCGTTAAAAAAATTACAAGAATCAGCAAGAAAAGATGTTGAGAGGGCTTTTGGTGTTTTAAAGGGTAGATGGGGTATACTACACCGACCGGTTCGTGCGATGAACAAGAAATCCATGCATAGCATAGTATATGCATGTATCATATTGCACAATATGATAATCAAAGAAGACGGACGTGCAATATCTCCGGATTGGGTGCCGGATCCTCCTACACAAGTTCAGGTTCCACAAAATATCCAACAAGACTTGCGTGATAAAGAAACTTACTTTCGGTTGAGATACGATTTAATCAAACTAGTAGGTTCTTTAGGTTTGGAGTTTCATGAGTCGGACGAGGAGTAGAGTTTTTTTAGTATTTTTTTTTTAAATTGTAGCCTAAAATATTTTTAGTATGTTAAATTGAACTAGTATGTTTTAATTCTAATGAAATTTATAATTTTAGTGTTTTATCGTTAATTTCTAATTTTAAAATAAAAAATAAAAAAAATTGTGCGTGATGGAATTCCATCACTAGTGATGACCACCGCCAATACAAAATGCTTGTGAGTGATAGAATAGTGGCCGATGACATGGCAGGGGTTGATTGGATGCTTGTGAGTGATGAAATTCTATCACTAGTGACCACCCACACTCCCCTTATAAATAAACAACAATTTGATGTTTAGCAAATGATTATTAATAAAAGTCAAACACAATCACTACAAAGGTTGGTTTGTAATTAAAAGAATTGATTTTTGCTCATGGGCAGTTGTATGCGATACTATCAAGAATAAAAAGAAGACATAAAGTAAAGTTAATAACATTAGCTAAATATTAAAAATGTTACAAATAAGACGACAAATGTGGGGTATAAAGAAATATTTAGAGATTTATAGATTGTTTCTGTATTTGTTACCTATGTATTGTATTATCAATGAGGTTGGTGGCACATTAACAAAGATAAAAACCTTTAGGTACACTTAGATTTAAAGGTCTCAGGTTCAAGACTTCCAATCTCACAAACAACATAAATGAAGAAAAAAACTTGTATATTGCAATTTTACCTTTTCCATATTTAATGCGTCTTTTACTATTATTATGAAATGAATTATATATTTTATATTATACGAAGTAAAATACATTATATAAAATGACCTGTGATTTTTTTCGTTTTTATTTGTTAATGAGAAGCCACTTCTTGTTAAAGGATGGGAGCATTATATGTTAATAATCGTAAAACGGGAACCAATTGTGAGTATAATAGCATCCACATCTATGTGTAATTTTTTAAATCGATAGATTTATAAGAAATATTTTCTTGATACAGCCCGTGCAACACACGGGATCTTAAACTACTTTAATATATAAATGAATTAAACAAGAGAATGGCACATGACATTAGATGGAAATAAATGAAATGTGAGAATGACACATGACACATGACATTAGGGGTCTGTTTGGTATGGGGTAATGGAATAGGCGAGGTAATGGAATAGACGAGGGAATGCAATGGATGATTACCATTCCATGTCTTGTTTGGTTACCATGTGGGAATGGAATGAATTATTATCGTGTATTGTTTGGTAGGCAAGAAAAACGAAGGAATAAAATCAGTGGTAAGTGGTGATGGTCGGTGGTAGGGATTGTGGGTGGTTATAGGTGGGTGGCGGAGGCGGCGATGGGTGGTGGTGGCAGCGGCGAGTGGCGGTGGAGGCTGCGACTAGGGATGAGATTTTTTACCGAAATACCGGTACCGTACCGATCATAAACGGTACCGGTATCGGTAATAGATTTTTCGAAATTCGGTATCGGTAAAAAACGGTATCGGTACCGGTATTTTTCGGTAAATACCGGTTTTAATACCTAATTTAATAATGACCTTATGTATTTTGCTATTATCTTAGATCCCACTATGAAGTTATATTTTCTTGAACAATGTTTTACAAAACCCAATATCAGATTTCTTTTGTTTGGTTATCTTTAATCAATTATGATGATTTTTTAGGCATGTTGGAATTTGGATGTTAAAAGTCGAACCCATGGATGTTTACCTTTTGATTTTTTGACTACTTAATATGTTTACCATTTGTTTACGATCCTCTATATATTACTCTAGTTCAATTAATAATGGATGGATGTGTTGCACATGAAATTTTTTTAGGTAAAACAATGGATGACACAAAAGCGGTACCAATATGGTAAAGTACCGTAATACCGGTACCGATACCGGTACCGAATCTATAAATACGGTGCGGTAATCGGTATCCACATTTCCTCAATTTCGGTAACGGTATTTATGGTATCGGTATCGGTACCGGTATCGTACCGATCTCATCCCTAGCTGCGACGGCGGGCTTCGATGATGGGGGTAGCGGCGATGGGTGGCAACGGTGGTCGGTGGTGACGGTGGAGGCGATGACGGGTTGCGGGTGGAGGCGGGGATGACGTCGGTGGTATGTGAGTGGTGGTGGTGGTGGGTGGTGGGCTGGTGGCGAAGGTGGTGGGTTGTGGGTTGTGGTGTTGATGAATGGTGCAAGTGGAGATGGAATAAAAAAAACATGGGGGGTGGATGAAATGATTTTGAGGGAGTGGAATGCCATATGGAATGAGTGATTCCATTCCGTTGACCAATCAAACAACCTTTTCTTCATTCCGTCGTAATAATCCCTTCAATTTCTTCTCTTATTCCTGCATACCAAACACTACCTAAATGTATTTCTTTATTAGTATTAGATTATAAATCTAATAGAAAATTCTTTCCAGGACATTAATTGTAAAGGTTTATCTTGTACAAGATTTGTCTTCAAATATTTGTATTCAATTTGTGCAACAGAGACTAGAGTTATGATGATTGTTATTAATGAACTAGTATTAGTCCCCCACGTTATGCGGGAGCAGAAATTGTGTCAAGTAGTACTAATGCTACACAACTACCATAGATCAACAACACCGAAAAAGTTCGTAAAAACAAAATAAACAAAAAACGAAAAAAGACCGAACGAAAAGCATATGTAAAATCATTGAATCACGCATGCCCGTTGCGGCATGTTAATACGAAAAATTTAGATTGAAACATAAAAATAGAAAAGAATAACTAAGTCGATCTAAGACCACGTGTGTTGTGACGAACCTGTCAAACAGGTAAAAATGGGCGCGTTGTGACGGTTCTGTCAAATGAGAAAAAATAGTCGAAAAAATGTTGAAATCCACACGCACGTTGCAGCGTGTTCACTCGCAAAATTAGAATGAAACGTAAAACGCAAAATTTGCAAAAGATGAAAATTATGGGGATCAAAAATAAAAATTGTGTTAGGGTTAAATTGCAAAAGATGAATTTTTTTGGTTAAAAGTAAAAAAAAAAAAAACCAACGAGGTTAAAATACAAAAAATGAAAACTTTGGATTAGAAGCAGTGTTTTAGACCCGGACTGGTCGGTCGGACCGGGAACCGGAGGTTGAGCCGGTCCGGGTCATGGTATCGGGCCGGAAATGCGTTGAACCGGAGTTGAACCGCCGACCTGACGGTTGGACCGGGAAACCGGCCAGTCGTACCGGTTTTTGGAAGGGTTGGACCGGTTTATGTATATATATATATACAGGGGGCCGCTAGAATGAGAACCACCTCGAGTTGTAAGAACCGCGGGAACCACACCGTACGGGGCGAGGTGGACTAAATTTTTTTTTTCAAAAACGTAGATGCATGTATTATAAACACATTCGTAAAAAAAATTAAAAAAAATGCCGTGCGTGTAGATTTTTACACCACAAGTTTGTGGTTTACGAGTTCCGTAAATTTACGGAACTCGTAAACCACAAACTTGTGGTGTAAAAAACTACACGCACGACATTTTTTTAATTTTTTTTTACGAATGTGTTTATAATACATGCATCTATGTTTTTTGAAAAAAAAATTGGTCCACCTCGCCCCGGATCAAGTAGTTCTCGCGGTTCTTACAACTCGAGGTGGTTCTCATTCTAGCGGTCCCCTATATATATATATAGAGAAAGTATAATGTACTTCAAGGCTTAACCTACATTAACATACATGACAAAAAATATAACGTGCGTTATTATTATAGAACGTGCGTGATTATAGTCCCATGCGTGATTATGTGGTCCCATGCGTGATTATGTTGTCCCATGCGTGATTATGTGGTCCCATGTGTAATTATGTGGTCCCATGCGTGATTATACCTCTGATCCAACGGTTACCATTGTCTCCTACGTGATGTATGATAAGGCTTTTTGTATGTTAACCTTACTCTATATATATATATATATATATATATATATATATATATATATATATATATATATATTCAGATTTAACCCTATTAATTTTTATAATATTTACGATACCTCCAGGTTCTTACATCCGGTCCAGTTTTGCAAACATTGATTTAGAAGTGAAAACTCAATTTTTTTTGGAAAACTCCCCAAGCTTGGAGTACAACTCCATGAAGCACCAACATGTTCCTAGGGCTGTAAACGAGTCGAGCCGAGTCGAGCCAGGGTGGGGGTCGAGCTCAAGCTCGAAATTAATTAAGGAGGCTAAACTTGGCTTGAGATTTACGTCGGAGTTAAACGAGCCTAAAAACGAGCCAACGAGCCGAGCCGAGCTTAACTCGTGCTGGGCTTGGTTACAAAATGAGCCAGCTTGGTTCACGTCATCTCAAATTGAGTTTTTTAGCTAGATTTTCTCGAGCTTCTTTCGAGCGAGCTACGAGCCGAGCTACGAGTCGCGAGCTTTATGAACAGCCCTACATGTTCCTAACTTATAGTATGGTAATATGGGATCAAAGTTGAAAATAAAAATGTGTTGGGGTTAAATTACCAAAAACATTTTTTGGTTAAATATTAAAAAAACCATCATCATCATCATACTCAGTAAATCCCACCAATAGCAAAGCAAAGGTGGGGTCTAAGGACGGTAAGATGTAGACAGTCTTACCTCTACCCCGTAGGAATAGAGAGGTTGCTTCCAGTGAGACCCCCGGCTCGATAGTAGTTTGCATCAAGCCTTGGACATAAGACACATAACACTCAGCAATCGGGAGTCGGGACAAAGATCGATTAGTGCATGTACCCTTTTGTCTTTCAGCTAAAAAAGAGGCTAAAATACCAAAATGAAAACCTTTGGATTAGAAATGAAAGCTCAAATTTTTTTTGAGAACTCCCCAAGCTTGGAGTACAACTCCATGAAGCACCAACATGTTCCTAATTTATAGTATGGTAATTTTTTGGTTAAATTAAAAAAAAAAAAAAACAAACCAAAGAGGCTAAAATACAAAAAAATGAAAACCTTTGAATTAGAAGTGAAAACTAAAGGATCAACGATGTAATTACTTCTAAAATACGTCTTTAACTAATTAGTTTTTTAATAATTTATTTTTAAATAACTTTTATTCGATAGCTTCTAAAGAATTAAATACGCAGCTGTATTTAATTTTCTCAACATTCCAGAAAAACTAAATACGTAACTGTATTTAGTTTTCTCAACATGCCGATATATATTTTGTTGAAAATGGAGTTATATTAAAAATTTAGTACTTTGGTATTGTTGGCTATATATAGTACATGTATTGTGATGAACAAAATCGAAACCGAACAAACAATATCGCTATCAGTATTATCAAAATCGGCATAAGTATTCGTTTTTATTGTTTTTGATCCATATAAACTTTTTTCTTGTATTGTAAAGTATAAAAGTACTCGTACGGTAATAAACCCGAGTTGTGTTCAAAATATGTGTTGTACTTTACTGATTGCCGGTACCGTACTGGTAATGAATCGAATCGAACCGATACCGACCAAATAACGTTATTATTATACCAATACCAATGTTATCGGAACCGATGACTATATTCGTTTTTATGATTTTTGGTCGATATAGCATATTTTGTTTTTTTTCAAATATAATGTTTTATAAGATTTTAAATATACCGTTGCCACACGCTTAATTTTATCTACATTTCTGTATAAAAAGTTTTCTAATAGCGAATCGCGGGGCGGACATGACTCACTAGTTAGTACATAGTAAGTGTATACCAATATGACCGATGCTACATAGGCTACCTTTTAATAGATTCATAAGGCAAAGAAGATACATTAAACACATAAATTTAAAAAATATTATCATATAAAAAAAACAGATCAGTTACATGATCATATCACCAAATATTATCAACATACAACATGTATGTTGAAAAAAACTTCATCGATTGTTACACACTATTGATTAACAAGCATGTCATACTTAGTTTTCAAACACACAACAACATAAGATTAATAACAACATATCACAATAAAATACCATATACCGACGATCCACAGAAGTTAATCATCCAGTTTATTCACGTTCATACGAGTCTTTAAGCTGTTAGCATATCTAGATCAAGTTCTTGCTTGAACCAGTGGTGATAGTGCGAATGGCGAATGAGGAGACATAATAGTTCGAGGGGACATCATAGCGGCTTCATCATATAAGCGTGACGAAAAGCTAAGTCGAAGATTCTTTTGAAATGACTTCCTTTTTTTATTGTTCATTGTTGTCCTGTCATGCTTTCTCCCCTTGTTAACAAAAACATGTATCCTTTTCAATGCGATCTCAACCGTTTGATCATCCATGTTGGCGAAGCAAACTCTAAACCACCCGGGCTCATCGCAGTGGAATGAGGAACCAGGGGACACATTGAGTTTAACATCGGTGATAATCAATCTCCATAGCTCCATTTCTTCATCAAACGTAGGCTTCTTTAAAAGCGTACGTAAATCCATCCAGACAAAGAGGCCGGCATTACTTGCTAAGCAAGTAATCCCCTCTTTTTCAAGCCCTTGAGTGAAAGTTAGATGACGTTTGGCTAACCTCTTCGAACTTTCACTTAGAAAACCGTCAATAAACTCTTCATCCGAAAGGATTGAAGCTAGAAAAAGTTGAGTTTGTGAGGAAATTAATCCGAAACTCGACATTTTTCTAGCACAACTCACAACATGATCGTTGTATGAATACAGAATGCCGACACGAAACCCTGGGAGCCCCATATCCTTTGACAAGCTATATATAATGTGAACAAGCTCGCGGTTTACCCGGTTAGTTGGATCTTGTTCCATTTCTTGTAAGACCTCAGAAATGGAGACAAATTCGGGTGTGTTAAAGATAGTTGCTGCATAAATTTCATCACAGACAAGATGAATGTTTTTTTCATTGATGAATCTCATTAGGGTTTGTAGTGTTTCTTTATCCATAGTTGTGCCCAGAGGATTTGAAGGATTTGCAATGATCAAGCCTTTGACTCTTATGTTGGATGCAATTGCATTTTCATAAGTGGATTCAAGTGCTTTTTGAGTAATCTTGAAATCATTTGAACTTTTGCAGATTATTGGAGCTAGTTGCACTCCAGTTCTCCATCTTAGGTCTCTATCAAATCTGAAAAAGAAACTAAATAATTTAGTAACCAAAAGCAACATTATAAAATGAGGGATGTATAACTTGAAAGAAAATATGAAACTTAGTTTAAGCGTTTGACAAATGGAAAAAGGTTTTGAGTTGATAAGAAATCTATATAAAGCAAAAACAATAAGCAAATTCTTAAGTTCCCATGGAAGAAAAACAAAACAATAAAAAAATTTTATAAGCAAGTTGCAACAAAAATTTTATATTGTATATATTTATTTAGCATATGACTTTTTAATATTGTATATTTATTTAGCATATGACTTTTAATTGTAAGATACTAAGATCCAATTTGTCTCCTTAGATTTTATTAAATTTGACTCACTAATAAAAGAATTGATTCTGAATGTATGTTTTTGGGCTTGTTTTTTCCTTTTTCTTTCATTTGATCTAATGGTCATTGGGAACATTTGAAAAGTTTCTCTCTTTCCTAATAATCTACCAATTGACTTTTTGACTCGTCATGTCAAAATCAATATTTGAATAGTCTATTTAGACTTCAATAAATTTTGTTGACCACGCCAACTGGCGATTAGCTAAGCATTGCATGTGTAGATGGTCTAATCCAAATTGGTTAACTAAAATGACATCTACTTTCAAATATGATTTTGACTTGAGTAGGAATGTTTTATCCAAATGTCAGGGCATGACATGGATGTTTTATGATGTGTACGTATCTAAGAAGATCCTGGTCGTTCACGATGCTGAGTCGATTACGGAGCGGTGGAGAAAAGTCATTCACATGGTGATACTAGCCTCATTGTGACGTCTGTGACTAGCCCGTAACGATAAAGAATTCAATGATGTTATGGTGTCGGTAACAAGGACTGTAGAATATATCAAAGAGGACTCTTACATGTGGATGAAAAACAGATTTTTGGGTGGCTCGTTGGAATGGAGTAGTTGGATTGAGTTTGACATTTCTATGTATGTTTGAATGTTGCCTCAGCCACTGGCTAAACACCTTATATATAAAGATTTTGTTGTTCAAAAGAAAAATACGCATATGTATACGTATATGTGTGTAATAAAATAACATTTTATGATAAAGCAATGGAATGTTTAAAGCATAAAAACGGTGCAAATACTCATAGTCTCATATCACCTTTGGAGTGACTAATTTTCGGATTTACTAGAGTTAATGGTATACAATTTATGAAAGTATGGGTTATCACTATTAAATTCTGTACCATTGCAGAAGTCTTTTTAATGAAAAAGATAGACTAAATTGTGGATTATTTAAATTAAAGGAAAAAAATTTATTCATATGAAAACCTAAGTGATGCATGATCTTTTACTATTATTCATTTTTTACTTGAATGGATGACATGGTTAAAAATGGCTCTCTAGCAACGTAGAGGCTGATTGTAATTCTTAACAAATAAATTTTTTAGCAGTGAAACGTTAAAAAGTGTTGCATAAAAGAGTTTTTTTGGTATGCATAACACAAACCCAACATTTGTAAGGATAGGCATTACATTACATTTTTATAAAAAAAAAAAAAGAAAAAAAGAAACTTGATTTATATACTTACGCAGGATAATATGGAGTCGGCACAAGAAATCCATCACCAGGATCTGCCAAGCAAAACATTAAAGATTCACTTGCTCCGGTGGCTCCACCACCCATCACAATCCGATCGGGGTCAAATGCAACCTTATTTCCTCTTACTTTCCCCATAAAGTTTGCAATTGCCTGCACAAACACAAGCAAATTATGTAAATTTACTACATGCAATGCAACTTCATTTCATATTGATATATTAATTAGTAATAAATACCTCTATACATTTTGCTTAACATGATTAATTAATCTCATGACGCATTTAGTATTACTTACCTTTCGAAATTCGTATAAGCCATGATAGTCTTGAAAGTTTGCAATATCTTTAAACTGGCTGACTCCATCCTTGGTACAAATAGATGATTTTGGGTTCTTTGCAACCCAGTTTTCAATTAAATCCAATGAAAGCTGCAAGAACAAAATAATTATTTTTAAACTTCAAAAGTGGTATTCTAATGTAACATTTTTTCAATATATGGATGCATGAATAATAATAATAATAATAATAATATTATGACTTTGAACAGAAGCAAACCTGGTTTTCTGCTAAACCCATTTGAATAACACCATTAGGGTTTTCTGTAAGATGAAATGGGTCTTGATCATAAGCTTTCCACCCATCAAAGTAAGGTGAATTCTCTCCATGTTGCTCACTTGTTGCAATCTTTGACAAAAGGGTTTGGTTTTCTGCCAAGAATGCCATAGTGTAATTCTTGTTTGTGCGTGTGAAATCTATAATATAATGAAAGCTGCTTGTGGGATAACTTTAGGAAACTAAGTGTGTTATTAGTTTTCTGAATTGATGATGAAGAAAGTAAAGGAAATAGAGATATATATAGGCATAGGGATATAGAGTTTGTGTGTGACTTGCATGTGTGTTGTTTTGTGCGTGGAATACAAGTATGGAGAGAGAAAAAGGCATTCAACTTTTCAAATTATGTTTATCGTAATTGCTTGCGTGAGCCAACAACGTACATGGCAAATATAGCAATGAAATCAACACGTACACTAATCCATTAAAGAAAAAAAATATATAATCACTCCTTTATAATAATACAAGAGCTGATTATATTATTTAAAATAAGTGGTGAAATTTGTTTAGGGGAAGACACACTTGTCACTTGATCATAATATAACATCTCATTTCCTTCAATTTCATCCCACTATCACTAATACATTTACAACAACCATCATACTATCACATTCCATCATTATTTTTTTAAATAAAATATAAACTAAAACCAACAATTTTAACATACATAAAATTAAATAAGAAAACCCAATTTAAAAAAAAAAAAAAAAAAAAACACAAGCTATATAGAAGACAAAAAAACACCACCTCAAATTTAAATGCTAAAATAAAATTAAATCTACTCTTTGTCACATTCGGTAAAGTGGAGATATAAAGCACCAACGTATTTCGTAAAATCATATTGTAGTCGAAAGTGGATGTTTTCATACCGCAACTCCAAAACAACATCATTGGGAACGGCTACTTGAGTTGGAGGGTCCATCATGCAGTCGGGCGATATTGTGTACCCCTCATCCTTTAAGATCATATTGTGTAATATGATATACGCATACACCAAGCTCCTTATTTTCGTTTACTTCATTGCACGAACAGGTCAATTAATTATACCCTATTTACCTTTCAAAACACCAAATGCTCGCTCAATATCTTTTCTCGTTGATTCCTGTAACTTCTTAAACAATTTCTCTTGTGGCCCGTTAGATACAAATAAGATTTTACAAAAACAGGCACAGTCGGGTATCAACAAGATAAAGGTCGTGTAAATAATGCTCTCGTTGACCACACACAGACACGGCGATGTGGTCTCATGTATTTCTTATTGAACAACGGTGATTCGATGTCAGTTGTAAGTTTCTGTACAGTTTGTTTTACTTTTTATGTTTCTAGTGGGTCAAGAGTCTAGAAGTTTTCAAATTTTCTTTGAAATGTGTTTGCATTTTAGGGGGAGTAGGGAAATTTCTGAAAATCCAAAAACATTTAAAAATTTGAAAAAGCCAAAAACATGATAAAATTCAAAAATGAGTTTCGTTGTGAAAAGAGGAAATGATAGTACATCAGTAGGCTGTCACAACATGCTAAAGAAATGTAAAGATAAAATGTGATAAACAATCTCACTGAGGATATGCCAGTAGGTTTTTACACATTTAGTAGATTGTGACGAGATATAAACCTAAAATTCAAACTTGCTTGTTCTGTGGGTTAACACAAACTTGGATATATAGGTAACCCCTGAAATCTTGTTTGATAGGTCCCTTATTCTGAGATACTAGGTCTTTATGCTCAGTGATATCTGGGGTATTATCCCGGGACTTCTGCTGTATGGAAGTACTGACCTAGTCCCCGGATAATGCTTTCCGCAAATGCTTGAAACACAGCATCGCCCTCAGCAAGCTGATGAAACAATAAAATTGATAGTCGCTGCTGTTGTAATCAAAAGATCCTCTAAAGGGGACACACCAAAAGTCGAGCCGTCATCTCTCTGCTGAACGAAAGTTCTGACCTGAGCTCTCACGGTTTCGCATTTAACCCCTGAACAGATATCATCTGTGGTATACTCACCTGTAAGATTGAATATTGGGATCTGGATACGGGAGTATATTCAAGTAGTGGGACACACGGATAAGTTTAAGTTCTTAAGACATTAATATCGTATCTCGGATCAATTGAACTTTGTGTGAAAATTTCAGTGGACCGATATACTGACAATCTAGGTGAATTGTTTTGAACTGAAAATGCAATCAAGCTTAACGGTGTTAGTGACATGTCTCATAAACTGATATGATCCTCTTAAACGAACTCGCAAAAATATTTTCTGTAAATATTTTTCTTTACTGCATTACAGGTTTCTTTATTTCAAAATCCAAAAGATTTTCAGTGTGTTTTAGCATAAATTTTTGAAAAAGTCAAAAAGGTTTTCGATAACTAATGTTGAATAGCTGATTTTCAAAATTCCGAGTGCTAAACATGATGAGCAACATTTGAGAGGAAGTGTTTGTGTGAATTTAAATGTTTGCATAATCTAAGTTTCAAGTGGTTCATCATAGAGAAAGAAATTTGAGGGGAAATCAAGTGTTGATGCACATGAGAGGGAGTCTGAATTGGTGTACGTTTATTTGTTAGAAAAATGTTTGTGAAAGAAATTTATTTCTGGGTTAAGAATGTGCAGGAAAGCCAGGATTTGATCTTGAAACTGAAGATAGAGTGCCAGGTTTTGATTCCTGAAGATCTCTGTTTGAGCCAAGTTGATCGATCCTGAGAACCTGTGAAGTCCAGACAAAGATCCTGAAGATATTACTGAAGAACAAAGAAATGCCAGTAAATCGAGAGGGGGAGTCTGAAGATAGAAAGATAGAGAAGCCCAGAGACTGATCAAGACAAGAAATCTTAAAGACACAGCGTCAGTGCTCGATAGTCGACTCCATCAACATCTTAGGGGGACTCTGTTGGTGCACTACATCTGTTGATTTCGTCTAGGATTGAGTCTTACATTGGATTGTATAGATTAGGGTTTGAATTACGAGAAAACATGAGTTTGTATGAGATTTGTGACCTAGGTTCGCTTTTAGGGTCATAGGATAGGGGGTTCGCTAATAGGGACATTACAGGTTCGCTTATGAGTTTGTATATTGCAATTTTACCTTTTCCATATTTAATGCGTCTTTTACTATTATTATGAAATGAATTATATATTTTATATTATACGAAGTAAAATACATTATATAAAATGACCTGTGATTTTTTTCGTTTTTATTTGTTAATGAGAAGCCACTTCTTGTTAAAGGATGGGAGCATTATATGTTAATAATCGTAAAACGGGAACCAATTGTGAGTATAATAGCATCCACATCTATGTGTAATTTTTTAAATCGATAGATTTATAAGAAATATTTTCTTGATACAGCCCGTGCAACACACGGGATCTTAAACTACTTTAATATATAAATGAATTAAACAAGAGAATGGCACATGACATTAGATGGAAATAAATGAAATGTGAGAATGACACATGACACATGACATTAGGGGTCTGTTTGGTATGGGGTAATGGAATAGGCGAGGTAATGGAATAGACGAGGGAATGCAATGGATGATTACCATTCCATGTCTTGTTTGGTTACCATGTGGGAATGGAATGAATTATTATCGTGTATTGTTTGGTAGGCAAGAAAAACGAAGGAATAAAATCAGTGGTAAGTGGTGATGGTCGGTGGTAGGGATTGTGGGTGGTTATAGGTGGGTGGCGGAGGCGGCGATGGGTGGTGGTGGCAGCGGCGAGTGGCGGTGGAGGCTGCGACTAGGGATGAGATTTTTTACCGAAATACCGGTACCGTACCGATCATAAACGGTACCGGTATCGGTAATAGATTTTTCGAAATTCGGTATCGGTAAAAAACGGTATCGGTACCGGTATTTTTCGGTAAATACCGGTTTTAATACCTAATTTAATAATGACCTTATGTATTTTGCTATTATCTTAGATCCCACTATGAAGTTATATTTTCTTGAACAATGTTTTACAAAACCCAATATCAGATTTCTTTTGTTTGGTTATCTTTAATCAATTATGATGATTTTTTAGGCATGTTGGAATTTGGATGTTAAAAGTCGAACCCATGGATGTTTACCTTTTGATTTTTTGACTACTTAATATGTTTACCATTTGTTTACGATCCTCTATATATTACTCTAGTTCAATTAATAATGGATGGATGTGTTGCACATGAAATTTTTTTAGGTAAAACAATGGATGACACAAAAGCGGTACCAATATGGTAAAGTACCGTAATACCGGTACCGATACCGGTACCGAATCTATAAATACGGTGCGGTAATCGGTATCCACATTTCCTCAATTTCGGTAACGGTATTTATGGTATCGGTATCGGTACCGGTATCGTACCGATCTCATCCCTAGCTGCGACGGCGGGCTTCGATGATGGGGGTAGCGGCGATGGGTGGCAACGGTGGTCGGTGGTGACGGTGGAGGCGATGACGGGTTGCGGGTGGAGGCGGGGATGACGTCGGTGGTATGTGAGTGGTGGTGGTGGTGGGTGGTGGGCTGGTGGCGAAGGTGGTGGGTTGTGGGTTGTGGTGTTGATGAATGGTGCAAGTGGAGATGGAATAAAAAAAACATGGGGGGTGGATGAAATGATTTTGAGGGAGTGGAATGCCATATGGAATGAGTGATTCCATTCCGTTGACCAATCAAACAACCTTTTCTTCATTCCGTCGTAATAATCCCTTCAATTTCTTCTCTTATTCCTGCATACCAAACACTACCTAAATGTATTTCTTTATTAGTATTAGATTATAAATCTAATAGAAAATTCTTTCCAGGACATTAATTGTAAAGGTTTATCTTGTACAAGATTTGTCTTCAAATATTTGTATTCAATTTGTGCAACAGAGACTAGAGTTATGATGATTGTTATTAATGAACTAGTATTAGTCCCCCACGTTATGCGGGAGCAGAAATTGTGTCAAGTAGTACTAATGCTACACAACTACCATAGATCAACAACACCGAAAAAGTTCGTAAAAACAAAATAAACAAAAAACGAAAAAAGACCGAACGAAAAGCATATGTAAAATCATTGAATCACGCATGCCCGTTGCGGCATGTTAATACGAAAAATTTAGATTGAAACATAAAAATAGAAAAGAATAACTAAGTCGATCTAAGACCACGTGTGTTGTGACGAACCTGTCAAACAGGTAAAAATGGGCGCGTTGTGACGGTTCTGTCAAATGAGAAAAAATAGTCGAAAAAATGTTGAAATCCACACGCACGTTGCAGCGTGTTCACTCGCAAAATTAGAATGAAACGTAAAACGCAAAATTTGCAAAAGATGAAAATTATGGGGATCAAAAATAAAAATTGTGTTAGGGTTAAATTGCAAAAGATGAATTTTTTTGGTTAAAAGTAAAAAAAAAAAAAAAACCAACGAGGTTAAAATACAAAAAATGAAAACTTTGGATTAGAAGCAGTGTTTTAGACCCGGACTGGTCGGTCGGACCGGGAACCGGAGGTTGAGCCGGTCCGGGTCATGGTATCGGGCCGGAAATGCGTTGAACCGGAGTTGAACCGCCGACCTGACGGTTGGACCGGGAAACCGGCCAGTCGTACCGGTTTTTGGAAGGGTTGGACCGGTTTATGTATATATATATATACAGGGGGCCGCTAGAATGAGAACCACCTCGAGTTGTAAGAACCGCGGGAACCACACCGTACGGGGCGAGGTGGACTAAATTTTTTTTTTCAAAAACGTAGATGCATGTATTATAAACACATTCGTAAAAAAAATTAAAAAAAATGCCGTGCGTGTAGATTTTTACACCACAAGTTTGTGGTTTACGAGTTCCGTAAATTTACGGAACTCGTAAACCACAAACTTGTGGTGTAAAAAACTACACGCACGACATTTTTTTAATTTTTTTTTACGAATGTGTTTATAATACATGCATCTATGTTTTTTGAAAAAAAAATTGGTCCACCTCGCCCCGGATCAAGTAGTTCTCGCGGTTCTTACAACTCGAGGTGGTTCTCATTCTAGCGGTCCCCTATATATATATATAGAGAAAGTATAATGTACTTCAAGGCTTAACCTACATTAACATACATGACAAAAAATATAACGTGCGTTATTATTATAGAACGTGCGTGATTATAGTCCCATGCGTGATTATGTGGTCCCATGCGTGATTATGTTGTCCCATGCGTGATTATGTGGTCCCATGTGTAATTATGTGGTCCCATGCGTGATTATACCTCTGATCCAACGGTTACCATTGTCTCCTACGTGATGTATGATAAGGCTTTTTGTATGTTAACCTTACTCTATATATATATATATATATATATATATATATATATATATATATATTCAGATTTAACCCTATTAATTTTTATAATATTTACGATACCTCCAGGTTCTTACATCCGGTCCAGTTTTGCAAACATTGATTTAGAAGTGAAAACTCAATTTTTTTTGGAAAACTCCCCAAGCTTGGAGTACAACTCCATGAAGCACCAACATGTTCCTAGGGCTGTAAACGAGTCGAGCCGAGTCGAGCCAGGGTGGGGGTCGAGCTCAAGCTCGAAATTAATTAAGGAGGCTAAACTTGGCTTGAGATTTACGTCGGAGTTAAACGAGCCTAAAAACGAGCCAACGAGCCGAGCCGAGCTTAACTCGTGCTGGGCTTGGTTACAAAATGAGCCAGCTTGGTTCACGTCATCTCAAATTGAGTTTTTTAGCTAGATTTTCTCGAGCTTCTTTCGAGCGAGCTACGAGCCGAGCTACGAGTCGCGAGCTTTATGAACAGCCCTACATGTTCCTAACTTATAGTATGGTAATATGGGATCAAAGTTGAAAATAAAAATGTGTTGGGGTTAAATTACCAAAAACATTTTTTGGTTAAATATTAAAAAAACCATCATCATCATCATACTCAGTAAATCCCACCAATAGCAAAGCAAAGGTGGGGTCTAAGGACGGTAAGATGTAGACAGTCTTACCTCTACCCCGTAGGAATAGAGAGGTTGCTTCCAGTGAGACCCCCGGCTCGATAGTAGTTTGCATCAAGCCTTGGACATAAGACACATAACACTCAGCAATCGGGAGTCGGGACAAAGATCGATTAGTGCATGTACCCTTTTGTCTTTCAGCTAAAAAAGAGGCTAAAATACCAAAATGAAAACCTTTGGATTAGAAATGAAAGCTCAAATTTTTTTTGAGAACTCCCCAAGCTTGGAGTACAACTCCATGAAGCACCAACATGTTCCTAATTTATAGTATGGTAATTTTTTGGTTAAATTAAAAAAAAAAAAAAACAAACCAAAGAGGCTAAAATACAAAAAAATGAAAACCTTTGAATTAGAAGTGAAAACTAAAGGATCAACGATGTAATTACTTCTAAAATACGTCTTTAACTAATTAGTTTTTTAATAATTTATTTTTAAATAACTTTTATTCGATAGCTTCTAAAGAATTAAATACGCAGCTGTATTTAATTTTCTCAACATTCCAGAAAAACTAAATACGTAACTGTATTTAGTTTTCTCAACATGCCGATATATATTTTGTTGAAAATGGAGTTATATTAAAAATTTAGTACTTTGGTATTGTTGGCTATATATAGTACATGTATTGTGATGAACAAAATCGAAACCGAACAAACAATATCGCTATCAGTATTATCAAAATCGGCATAAGTATTCGTTTTTATTGTTTTTGATCCATATAAACTTTTTTCTTGTATTGTAAAGTATAAAAGTACTCGTACGGTAATAAACCCGAGTTGTGTTCAAAATATGTGTTGTACTTTACTGATTGCCGGTACCGTACTGGTAATGAATCGAATCGAACCGATACCGACCAAATAACGTTATTATTATACCAATACCAATGTTATCGGAACCGATGACTATATTCGTTTTTATGATTTTTGGTCGATATAGCATATTTTGTTTTTTTTCAAATATAATGTTTTATAAGATTTTAAATATACCGTTGCCACACGCTTAATTTTATCTACATTTCTGTATAAAAAGTTTTCTAATAGCGAATCGCGGGGCGGACATGACTCACTAGTTAGTACATAGTAAGTGTATACCAATATGACCGATGCTACATAGGCTACCTTTTAATAGATTCATAAGGCAAAGAAGATACATTAAACACATAAATTTAAAAAATATTATCATATAAAAAAAACAGATCAGTTACATGATCATATCACCAAATATTATCAACATACAACATGTATGTTGAAAAAAACTTCATCGATTGTTACACACTATTGATTAACAAGCATGTCATACTTAGTTTTCAAACACACAACAACATAAGATTAATAACAACATATCACAATAAAATACCATATACCGACGATCCACAGAAGTTAATCATCCAGTTTATTCACGTTCATACGAGTCTTTAAGCTGTTAGCATATCTAGATCAAGTTCTTGCTTGAACCAGTGGTGATAGTGCGAATGGCGAATGAGGAGACATAATAGTTCGAGGGGACATCATAGCGGCTTCATCATATAAGCGTGACGAAAAGCTAAGTCGAAGATTCTTTTGAAATGACTTCCTTTTTTTATTGTTCATTGTTGTCCTGTCATGCTTTCTCCCCTTGTTAACAAAAACATGTATCCTTTTCAATGCGATCTCAACCGTTTGATCATCCATGTTGGCGAAGCAAACTCTAAACCACCCGGGCTCATCGCAGTGGAATGAGGAACCAGGGGACACATTGAGTTTAACATCGGTGATAATCAATCTCCATAGCTCCATTTCTTCATCAAACGTAGGCTTCTTTAAAAGCGTACGTAAATCCATCCAGACAAAGAGGCCGGCATTACTTGCTAAGCAAGTAATCCCCTCTTTTTCAAGCCCTTGAGTGAAAGTTAGATGACGTTTGGCTAACCTCTTCGAACTTTCACTTAGAAAACCGTCAATAAACTCTTCATCCGAAAGGATTGAAGCTAGAAAAAGTTGAGTTTGTGAGGAAATTAATCCGAAACTCGACATTTTTCTAGCACAACTCACAACATGATCGTTGTATGAATACAGAATGCCGACACGAAACCCTGGGAGCCCCATATCCTTTGACAAGCTATATATAATGTGAACAAGCTCGCGGTTTACCCGGTTAGTTGGATCTTGTTCCATTTCTTGTAAGACCTCAGAAATGGAGACAAATTCGGGTGTGTTAAAGATAGTTGCTGCATAAATTTCATCACAGACAAGATGAATGTTTTTTTCATTGATGAATCTCATTAGGGTTTGTAGTGTTTCTTTATCCATAGTTGTGCCCAGAGGATTTGAAGGATTTGCAATGATCAAGCCTTTGACTCTTATGTTGGATGCAATTGCATTTTCATAAGTGGATTCAAGTGCTTTTTGAGTAATCTTGAAATCATTTGAACTTTTGCAGATTATTGGAGCTAGTTGCACTCCAGTTCTCCATCTTAGGTCTCTATCAAATCTGAAAAAGAAACTAAATAATTTAGTAACCAAAAGCAACATTATAAAATGAGGGATGTATAACTTGAAAGAAAATATGAAACTTAGTTTAAGCGTTTGACAAATGGAAAAAGGTTTTGAGTTGATAAGAAATCTATATAAAGCAAAAACAATAAGCAAATTCTTAAGTTCCCATGGAAGAAAAACAAAACAATAAAAAAATTTTATAAGCAAGTTGCAACAAAAATTTTATATTGTATATATTTATTTAGCATATGACTTTTTAATATTGTATATTTATTTAGCATATGACTTTTAATTGTAAGATACTAAGATCCAATTTGTCTCCTTAGATTTTATTAAATTTGACTCACTAATAAAAGAATTGATTCTGAATGTATGTTTTTGGGCTTGTTTTTTCCTTTTTCTTTCATTTGATCTAATGGTCATTGGGAACATTTGAAAAGTTTCTCTCTTTCCTAATAATCTACCAATTGACTTTTTGACTCGTCATGTCAAAATCAATATTTGAATAGTCTATTTAGACTTCAATAAATTTTGTTGACCACGCCAACTGGCGATTAGCTAAGCATTGCATGTGTAGATGGTCTAATCCAAATTGGTTAACTAAAATGACATCTACTTTCAAATATGATTTTGACTTGAGTAGGAATGTTTTATCCAAATGTCAGGGCATGACATGGATGTTTTATGATGTGTACGTATCTAAGAAGATCCTGGTCGTTCACGATGCTGAGTCGATTACGGAGCGGTGGAGAAAAGTCATTCACATGGTGATACTAGCCTCATTGTGACGTCTGTGACTAGCCCGTAACGATAAAGAATTCAATGATGTTATGGTGTCGGTAACAAGGACTGTAGAATATATCAAAGAGGACTCTTACATGTGGATGAAAAACAGATTTTTGGGTGGCTCGTTGGAATGGAGTAGTTGGATTGAGTTTGACATTTCTATGTATGTTTGAATGTTGCCTCAGCCACTGGCTAAACACCTTATATATAAAGATTTTGTTGTTCAAAAGAAAAATACGCATATGTATACGTATATGTGTGTAATAAAATAACATTTTATGATAAAGCAATGGAATGTTTAAAGCATAAAAACGGTGCAAATACTCATAGTCTCATATCACCTTTGGAGTGACTAATTTTCGGATTTACTAGAGTTAATGGTATACAATTTATGAAAGTATGGGTTATCACTATTAAATTCTGTACCATTGCAGAAGTCTTTTTAATGAAAAAGATAGACTAAATTGTGGATTATTTAAATTAAAGGAAAAAAATTTATTCATATGAAAACCTAAGTGATGCATGATCTTTTACTATTATTCATTTTTTACTTGAATGGATGACATGGTTAAAAATGGCTCTCTAGCAACGTAGAGGCTGATTGTAATTCTTAACAAATAAATTTTTTAGCAGTGAAACGTTAAAAAGTGCTGCATAAAAGAGTTTTTTTGGTATGCATAACACAAACCCAACATTTGTAAGGATAGGCATTACATTACATTTTTATAAAAAAAAAAAAAGAAAAAAAGAAACTTGATTTATATACTTACGCAGGATAATATGGAGTCGGCACAAGAAATCCATCACCAGGATCTGCCAAGCAAAACATTAAAGATTCACTTGCTCCGGTGGCTCCACCACCCATCACAATCCGATCGGGGTCAAATGCAACCTTATTTCCTCTTACTTTCCCCATAAAGTTTGCAATTGCCTGCACAAACACAAGCAAATTATGTAAATTTACTACATGCAATGCAACTTCATTTCATATTGATATATTAATTAGTAATAAATACCTCTATACATTTTGCTTAACATGATTAATTAATCTCATGACGCATTTAGTATTACTTACCTTTCGAAATTCGTATAAGCCATGATAGTCTTGAAAGTTTGCAATATCTTTAAACTGGCTGACTCCATCCTTGGTACAAATAGATGATTTTGGGTTCTTTGCAACCCAGTTTTCAATTAAATCCAATGAAAGCTGCAAGAACAAAATAATTATTTTTAAACTTCAAAAGTGGTATTCTAATGTAACATTTTTTCAATATATGGATGCATGAATAATAATAATAATAATAATATTATGACTTTGAACAGAAGCAAACCTGGTTTTCTGCTAAACCCATTTGAATAACACCATTAGGGTTTTCTGTAAGATGAAATGGGTCTTGATCATAAGCTTTCCACCCATCAAAGTAAGGTGAATTCTCTCCATGTTGCTCACTTGTTGCAATCTTTGACAAAAGGGTTTGGTTTTCTGCCAAGAATGCCATAGTGTAATTCTTGTTTGTGCGTGTGAAATCTATAATATAATGAAAGCTGCTTGTGGGATAACTTTAGGAAACTAAGTGTGTTATTAGTTTTCTGAATTGATGATGAAGAAAGTAAAGGAAATAGAGATATATATAGGCATAGGGATATAGAGTTTGTGTGTGACTTGCATGTGTGTTGTTTTGTGCGTGGAATACAAGTATGGAGAGAGAAAAAGGCATTCAACTTTTCAAATTATGTTTATCGTAATTGCTTGCGTGAGCCAACAACGTACATGGCAAATATAGCAATGAAATCAACACGTACACTAATCCATTAAAGAAAAAAAATATATAATCACTCCTTTATAATAATACAAGAGCTGATTATATTATTTAAAATAAGTGGTGAAATTTGTTTAGGGGAAGACACACTTGTCACTTGATCATAATATAACATCTCATTTCCTTCAATTTCATCCCACTATCACTAATACATTTACAACAACCATCATACTATCACATTCCATCATTATTTTTTTAAATAAAATATAAACTAAAACCAACAATTTTAACATACATAAAATTAAATAAGAAAACCCAATTTAAAAAAAAAAAAAAAAAAAAAACACAAGCTATATAGAAGACAAAAAAACACCACCTCAAATTTAAATGCTAAAATAAAATTAAATCTACTCTTTGTCACATTCGGTAAAGTGGAGATATAAAGCACCAACGTATTTCGTAAAATCATATTGTAGTCGAAAGTGGATGTTTTCATACCGCAACTCCAAAACAACATCATTGGGAACGGCTACTTGAGTTGGAGGGTCCATCATGCAGTCGGGCGATATTGTGTACCCCTCATCCTTTAAGATCATATTGTGTAATATGATATACGCATACACCAAGCTCCTTATTTTCGTTTACTTCATTGCACGAACAGGTCAATTAATTATACCCTATTTACCTTTCAAAACACCAAATGCTCGCTCAATATCTTTTCTCGTTGATTCCTGTAACTTCTTAAACAATTTCTCTTGTGGCCCGTTAGATACAAATAAGATTTTACAAAAACAGGCACAGTCGGGTATCAACAAGATAAAGGTCGTGTAAATAATGCTCTCGTTGACCACACACAGACACGGCGATGTGGTCTCATGTATTTCTTATTGAACAACGGTGATTCGATGTCAGTTGTAAGTTTCTGTACAGTTTGTTTTACTTTTTATGTTTCTAGTGGGTCAAGAGTCTAGAAGTTTTCAAATTTTCTTTGAAATGTGTTTGCATTTTAGGGGGAGTAGGGAAATTTCTGAAAATCCAAAAACATTTAAAAATTTGAAAAAGCCAAAAACATGATAAAATTCAAAAATGAGTTTCGTTGTGAAAAGAGGAAATGATAGTACATCAGTAGGCTGTCACAACATGCTAAAGAAATGTAAAGATAAAATGTGATAAACAATCTCACTGAGGATATGCCAGTAGGTTTTTACACATTTAGTAGATTGTGACGAGATATAAACCTAAAATTCAAACTTGCTTGTTCTGTGGGTTAACACAAACTTGGATATATAGGTAACCCCTGAAATCTTGTTTGATAGGTCCCTTATTCTGAGATACTAGGTCTTTATGCTCAGTGATATCTGGGGTATTATCCCGGGACTTCTGCTGTATGGAAGTACTGACCTAGTCCCCGGATAATGCTTTCCGCAAATGCTTGAAACACAGCATCGCCCTCAGCAAGCTGATGAAACAATAAAATTGATAGTCGCTGCTGTTGTAATCAAAAGATCCTCTAAAGGGGACACACCAAAAGTCGAGCCGTCATCTCTCTGCTGAACGAAAGTTCTGACCTGAGCTCTCACGGTTTCGCATTTAACCCCTGAACAGATATCATCTGTGGTATACTCACCTGTAAGATTGAATATTGGGATCTGGATACGGGAGTATATTCAAGTAGTGGGACACACGGATAAGTTTAAGTTCTTAAGACATTAATATCGTATCTCGGATCAATTGAACTTTGTGTGAAAATTTCAGTGGACCGATATACTGACAATCTAGGTGAATTGTTTTGAACTGAAAATGCAATCAAGCTTAACGGTGTTAGTGACATGTCTCATAAACTGATATGATCCTCTTAAACGAACTCGCAAAAATATTTTCTGTAAATATTTTTCTTTACTGCATTACAGGTTTCTTTATTTCAAAATCCAAAAGATTTTCAGTGTGTTTTAGCATAAATTTTTGAAAAAGTCAAAAAGGTTTTCGATAACTAATGTTGAATAGCTGATTTTCAAAATTCCGAGTGCTAAACATGATGAGCAACATTTGAGAGGAAGTGTTTGTGTGAATTTAAATGTTTGCATAATCTAAGTTTCAAGTGGTTCATCATAGAGAAAGAAATTTGAGGGGAAATCAAGTGTTGATGCACATGAGAGGGAGTCTGAATTGGTGTACGTTTATTTGTTAGAAAAATGTTTGTGAAAGAAATTTATTTCTGGGTTAAGAATGTGCAGGAAAGCCAGGATTTGATCTTGAAACTGAAGATAGAGTGCCAGGTTTTGATTCCTGAAGATCTCTGTTTGAGCCAAGTTGATCGATCCTGAGAACCTGTGAAGTCCAGACAAAGATCCTGAAGATATTACTGAAGAACAAAGAAATGCCAGTAAATCGAGAGGGGGAGTCTGAAGATAGAAAGATAGAGAAGCCCAGAGACTGATCAAGACAAGAAATCTTAAAGACACAGCGTCAGTGCTCGATAGTCGACTCCATCAACATCTTAGGGGGACTCTGTTGGTGCACTACATCTGTTGATTTCGTCTAGGATTGAGTCTTACATTGGATTGTATAGATTAGGGTTTGAATTACGAGAAAACATGAGTTTGTATGAGATTTGTGACCTAGGTTCGCTTTTAGGGTCATAGGATAGGGGGTTCGCTAATAGGGACATTACAGGTTCGCTTATGTGTACATAGGTCACATAAGCGAACCCACACCTCTATATATAGCTGACTCTTGAGCGAATCAGTGTGGTTGTTGATTTCCGCATCGAAGCTCTGCCGGTGTGACGTTTGAACTGTAAAAGCTGTCAAATCAATAAAACAAGCAGTTATAGTGAAGGACAAGCTATTTTTACCTTTGTTTCTTATAATTCCGCATCTGAAACACAGGAGATTACCTCTGAACGACTCGTTCGGGTCAGCGTTCGATTCTACAGATGTAGAACATTAACGTCATTTTTTGAACTAGTAACACCAAAGTATGCATGCCAAATCTATAAATCATTCTACGCAACCACTTCAAGCATGACCGTCGGATTTTTTTGGTCACCTCTCTTAAACTAGCCTTGAAAACTCGTCAGAAAATTTATACAAATAATATGTGTACAGTCGATGCTGCCGAGCATCCCTGGAAAATGGCATCTAATTTCATGTGTGGCGTATAAACGTGTTATGTTGTGTCTAGTCGGTCTTCATGGAAACTCTGTACTGTATAACTTAATGATCAAATTGCAAAAGAAATTCAAGCAATTTGCTTGAAGTTCTAGCGGACATACCTAAATATTCATCATATTCGTCAGGAAAGTTACTGGTTGCGAATTAACGAATCACGGATGGGCATTTTTGTAGCGTTGTGAAACTCTTTTTTCCTCTACTCTCGTAACCTTATTGAAACCATTCAAATTAAGCTTCGATATCTCTCACAGTCTTTAAAAGTAACTCTTTCGATAAAGAAATCTCGCTCTAAACGCTTCAGCTGCGTACTTTGTGCTTTCGACAAAGTAACCATTCATTAGAACTTCATGATTCTCTTCCTAATCATGAACACAATTTTTCCTTTAATCGTTCCGTATCTTCAAGTTTCTTGGGTGCTTTAGCAACCATTGCAAAAAAAAAAACAATAATAAATAAATAAACGAAAGAGTAAAACATGTAGAGTCGGATACACTAGATGAGTCAGGTGGAAATAAAGTTGAACCCACCATTGATATTTTTTTAAAGTTTTGAGTGTAGGTAAGAAAATTTGTAAAAGGTGTAGAGTTTTAGGGCATGTTTGGCTAAGTTTTTTGAAACAATTTATTGACTTGTTGACTTTTTGAAAAGTCATAAGCTTCAAAATGATGTTTGGCAATAAGGGTGTATGTGAGGGGAAAAAGCCAATAAGTCAATAAGTCACTCCATACTGACTTTTCCAAAAAGCCAATATGTCAATAAGTTGTTTCAAAAAGCTTAGCCAAACATGCCCTTAGAGTGTGTTTAGAAAATGGTAAAAGGTTTAGAGTTTTAGGAACAGCATGTTACACATTACGTTCATTACATGTTTTTTTATCTATGTCTAATGATGTTAACCTCAAAGCAAAAGAGGGAGACAACATTTTTCAATAACCAAACTCATTATTACAAGCAGCTTGACAAAAAAATTTAGCATAAATCCATGCTTTTTACCCACTAAAAATTACAGGTAAAAAAAAATAAGTATAGAAAACAAACAAATGTACCTAGTTAAGTCTCACATATGGGTGGTATTCAAGAAGGATGAGACATAGGCAAATCTTACCTCTACTCAAAGATAAAGAGATGTTAGAGCATTCACATCCAAGGAACCAAATTATGTGTGTGGTGTTTTTAAAATATAAAGAGTATAAAAAATGGTTGTGAGTGGAGGAGAGAGAAAATGTTATTGTTCATCTGTATATTTGGGGGGATACTGTTCATCCCTTATAATTTTTTAATATATTTTGAAAGTGGTTGTGAGTAGAGGAGAGAGAAAAGATAATAATAAAGGTATAAAAATATTATTTAATTAAAAAGGAGAGAGAAAATATAGTGTTTTTTAGTGTAATTTAGGGTGAAAATATGGTGGAATGGATGTGAATGCTCTTACACCTAAAAAGACACTTGACTCAAAATAAAATAAGTATATATTATGCCATATCCTTGATAAAAGATAAAATTATCACTACTAGAAAACTGCTACTATTCTCACATCAATTCTTGTGGGAAATCCGTGGGTAACTGTAGTTACCCATTGATTTCTCATGAAAATGGGCTTGTAGGAATTCTCCTCGTGGGTAATCCTTTTCTGACGTATTTTCTACGGATTTTACTACTCCTTTCCCACACAAATGTTTCGTTGGAATTCTCCTACTTATTTCTCACAGAATTAATTTTTTTAGCTTTCCAACGCATTTCACACGAGATATTTATTTTTTACATTTTTGTGTTTATATCAATTTTATTTATATTTATTATATTTTAATTTTCCTACACAATTCCTACGTTTTTTTTTTCCTACACAATTACAATGGAATGTATTCGTTTTCCCTATAGAGTTTCAACGGAATGTATTCGTTTTCCCTATACAATTCCTACGAAACTATTTTTTTCCTTACACATATCCAACTGAATGTATTCATTTTTCCTACACAATTCCTACAAATTTTCGACAAATGGTTAAAATAAAAACGAATTCGGTTGGATATGTGGGATATTTCATACATCTTTCCTACGCATAACAATTTGTGGCTTTTTTTGTCACTCTTTTGTCACAAAACTAAGACCCTTTCTTGTTCGTAGGAATTTCGTGGGAAAAGTGTCGGAACTTTTGTTTGTATGAAATGTGTAGGAATTTTTGGTAGGAATAGTAGCAGGTTTCTAGTAGTGTAGAACGCATTAAATGCTTGTATATCAAGTCAATTCGAAAACATGCTTAAACACATAGGTTATTAGTTCATCATATATCTTTTGAGAGTGTCTCGGTAATTAACGAAGTGTGTGTGTTAGAAGCGCTTACATTTTTAATACCCACATGTGGAGAGCAGATCGTGTCACTACTCTAATGATCGAGTTCATGACATGACAAAAATGCCCGGGAACCATAGGGATTCAAGGACGTCGAACAACACTCGTAGAACAAAGCTTTCAAAAAACAATGACTGAGTGACTGATACATCATTAAGGGTTATCGGATTTCATCACTTTCAACTATTGGGTATTGGCCGCTGTCACTCTCAACTATCACTATCACTTTAACTCCCACTACTCTCAACTTAACACTTTGTGTGTTGTGTTTTGTTTTGTTGCTTTAAAAAAAAGAATAGTTGATTTAGCTTATGTTTTGTTTTGTTGCTAATATATAATTAAGATCATTAAAAATAGAACAAAAGAGAATATGTTTGACGAATTTTCCTCTATTCAGTCTTTCTTAGCCCCTTGATTTCGAACATACTACCTAGAAGAATTTTATAATTAACTATAAAATATAAATCAAAGAACTTAATTAAGGACTCATTAATTGAATATCCATAACTATGAGTTTTTTAATAGTGGAGACATATATCCGGAAAGTATGATGATCATTCGTGGGGTAATACTTTTAAGACTCCGAATTGTCAAAGACTCAGAATGGTACAACTGTAAATGTTGACTGTTTGGAATGGTCCTCGATTCCCTTAGTTAGGTATGATCCCTTAATTCTTCTGCCCCCGGACACAAGTCGCATATATGCATCATGCGTCTCCCTTGATCAACACTTTTTGTTATATATATGCATGACAACAACGTTTATTGCAGTAACATTTATTTTAACTGTATATATTTTGTCATCATGTACAAATACTTTTAGCATTGTTCACGTTATTTGACTTATGTTGACCAGGTTTAACCATGTTTGACCTAAAGTGTAGTAATGGGTCATTACAAGCGATTTAGATGTTAATGAATATGTTTTGCGAATCATTACCTAATTCACAACGTTAAATACAATAGATATACATGTGTTACAACCAAATATGGCGTTTTTTTTTCAATCAAATGGAATTACAAATACAAGTATTATTATTATACATTGTTAAAAATATTCTAATTTTTTACATAATTTTCAGTTTAAATGTTTGCCTTTTTTAGTTTTCTAACCGTTGCCTTTTTTCTCTTTTGTGATTGAGGTTGTTCCAGTTTTGCCTTGGGCTCCTTACCCTAAATGGGCTGGTGCTTGTTTACTTTGGGCTTGAGGGTTTCATGTGACCCGGCTATATATTGTGCCCCCTTGGGATCCTGGAGACACGAACACACTGCTCCTTCTCGAACCTGTGTGCATCTGCTTTCAGTTCTTTCTCACACGTACATTCGTGAGGGTGCTCTTGATCTCTTCTTTGTTAACCTTTTGGTTATACTTGTACACCAGTCAATCTGTGATGACCGACTGATTTCTTTGTACTGTTTCTAGTGAAGAAGTTCTAATAAATTGGTATTTTCATTTGTTGATTCATCCCTAAAGTTCTGACATGGTATCAGAGCTCCAAGGTTAATTGGTGCTCTGGTGGTCTTCCGCTGCAATCGTCGGTGCTTGCTTATCCGTATATCAGTCCAAGGACTCTGATCTAGGGTTACGACGGCGGTGCTTGAAGTCTTGGTGGTCCAATGGTCCACTAGTTGGTTTTCTGTTCACTGATTGCTTGTGGTTGCTGTGCCGCCGCTGGAAGAACGAAACCCTAATTTTTAGGGTTTTGCTCGCATCTGTCTTTTGAAGGATTTCTCGTTAGTCCCTTTTGGGCAAACCAACAGATCTGTTCTCTGTCTTCTGATCAAGGTTCTGTAACCCTAAGTGAAGGTTACAAACCTTGATCCCTTTGGACTTTGCTGGCACCCACTGTGAGATCGTTCTATCTCCCTTTTATTTTCTGTCTTGCGTCATTATTTGTTATGTCTAGGCATCTTTGATACCGGGTGTTTAGGTGAGACCGGTTTGATTTGGGATACAGAGAGGGTTCACTCTGTTGCATATTACTTTGTGTCTAGGGCTCCCTGAATACCGTCTGCGGAGGTGTCGCAACCCCCGATCCCTAATTCCCGGGACGGGCGGCCGCGAGCCAGTTTCGGTGGTATCATGTTATTATCCAATTTGGCAGCGGAAATTTTCATCAGGACCGTAGTTAGGAAATATTTTATCAGAGTAAACCACCACACTTTATAACATTAAACACATGGGTAAAACCCAAGTTTTCAGTATACACACTTTCATAGGAATAAATCCTATTTTTATTTAAGAAAAACATCTATTTCTTTTAGGTAACTTTATTGCCACTTTTCCAAGCCTTCAGTGCTGTCCAGCTGGCTTCTATTTGGCTTTCACATTTTGTTACCTGAAACGCGTTTTAAAAACATTTTGTCAGTGGGAAATACTGGTGAGTGAATTCCAGTTTAATCAAGTTGAAATATCAATCATTTTACAGTATTGAGGGCGCATCCGCAATTACATTTGTTTCCAAGATATAACACTTAACGTCAGTGGTACTGTCATACTCAACTTGTGGAATGTTACCACGCCAGTAACAAATTTTGTATACAAAACCCCAACATACCCACTATAATTGTATTCTTACAAATACTCAATAACTGCTTTGTATATATTTAATTAAGTGAGGTTTTGTAAAAACATTTAACAAAAAGAGGATTACTCACTTTGCTGTCTTAGGGTTTTCAGTAAGGATTTCCTGGGGAATAATCTATAAATTACACAAATGCACGTGTGTTAGTATAATAACCCATTTTAACATTAGTAATACCCTCCCCGAGACGGCATTCCAACGACTACGTCGGGCAGAACCACGACAGCCGTTACGGAACCCTAGATCAATCGGGAAGAGTATCTAATACGTCTCCAGGGGTTATAATACTTACATTGTAGCAGAATCTCGCTATTTAGGGGGTATTAGACCCGAGTATAATTTCTGCTATTCAGAAATTGAGATTGAGAAACGAATTTTGAACGATCGGAACTGAAAGCCGATGCCCTTCTTATATAGGGCCTGATCTGGGTTTTCTCGCGGCCCGCGTAAAGTGAAACAAGGGGCTACGCGGCCCGTGTGGCCTAGGGGTCTAGGCGTAGCTGATCCGGGTCACGCATAGGTCCAACACGTTGATGACACGTGTCGTCACCGGGCTGCGCCACATTCTAAGACTCTAGCGGCCCGCGTAAAAGTAAGCTTAAGCTTACGCGGCCCGCATGAACTAAAGAAAACAAACGGGATCAGGTTCTGATCCTAATACCGCCCGCGTAAATGTTGGGGTGGGTCTACGCGGCCCGCCTCAACTTAATTTTTTCTTGTTTTTAATTTATTCTTAATGTTACATTGTACTTCGGGCTCGGGTTTCACATATGGGGTATATTTGAAGACATTTTGGGATATATTAATTATTTTTAGGGTATCAGAAAAATAATCGAGGGTGTCGGTTTTCTTGAGGATTGTCACATCCTCCCCACCTTATTTTAGAGCTCGTCCTCGAGATCTACTGGAATAAGTGCGGATATTTCTTTTGCATTTCTGATTCAAGCTCCCATGTGTAATCAGGTTCTCTTTTGGAGTCCCACTTGACTTTGACCAGAACTAATCTTTTATGCTTGAGGTTCTTAACTTTCTTGTCTTCAATCTGTAGAGGCTTCTCTACAAACTTAAGTTGTTCATTTACCTCTATGTCCTTAAGAGGCACAACAAGTGATTCATCGGCTACGCACTTCTTGAGATTAGATACATGAAATACATCATGTATTCCTGCCATTTCCTCTGGCAGTTGTAGCTGATAGGCTACAGGTCCTATTTTTCTAATTATCTCAAAAGGTCCAACATACCTGGGACTTAGCTTTCCCCTCTTGATGAATCTGACTACTCCTTTCCAATGAGAGACTTTTAACAATACTTTGTCACCTACCTGGAATTCTAATGGCTTGCGTCTATTATCAGCGTAGCTCTTCTGTCGATCACGTGCTGCTTTCAGTCATTCCTT
Source organism: Helianthus annuus (assembly GCF_002127325.2). Taxonomy (NCBI): domain Eukaryota; kingdom Viridiplantae; phylum Streptophyta; class Magnoliopsida; order Asterales; family Asteraceae; genus Helianthus; species Helianthus annuus. The sequence continues at coordinate 153,056,900 of NC_035449.2, read as the reverse complement.
GACTAGAATGATCTTATCTGTTGTTTCATGTACTATCTCAGGTCCAGATAGTTGTTTTTCCCCAATTTCTGCCCAACAGACTGGGGTTCTGCACTTTCGTCCATAAAGTGCTTCGAATGGTGCAGCATTGATACTTGTGTGATAACTGTTATTATAAAAAAATTCTATTAATGGTAAGTGATCGTCCCAATTACCTCCGAAGTCAATTACACAAGCTCTAAGCATGTCTTCCATTGTCTGAATTGTTCTTTCACTTTGTCCATCTGTTTGAGGATGGTAAGCTGTGCTTAGATTTAACTTGGTTCCCATTGCTTTTTGGAAACTTGCCCAAAAATGAGAGGTAAAACGGCTATCCCTATCAGAAACAATTGACAAAGGAATTCCATGTAATGAAATAATTTCATTTACATACAATTTAGCTAACTGTTCCTTACTAAAAGTTTCCTTCATTGGTAAGAAATGAGCTGACTTGGTTAACCTATCTACAATCACCCAGATTGTATCATTACCTTTTCTTAACAAAATCCATTGTTATCAATTCCCATTTCCAGATTGGCATTTCTAACTGTTGCCACAATCCTGAGGGTTTCTGGTGTTCAGCTTTAACTTGTAAACAAGTTAAACACTTAGAAACATAGGCTGCTATGTCCTTTTTCATTCCTATCCACCAAACATTTTTCCTTAAATCCTGGTACATTTTATCACTTCCTGGATGCATCGTATATTTAGACTTATGAGCTTCTTCTAATATACGGGGACGTAAATTTCCTAATTTAGGTATCCACATTCTCTTCTTATGGGATCTCCAAATTCCATCTGTTCCTTGTTCTAATTCTTTAATCATTACTTTTAATTTTTCAGTATCATCCTTGATTACTAATTCTTGTGCTTTTCTAATCTGATCATTTAAATCTACTTGTAGATTTAATTTAAGAGAACATACCCTTTTTGGCTTTTCATGATAATTTCGACTTAAAGCATCAGCCACTACATTTGCTTTCCCTGCATGATACTGGATATCACAATCATAATCACTAAGCATTTCCATCCAACGTCTTTGTCTCATATTTAACTCTTTTTGCCCAAAAACATACCTTAAACTCTTATGATCAGCGAATATGGTAAACTTACTACCATAAAGGTAATGTCTCCAAATCTTAAGGGCAAAAATTATGGCTCCTAACTCTAGATCATGGGTTGAATAATTTTCTTCATGATTCTTAAGCTGTCTAGAGGCGTAAGCTAAAACCTTTTGACGTTGCATCAATACACATCCATAACCTAATTTAGAAGCGTCACAATAGACTACAAAGTCTTCAGTTCCTTCTGGTAACGCTAGTATGGGTGCATGGGTTAATCTTTGCTTAAGGATTTTAAAGGCTTCTTCTTGTTTTGGTCCCCATTCAAACTTAATGGATTTACAGGTTAACTTGGTTAAAGGAATGGCTATTCTAGAAAAATCTCGAATAAACCTTCTATAATAACCGGCTAATCCTAAGAAACTTCTAACCTCGGTTGGCGACTCAGGGGTTTTCCATTTGATAATTGCCTCGATCTTTGTTGGATTCACATGGATTCCTCCATGATTAACTAAGTGTCCAAGAAATTGTACCTGCTCTAACCAAAACTCACACTTGGAAAACTTAGCATACAACTTTTCCTTTCTTAAAAGACTTAAAAGTAGGTGCAAATGCTTTGCATGTTCCTCTTTACTCTTAGAGTAAATTAGAATATCATCTATGAAGACAATTATGAATTTATCGAAATATGGCTTACATATTCGGTTCATCATGTCCATGAATGCGGCTGGGGCATTGGTTAAACCAAATGGCATGACAGTAAATTCATAATGGCCATACCTTGTTCTGAATGCAGTTTTAGGAATGTCCTCTTCCTGTACCTTTAATTGTTGATATCCTGACCTTAAATCGATTTTTGAGAAAAATCGAGCTCCTTGTAGTTGATCGAACAGATCATCGATTCTCGGTAATGGGTACCGATTCTTAATCGTGACTTTGTTCAATTCTCGGTAGTCAATGCACATATGCATTGATCCGTCCTTCTTTTTAACAAACAATATGAGCGCTCCCCATGGCGATGAGCTTGGCTGTATGAAGCCTTTCTTCAATAATTCGTCCAACTGTTTCTTCAGTTCTTGCATTTCAGCGGGTGCTAAACGGTAAGGTGCTTTGGCAATCGGTGCTGTTCCTGGTAGCAGATGGATTCTGAATTCAACTTCCCTGTCTGGAGGTAGTCCTGGCAATTCTTCTGGAAATACATCTGAAAACTGAGAAACTACTAGGATGTCTTTTAGCTCTTTTCCTTTAGTGTTAGTGATTATAGAAATCAAATACACTATGGATCCTTTTTTTATATAACTTGCAGTTTTCATTACAGAGATGAATTTAGTGGATCTAGATGGTTTATCTCCTTTAATTGTGATCTTTTCACCTCTTGGTGATTTTACTTGGATTGACTTTTGATCACATAAAATACTGGCTTTATTGGCTATTAACCAATCCATTCCTAACACGACATCAAATCCTGCCAGATTCATTGGGTAAAGGTTTGCAATAAACTTTTGATTAAAAATTTCTATTCTTGCTCGCTGCAAGATTTTAGAAATCCTAACGGTTTCTCCGTTGGCTGTCTCTACTAGACATTCTTGTGGTAGTTTAGTTAATGATTGATTTAGAAGTTTGCAAAACGAAGTATTAATAAAACTTTGGTTTGCACCAGAGTCAAATAATACTTTAGCAAAAATATCATTAACTAAAAACGTACCAGCTATAACTTCCGGGATCATCTTGGCTTCATCTGTGGTTAGAACAAATGCTCTAGCATTTTTAGGATTCTTGTTGTTTGCAGCTGGAGCCAATTTCGGACAATTTGTCCTGATGTGACCTTTTTCTCCACAATTGAAACACATTCCATTACTGGATTTCTTCTTGCAATCTTCTTCTTTGTGTCCTGGTGCCTTGCAGTAGTTGCAGTGAGTGGAGCATCTTCCTGAATGCTTCTTTCTGCAGGTTTTGCAGTATGGTGCAGAGGTAGAACCTACATTCCTACGGTTGAAATTCCCAGAACGGAATTCTTGAGTAAGCCTTTGGGTTAGGTTTCTCCTCTGGTCTTCTTCTCTAGTACGCACCAGTTCATCAGTCAAGGTATTGGCTAGTTCTACAGTTTCTTCTATGGTTTGAGGTCAAGTTGCCTTGACTACATGCCTAATCTCTCCAATTAATCCCCAGATGTAACGGGAGATTAATACCGGTTCAGGTGATGCAAGGGTTGGCACTATTCTAGCATATTCAAAGAATATAGTAGTGTACCCCTTACTATCTACCCTGGTCATTCTAAGGTTCAGAAATTTATTGGCTATCTGCTTCTTTTTAATTGGGAGGGCAGAACTTCCTTTCTACCATATTTTTGAACTCCTCCCATTCCATGTTGTATATCCTATCACTTCCCCTTGACTGGAGGATAGTGTTCCACCATTCTAGGGCTGAGTTCTTAAACAAATTGGAAGCAAACATTATCTTATCTTCTTCAGCACACTTGCTTATTTTAAGAACAGCTTCAGTTTTCTCTATCCAACGTAGAGCTGCAATGGGTCCTTCATTGCCCGAGAATTCTATTGGTTTGCAGGACCAGAATTCTTTGTAAGAACAACCATATGGCATGGTTTTTCTTCTTTTGGGAATGGGCACCTGAAGTACGGGTCCATTGTTCACGCTGTGTTCCGGTTCACTTGGTCGCTTACTGCTATGCTTACTTTTATTATTCACTTCTTGAACTGTTTGAATAATAAATGGCATTGCATCTATAATTCCTTGTGCCACTATGTGTTGAACGACACTATTATCCATTTGGTTTCCATTGTTATTGTTGTTCGGATTCTCATTATTCAAATTATCGTTATTCGAGTGGTTGTCGTTCTGAATATTATCATTCTGGTTTTCCTGATTCACTTCGTTGTCCATCTGAATTTTAAACATTTACCAAATATTAATATCACCAATAATATTTGAATATAGCCAATCACATGTCACACACTTTTGGTCAAAAGCGTCGAGCATTGCGACTTTTACTCTATTCATATACTATGCATCTATTACACACCAGTACTGAAATAAAAATTACAATACCGACCGTAATTTAAAACTACACTACTAGTAATAGGCATCCGTAGTTTTTTTTAAACACATACACACATATATTATTATATTACATTATTATTATTATTATTATTTCTACCGTCTCCACCATCGATTCAGGGATATGGTTTCATCCAAAAATCCATATTGCGCTCGTCGTATTTCCATACGAGGCGCTCTCCCACCTGTCTCATTCTCTCACTGTTTTCTAAAATTTCCTCACCGAAAGTCCTAAGTTCTTGCATGTTTTCTGCACTCATTGGGGGTGCGGGTTCTAGGACTGGGTTCAGAATCTGGGGTGCAGGTTCCTGATATGGAGGTATAGGGGCCGGGTATGGGTATGGATTCTCTAAAATCTCCCTAACATATGCATCGTTATTAAAATAAGGATCTAGAGTATCTAACCTTGGGTAGGCTCCTAGGTTTTGCATGGGTACATCTTCATGTATCGGGTAGCGTTGCACATAGTCCCTAACTTCATCCCACCAGGGGTCGTAATTTGGGTCTAGGGGATTTGGTGCAGGTACCCTAGGTATCTCCTCCGGATTGAAATCATGCATTTCTACTTGATTTCCAGGGTTTTCTATTTCCATGGGTTTGATCAGGAATTTGTGGTTGTGGTTGGGATGCTAACATTTGCTCCAGGTTTGGGTCAGCTGCAGTGGTTGCTAAAATATGGATATTAGCTATACCCCTATTGAGCATATCCTGGGCATAGGCATCAGTTTCTCTTTTTGCTGCGGCTAATACTCTCTGTTCTTGTAACTTTTTCATACGTTTCCTACGCTCGTGTGCAACCCTACTGAACCATCCCCTCTTTTTATGAGGAAATGGCTCTTTAGATTGAGCCTTAAACACAAAGATTCCTTCTTCCGTATTAGCAGAGTACCCCGAGAGGGCAGGCTGAGAAGAGGAGGTGCCTTCGGTTCTAGGCGAACCAGACAATTGACGATACGCGTCAGATGGTCATTGGTCGCTTATACTGTAACTAACAAATAGTCAAATAACACATAACAAGAAAATACAATTATACATGTATTCCCGTTATTTATTTCCTAACACTTAGAATTTTGATGTTAGCAGAACACTTCTGTGGCTGAATCAGTGGCATAGCTCTGATACCACCTTCTGTCGCAACCCCCGATCCCTAATTCCCGGGAACGGGCAGCCGCCAGCCAGTTTCGGTGGTATCATGTTATTATCCAATTTGGCAGCGGAAATTTTCATCAGGACCGTAGTTAGGAAATATTTTATCAGAGTAAACCACCACACTTTATAACATTAAACACAGGGTAAAACCCAAGTTTTCAGTATACACACTTTCATAGGAATAAATCCTATTTTTATTTAAGAAAAACATCTATTTCTTTTAGGTAACTTTATTGCCACTTTTCCAAGCCTTCAGTGCTATCCAGCTGGCTTCTATTTGGCTTTCACATTTTGTTACCTGAAACGCGTTTTAAAAACATTTTGTCAGTGGGAAATACTGGTGAGTGAATCCCAGTTTAATCAAGTTGAAATACCAATCATTTTACAGTATTGAGGGCGCATCCGCAATTACATTTGTTTCCAAGATATAACACTTAACATCAGTGGTACTGTCATACTCAACTTGTGGAATGTTACCACGCCAGTAACAAATTTTGTATACAAAACCCCAACATACCCACTATAATTGTATTCTTACAAATACTCAATAACTGCTTTGTATATATTTAATTAAGTGAGGTTTTGTAAAAACATTTAACAAAAAGAGGATTACTCACTTTGCTGTCTTAGAGTTTCCAGTAAGGATTTCCTGGGGAATAATCTATAAATTACACAAATGCACGTGTGTTAGTATAATAACCTATTTTAACATTAGTAATACCCTCCCCGAGACGGCATTCCAACGACTACGTCGGGCAGAACCACGACAGCCGTTACGGAACCCTAGATCAATCGGGAAGAGTATCTAATACGTCTCCAGGGGTTATAATACTTACATCGTAGCAGAACCTCGCTATTTAGGGGGTATTAGACCCGAGTATAATTTCTACTATTCAGAAATTGAGATTGAGAAACGAATTTTGAACGATCGGAACTGAAGCCGATGCCGTTCTTATATAGGGCCTGATCTGGGTTTTCTCACGGCCCACGTAAAGTGAAACAAGGGGCTACGCGGCCCGTGTGGCCTAGGGGTCTAGGCGTAGCTGATCCGGGTCACGCATAGGTTCAACACGTTGATGACACGTGTCGTCACCGAGCTGCGCCACATTCTAAGACTCTAGCGGCTCGCGTAAAAGTAAGCTTAAGCTTACGCGGCCCGCCTGAACTAAAGAAAACAAACGGGATCAGGTTCTGATCCTAATACCGCCCGCGTAAATGTTGGGGTGGGTCTACGCGGCCCACCTCAACTTAATTTTTTCTTGTTTTTAATTTATTCTTAATGTTACATTGTACTTCGGGCTCGGGTTTCACATACGGGGTATAATTAAAGACATTTTGGGATATATTAATTATTTTTAGGGTATCGGAAAAATAATCGAGGGTGTCGGATTTCTTGAGGATTGTCACAGGAGGCACCTGTGAGTGATGAACCTCTGATCGGACCTCTGTTCAGGCTTCACTCTTTGACCCTGTTCTTGCTTGATACTTCCTGTTTTCGCTGCTTTCCTTGATTCTTGCTTCTGTGTTGCTTGCTGTCTGTTTGCTTGCCTAATATTATTATCTTTGTGCTCTACTGTTTAACTGCATTATTTTTGCAAATATGCCTGACACAGATGATCAAGTTGTGACCTTTGTTACTTTGATTAGTAAATTAGATGCTAGCGACCCGTTATATCTGCATGCTAGTGACTCAAGTAGTCTTTCTATTGTTAACATCAAACTAAAAGGAACCGAAAACTATGTTGTCTGGTCAAATGCTATGAAACTTGCTTTAACTGCCAAGAACAAGTTAGGCTTTATTAATGGTACTTGTACTAAATCAACTAAAGATGATGTTCTGGCTAGTCAGTGGGACAGATGCAATTCTGTTGTTTTAACTTGGATTCTCAACTCTGTCTCTGAAGAACTATATGTTGGTCAAGTTTACTCTAGTCTTGCCAGTGAAGTCTGGAGTGACTTAAAGGACACTTACGATAGGGTAGATGGGTCAGTTGTGTTTGGATTATACCAAAAAATTAAATCTGTTAGCCAGAATGGAGCTAGTGTGTCTAAATATTATCATAAACTTAACACCATGTGGAAACAATTTGATGCCATGGTCCAATTACCTTCATGTACTTGTGATGCCTCCTCTAAATACAATGAATTCAGTCAACTGATTAAGCTTATGCAGTTCTTGATGGGATTAGATGACATTTATCAACCTGTTAGAACAAATCTTTTAACCAGGGACCCTTTACCTACTGTTAAAACTGCCTTTTCCATTATTTCTAGAGAAGAATCACACAGAGATTCTAATAAGTCGTCAAAGGTTATTAATGTTGGTTTTGTTGCCAAAACAACTCAATACAATGACAACAAAAAATGTTTTAACAAAGGTCCTAATCCCAACCTAAAGTGTACTCACTGCAATAAGCTTGGTCATGTGATTGAAAAATGTTTTGAACTCCATGGTTATCCCTCAAACTACAGAAGTAAACCTGGTCAAAACAGTCCCCAATGGTAAAAAACAAGTGTGTCTGCTAATAATTCTGTTGCTAATACTATGAATGACCAATCTGCTAATACTTCCTTGAATGCTTTATCTGCTGATCAATTCTCCAAGTTGCTAGGTCTGCTAAATGAAAATAAGATGGAAGACTCTCACAAATCTAATATGGGTGGTAAGTGTTATAATACCTGCTCTTCACTAGGATTCTATAAAAACAATTATTGCTTCAATACCAGTTTTTTCCATCGAAATAGACTTAAATGGATTCTTGATTCAGGGGCTAACCAACATATGCTTATGAACAATGATAACATGTTTAATCTAGTGGATGTGTCTGATTATGATATTACTGTAAAACATCCTAATGGAACTGATGCTAAGGTTAAACAAATAGGATGCTTTAAACTTTCTGAAGACGTGATCTTGAAAGATGTATTTGTTGTTCCTGAAATACTGTGTCAATCTCATATCTGTTCACAAACTATCTAAAGATAATAAACTCAAAGTTGTTTTTGATGAACATAATTGTTATATCCAGGATGTGTCCTTAAAGAAAAACCTGGTGATTGGTAGACAAACAGATGGCCTTTATTTCTGTGGTAATTCGAGTAATCCTATCATTGCTTGTTTTAATAAAACTGAAACAATAAAGCTTTGGCATTCCAGACTAGGTCATCCCTCAGACCAAGTCCTACATGTTCTAAAACTTAAACCCGATTCAGGTAAAATTGAGCCTTGTGACACATGTCACAAAGCAAAACAACATAGAATTCCTTTTCCTTTAAGTGATAACAAATCTAAACATGTCGGTGATTTAGTGCATCTTGATGTTTGGGGTCTATATAAACGGCCCAGCCTTGATGGTTACAAATTTTTTCTCACCATTGTTGATGACTACTCGAGGGCTGTATGGGTCTATCTTATGAAATCTAAAACTGAGGTGTTTGACAACATAAAAAACTTTTATGAAATGGTCAAAACTCAATTCGAAACAAAAATTAAAAGTTTTAGAAGTGATAATGGGTTTGAGTTTATAAATTCTGGAAAATTTTGTTAAAACTCATGGAATACTTCATCAAACCTCTTGTACCTACACACCCCAACAAAATGGGATTGCAGAAAGAAAACACCGACACCTTCTGAACATTACAAGAGCTTTATTGTTTCAATCTGGTGTCCCTTTAAGATTCTGGTCTGAATGTGTGCTTACTGCTGCTTATCTGATTAACAGGACCGCCTCTTCTGTGTTAGGTGGTAGAACACCCTATGAGTTGCTGTATGGTTTTGAACCTTCTCTTAATCACTTGAAAGTTTTTGGATGTCTATGTTACTTTACTATCTTAAACAACTCTGATAAACTTGAAGAAAGAGCTGAACGATGCATTTTTATGGGATACTCTAATTTAAAAAGGGATACAAACTTTGGAGTTTGGATCAAAGGACATTCTCCTTCTCAAGAGATGTCAGTTTTTATGAAACAGTTTTTCCTTTTAAAACCAAGTTGTTTTCTGAAACTGATTTAGACAAAACCAATTCTTTAAATCACTCAAACTTTTTTGATGTCTATGATCTTTCAAGTGATATAAATCACGATGAGGAAGAGAAGGAGTCTAATGATTCTGTACCTGAGACACAGCAACACAATAACTCAAATGGACCAATTGATGTTGCTGACGCTCAGCAGTCATTTCCTTTAGATGACATGGCTAATGATCAGCACCATAGTGAGTCTCAAATCGAGTCTGTGAGGGTTGAGTCTAGTGGTACAAATGATGAATCAGTCCTTCCTGAGGGTAACCAACCTTTTCTTAGAAAATCCACTAGACATGTATCTGCTCCTAAAAGGTTTAATGACTTTATTGTTGGAAATGCTAAATACAGTTATGATAAAGTTGTTAGCTATGCTAATCTGTCTAGTGAAAATATGTGTTTTGCTGCAAATTTAAATAAAATGACTGAACCAGTTAGCTATAAAGAAGCTTGTAAGGATAAAAGATGGATAGATGTCATGAATGATGAACTCTCTGCTTTATACAGTAATGATACTTGGGACTTAGTCGACCCTCCAAAGGGAAAGAAACCCATTGGGTGCAAATGGGTTTACAAAATCAAATACAAATCAAGTGGTGAAGTTGATAGGTTTAAAGCCAGGCTTGTTGCCAAAGGCTTTAGTCAAGTTGAGGGCATAGACTTTGAGGAGAACTTTTCTCCTGTAGTCAAGATGGTCACAGTTAGATGTATTGTCAGCCTATCTGTACAAAATAACTGGCCCATTTATCAACTTGATGTGAATAATGCTTTTCTTTATGGTAGTTTAAAGGAGGAGGTGTACATGACTCCTCCTGATGGCCAAAACATTGATAAAACCAACAAAGTGTGTAGACTAAAAAGGTCTCTTTATGGTCTAAAACAGGCCCCTCGCATGTGGAATGAAAAACTTGTTCAAGTTCTTGTCAAACTTGTCTTTAATCAGTCCAAATGTGATCATTCTATGTTCATAAAATCCAACAACTCTGTGTTCATTGTCTTATTAGTCTATGTGGATGACATTGTGCTAACAGGTAACAATCCTGATGAAATTAATAACATCAAAACCCTTCTAAAAAAGGAATTTCAAATAAAAGACCTAGGTCTATTAAAATACTTTCTTGGCATTGAAGTTATAAAAAACAATGATGGTATTTGTCTTACCCAAAGAAAGTATTGTATGGATCTCTTAAATGAATATGGGATGAGTGGATGCAAACCTGTTAGTTGTCCTATTGAACAAAACTATATTTTAACCAAGTTAAGTAAAAATGAAGATCTAAAAGATGCTAATGTCACTGAGTATCAAAAGCTTGTTGGGAAACTTATTTATTTATCCCACACACGTCCGGACATCGCATATGCTGTTGATGTGTGTAAAATGCAACATATAAATTACATCAAATGAGGCATAAAAGTAACCCTTTTTAAGTACTAATGTTGGAAAAAGAGTGTTTTTGTCTTCCTTTTGTATTTTCAGGATGAAATGAGCTCAAATTCACAAAAGAAGCAAAAAGACAGCTAATTCTAACATAAATACAAGAAAAGGAACAAAAGTAGACTGCCCGAACCCTCAACGGCATCCTCCCAAGCAAAGAAGAGAAAACAGAAGACTGAACACGCCTCGTGCTCAGCCAACACAGGGCCGCGCCCAAGAAGCAGCAGAAAAGACAAACTTGTAGAAGCTTCTATTGCCCACCACGGGGCCGTGTCCAGTGAGCACGGGGGCGTGGCGAAAGTACAGCAGGCGCATTAATTGTAATTGTGAATTACAATTAATGAAGAGAGAGAGTGTCAGACGGGCAAGGGGCCGTGTCCAGCGGACACGGGGCGGTGCCCAGCCTTCTGTTCAGCCTATAAATAGGAGTGCTTGGTTTCATTCCAACTCATCCCTTGGCACACCACCTCTCTCACACTTCATCCACCACCCACCACCACCATAACACCATCATCCACCACCATCATCCATTGTCCATCGTAGAGTGTGTGAGTCGTCTCGGGATCCAAGATTGATCGTAAGAGTTCTTGACAATCAAGGCCATGTTTGCCTAAGTCTCTTACATCACTTGGTGAAGACAAGTGTTTAGTATAATAATTTTTATTTTTAATCTTTTGCACTTTTTATTTGGTTTTGTATTAATGACTTTAATAACTAGTTTCTTATGTTGAAGGTGATCTTTCCTTATCGTTTGTCCGTGGTGTCTTGGCATTATTTTACTGTCTATATAAAATAAAAGATTTTCACCATTCATATCTCCACGGTCTATATGGAGGTATGTTGGCTACCTGGTCGGGGGTTAAGGGAACGGTTTGGTAAGGGTCTTGCCCTTGTTCAGCGTTTAGAGGTCCTGCAAGGGACCTGGGTCAAATTTAGTAGGATCTCCTTCAATGCCCATAGGTATTGGATGGCGGGGATCCAAACTCTTTGACCCCCTCATAAGTTAACTACTATTAATACTATAACCCGGTTATTTAGGACTGTATCCCTGCTGACTCAGACTACTTAGCTGAGGGTAACGTCACCGCCAAAAGCGGGGCCTACCACAATTTGCATTAATAACTTAATTCATTATCTTCCAATAATCCAACCCTTTAGGATTGTATCCTTGCTGACTCAAACTACTGGGTTGAGGGTAACGTCGCCTTCAAAAGAGGGGCCTACTACAATAACTAAGATAATCTCTTAAACAAGTGCAAAAGTGCGAAAATAATCAAAGGTTATACTAATACACGAGTCGGATCCAAGTGATTCATCTTGTCTATCTGTTTTTATTTTATTTTTATTTTTCAGCATTTAGTTAGTTTTTATTTTTCTAGTTTAAAAACCTTTTTTCTAACCTTTTGATTTGATTAGACGTTGAGGATAAACCGGTACTAAAAGCTCTTGTGTCCTTGGACGACCTCGGTATCTTACCAACACTATACTACGTCCACGATGGGTGCACTTGCCCATATGTGTGTTTAGTGTTAGTAAATATCGTGTTTTATAAATTTAAAACTTGGCTAAAAGTGTAAAAGGGCTTAAAATATATATAAAAAATATAACACACTTCACGCACATCAAGTTTTTGGCGCCGCTGCCGGGGACACAAGGATTTTAAGAAAGCTTAAAATCGACGGCCTAATCAGTTCTTCAAAACCTTTTCAAAACGCGCGCACATTTTTCTGCATTTTAGTTTAGTTTGCATTTACAGTAGCCTGAACACGCCCCCGTGCTGCATATTTTTAGTTAGATACCCAGATACAGAGTCTGAACACGGGGCCGTGCTCACTCAACACGCCCCTGTGTCCAACGTGACCAGTAACTTTAATTAAAATGCCCAGATACAGACCCTGACCACGGGGCCATGTTCACCAGACACGGGGCCATGTCCAGCTTCTGTTTTCGTCTTTGTTTTTGTTTTCTGGTCCCGAGACTCAGTTGTGGTCTGCTGAGTGATTCTTATGGATCAATACTCAGGAGGTTACAACTACACCTATGATGAGGATGATTATAGGGGTAATTATTGCGCTAATTGTCGTAACACACGCTCGGTTCAATATAGTAACTCATATCAACCATCCAATTCATACAACCCTTATGAGGAGCCCAGGTACGAGCCATCAACTTCATACACATCCTATGAAGACCAAAGGTATGAACCTCCTCCCTCATACTCATATTTTGATGAACCAAGGTATGAACCTTCATACTCATACTTTGAAGAGTCAAGATATGAGCCACCACCTTCATACTCTTATTATGAGGAACCATGGCGTGAACAACCCACCTCATATGAGTACTATGAAGAACCAAGTTTCGACCCTTATCCATCATATGCTTACAATGAAGAACAATGGTGTGAACCATCTACTTCATATGAGTACTATGAGGAGCCAAGGATCGAACAACCGGATTCAAGCTTTGAGGATCCAAATTCTTTTTCTCTCACCGAAGTGACCAATAGGATATTAGAACACATTAAAACTATCGAACGTTACATGAAAGAATCTTGCGCAAGGGAAGAAGAGTCCCGCGCAAGAGAAGAATTAAATTATAATAATAACATAGAGATAGTTGAAAGTGTAAAAATGGAATAACAAGAAAGTGAAAAACTGACACACGAGTTAAACAACGAAAAAGGTGAGTCCGATAATGTTAAAATGCAAGAAGAGTCTAATTTTGAAGAAATTAACCTCTTGTCACCTACTTTCGAAAATCATTGTTTAGTAACCCCTCATGCTAAGTTTTTAAAAGAGTTAAACACTAGTACTAAAATCAAAGAAATAGTGAGTGTTAAGTTAACTAGTGATCAAACTTCGCTAATAAAAGAAGACCCTTTTGAAATTAGCATTACACCGGTTCCATGTTTCTTTCAAAATTCATTTATTAGTAATATCACCATTGATAAAGATCTTTGTGTTAACATAATGCCTAACTACATTTTTGAAAAATTAAGTACTAGTGATTTTACTCCACTTCAAATACCCATTTTTCTATCCGATCGAAAAGTGATAAAATCAATCGGTGTAGTTGAAGATGTTTTGGTTCAAACAAATCAAATGGTAATCCCAACCGACTTTGTCATCCTCGATGACGCTCCTTTAGTCTTGGGAAAACCTTTTGTACAAACTCATAAAGCTTTGAAAAACCGGAAATTCAACAATCTACCTCTTCAGTTAGGGGCATTCAAAAGGAGCATAGATCTTGAGCGTTCAATGAAATATCCTTTTGGCAATAATGACCCTCTAATTGAAGATGAAGTTGAACCACCCGATACAACTAAAGAAGATGACCACTTTGTTGAAGAAGAGATCGCCATAGAACAAACCTTTAAGGTTCTTGATCTAGATGAGCCACAAAATAAGGTGTCTTCTAAAGACTCACCCATTGAGCTCAAAGAACTTCCTAAAGGTTTGGAATATGCTTTTCTAGACAAAGATGGTAGTTTACCTGTAATTATTTCTTCTAAATTAAGTAGCATGGAAAAAGAGAAATTAGTTAATCTTCTTAAAAAACACAAAAACGCGATCGCTTGGAAGCTTGTAGATATTAAAGGAATAAGTCCTTCCATGTGCACGCACAAAATTTTAATGAATGATGACTACAAAACAGTAATTCAACCACAACGAAGAGTGAATCCCAATGTTCAAGAAGTGGTTAAAAATGAAGTCATCAAGCTACTTGACGCCGGACAAATCTACCCTATCTCCGATAGTCCGTGGGTAAGTCCCGTCCAAGTAGTCCCAAAGAAAGGAGGTATGATGGTAATAACTAATGAGAAAAATGAATTAATACCAACAAGAACCGTCACAGGATGGAGAGTTTGTATAGACTATAGACGATTAAATGAAGAAACAAGGAAAGACCACTTTCCTTTGCCCTTCATTGATCAAATGTTAGAACGACTATCCGGTCATAAATTTTATTGTTTCTTAGATGGTTTTTCAGGTTACTTTCAAATACCGATAGCACCAGAAGACCAAGAGAAAACAACTTTCACATGCCCCTACGGAACTTTCGCATATCGATGCATGCCATTCGGTCTATGTAATGCACCTGCAACATTCCAATGTTGTATGGTAGCCATTTTCCATGATATGATAGAAAAGACAATGGAAGTCTTCATGGACGACTTTTCTATCTTTGGAGACTCATATGACCAATGCCTCGATAATCTTGAACGAATGCTATCCCGATGTGAGGAAACTAACCTCGCCCTTAACTGGGAAAAATGCCATTTCATGGTAACAGAGGGAATAGTACTCGGTCACAAAATCTCAAGCGAAGGAATGGAAGTCGATCGAGCAAAAATAGAAACTATTTCTCGATTACCTCCACCATCCTCCGTAAGAGCAATCAGAAGTTTCTTAGGGCATGCCGGATTCTATAGAAGATTTATCAAGGACTTTTCGAAAATTTCAAGACCTCTAACAAAATTACTTGAAAAAGATGCACCTTTCATCTTTGACAAGGAATGCAATCAAGCATTTCTAACCCTCAAGGAAATGCTAGTCAATGCACCTATCATGATAGCGCCCGATTGGAAATTTCCTTTCGAAATCATGTGTGATGCAAGTGACTTTGCCGTTGGAGCAGTCTTGGGACAAAGAAAAGAAAAGCATTTCCACCCAATTTATTATGCTAGTAAAACGCTTAATGATGCACAAGAAAATTATACAACTACAGAAA